>NC_081253.1:0-710000 GCF_030490865.1 Poecile atricapillus
CTAACCCTAACCCTAACCCTAACCCTAACCCTAACCCAACCCAACCCTAACCCTAACCCTAACCCTAACCCTAACCCTAACCCTAACCCTAACCCTAACCCTAACCCTAACCCTAACCCTAACCCTAACCCTAACCCTAACCCTAACCCTAACCCTAACCCTAACCCTAACCCTAACCCTAACCCTAACCCTAACCCTAACCCTAACCCTAACCCTAACCCTAACCCTAACCCTAACCCTAACCCTAACCCTAACCCTAACCCTAACCCTAACCCTAACCCTAACCCTAACCCTAACCCTAACCCTAACCCTAACCCTAACCCTAACCCTAACCCTAACCCTAACCCTAACCCTAACCCTAACCCTAACCCTAACCCTAACCCTAACCCTAACCCTAACCCTAACCCTAACCCTAACCCTAACCCTAACCCTAACCCTAACCCTAACCCTAACCCTAACCCTAACCCTAACCCTAACCCTAACCCTAACCCTAACCCTAACCCTAACCCTAACCCTAACCCTAACCCTAACCCTAACCCTAACCCTAACCCTAACCCTAACCCTAACCCTAACCCTAACCCTAACCCTAACCCTAACCCTAACCCTAACCCTAACCCTAACCCTAACCCTAACCCTAACCCTAACCCTAACCCTAACCCTAACCCTAACCCTAACCCTAACCCTAACCCTAACCCTAACCCTAACCCTAACCCTAACCCTAACCCTAACCCTAACCCTAACCCTAACCCTAACCCTAACCCTAACCCTAACCCTAACCCTAACCCTAACCCTAACCCTAACCCTAACCCTAACCCTAACCCTAACCCTAACCCTAACCCTAACCCTAACCCTAACCCTAACCCTAACCCTAACCCTAACCCTAACCCTAACCCTAACCCTAACCCTAACCCTAACCCTAACCCTAACCCTAACCCTAACCCTAACCCTAACCCTAACCCTAACCCTAACCCTAACCCTAACCCTAACCCTAACCCTAACCCTAACCCTAACCCTAACCCTAACCCTAACCCTAACCCTAACCCTAACCCTAACCCTAACCCTAACCCTAACCCTAACCCTAACCCTAACCCTAACCCTAACCCTAACCCTAACCCTAACCCTAACCCTAACCCTAACCCTAACCCTAACCCTAACCCTAACCCTAACCCTAACCCTAACCCTAACCCTAACCCTAACCCTAACCCTAACCCTAACCCTAACCCTAACCCTAACCCTAACCCTAACCCTAACCCTAACCCTAACCCTAACCCTAACCCTAACCCTAACCCTAACCCTAACCCTAACCCTAACCCTAACCCTAACCCTAACCCTAACCCTAACCCTAACCCTAACCCTAACCCTAACCCTAACCCTAACCCTAACCCTAACCCTAACCCTAACCCTAACCCTAACCCTAACCCTAACCCTAACCCTAACCCTAACCCTAACCCTAACCCTAACCCTAACCCTAACCCTAACCCTAACCCTAACCCTAACCCTAACCCTAACCCTAACCCTAACCCTAACCCTAACCCTAACCCTAACCCTAACCCTAACCCTAACCCTAACCCTAACCCTAACCCTAACCCTAACCCTAACCCTAACCCTAACCCTAACCCTAACCCTAACCCTAACCCTAACCCTAACCCTAACCCTAACCCCTAACCCTAACCCTAACCCTAACCCTAACCCTAACCCTAACCCTAACCCTAACCCTAACCCTAACCCTAACCCTAACCCTAACCCTAACCCTAACCCTAACCCTAACCCTAACCCTAACCCTAACCCTAACCCTAACCCTAACCCTAACCCTAACCCTAACCCTAACCCTAACCCTAACCCTAACCCTAACCCTAACCCTAACCCTAACCCTAACCCTAACCCTAACCCTAACCCTAACCCTAACCCTAACCCTAACCCTAACCCTAACCCTAACCCTAACCCTAACCCTAACCCTAACCCTAACCCTAACCCTAACCCTAACCCTAACCCTAACCCTAACCCTAACCCTAACCCTAACCCTAACCCTAACCCTAACCCTAACCCTAACCCTAACCCTAACCCTAACCCTAACCCTAACCCTAACCCTAACCCTAACCCTAACCCTAACCCTAACCCTAACCCTAACCCTAACCCTAACCCTAACCCTAACCCTAACCCTAACCCTAACCCTAACCCTAACCCTAACCCTAACCCTAACCCTAACCCTAACCCTAACCCTAACCCTAACCCTAACCCTAACCCTAACCCTAACCCTAACCCTAACCCTAACCCTAACCCTAACCCTAACCCTAACCCTAACCCTAACCCTAACCCTAACCCTAACCCTAACCCTAACCCTAACCCTAACCCTAACCCTAACCCTAACCCTAACCCTAACCCTAACCCTAACCCTAACCCTAACCCTAACCCTAACCCTAACCCTAACCCTAACCCTAACCCTAACCCTAACCCTAACCCTAACCCTAACCCTAACCCTAACCCTAACCCTAACCCTAACCCTAACCCTAACCCTAACCCTAACCCTAACCCTAACCCTAACCCTAACCCTAACCCTAACCCTAACCCTAACCCTAACCCTAACCCTAACCCTAACCCTAACCCTAACCCTAACCCTAACCCTAACCCTAACCCTAACCCTAACCCTAACCCTAACCCTAACCCTAACCCTAACCCTAACCCTAACCCTAACCCTAACCCTAACCCTAACCCTAACCCTAACCCTAACCCTAACCCTAACCCTAACCCTAACCCTAACCCTAACCCTAACCCTAACCCTAACCCTAACCCTAACCCTAACCCTAACCCTAACCCTAACCCTAACCCTAACCCTAACCCTAACCCTAACCCTAACCCTAACCCTAACCCTAACCCTAACCCTAACCCTAACCCTAACCCTAACCCTAACCCTAACCCTAACCCTAACCCTAACCCTAACCCTAACCCTAACCCTAACCCTAACCCTAACCCTAACCCTAACCCTAACCCTAACCCTAACCCTAACCCTAACCCTAACCCTAACCCTAACCCTAACCCTAACCCTAACCCTAACCCTAACCCTAACCCTAACCCTAACCCTAACCCTAACCCTAACCCTAACCCTAACCCTAACCCTAACCCTAACCCTAACCCTAACCCTAACCCTAACCCTAACCCTAACCCTAACCCTAACCCTAACCCTAACCCTAACCCTAACCCTAACCCTAACCCTAACCCTAACCCTAACCCTAACCCTAACCCTAACCCTAACCCTAACCCTAACCCTAACCCTAACCCTAACCCTAACCCTAACCCTAACCCTAACCCTAACCCTAACCCTAACCCTAACCCTAACCCTAACCCTAACCCTAACCCTAACCCTAACCCTAACCCTAACCCTAACCCTAACCCTAACCCTAACCCTAACCCTAACCCTAACCCTAACCCTAACCCTAACCCTAACCCTAACCCTAACCCTAACCCTAACCCTAACCCTAACCCTAACCCTAACCCTAACCCTAACCCTAACCCTAACCCTAACCCTAACCCTAACCCTAACCCTAACCCTAACCCTAACCCTAACCCTAACCCTAACCCTAACCCTAACCCTAACCCTAACCCTAACCCTAACCCTAACCCTAACCCTAACCCTAACCCTAACCCTAACCCTAACCCTAACCCTAACCCTAACCCTAACCCTAACCCTAACCCTAACCCTAACCCTAACCCTAACCCTAACCCTAACCCTAACCCTAACCCTAACCCTAACCCTAACCCTAACCCTAACCCTAACCCTAACCCTAACCCTAACCCTAACCCTAACCCTAACCCTAACCCTAACCCTAACCCTAACCCTAACCCTAACCCTAACCCTAACCCTAACCCTAACCCTAACCCTAACCCTAACCCTAACCCTAACCCTAACCCTAACCCTAACCCTAACCCTAACCCTAACCCTAACCCTAACCCTAACCCTAACCCTAACCCTAACCCTAACCCTAACCCTAACCCTAACCCTAACCCTAACCCTAACCCTAACCCTAACCCTAACCCTAACCCTAACCCTAACCCTAACCCTAACCCTAACCCTAACCCTAACCCTAACCCTAACCCTAACCCTAACCCTAACCCTAACCCTAACCCTAACCCTAACCCTAACCCTAACCCTAACCCTAACCCTAACCCTAACCCTAACCCTAACCCTAACCCTAACCCTAACCCTAACCCTAACCCTAACCCTAACCCTAACCCTAACCCTAACCCTAACCCTAACCCTAACCCTAACCCTAACCCTAACCCTAACCCTAACCCTAACCCTAACCCTAACCCTAACCCTAACCCTAACCCTAACCCTAACCCTAACCCTAACCCTAACCCTAACCCTAACCCTAACCCTAACCCTAACCCTAACCCTAACCCTAACCCTAACCCTAACCCTAACCCTAACCCTAACCCTAACCCTAACCCTAACCCTAACCCTAACCCTAACCCTAACCCTAACCCTAACCCTAACCCTAACCCTAACCCTAACCCTAACCCTAACCCTAACCCTAACCCTAACCCTAACCCTAACCCTAACCCTAACCCTAACCCTAACCCTAACCCTAACCCTAACCCTAACCCTAACCCTAACCCTAACCCTAACCCTAACCCTAACCCTAACCCTAACCCTAACCCTAACCCTAACCCTAACCCTAACCCTAACCCTAACCCTAACCCTAACCCTAACCCTAACCCTAACCCTAACCCTAACCCTAACCCTAACCCTAACCCTAACCCTAACCCTAACCCTAACCCTAACCCTAACCCTAACCCTAACCCTAACCCTAACCCTAACCCTAACCCTAACCCTAACCCTAACCCTAACCCTAACCCTAACCCTAACCCTAACCCTAACCCTAACCCTAACCCTAACCCTAACCCTAACCCTAACCCTAACCCTAACCCTAACCCTAACCCTAACCCTAACCCTAACCCTAACCCTAACCCTAACCCTAACCCTAACCCTAACCCTAACCCTAACCCTAACCCTAACCCTAACCCTAACCCTAACCCTAACCCTAACCCTAACCCTAACCCTAACCCTAACCCTAACCCTAACCCTAACCCTAACCCTAACCCTAACCCTAACCCTAACCCTAACCCTAACCCTAACCCTAACCCTAACCCTAACCCTAACCCTAACCCTAACCCTAACCCTAACCCTAACCCTAACCCTAACCCTAACCCTAACCCTAACCCTAACCCTAACCCTAACCCTAACCCTAACCCTAACCCTAACCCTAACCCTAACCCTAACCCTAACCCTAACCCTAACCCTAACCCTAACCCTAACCCTAACCCTAACCCTAACCCTAACCCTAACCCTAACCCTAACCCTAACCCTAACCCTAACCCTAACCCTAACCCTAACCCTAACCCTAACCCTAACCCTAACCCTAACCCTAACCCTAACCCTAACCCTAACCCTAACCCTAACCCTAACCCTAACCCTAACCCTAACCCTAACCCTAACCCTAACCCTAACCCTAACCCTAACCCTAACCCTAACCCTAACCCTAACCCTAACCCTAACCCTAACCCTAACCCTAACCCTAACCCTAACCCTAACCCTAACCCTAACCCTAACCCTAACCCTAACCCTAACCCTAACCCTAACCCTAACCCTAACCCTAACCCTAACCCTAACCCTAACCCTAACCCTAACCCTAACCCTAACCCTAACCCTAACCCTAACCCTAACCCTAACCCTAACCCTAACCCTAACCCTAACCCTAACCCTAACCCTAACCCTAACCCTAACCCTAACCCTAACCCTAACCCTAACCCTAACCCTAACCCTAACCCTAACCCTAACCCTAACCCTAACCCTAACCCTAACCCTAACCCTAACCCTAACCCTAACCCTAACCCTAACCCTAACCCTAACCCTAACCCTAACCCTAACCCTAACCCTAACCCTAACCCTAACCCTAACCCTAACCCTAACCCTAACCCTAACCCTAACCCTAACCCTAACCCTAACCCTAACCCTAACCCTAACCCTAACCCTAACCCTAACCCTAACCCTAACCCTAACCCTAACCCTAACCCTAACCCTAACCCTAACCCTAACCCTAACCCTAACCCTAACCCTAACCCTAACCCTAACCCTAACCCTAACCCTAACCCTAACCCTAACCCTAACCCTAACCCTAACCCTAACCCTAACCCTAACCCTAACCCTAACCCTAACCCTAACCCTAACCCTAACCCTAACCCTAACCCTAACCCTAACCCTAACCCTAACCCTAACCCTAACCCTAACCCTAACCCTAACCCTAACCCTAACCCTAACCCTAACCCTAACCCTAACCCTAACCCTAACCCTAACCCTAACCCTAACCCTAACCCTAACCCTAACCCTAACCCTAACCCTAACCCTAACCCTAACCCTAACCCTAACCCTAACCCTAACCCTAACCCTAACCCTAACCCTAACCCTAACCCTAACCCTAACCCTAACCCTAACCCTAACCCTAACCCTAACCCTAACCCTAACCCTAACCCTAACCCTAACCCTAACCCTAACCCTAACCCTAACCCTAACCCTAACCCTAACCCTAACCCTAACCCTAACCCTAACCCTAACCCTAACCCTAACCCTAACCCTAACCCTAACCCTAACCCTAACCCTAACCCTAACCCTAACCCTAACCCTAACCCTAACCCTAACCCTAACCCTAACCCTAACCCTAACCCTAACCCTAACCCTAACCCTAACCCTAACCCTAACCCTAACCCTAACCCTAACCCTAACCCTAACCCTAACCCTAACCCTAACCCTAACCCTAACCCTAACCCTAACCCTAACCCTAACCCTAACCCTAACCCTAACCCTAACCCTAACCCTAACCCTAACCCTAACCCTAACCCTAACCCTAACCCTAACCCTAACCCTAACCCTAACCCTAACCCTAACCCTAACCCTAACCCTAACCCTAACCCTAACCCTAACCCTAACCCTAACCCTAACCCTAACCCTAACCCTAACCCTAACCCTAACCCTAACCCTAACCCTAACCCTAACCCTAACCCTAACCCTAACCCTAACCCTAACCCTAACCCTAACCCTAACCCTAACCCTAACCCTAACCCTAACCCTAACCCTAACCCTAACCCTAACCCTAACCCTAACCCTAACCCTAACCCTAACCCTAACCCTAACCCTAACCCTAACCCTAACCCTAACCCTAACCCTAACCCTAACCCTAACCCTAACCCTAACCCTAACCCTAACCCTAACCCTAACCCTAACCCTAACCCTAACCCTAACCCTAACCCTAACCCTAACCCTAACCCTAACCCTAACCCTAACCCTAACCCTAACCCTAACCCTAACCCTAACCCTAACCCTAACCCTAACCCTAACCCTAACCCTAACCCTAACCCTAACCCTAACCCTAACCCTAACCCTAACCCTAACCCTAACCCTAACCCTAACCCTAACCCTAACCCTAACCCTAACCCTAACCCTAACCCTAACCCTAACCCTAACCCTAACCCTAACCCTAACCCTAACCCTAACCCTAACCCTAACCCTAACCCTAACCCTAACCCTAACCCTAACCCTAACCCTAACCCTAACCCTAACCCTAACCCTAACCCTAACCCTAACCCTAACCCTAACCCTAACCCTAACCCTAACCCTAACCCTAACCCTAACCCTAACCCTAACCCTAACCCTAACCCTAACCCTAACCCTAACCCTAACCCTAACCCTAACCCTAACCCTAACCCTAACCCTAACCCTAACCCTAACCCTAACCCTAACCCTAACCCTAACCCTAACCCTAACCCTAACCCTAACCCTAACCCTAACCCTAACCCTAACCCTAACCCTAACCCAAAACCCTAACCCTAACCCTAACCCTAACCCTAACCCTAACCCTAACCCTAACCCTAACCCTAACCCTAACCCTAACCCTAACCCTAACCCTAACCCTAACCCTAACCCTAACCCTAACCCTAACCCTAACCCTAAACCCTAACCCTAACCCTAACCCTAACCCTAACCCTAACCCTAACCCTAACCCTAACCCTAACCCTAACCCTAACCCTAACCCTAACCCTAACCCTAACCCTAACCCTAACCCTAACCCTAACCCTAACCCTAACCCTAACCCTAACCCTAACCCTAACCCTAACCCTAACCCCTAACCCTAACCCTAACCCTAACCCAAACCCTAACCCTAACCCTAACCCTAACCCTAACCCTAACCCTAACCCTAACCCTAACCCTAACCCTAACCCTAACCCTAACCCTAACCCTAACCCTAACCCTAACCCTAACCCTAACCCTAACCCTAACCCTAACCCAAACCCTAACCCTAACCCTAACCCTAACCCTAACCCTAACCCTAACCCTAACCCTAACCCTAACCCTAACCCTAACCCTAACCCTAACCCTAACCCTAACCCTAACCCTAACCCTAACCCTAACCCTAACCCTAACCCTAACCCTAACCCTAACCCTAACCCTAACCCTAACCCTAACCCTAACCCTAACCCTAACCCTAACCCTAACCCTAACCCTAACCCTAACCCTAACCCTAACCCTAACCCTAACCCTAACCCTAACCCTAACCCTAACCCTAACCCTAACCCTAACCCTAACCCTAACCCTAACCCTAACCCTAACCCTAACCCTAACCCTAACCCTAACCCTAACCCTAACCCTAACCCTAACCCTAACCCTAACCCTAACCCTAACCCTAACCCTAACCCTAACCCTAACCCTAACCCTAACCCTAACCCTAACCCTAACCCTAACCCTAACCCTAACCCTAACCCTAACCCTAACCCTAACCCTAACCCTAACCCTAACCCTAACCCTAACCCTAACCCTAACCCTAACCCTAACCCTAACCCTAACCCTAACCCTAACCCTAACCCTAACCCTAACCCTAACCCTAACCCTAACCCTAACCCTAACCCTAAACCCTAACCCTAACCCTAACCCTAACCCTAACCCTAAATATGGCTGTCGACATTTACTTCCGGCTAAAAAATGGCTTCCGGCATTCATTTCCGGTTTAAAATGGCTGCCTGTACGGATTTCCGGTTCAAACTGGCTGCCGCCATGGAACTTCCGGTTTAAAATGGCCGCTTGTGCGGATTTCCGGTTCAAAATGGCTGCGTTCATGTTTTTGTTTATATCGGTGGTGTCGTGCGTTTTTTTGGCGTCGAAACGCGGCGCCGCAAACCGCGGAAAGAACGTTGCGAAATGCCGCGCTGACGCGCGGCATTTCGCGACGTTCTTTCCGCGGTTTGCGGCGCCGCGTTTCGGGTTGCTATGGTGCTTTTTTTTGGCGACAAAATGGCGGCGCGCATGCGCAGACGTGGTTTCCGGCGGTTGCCATGGCTGCCGTGACGTACTTCCGGCCAAGATGGCGGCGCCTGTGCCGGGGGGTTTTGCCGGCGCCGCGCCGCCGCGGGACGGCCGCGCGGCGACCCGAAACGACCGTCCGGCGCGCTGGCGCGCGCCGGGGGATCGTTTCGGGTCGCCGCGCGGCTGTCCCGCGGCGGTGCGGCGGTCGTACGGTCGGCGGCGGTTTGGATTGATTGCTGTCGTTCTCGGCGGGTTTTTTGGCGCCGGGGGGGTCGGCGGGTTGGGTGGGGGGTGTCGTGCTTGTGTTACTATGCTGTTTTTTGGTCGTTTTGAACGTATTTTATTAAAAATTTTTTTTGTCGTTTTTCAACATGGCGGCTGCGTGACGTTATCGGAGGCGGTCTTAGGGGGCGGCGCGGCGTGACGGACAGCTCCGGGGCGGGGCCGGGGGCGGCGCGGCGTGACGGACGGCTCCGGGGCGGGGCTGGGGGCGGTGTGCCGTGACGGACGGCTCTGGGGCGGGGCCGGGGGCGGCGCGGCGTGACGGACAGCTGTGGGGTGGGCTGGGGGCCGTGCGGTGTGACGGACAGCTGCGGGGTGGGCTGGGGGCCGCGTGGCGTGATGGACAGCTCTGGGGGTGGTGTTTCGGGGTTTTGTTGCTGTAATTGGGCTGGTGGTTTTTTGTGGAGGTGTGTTGGGGCAGGGATTAGTCACAGGCGATGGGTCGTGTGCAGGGGGAGTGTTTGGGGTTGGCTGAGTCATTTGTGACTGGGTGTTTGTGGCTGGGGGGTGTATCAGGGGTGGGTGCTTGGGAATGGGGGGGTGTAGTGGTGGGGGGAGTGCAGGGGCATGGTGAGTGCTTGGGGCTGGGGGGTGCATGGCCAGGGTGAGTGATTGGCGAGTGGGTGTTGGGGGACGGGTCAGTGGTGGTTACCTGGTGTTAGGAGGCAGTGGTGGTGTGAGAGGGCTAGGGGGTGGGTATAGTGTGGGTGTGTATGGGTGGGGACCCCCTATATAGGGAATATACTATAAAGAAAAAGAATAAAAACTATAAGTCTGGTGCAGCAGTAGAAGGTTTCATGCTCCCGGGGAGTAAATGGTATCTATTTATAATCAAGATTTATTTTGTTTATTTACTCCCCGGGAGCATGAAAGGTTCTACTGCTGCTTTTTTTAAACTTTAAAGCTAGAAAGCAAAACACAAAGTTAGAGGAGAAAGGAGTTTGAGTGGATCATTTCTTTTCACTCAAACTTTAAGTTGGAGTGAAAAGAAAGGATGAACTCAAACTTGAGAGAAAAGCAAAGTTCTTTTCTCTGTAACTCAGAGTTAGAGGGAAAGGAAATACAGAAGGAAAAGAAATAAAGTCCAACTCTGAGTGACAGAGAAAAGGGAAAGAGACTTAGAGTGAAAAGAAAGAGAGGGACAGTGCAAAGAAACAGGGAAAGGAAATAGAAACAGAGGTAGAAGGAAAACAAAGAGAGGGAGAATGGAACAAAATAAAAACTCTATTTCCTTTCCCTCTGAGTAAGAGAGAAAAGAAACAGAGTTGAAGGGAGAAGAAGAAGAAGAGAGGGACAGGAGAAAGAAACCAACTCTGTTTTGTTTCTAACTCAGAGGCAGAGAGAAACAAAGCAGAGACAATTCCTGTTCACTGTAACTGAGTTACAGTGAAAAGAAATCAACTCCCTTTGCTTTCTGTCTAACTCGGAGCTAGAGGGAAAGAAAACAAAGTTGGAGTGAAAAGAAGAAGAGAGGGACAGGGGAAAGAAACCAACTCCATTTCTTTCCTGTCTAACTCAGAGGTAGAGAGAAACAAAACAGAGACAATTCCTGTTCACTGTAACTCTGAGTTACAGTGGAAAGAAATCAACTCCATTTGCTTTCTGTCTAACTCGGAGCTAGAGGGAAAGAAGACAAAGTTGGAGTGAAAAGAAAACAGCTCTACTTCTTTTCTGTCTAACTCAGAGGTAGAGAGAAAGGAAACAGAGGCGAGGCCTGGTCACTGTAACTCAGAGTTACAGTGGAAAGGAATCGACTCCATTTGCTGTCTGTCTAACTCGGAGCGAGAGGGAAAAGAAACAGAGGAAGAGCGGAGAGAAACCGACTCTATTTCTTTTCTGTCTAACTCAGAGGTGGAGAGAAAGGAAACAGAGACGATGCCCGGTCACTGTAACTCAGAGTTACGGTGGCAAGGAATCGACGCTGCTTGCTGTCTGTCCAACTCGGAGCTGGAGGGAAAAGTAACAGAGTTGGAAGGAAAAGAAAGGGTTAGACTCAGAGAGCAAAGAAACAGAAAAGTAGAGGTAGCAACAGTGACTCAGAGAAAGTGACAGACAGAAAGGAGGTTAGAAAGAGACAGAAAAGCAAGAAATAGAATGAAAATAATGACTACAGCACACCAAAAACACAGGGGTCGGGGAGGAGGGGGCGGGTGGGATCATCTTTATTAGGGATTAGGCACCTTTATTGAATGAGTTTATTTACAGTACAGCAAAACACATAGAAACTGGATACAAATGCAGTACAATACAATACAATCCATGTACATGCTGAAAAACTCCTAATTCACACACAGAGTAATACAGAGAAACACGGCAGCAAATACAGAACAATACAAGCCAAATACATATTAACATAATATAACCATTTCTGAAAAGGACAATACACGCTGTTTGATTATTACCGCTCTCCCAAACCACAACGAGCACACAGAAAACACAATACTCATTCATCACAGAAGCCGGCTTCAGCTTGCACACACGCTCACCTTCGCTCTCCTCTCGACCGCCCCGTTATAACCCTGCCATCAGTGGTCCTCGGGAACGTGGTTCCCGGGAGCCTCAAAAATCGGCCTGCCTGACGAAAACCCCGGTCCGGGGCCGGTCCGTGCCCAAACTTAGGCGATGACTGTCGCCTCGCAGACCGGCCGGGACCGAGGAAAAAAAACCCCAGCTGGGAGGGAAAAAAAAAAAACCCCCCCAGCTGGGGATTTTTTATTCTAAATTTAAATGTGAAGTCAAAGTCCTGAAAAGCAAAAGCAATACACACAAGGTTAGAACCCCGCAACACGCACCCGCCCCTCCTACCCCACGGGAACTCGGTTCCCGGGGGCCTCAAAAATCGGCCTGCCTGACGAAAACCCCGGTCCGGGGCCGGTCCGTGCCCAAACTTAGGCGATGACTGTCGCCTCGCAGACCGGCCGGGACCGAGGAAAAAAAAACCCCAGCTGGGAGGGAAAAAAAAAAAAACCCCCCCAGCTGGGGATTTTTTATTCTAAATTTAAATGTGAAGTCAAAGTCCTGAAAAGCAAAAGCAATACACACAAGGTTAGAACCACACAACACGCACCCGCCCCTCCTACCCCACGGGAACTCGGTTCCCGGGGGCCTCAAAAATCGGCCTGCCTGACGAAAACCCCGGTCCGGGGCCGGTCCGTGCCCAAACTTAGGCGATGACTGTCGCCTCGCAGACCGGCCGGGACCGAGGAAAAAAAACCCCAGCTGGGAGGGAAAAAAAAAAAACCCCCCCAGCTGGGGATTTTTTATTCTAAATTTAAATGTGAAGTCAAAGTCCTGAAAAGCAAAAGCAATACACACAAGGTTAGAACCGCACAACACGCACCTGCCCCTCCTACCCCACGGGAACTCGGTTCCCGGGGGCCTCAAAAATCGGCCTGCCTGACGAAAACCCCGGTCCGGGGCCGGTCCGTGCCCAAACTTAGGCGATGACTGTCGCCTCGCAGACCGGCCGGGACCGAGGAAAAAAAACCCCAGCTGGGAGGGAAAAAAAAAAAACCCCCCCAGCTGGGGATTTTTTATTCTAAATTTAAAAGTGAATTTAAAGTCCTGAAAAGCAAAAGCAATACACACAAGGTTAGAACCGCTCAACACGCACACACACAAGCACACCCAGACCCACCGACTCTCACAGACAGACACGCTCTGACACACAGCAGGAGACTCTAACTCACACAGTGACCGCAACCCTTATTTAAAACACTGTGCTAATCAAAATGCCCCAAGATATCTTCTCGCTGCTGCTTCTCAACATCAAATGGTAGATCCTCAGAAAATAGGTATCGGAGACCTGCAAGACAACACAAGGTGGTCAGTGAGGGATCGTATGGTAGCTAGGACTCAGCCCCCCTCTAGGCCCACACATTTTGTACACAAAAACCTCATAGAAAACAGGACCTATAACCTTTTATACCTGTTCTACCTAACTCTAACTATGTGCCAGGGCAGGGCAGCTCCAAGCCAAGGCACTTTTTACAGAGGCAAGCACAGCACAAGGCACTTTTTACAGAGGCAAGCACAGCACAAGGCACTTTTTACAGAGGCAAGCACAGCACAAGGCACTTTTTACAGAGGCGAGCACAGCACAAGGCACTTTTTACAGAGGCGAGCACAGCACAAGGCACTTTTTACAGAGGCGAGCACAGCACAAGGCACTTTTTACAGAGGCGAGCACAGCACAAGGCACTTTTTACAGAGGCGAGCACAGCACAAGGCACTTTTTACAGAGGCGAGCACAGCACAAGGCACTTTTTACAGAGGCGAGCACAGCACAAGGCACTTTTTACAGAGGCGAGCACAGCACAAGGCACTTTTTACAGAGGCGAGCACAGCACAAGGCACTTTTTACAGAGGCGAGCACAGCACAAGGCACTTTTTACAGAGGCGAGCACAGCACAAGGCACTTTTTACAGAGGCGAGCACAGCACAAGGCACTTTTTACAGAGGCGAGCACAGCACAAGGCACTTTTTACAGAGGCGAGCACAGCACAAGGCACTTTTTACAGAGGCGAGCACAGCACAAGGCACTTTTTACAGAGGCGAGCACAGCACAAGGCACTTTTTACAGAGGCGAGCACAGCACAAGGCACTTTTTACAGAGGCGAGCACAGCACAAGGCACTTTTTACAGAGGCGAGCACAGCACAAGGCACTTTTTACAGAGGCGAGCACAGCACAAGGCACTTTTTACAGAGGCGAGCACAGCACAAGGCACTTTTTACAGAGGCGAGCACAGCACAAGGCACTTTTTACAGAGGCGAGCACAGCACAAGGCACTTTTTACAGAGGCGAGCACAGCACAAGGCACTTTTTACAGAGGCGAGCACAGCACAAGGCACTTTTTACAGAGGCGAGCACAGCACAAGGCACTTTTTACAGAGGCGAGCACAGCACAAGGCACTTTTTACAGAGGCGAGCACAGCACAAGGCACTTTTTACAGAGGCGAGCACAGCACAAGGCACTTTTTACAGAGGCGAGCACAGCACCAAGGCACTTTTTACAGAGGCGAGCACAGCACAAGGCACTTTTTACAGAGGCGAGCACAGCACAAGGCACTTTTTACAGAGGCGAGCACAGCACAAGGCACTTTTTACAGAGGCGAGCACAGCACAAGGCACTTTTACAGAGGCGAGCACAGCACAAGGCACTTTTTACAGAGGCGAGCACAGCACAAGGCACTTTTTACAGAGGCGAGCACAGCACAAGGCACTTTTTACAGAGGCGAGCACAGCACAAGGCACTTTTTACAGAGGCGAGCACAGCACAAGGCACTTTTTACAGAGGCAAGCACAGCACAAGGCACTTTTTACAGAGGCAAGCACAGCACAAGGCACTTTTTACAGAGGCAAGCACAGCACAAGGCACTTTTTACAGAGGCAAGCACAGCACAAGGCACTTTTTACAGAGGCAAGCACAGCACAAGGCACTTTTTACAGAGGCAAGCACAGCACAAGGCACTTTTTACAGAGGCAAGCACAGCACAAGGCACTTTTTACAGAGGCAAGCACAGCACAAGGCACTTTACAGAGGCGAGCGCAGGCGATGTCTGCCGGGTGAACGTGGCGATAGCCGCAGGGACGCGAAGGCCGGTTCCTCGGACGAAAAAATCCACGACGACGTCGAGAGGCTGAGACGGCCGACGACGTGAAACGCGAGAGCGTGAGAGGATGGATTGGAACTGCCCTGCCCGGCAAAAGCTCTGGGGAGCTCGAAAAGAAACCCTCTCCCTTGGCTTCAGAGGGGCCCACCCCACTACAGCCCTGTCCTGTACCTTAACTTCAAATTGGCTCCACTGATGATAAATGCTTTTCCCCTGATTCCAACTTCCACCTGTGATGCTTACCTTTTGTAACGTAATAGGACAAGACCCATCCTCGATAGGATGTGTACATTGAGACGTCCCCCGCGCCGGCTTCGGTGCGGCGGATCGCAAACTTCGGCTCTGCCTCTCTGCACGGAACCTCGGACAAAACAGAAAATATGACTGGCACCATCCACAAGGTGGAATTCCTGATGCGGTTCCTTTATTCCATCTCAGACTACGAAAGCTTGTCAGCCAACCAGGGACTTAAACAGAAGAAAAACCACTCAGTCCCACCTCTCGTACTCAAAGATCCCCTGTAAAGTTCTGAAGACAGAGCCCTCAAATGAGTGTGGGGTGCTTTGCATCTAGGCCTGTGCAGTTTTTAAAAAATTCGAATCGCCTCCCTTGCTTTCTAGACACTGCTCACCGGCGTGGCAGGCTAGGGGCGGCTGAGGCGAAACGTCTTTCCCCCGATACCGAGTGCACGACAAATCTGCAACCCCTTCTGTCTCTCAGAATCCTGTCCGTGACACCGATTCGTGTCGGGATCCACGAGTTGGGATTTGTGATGTGGTTCTTTCATTCTATCTTAGAGAATTAAACATTATCAGCAAACAAGTACTTTAAACAGAAAAATCAGTCAGTCCAAACTCTTGTACTCAAATATCCCTTGTAAAATTCTGAAGACAGAGCCCTCAAACGAGTGTGGGGTGCTTTGCATCTAGGCGTGTGCAGTTCTTAAAAAATTCAAATCGCCTCCCTTGCTTTCTAGACACTGCTCACCGGCGTGGCAGGCTAGGGGCGGCTGAGGCGAAACATCTTTGCCCGACACTGAGTGCACGACAAATCTGCAACCCCTTCTGTCTCTCAGAATCCTGTCCGTGACACCGATTCGTGTCGGGATCCACAAGGTGGGATTTGTCATGTGGTTCCATCACTCTATCTTAGAGAACTAAACATTATCAGCAAACAAGTACTTTAAACAGAAAAATCAGTCAGTCCAAACTCTTGTACTCAAATATCCCTTGTAAAATTCTGAAGACAGAGCCCTCAAACGAGTGTGGGGTGCTTTGCATCTAGGCATGTGCAGTTTTTAAAAAATTCGAATCGCCTCCCTTGCTTTCTAGACACTGCTCACCAGCGTGGCAGGCTAGGGGCGGCTGAGGCGAAACATCTTTGCCCGAGACTGAGTGCACGACAAATCTGCAACCCCTTCTGTCTCTCAGAATCCTGTCCGTGACACCGATTCGTGTCAGGATCCACAAGGTGGGATTTGTCATGTGGTTCCTTCATTCTATCTTAGAGAACTAAACATTATCAGCAAACAAGTACTTTAAACAGAAAAATCAGTCAGTCCAAACTCTTGCATTCAAACATCCCTTGTAAAATTCTGAAGACAGAGCCCTCAAATGAGTGTGGGGTGCTTTGCACCGAGGCGTGGGCAGTTTTTGAGAAATTCGAATCGCCTCCCTTGCTTTCTAGACACTGCTCACCGGCGTGGCAGGCTAGGGGGGCTGAAGCGAAACGTCTTTCCCCCGATACTGAGTGCACGACAAATCTGCAACCCCTTCTGTCTCTCAGAATCCTGTCCGTGACACCGATTCGTGTCAGGATCCACAAGGTGGGATTCGTCATATGGTTCTTTCATTCTATCTTAGAGAACTAAACATTATCAGCAAACCAGGGACTTAAGCACCAAAACACATAGAGCTTGCACCCACCTGTCCTCTGGCATCCTGGGCTGGGATATCTTGCAAGTAGACCACCTAACATAAAAAAACAAGGGATTAAAGTTATAGCAGAAACTGAGACCCCAGCAAGAACAACTGCTTCTCTCCACCAACCGAGGCTCACCTTCACAATGCTTCACCTTCACTGCTGCTATCCAGCTTTACTTCCTGAAAAAAAATACAAAGAGCAGAGCTGTAACACAGTGACCGACTCCAGCCCCACTGCGAAAGAAGAACCGTGACCGACCTTCTCAGGGGGATCCCCTCATCTGGGACGAGGCGCTCTGCCGGGAGGTCGATCCATCCGCATCTGAAAGAAAGTTAGGAAAAAGGTCGAAGTGCTGCAGGGTAACTTCACAGCTCCAGACACCTTCTGCCAACATAAGAATACTACCTCGACTCCAACTACAGCCCGTATTACGAGTCTCCAATTACAAGTGCCCAGGACTTGTCCTTGAACATCTGCAACGGGGCCGGGCGGCAGGGCAGAGCAGTTCCGGACCGAATACCCCCAGACACCCGTGACACGTGAGACGAGGGGACACGACAGGGAGAGAAAACTCTGAGACGAGAAAATCCTCACGAGGACCGAGAAAATGCTCAACGAGATGACCGAGGAGGGACCGAAGGCGAGCCCGCCGGGCTCGGATGACCCCGGAGGAAAAAGATGCTAACGGAACGACTTATTCCGAGAACCGCGGAGACGGATGCCTGAGAATCCTGTGGCTGGAAGCCTCTGCCTGCCTTTGAATCGGCACAAGTCCTTATCCACTGTAAAGAAAGATTACTGCAGACAGCTGTCAACACAGCTGAGAACAAGACCTAAAAAGACATCCGATCGGATGCTGCTGAGCAGAGATGCGATTCTGACGCCTGTCTGACCTCCCGAATCGAAACTTCGCCGGCGTCGGCCCCGGGCCGAGGAACGCAAAGATGGGAGATGACCGGAAGGACCTGGGGTTTCTCATAAGCTCCTGGGAGGACTAAGGCAAGAGACATGTTACACGAGATGAACGGAAGACACAGAAAGCACAACAGACAAGTGACAACACACCTTGGGACTGCTCTGCTCTGCCCGCCTCAGCATTGTTAGCCAAAGTGAGCCTTTCCCTCATGGTGGCCCCAAAGGCCAGTTCTCAAACCTCCCCCTCCCCATGGCTGACTCAAAACCCTAACCGGTGTGAATCCTAACCCACTACCCTGCTTCGATCCCCTCTGTGACCACAGCCCTCGACTTATCTCTCCGAAGCGAATCCATCGGAGAGACCGATCTGCTGCTAAGGAAAGCTGCCGCAGCGGTTCCCTTTTGTGTCATGCTGAATCTGCTGACAGAATCTGAAGTATCGCACTTGACGTGACCTAGAACTTCAGGAAACTGCAATCCTCCTAAAAAAAACCCAAACAGAAGAATCATTATAAAAGCATCTTATCACCCCTGAACTCCCAACCCAAAATCATGAACTTAAATACTCCCTGTGTTCCATAATGCTTTCTTCAAGGTGTTTTCAAAACCTCTGCTGCTTCAAATGCCCAAAAGATACCTGCTAAAAGCAGGTTGGAGTAAATTGAAAGAGCCTCTTCGCTGAAATGAGAGACAAGCTCTTTAGCCCAGCTGATTCCCTTGGAGGGAATAATGCCCCTTAGCACAGCCTGGGGTTAATATACCCCTAATTGAGCCCGCCTCTTTTTCCCACGCTGCCTGGGAAAAGGGAGGAGGCAAATCCCACCGGGTATAAAAGCCCTCAGAGGGACCGTAGCTGTTTGGCTCCTCTGAGTTAAAATTGAAGTAAGGAGCTCTGCGTAGAAGAAAGCTTTTTGGGAAAAGACAGTGTTTTCTTTTTTTACTGCAATTACTCAGAGCAATGGAGCAAAGGAAAAAAAAAAAGGTAAGAAGCAAAACTTTGTGTTTCAGCAGTGTTGGCGGCTAAGTTGGATAATTTATGGACTTGCATAATTATTTATTAGTGATTGTTAAGTAGCACTCCCCCTGTGATTAATTAGGGTGGAGAAGAAGAGTATAGATATGAATGGTGTTTCATAGGGACCTCTAATTAGGGCTCTCTACATTATAAATGAAAATAAGAAAAAGAATAGACTCCCAGCTGGCATTACCGTTACATACCTGCTGGACTCGCTCCTGTTGGAAATATTTGGTGCCGGGGCATGGGTAGAGGTACCCTGAAATGCAGCTTTAAACCCTTGAAATGCTGTGTCCTAGTTTAGGGCAAATTAGGGAGGAAAACTCCAAATGGGGGTTTCCCCAGGGAAATGACCCCTCCCTACCAACTGGTCCAGGAAAGGAAAAAAAAAATTCCTTGGAAAGAAGTAGAAAAAGCTGTTTATTTAACAGAAATTGAATAATATGAAATAATAAAACCTCTCACTGTTCGATGGGGTGGCAAGTCTAGGAAGAAAAGTTCTTTTCATGTGGTGTAGCTCACCTCGCTCGGGTTCTTATCGGTCCTTCCGGCGCTGAAAAGTGCTGAGGCCCGGGTCCCGGTGGGCCAAAGGCGTGAGCTCCCGGGGTTTGGCCGGGTGTTCGGTCCAGAGCAGGTTTGCACAGATCCAAGGAAACAAAAAAAGGAAAAAAAAACCAAAGTCCAGGGAACTCCTCTGCCTCAGCTAGCTAAAACCAACTAAAAGCCAGAGAGAAGCTCTGTCCCGCTGTCTGTCCGTGCTGCAGACACCACGGTCCAGGAGCGGGATGTGTGGGAGTGATGTTTGTTCCTTAATGCAAACAGCGTGCTTCTTCTTCCCCCCCGCTCTCGCTTTCAGAGCCAGTCTTAAATGTGCAGAACTTAATATTTAACATAAACCAGACAATTGGGGATACCGGTATCATAAAGTCACCCCAGGACATGCTGGAAAAGGCAACGCTAAAAATGAGCAAATGGGGCAGCTACCTCCACTTAAACGGATACAGTGGTAAATAAATGGCTTCTCCCCTTTAATTTAAACCCATCAAATATTGGGAAAAAGAGTGGTTTTCCTCACTTTAAATCTCTCTGGTGATTGAAAAGGGGGCATTTTTCGGTTAATTCAGATCCATAAAAAAGCATCATCCCTGCTTTCCCTTTCCACTTAAAGTGGAAAAAAATAGAAAATGGGCATTCTCTATCAATTAATATCTCAAACAGCACAGAAAAGGCAGAGTTACCTCCAATTGAGACTATCAAAATTGCAGGGGAAGTGGATTTCTCTTCAATTCAAACACAGGCGATTGGGGAAAAGAAAGCTTTTTCCCTCAGCTTAAACGCCTTTTTTCCTGATAACCCATCCCTTCTTTGGGGCTGTGGAGATGGAGTAGTGAGATAGAAGAGGAAAGCTGAAAACTGCCGCCCCCCCCCCCCCGGGAATGTGCGTGCTGCCCCGCCCGCTCGGGTGACCCTGCTCGGCAGGACGGGCTTTTCTCTCAGCTTTATCTTAAAGTGACGCTCCCCGCCCGGGTGAAACCGCCTGATCCCCCGGTCCCTGCTGGGTGCCGTGACCCTCGTTCCTGGAGGAACTCCCGGGATGCCCCCGCTGGCCCCTCTGGCAGTTCCCTGCGCGAGCCTTGCCCGGGTGACCCTCTCAAAACTGCCTCTGCAAGGAGCTGCTCCCTTCTCGTCCTCGCCAGTCATGCCTGAGGCTGCAGCACCTTGGAGTGGGGGGGGGGGGGGGGTGGGGGTGAGGCGGAGAAACATCCTGCCGATCGTTCCCTCCCTTACGTGTCCCGCTGTCCGTCCCCGAAACGCCGGGGTGCTGGGCTTTCATTTCCGCGATAGAGAACCGGTTTCCTCCTCCGGGTGCCGTGGCCAAAATTAGGATTCTGCCGCATAAATCCCCTGCGTGCTGGGTTTGTGATTACAGAGGAAATTCCTCACGGGGTCCTAGGCGATTACCGGTTACTGACTTCCGCTTCCCTTGAGCGGTCGCGGGTTTGCCCGGCTCGTTTAGGGCTAATCCTGGCCGAACCTGAGCGCCCCCGTCGCTGCTCTGCCCTGAATTTCAGTGAAATATCAATATAGTTTATAAATGCTCCCTTTGCTCGCCGCTCGGTCTTTCCCCACGCAGCCGCGGGGACCGGGCTCGCTCTGCACTTCGATCCCGGCCCCGGCGGTCCCGCCCGGATGCTGCGGGTCACGGACGCGAGCTGAGGACCGCTACAAATGTTGGGTTTTAAAGTAAAAGTTCTATTACGCCCGGCTAAATGATCAAAATAACTACGTGTATTGATGATCACCAGGGAAAGCTTTTCAGGGAAGAAAATAGTCGTTTTGGTAGCGCAGATCCCGTTTTGACAATAATTGCGTTCATTTGGGTTTGGGAATCCTGCCGGTGTAAGACATCTGAGAACTGGTATTTTGCAATTTGATATTTTGAAATTGGGTGCTTTTCATATTTTGGAACTCACTAGTTTACTATTTTGAAACGGAATCATTTTGGAATTTTGGAACCCCGTATTCTGGTATTTTGCAATTGGATTCCTTTGGAAATTTTCAACTCGGTGATTTGAAACTGCGTGACGCTGGTATTTTTGGACTTGTTCTGGTGTTTTAGAAGTCGGCATTTCTCTCCCCCTCCGCGGTTTGACAGGCTGGCACGGGGGGGGAAGGCACGAGGGGCGCGGGGACGGCGGCAGGAGCCTCGGCGATAAAAGCTGTGATTGCGCATGCGTCGATGGCATCAGCGCCGCAGGGCAGCATGGGGGAGTGGTGTACGGCAGCGGGAATTTCGGATCGGCCCGGGCCGCACCGCTCAGATCGGTGTCGCTGGACGGCGGCGGCAGCGGCGGGGCCGGCGGCTCCACGGGTGCCGGGAAAGCGGAGCCTGTGGGGCGGCAAGGCGGCGCGGGCGGCACGGAGGGGGTGTAGGGGAGCTGAGCTGCGGGAACGGCGATGCCGAGGGTGGGCGGGGTGGCGGAGCCAGGAACTACGGTGTCGGCAGGGGAAGGCGGGAGGACCGCGGGGACAGCGGCGGCAGGGCCCATAACCGCGGGGACGGCGGAACGGGGCGGGACCGCAACATCGGGGGTAGCTGGGACGGCAGGAGGGAGGCAAAAGCGGGCGGGCGGTGGGACGGGGAAGGCGGGGGGAGGGGTGGGAACGGAGCGTGCCGGAACTGGGGTAGGGGGAACGGGGGCCGCGTGGTCGGGGGCGCGCCGGTCTCAGTGGGCAGGGAAGGAGGGGGGCCGGCGGGGACAGAGGATGCGGGGGCCGCGTGGTCGGGGGGAGGGGTAGGAGATACGGGGGTTGCGGGGGTACGGGGGGCTCGTCACGCGTTGTGTATTGGCAGCACGCATTTCTATGAGTGCTCTGCAGGCTGGGAGGAGCTTAGCGGCCGCCATAGTTCGGCGAGAGATGTTATTAAAAAGCTTATTACCAACTGTGTCCCAAAAATCTCTAGTAAAAAATTCTGAGTGTTTTGCGTTTGGGAAATTAACTAGAGTCCAGGTTAGGAGGGTTTTTAGTTCTCGTTTAGGCAATTTACTTTGGCTGGCTTTTAGTGAGAATTTTAGTTGCTTATACAGCTTTTTTTCTGGGGTTGAATAGTTTTGACCCGTGATAGACTGGTTTGTGACTCACCTCTTCTTTTAATGATGTCGGCTCGTCTCTCAGAGCTCGGGTGATGGGTGCTGGCCAGGCACCTCCCGTCCGTTCTCGGGTGTCACTTAGTAATACTCGCACATAACCACGCTGCAGAGTCGTCTAAAAACTACAGTGTGGACGCTGCAGCGGAAAAACTTTTAGAGAGTTCGGGGTGTAGATGCTGTGACAGCGTCTGCCCCTCGCTCGACCACGTAGAGGCTTTGCCCACCTAGCCCAGGTGAGACGTCGCCTCGCAACGCCCCCCTGAGCTCGGGGGCTCCACGGAAACCAGGGGTTCAGACGCTGCTTGGCAACCTTCACCCCGAAGAAACCACGCAGGGGATGTCCCGTGTAGCACAGAAGAGGCGTGGCTTTGCCACCCTTCTCAGTGCCACGGGGCCCTGCGGAAACCAGGGGTGCGGACGCCGTTCGGAACGTGGGCCCCGAAAAAGCCACGCGGCGGATACCTCTAGAGCTCCGGAGCCGACGCTGCTGAGCGACGGCCGGCCAGTGCCCGAGGGTGCCGCGGAACAGTGGAAAGAGAGTTACGGTGTTATGGTGATCAGCCGCATAAACTGCACTCTAGACGGCCTTAAAGGGTGAAAAAACCTGTCTTCGTAGTTGCCAGTGATGATGGAGCAGTGTCTCACCGATGGAGGAGTCGTGGGATGGCTCGTAAATGTGCGGGCGCCAGGTATTGGTGTGTAAAAACGCTCACTCGCGGTGAGAGACTTCTCCGGGGTCAAGCTGTTCAAGTATAAGCAATTTATTATAAGGGTAAAAAGAGGGGAGATCCGTGTCCGCCACCGGCCTCGGCGTCCGTGTGGTCCGGGGAAGGGGAGAGAGAACGGGTAGAGCAGGGGAGGAGAGGTTGGGAAAGGGGAGGGAGGGAATAAGAGAGCAATAGAGGGAAAGAGGGAAAAACCAGAGGGAGAGAGCAGGGAAGACTAGTGGGGTAGGACCAGGGAGAGGGGGCTGAGAGTTAAGAGTGGGGGAGAGGGCTAGACGGGAAGGAGGTGAGGGAGCGGGGTTCAGAGGTAAGAGCGGGGGAGAGGGGAGCTGAGAGAGGGGTAAGAGTTGAGAGCAAAGTTCTTGTTACAATCCAATATATCTTTTTCTATCGTGAATATTCTAATTCTTAGTAACCGATCACCATGAGACACGGCCACTAAAGAGTTTACATACAGCCTATGCGCTTCCCTATATTAACATACAGTGCTGCGCTTTAGACTCTACAAAGCTTTACAAGTTCTTTCCTTGCTTCTTTACCTTTGGACTTCTCGATCAGCAGAAGGACATTGTTTTGTCAGCAGGGATTCTCGTTCAACTGGCTAGGCTATTGTTCTTTGGTTAACCGCCACTCGGTATCCTAAGACTCAGAGCAGGCTTTCATTTCTACTTTGATTCTAGCCTTCATATTTTCAGAATCTTCTGACAAACAAGCACATTCATAAGGTTTGCCTGTTTCACCCTCCCCAACAGAGTTGCTTCCCTCAGTTTCAACTACTTTCGTCCTCATCATCCCCATTTTTTCTAGGGACGCTTTGGAGGGACTAGGAAGATGAAATCAAAAGGAAAAAAGGAGAAAGATCCCCCCTGCAAATCCAGATCCCCCCTGCAAATCCATGCACCGGTTCATCTGCTCGGCTGCTGCTGCTTGACAGAGGTTTGTCCGATACCCGGTGCTGTTGCCCCTGGGTGAGAGGGTAGGAGCGGAAAGGGCTCGCCGCTAGTTCCCTGAACGCCTCGTTGTCTGCACCTGACGCGCTGGGGCGCTCGGCTTCCCTTTATATGGCTAAGGACTCCTGTCCTCCTTCAGGTGCCCAAAGCTGAAACTAGAATTCCACCTTCAGAATTTCACGTGTCTCAGGTTTGTGACTCCCAAGGAATTTTTCCCCAGCAATCGTTCAGTCGTGAATTTTTCCTCTGCAGTCATTACTGCCTTGGCCTTCTGTGGACGTGTTTCAAACGCTCATTGAGAGCTGAGGAGCCGAGTTGGCTTGTTTATGACTTAGCTGACAAGCCCAGGCTAAATCCAAACACCCCGAATTACGGCGAAATACTAATGCGGTTTAGAAAGAGGCCTCTTCCGTGCGACTCGGTCCTTTGCCGCACGTGCCCGGAGATTTACTCCGTCCTTCGTTCCCGACCGTGCCTCTTCGGCGGCCCGCCTCTCGCGGACGCAAACCGAATGAAATTCTACTACGAGTGTTGCCTTGAAAAATAATCTTCTAAGTACATCTAGCTACGTGATTAAAACACATCCGTGCCTTGGCAGTCGTGTACGGAAAGCTTTTCGGTGGAGAAAATAGCTATTTTGATAGCACGCTTTCATACACCTTCAGAAAAAGCAGAATTTGTACCGGCTCCTGAGACTCCCCGCTGAAGAACCCGGCCGTCCTCGCGACGCCCGATGCGGCGGACGTCGGGGGAAAAGCCGAGCCTGGAGTGAAAAAGAGACGGTGAGTATGCGGCCTTTAAAAAAAGCCTTCGCGCAACAATAACGGGAACCTGTCGTGTTTATTCTTTGCTCATTTTTTCTGATAATGTAAATACCACATAAAAGTACGTGAAACACGAAGCAGAGCTAGGATTTTACGGGTCTTCATTTCGGCAGTCTGGATGAAAAATGTCTCTTCCTGCGCTAACACCCGGTCCGGTTTGAATCCATATTTAGCCTGAATCTTCCTTGCCTCCCGTTTCCCATTTCTAGGAACTGCTTCCCGGTCTAAGGACGAGGCTGGATGCCAACCCTGTTCCACAAAGTTCAAGGAGAAGCTGGATGTCCTGTTTGATCGCTTGTGACCATTTGTACCACAGATCTTCTCTGTTGTATCCTGACCAGAGGCAGAAGTGAATCCTCAGGTCTCCAGAGAAGTAACCCGCATTTCATCGATAATTTTACCGACAAATATTGTCCACGTATTTGTTACTATGGCCTAAAGGAATTACCCACGTGAGACGCTTACGGCCGAGGTCACGTGGGGTAAGTTGAGATTGAGATGTGGGCACTGGGATAGCCTTCCGTCCTGGCAGGGGAGGCCCGGTGATTAGCTTAGGACTAGACGAGACTAGTCCCCGGTGCTTCGAAGGAAGGTACGAGAAAGCTCGGGAGTAATAACTGTTTTATGCGTCCATCCGTAAGTTTTTGATTGCTGTAAAAGTGTTCTTTCCTATATGTATACATATGCATGTGTATATGATACCGTTTACGGCAATCAAAAACTGGTTAAGAAGACGCATAATTAATATTATGCAATGTTAAACTTATCTAAATGATCTGTAATATGAATTGCCAAATGTACTAAATATATACTCTCATCCCAGAGTCTGCCACGGCTGATAAATCAATGGAAGATTGGAAAATTGTGTCCGGATAACGATTTTCCGAGCCCGCCGTAAAATCTAGCTGCTATATTAATTCACTAATTGCCAAGTCCAATTGACCTGAATATTGCTTTGATGCGGAAAACTTCTGGGTTTATTGGTAAATTCTCTATCTAGGTAAAGTCAAGGCTTGGCCAGAGCCTAAGGTTTAAACTGGAAAGATGTCTCTGAAGTAATTTTCAAAGCAAGGGGTTTAAAAATAGCAGCTATAGAGTGCTTAAAACACTGCAAACCTTTAAAGGCATTTGTATAAAACAAATGATCAGATGTCTTAGGTAATTGACTAATTAAACTATCCAATAGTTAATTTAATCTGAAGTTTCTTTCATAACACTTAACTTTCAACTGTGACACATTTTCTTAGAATTTTGGAAACTAAAATAATAAAGTTACATTGGATTAGGTAAATGTAAATCTTTTTAAACAAGGAAAAGAGTAAAAACTAACACAAAAAAAAACTCTGTATAGAAGCAGCTGCATAACTTACTGACCGAGATACATCTGTAGTTAGAAAACAAAAAAATCTCAAATGACACGTGTCTAAAAGGTAATTACACAAATATATATCAAAATATGTATAAAGCGGGCTGTAAATAAAACAACACTTTATAGATAATGCTTATCGTAGAAACCTATAAATTTACACTATACAATGCATATGTCATCAGTAAATGTCTGAGGAAATCGAGATAATACTTTTGAAACATTCCTGTCTTAATGACTAAAAATGAATTAAAGTGAAAAACTTTTAAATTTTTTGTAAATAACTATCATTATTTTTTTGTGCAACTTATAGAAAACTAAAACTGCAGAGATTATAAGAAACAATAGAACTTCTAATGAAATCAAGGGTGTCACAAACAGCATTCACCTCTGTTCTTAAGCAGCTGTTCACCAGTGTTCTATCACAGCTGTTTCAGTTGTAGTTTTTTTCATCTTTCTAGGAAAATAACTATGTAGTTTAAACAAATGTCTTCAATAAGACATGAAGCAATTTAAATTTTAAACTTGTTAAAAATTAATTATGACAAAAGGAAGCAACAAAACTTAACGTTAAAAAATACCAAAGTTAGAACTGAAGTTAAAAACACTTAAATTTAAACATAGTGAAGTTTAACTTTGCTTAATTCTGTTAACACTTAATCTATATTAGATGAAAACATGACTTAATCTTACTCTGTTATTATAAAAAAAGACAACTAAAAGTTTGGTACACGCTTCTTTGAACACAATATAATAGGAATATTGGTTCACGATAGAGATTATAGGGATGCAACAAATTTATCACCTTTCTATGTTACTTGGTTTTGAGAATAACCTATAATAACTGCAGATGTTATTAAAAATGCTTATTCGTAACAAGAATTTGCTTGGCCTATGTTTAAATTTATTAGGATTTTTAGAGTGCAGTTTTACTGGAAAAAAACCACAACACCACAGATTTGGTAATTTGCTATTCAGCTTTTGTAGTACTTTTCAGAAACATTAAGTCTAGGTTTTTAACTTAAATTCAAAATCTAAATTGGTATATATGCTGTTATACATGTTTGGGGTTTTTTTTATAACAGAAAGACTCATATTAAAATTACCTTATTAAAATTGTAAAAAAATACCAAGCAAATGGGTAATATATGGTTAATATATCTTTGAGATTTTTGAAAACTATATTGATCTAAATCCAAAATACACTTATTCAAATGAAAGGTTAAAAATGAAAGAAACTTCTTATTCTATCCTTTTTCTGTAGGGTTAATCATATGATTCTTAACTCAATTTTAAAGAAATGCATCTTGCAGAAATTAACTGTAATTTCAGTAATAATACTGGATCAGTCCATATCATACAATATTACATTATCAGTAGATGTATAGAGAAGATAACATTTTCAAAACTTTCATGTATTACGAATACTGAAACAGAAGAAAAATCTTTTGAATTTCTTAGCCCTGGCAAGCCTTGACTTTACCTGGATAGAGAATTGACAAATAAATCCAGTTTTCTGCATCAAAACAATATTCAGGTCAATTGGACTTGGCAATTAGTGAATTAATATAGCAGCTGGATTTTTACTGTGAGCTTGGAGAATTGTTATCTGGACATGACTTTCCAATCTTGCATTGATTTATCAGCTGTGGCAGACTCTGGGATGAGAGTATATATTTAGTACATTCGGTAATTCATATTACAGATCATTTAGATAAGTTTAATATCGCATAATATTAATTATGCATCTTCTTAATCACTTTTTGATTGCTGTAAAAGTTTTATTTCCTATATCTATACATATGCATGTGTTTTACTTTGGTTTTTCATTGTCAGAACAAGACAGTGGATATTTTACCTTTGTTTATAAGAGAGGGGGAGGAAACGGGTTGCGGTTCAGAAGCGTGGAAACGCTATGTATGTATTTTAGATTTTGGAAAAAACGCAATATTGTATATCTATTGGAAATAATTCTTGATCGGTCCTTTTTAAACGAGTCTTTCACAAAGCCAGTTCCATCAATTATCAGGTATTCTTCTAACAGTACTCAAGCAAAGTTGAGAGAGAATTCTTTGGTTCCTGTCAAAGGTTCAGAAGCAAGAAGATAAAAAATTAATTTCAGTTAGTAATTTGGAGTAAAGTGTAGTTTCTGTATTCACAGGTTCAAAGCAGAAGTAACTGCCTAGCGAAGAACATGGAAACTCATTAGCTGCAGAGACGAGCAGACAGCCCAAAGAGCAGAAGAGCGAGCACGCCGATGTGAACCGCATCGAGACCGCAGTTGACGGCTGAACGCCTTTGATCCCGCATGACAGAGCGATGAACTTTGGGTTTCGTGTGAAAGAGTAGGAAAATCGATATTGTAAGGCCTCATTTGTTAAAGCGTGGTGTGAACTGTGTCAAGATTCAGAAACCTGCATGAGAGATAAAGTCCTTGAAGATGAAGGTGAATCAGGTATCCCCCTTGAGCTGTATCATTTTGGTGATCGCTTTGTGATGCGATTTCACCTGCATCGCTTCTTTTAGTTAACTCAAAAGAAAGTATACCTTATCTCAGTGAAAATAGATTTTGGTATAATATTCAATTTTTCTTTTTATTTATTATGTTCTATATAAAGAGTCAACATCTTATTTTAACCTTATATCAATCTTAGTCACACTTGATTGTGAAGAGTTTGAGTCATGAAATTTCAGATAGAGATTTATAACAACTCAGCTTTCAATTCAAGCAGTTTCAGCAGAAACTTTAAAGGAATTAGACAAATTAAGCTACTGGTTAAGTAAGCAACCTAGATCTATTTCTCTAGCTTTGAGTGGTCAGTTAACTGATGTTCAAAACTGGAGGCAGAGCGCTCTGTAGAACAGAGCAGCAGTTCTGTTGTTGGTGCGTAGGGCATGAGAGAAGGAAAAATAACCCTGAGTGAAAATTAATCAAAGAAAAGGTTTGAAAGATTTGGGTTGATTTTTTTTTTTTTTTAAAGAGCGGGCAAATGTTGGAGTCTGGAATACAGAGTGGGTGCCCTTGTTTCTGATACTTAGTTATAAGATCCAGAAAAACACTGAATTTCATATAATATGAAATTCATGAGCATGGTTTCATGGTGATGCATGAAAACAAATGTTAAAGTTAGCTACAAAAAGCTAAAAGTGGAAGTGTGTAGATTAGAAAGTTTTTTTAAATCACTGGGTGAAAAAGTTTAGAGGAGACGAGATGGAGGATTTACGGTGTTGTCTCTTGTCCCTTTTTCTTTCTTCTTCATGTTCTTCTCAGAGAGATCAGAGATGTTAAGAGAGACACCGGGGTTTCTGATAAGCCCCCGGAAGGGATAAGGCGAGGCACGTACGACACGAGAGGTACGAAAGGCACGGAAGGCACGGTAGAAAAGTGACACGACACACCCCGGGATTGCTCTGTCCTGCGCACCTCAGCACTGTGAGCCAAAGTGAGGAATTCCCTTGAGGTAGCCTAAGGGGCCACAGCTTGGACTGCCACATCTCCAAAGCTGACTCAAAAATCCTTGGGCACGAGTGCTTACCTGGCACACCGCTTTCATGCCCCTCTGTAGGTCTTGGACTTCGACTTAGCTCTCATATGCGTGGGGACGAGAAGCCACGTGGGGCACAAGGGAAGGCCGCCTCACCGTCTGGCACGTTTCTGGCAGGCTGTTGTCTCTTGGACAGGTACAATAAAGAAAACCAAATATCAGTGCAAGATCTTAGCAGCACATCTGTGAAAACCCAACACTCACGGTCTCCTGACAATGGCTGGGTCCTTCGCCTGCATGCTTCAGCCCCGCTGGGATGCTGAGGCTTGCGGAGCGAAACTCTTCAAGCGGTATTGCTGTGGATCCGAACGAACTGCCGCCTTGATGAGGTTTGGGAGCCTCCCCGGTTGCGGATGAAGGGGGACCCCGGGGTGGGCCGGGGCTGGAAACCCCTGGTTATCCCACACAAGCGGGACCTACGTGGCCACTATCTCTTCTCAACTGGCCCTAGAACACGGTGTACTGCCTGCACCTCTCGGGGTTCTGGCACTCTGCTGCTTTAGGATTCCTGCCTGCAGCTGCCTCAGGGAAATGGGAGCGCTGTTAGGGCTGCTGTTTAGGGTTGGGGGTGGGGTACAACTGTATTCTACCATACCTGTACCCCTTATTTTCACTGTTTGCTCAGCCTTTTTTTTTTTTTTGGAACTCTTGTGACAGATTGAGGGCACTGAGGCGGGACTGCCAAGATGGAATCAAAAGGGAAAAGCAGAAAGATCAGCCCTGCAAATCCACACTGGCTCACCTGTTCAGCTGCTGTTTCCTGGCAAAAAGCTTTGTCCCTCACCACCTCCTCTGAGCAATGCTCCAGGTCCAAGTGCATCCTGGTGCTCCCCCAGACCCTATGAGATGCTCTCACCTCATGTTGGAGGCTGAGATACAGAGTGTGTGCCCTTGTTTTTAATATTTAGTTCTAGGATTCAAGGAAACACTGAATTTCATATAATACGAAATTCATGTGCATGTTTTCATGGTGACACATGAAAACAAATGTTAAAGTTAGATAGGAAAAGTGTAAATGTGTAGATTAGAAAGTTTCTTAAATCACTGGGTGAAAAAGTAGTTTAGAGAACAGGAGACAAGATGGAGGATTTAGGGTGTTGTCTCTTGTCCTTCTTCTTTCTTCTTCATGTTCTTCTCCTAGGGGTGTTTGGGTAGTAGTAGGTGATTGGGTAGAAAATGTCACAGTGCAGCACACAGGTGTTGGGTCATTGGGTCACTAAGAAAAATAATTTAGTTGGCACCTGTTAATTGGGTAAATGGACATATAAAAGACCTTGAAGAAGATCTTTGTTAGCCATTTTACCCCTTTTCTATCATAGTGCACATAGCTCCTTGTACCTTGTAATGCTGATAACAAAAAATTAACAACTGAGACCGAACGAGAGAAAACCATGCTCCCTCTCATCAATCTTCAGTTCAAAGGGAAAAAGAACCCAAACCAAAAAGGCCATAAAGAGACAAGTGGCTCCCAAACTTGGGGCACTTTGAACTGAAGGCTCCTGTTGAAAAAAAAAAAAAAAAGGAAAAAAGCGAAAACAGCAGAAAGCTGGAAAACTCCCTGGAAAGGGGAAAAAGATCTCGGTAATCCCGGTGCTGATGAGAGCGGACAAGCCAAGCCAGACATCTGTGAGCTGTGGAACGGATCACGGATAGAGGAGCTGAGAGAAAGCTGACCCTGAGGTCAGGTAAGCCGTCAAAAGGGAAACATGTCCAGACCTGAGGGGGAGGTTTTGGCTATTTTGGAAGCTATGGTAAAGGAGCACCCGATCTCTGTGTCCACGGATGAGCTTAAAAGCCTTCTATCCTGGGTACGGGTAGAATTCCCTAATGTGGATTCAGACAAAATTTTTACCCCAAGCCTGTGGGAGAAGATAAATGTGAGAGTATATGAAAAAACCACTCTTAGAGACGAGGTAGCAGCTGAACTTCTAACGGCTTCTGCAGTGACTTATGAAGTCATCGCCAGTAAATGGGACTCTGAAACTCAAGCAAGGGACACGATGGGTCCAGAAAAACAGAAGGGTTTGTTTCAGTCAAATGCGGAATGCTTGTTACCGCACGCTGTAAAGTCTGTGTCAGCCTGAAATCTACCTTAGGAAAGAGAATGTGTAAGCCTGTTGGAAGCCCAGAAAAACAACTATACAGAGACGAGGAGGCAATTCTAAAACGCGGGCAGAATCTGCAAAAAGGGGTCTTAGAGCTTTTGCAAGAGTGTCTCAGTTCTCTTGAAACTGTTCCAGCACCCGGTATACTGTTGCAGGCAGAAGAGGGAGGGGAAACTTCCTTGGCCGCCTGCGTGCCGGCAGCCAAGTCCCTTTCCGGCCCTAGGGGGGTGGACAGCCCTGTCCCCCCTGGAAGGGTACGGGAGGGCTCAGCCCGACCCAGAGCGGTCCGGGACCTCCACGGGCACGGCGGCCCCTGCGCCCCGCCTGCCAGGGGTGGGCTTTGAGCCACAGCTGTCAGTCAACGTGACGTCAGCAGTGACGCAACCACAGCCGCAGCTCCAGACCCCGCCTGCGGCACCGCCCCCAGGCCAGCCGTCATCCGGGGCGCCCGTGACGTCACAGGGAGGCGTGGTCCCGTCCCTTCGTGCCCAGCCCGGAGCCGGGGCACAGGCGGGTGGAGAAACCGAGCCTCGGCGTGCACCGAGCGCTGCGGCGGCACTTTTAAAATTGAATTCGCTTTGCAATACAGCTGCAGCAGAGCAACAACAGCTGGAAAAAACAACAGCTTCACCACAGCAGATTGATTCGCTGGATACCACACAAAGCCAAGAGTCTTTTGAGCACAGCCGTGCTAATGCACAGTTCTTTCACTCTACAAATCCTCCCAGAGACATGGACTCAGGGTTACGGGACATGTCAATACAAACTCCAGCATCTCTGGAATGGTTTCAGAAAAATAGCCGAAAAGTAAAAATCAAAAGCATTGTAAGATGCGTTATTGGCTTATCTGCAAATTATAGCAGTCACAAGCTTCAGAAAGAAGCCCTTATTGAAGTGCCTTCAAAAATGGATCAAAAAGTTTAAAAATGTTGCATAATAGAATACATATAGATGTTGTATTTCTAATGATATCTGTTGGTTTTGTTTTTACAGAATAACATAGAAAATTATATTTATGCATCCCAAGAAATTTAAAAGATTTTTCTTCAGTTTCAGTATTCTCAATACATGAAAGTTTTGAAAATGTTATCTTCTCTATACATCTACTGATAATGTAGTATTGTATGATATATAGTGATCAAGCAGTATTACTGTAGTTACAGTCAGTTTCTACAAGATGCATTTCTTTAAAATTAAGTTGAAAAATCATATGATTAATCCTACAGAAAAAGGATTTAATGACAGGTTTCTTTCATTTTTAACCTTTCATTTGAATAAGTGTATTGTGGATTTAGATCAATATAGTTTTCAAAAATCTCCAAGATATATTAACCATATATTACCCATTTGCTTGGTATTTTTTTTACAATTTTAATAAAGAAATTTTAATGTGAGTCCTTTTCTTATAAAAAAAAAAACCAAAACCAAACCTGTATAACAGCATATATACCAATTTGGATTTTAGATTTTAGTTAAAAAAGTTAAACTTAATGTTTCTGAAAAGTACTACAAAAGCTGAATCGCAAATTACCAAATCTGTGGTGTTGTATTTTTTCTCTAGTAAAACTGAATTCTAAAAATCCTAACAAATTTAAGCATATACCAAGCAAATTCTTGTTACGAATGGTATTTTTAATAACATGTGCAGTTATTATAAGTTATTCTCAAAACCAGATAACATAGAATGGTGATAAATTTGTTGCATCCCTATAATCTCTATAGTGAATCAATATTCCTGTTATATTGTGTTCAAAGAAGTGTATACCAAACTTTTAATTGCCTTTTTTTATAATAACAGAGTAAGATTAAGTTGTGTTTTCATCTAATATAGATTGTGTTAATAAGATTAAGCAAAGTTAAATTTCACTATGTTTAAGTTTGAATGTTTTTTACTTAAGTTATAACTTTAGTATTTTTTGACGTTAAGTTTTGTTACTTCCTTTTATCATAATTATTTTTTAACAAGTTAAAATTTAAATTTCTTTATGTTTTATTGAAGACATTTGTTTAAAATGCATAGTTATTTTCCTATAGAGATGAAGATAATTACAACTGAAACAGTGGTGACAGAACACTGGTGAACACCTGCTTAAGAACAGAGGTGAATGCAATTTGTGACACCCGTGATTTCATTAGAAGTTCTATTGTTTGTTATAATCTCTACAGTGTTAGTTTTCTAAAAGTTGCATAAAAAACTTAGTGATTGTTATTTACAAAAAATTTAAAAGTTTTTGACTTTAATTCATTTTTAGTCACTAAGACGTGAATATTTTAAATTTATTATCTTGATTTTCTCAGACACTCACTGATGACATATTCATTCTATAATGTAAATTTATAGATTTCTATGATGAGCATTATGTATAAAGTGTCATTGTATTTACAGGCAGCTTTATACATATTTTAATGTATCTTTGTGTAATTACCTTTTAGACACGTGTCATTTGAGATTTTTTTGTTTTCTCACTACAGATGCATCTTGGTAAATAAGTTATGCAGCTGCTTCTATACAGAGTTTTTTTGTCTTGGTTTTTACTCTTTTCCTTGTTTAAGAAGATTTGCATTTACCTAATCCAATGTAGCTTTATTATTTTAGTTTCCAGAATTCTAAGAAAATGTGTCATGGTTGAAAGTCAAGGGTTATGAAAGAAACTTCAGATTAAATTAACTACTGAATGGTTTAATTAGTCAATTACCTAAGACATCTGATCATTGTTTTATACAAATGCCTTTTAAAAGTTTGCTGTGTTTTAAGCATCTTATAGCTGCTATTTTTAAACCCTTTGCTTTGAAAATGACTTAAGAGACATCTTTCCAGATGAGGCCTAAGGCTCTGGCCAAGCCTTGACTTTACCTGGATAGAGAATTTACCAATAAACCCAGAAGTTTTCTGCATCAAAACAATACTCAGGTCAATTGGACTTGGCAATTAGTGAATTAATATAGCAGCTGGATTTTACAGCGGGCTTGGAGAATTGTTATCCGGACATGATCTTCCAATCTTCCATTGATTTATCAGCAGTGACAGACTCTGGGATGAGAGTATATATTTAGTATATTTAGTAATTCATATTACAGATTATTCAGATAAGTTTAATATTGCATAATATTAATTATGAATCTTCTTAATAAGTTTTTGATTTCTGTAAAAGTGTTATTTCCTATATGTGTATACATGTGCAAGTGTTTTAATTTGATGGTTTTTCATTGTCATAACAAAAAAAACAAATACCTTACTTAATTACAAAAAAAGGGGGGGAACCAAGGCTATGCCTCAGAAGTATAAAAACCTTATAAATCTTAAATTTTTGGAAAAAGTGTAAAGATCTTATATCTATTGCAAATAATTCTTGAACGGTCCTTTTTAAACAAGTCTTTTACTAAGCCAGTTCCATCAATTATCAGGTATTGTTCTAACAAGACTCAAGCAAAGTTGAGAGAGAATTCTTTGGTTCTGGTCAAAAGTTCAGAAGCAAAAAGATTAAAAAATTCATTTCAATTAATAATTTGGAGGAAAGTGTATGTTTGTGTATTCACAGGTTTAAAGCAGAAGTAACTTCCTAGAGAAGAACCTGGAAACTCATCAGCTGCAGAGACAAACAGACGGCCCAAAGAGCAGAAGAGCGAGCACGCAGATGTGAACCGTATCGAGACCGCAGTTGACGGCTGAACACCTTTGATCCCGCGTGCGAGAGCGATGAACTTTGGGTTTCGTGTGAAAAAGTGGGAAAATTAATATTGTAAAGCCTCATTTGTTAAAACATGAGTGAAGGAAAAATAACCCTTCTTGAAAAGTAATCCAATAAAAGATTTAGGTTGATTTTCTTTATTGTTTTTTTGGTTTTTTTTTTAAAAAGAGAGGGGCAGATGTTGGAGTCTGAGATACAGACTGTGTGCCCTTGTTTTTAATATTTAGTTCTAGGATTCAAGGCAACACTGAATTTCATATAATACGAAATTCATGTGCATGTTTTCATGGTGACACATGAAAACAAATGTTTAAGTTAGATAGGAAAAGTGTAAATGTGTAGATTAGAAAGTTTCTTAAATCACTGGGTGAAAAAGTAGTTTAGAGAACAGGAGACAAGATGGAGGATTTAGGGTGTTGTCTCTTGTCCTTCATTCTTCATGTTCTTCTTCTAGGGGTGTTTGGGTAGTAGTAGGTGATTGGGTAGAAAATGTCACAGTGCAGCACACAGGTGTTGGGTCATTGGGTCACTAAGAAAAATAATTTAGTTGGCACCTGTTAATTGGGTAAATGGACATATAAAAGACCTTGAAGAAGATCTTTGTTAGCCATTTTACCCCTTTTCTATCATAGTGTACATAGCTCCTTGTACCTTGTAATGCTGATAAGAATAAATAAACAACTGAGACCGAACGATAGAAAACTCGCCTCCCTCTCAACAATCTTCAGTTCAAAGGGAAAAAGAACCCAAATCTAAAAGTCCATAAAGAGGCAAAGTCACTCCATCAGATGTCACTGGGAGCCCACCAGAAACTCCTCTCCTCCAGCATTCCATGCCGATGTTGGTTTGCCACTCGAATTTGGCCCTGTAATAACGGCAAAATTGTTGCCGTCCGTCAGGTACGTGTTGTTAGACACAGGTTTTTCCATAGCCATCTTTTCAAGAACGGGGTGCCATCCCTGCTTGATTGCTAAATTATCAATAAATTCTGGAAAAACTAAATAAGAAAAAACATCTAAGACACTGAGGAGTTAATATGGAAACCTTTATATCATTAAACTAGTATGTTTTGAAATAAAGTGAATTCTTCCAGGCCTACTGCAAAAATCAAATTCCTAAAAATAAAATAACCAAAAAACAAACAGCATCAAATTCCCATCAATGTCATCAATAAAATCACAGTACCTCCACCAACTAAGGGAAAAAAAATCTTAACCTAGAAAAAATCTGAACCCCCCTCAAAAAGATTCAACACTGAAACACAACTCATCCAAACACTTCAACTAACAATACCAAAACAAATTTTCAAAACAAATATTCCCCCTATCTAAACCACCAATACCACATAAAACAACTAATGTACTCTCATCACAGTGCATCCGTGTCAAAAATCTAAATTGCCCTAAAATTTTTAATTTAATCACAACCCCAAAATAAAAACTTTAATCTCATTAACAAAAAAAACCCCAAAACAGGTAACACAAACAAAACCCACACCGTACAACCAACTACCGGCAAAAACAGATGCTATGCTCTGTCACTAACAGTTCTTATCACATCAGCAAAGTTAAACGTAAATAAAAAGCAACCCTATTGAACTCCACACAACAAATCACACCAACTAATAAAAAATAATCAGACCAACACACTGAACTCAAAACCATTCAACTAACCCTAAACAATAGTTAAAAAAAACCCCAAAGCTCTACCTTTATACTAATACATAATCACAATACTCAATAAAAAAAATAATACCTAATGAAAAACATGAAAAATCGATCTAAACTACTAAAATGTTAAAAAAGTCACCCCCAAAAATATACCTCTAAAAATCCACCATATAAATGCCTGTGTCCCCAGAAGTAAAACTAATAAGAAACACACTACAGAAAGAAATCCAAACTTATCATCAACACCTAAACTAAAAAAGACAACATTAAATAAATAGAACATATACGTTTTTATACACCAACTACAAACAAAAAAAAATTATACCATCAACTACTAAAAATCACCTTAAAACCACTCAATAAAAAACTTTCAAAAATTGAAAACTGCATCTAACAAAAGCCACCTAATTAACACCCCAAACTCAGCTAAACAAACCAACCCTACCCCATCTGAACTCCTACATCCAATAAACAAAACCCAATAAGGTGTGTTCCTTCTATCCCAGGTGTCCCCAGGTGTCCCCAGATGTCCCCAGGTCCCCCCAGGTGAGTTCCAGATGTATCCTCTCCATCCCAGGTGTCCCCAGGTATGTTCCCAGGTACCCCCCCCCAGGTACCCTCAGGTGTGCCCAGGTGTGTTCCTTCTATCCCCAGGTGTCCCCAGGTGTGTCCCCAGGTGTGTCCCCAGGTGTATCTCAGGTGTCCCCAGGTGTGCCCAGGTGTCCCCAGGTATATCTCAGGTGTCCCCAGGTGTGTCCCAGGTGTATCTCAGGGGCCCCCAGATGTCCCCAGGTGTGTCCCCAAGGTGTCCCCAGGTATCCCCAGGTGTGTCCCCAGATGTCCCCAGGTGTGTTCCAGGTGTGCTTCTAGAACGTGTTCTAGATTGTTCTATATCGGGTTCTAGACTGGGTTCTAGACTGGGTTCTAGACTGTTCTAGATCACGTTCTAGATTGTTCTAGACTGGGTTCTAGAGCGTTCTAGATCACGTTCTAGATTGTTCTAGACTGGGTTCTAGAGCGTTCTAGATTGGGTTCTAGAGTGTTCTAGATCGTGTTCTAGACTGGGTTCTAGATTGTTCTAGATTGGGTTCTAGATTGAGTTCTAGACTGTTCTGGACTGGGTTCTAGACTGGGTTCCAGGTGTGTCCTCAGGTGTGTCCCAGCTGTCCCCAGGTCCCCCCAGGTGTCCCCAGGTCCCCCCAGGTGTCCCCAAATGTCTCCCAGATGTTCTCCAGGTGTCCCCAGGTGTGTCTCAGGTATCTCAGATGTTCCCCAGCTGTCCCCAGGTGTGTCTCAGCTGTCCCCAGGTGTCCCCAGTTGTCCCCAGGTGGCCCCCAGGTGTCCCCAGGTGTATCTCAGCTGTCCCCAGGTGTGGTTTTGGTGTCCCCAGATGTGTCTCAGGTCCCCCCAGGTGTCCCCAGGTGTGTCCCCAGGTGTCCCCAGATGTCCCCAGGTGTGTCCAGGTGTCCCCAGGTGTGTCTCAGGTATCTCAGATGTTCCCCAGATGTTCCTCAGCTGTCCCCAGGTGTGTCTCAGCTGTCCCCAGGTGTGTCTCAGCTGTCCCCAGGTGTCCCCAGTTGTCCCGAGGTGGCCCCCTGGTGTCACTAGGTGTCCCCAGGTGTATCTCAGCTGTCCCCAGGTGTGGTTTTGGTGTCCCCAGGTGCATCTCAGGTCCCCCCAGGTGTCCCCAGGTGTGTCCCCAGCTGTCCCCAGGTGTGTCCAGGTGTCCCCAGGTGTGTCCAGGGGTCCCCCCAGGTGTCCCCAGGTGTCCCCAGGTGCGCTCACGTTGTCGGTCAGGGTGATGTCGGCCCCTCGGGTCAGCGGTCGCCGAATGACCTCGATGTGTTTGTGCTCAGCCGCCCAAATGATCGGGGTCCAGCCGCCGTTGTCCTGAGGGGTCATCCAGGGGTCAGCGCCGCCTCCAGACACCCAAAATCACCCCAAAACCAGCACAAAACCAGCCCCAAAACAACCCCCAAAACAACCCCAAAAACAGCCCTAAAACAGCCAAAAAAACACCCGAGAAACAACCCCTGAAGAGCCCAAAAACAGCCCCAGAGCAGCCCTGACCCTCTGACTACTGCCAGGACACTCCGGACACTGAGTGGACACTCAGGGGTCACTCAGGACACAGTGAGTGGACACTCAGGGGACACTCACACACTCAGGGGTCACTCAGGACAGTGAGTGGACACTCAGGGGTCACTCACTGACCTCTCACCTGGGCGTTGACGTCCACCTGTCCAGTTCCCAGCAGGGACACACAGAGTGGACACTCACACACTCAGAACACACTCAGGGCTCACTCAGAACACTCAGGACAGTGAGTGGACACTCAGGACAGTGAGTGGACACTCAGTGGTCACTCACTGACCACTCACCTGGGCGTTGACGTCCACCTGTCCGGTTCCCAGCAGCAGCTCCACCGTCTCCAGGTTCCCGTTCTTGGCCGCGTGGTGCAGGCAGGTGGAGCTGTCCTCCTCCTGTGATGTCATCGACGGGGACGCAGTGACGTCATCGACGGCAGAGCCGTGATGTCATACACGGGGCCGCAGTGACGTAATCAACGGGGCCGCCATGATGCCATCAACAGCAGCGCCGTGACTTCATACACGGGGGACATGGTGACGTCATACACGGGGGTGGTGACATCATATGGGGGCGTGTGGTGATGTCAGACGGGGGGGTGGTGACGTCATACATTGGGGGGCTTGTGACGTCACACAGGGGGCGGTGACGTCACCAGCTGGCGATGACATCATGGAGTGCGGATGACGTCACTGGGCGGGACACGTGACGTCACGTGGGGAGAGAAGGTGACATCACAGGGAACACTATGACGTCACCGGGCTGACGATGACATCACAAAACTGGTGATGACATCACCGGGTGCGGGGCAGGGACAACGTCACCGGGATCAAAATTGAGGTTCCCAAAGATCCTGAAGGAGATTTGGGGCAGTTTTGGGGGATTTGGGGCAGTTTTGGGGGGTTTGGGGACAGAAGATGAGACACTCCAGGCAGGAGACACAGCCCCGGTGGAAACGGCGCCCAATGCGCACGTCAGGGTGGCATTCGAGAAATGTGCCCTAAAATCCAGAAATCGGCACAAAATCAGCCAAAATCAGCAAAAATCGGTGAAAAAACGGCAAAAAAACAGCCTGAAGTAGCCCAAAATCACCCAAAACCACCCTGAAATCAACCAAAATCAGCCTGAAATAACCCCAAATCAGCCTGAAGTACCCCAAAATCACTCAAAATCAGCCTGAAACAGCCCAAAATACCCAAAAATTGCCATGAAACACCCCAAAATCACTCAAAATCACCCTGAAATCAACTGAAATCAACCTGAAACACCCCAAAATCAGTCTCAAGCACCCCAAAATCAGCAAAAAAACAGCCTGAAATCACCAGAAATCACCCTGAAATCAACCAAAATTGGCCTGACATGCACCAAAATCACTCAAAATCAGCCTAAAATACACCAAAACCAAACTGAAGTCACCCAACATCCGCCTGAAACACCCCAAAATCAGCCTAGTCAATCAAAATCACCCTGAAGTCACCTAAAATCAAACTGAAATAACCCAAAATCACTCAAAATCACCCTGAAATACCCTGAAATCAACCAAAAATCTCCAAAAAACCTCCCAAATCCCCCAAACTGATCCCTAAAAGGCACAAATTGAGGTTCCCAAAGATCCTGAAGGGGATTTGGGGCAGTTTTGGGGGATTTGGGGATTTTTACAGAATTTTCTTGTATTTTATGAGATTTTTTCTAGATTTTTTAGGATTTTTCCAGGGATTTTTTGCAATTTTTTCGTATTTCATGGGATTTTCACGGGGTTTTTTTTGGATTGGGGTAATTTTTGGGTTAAATTCCGGTGATTTTGGGTTTTTCTGGACTCACAGTAGTGCAGAAGTGCCCGCAGCCAGGGTAGCAGTGCTGTTTGACCCCAAAATTCAGGATTTTTATGGGATTTTTTGCCGTTTTCTCGTATTTTATGGGATTTTTTGGGTTTTTTTTTTTTTATTTGAGGATTCTTTTGGATTAAATTCCTGGGATTTTGGGTTTTTCTGGACTCACGGCAGTGCAGAAGTGCCCGCAGTCGGGGTAGCAGTGGTGTTTGACCCCCAAAACTCAGGATTTTTATGGGATTTTTTGCCGTTTTTGCATATTTTACCCAATTTTCACGGGGTTTTTTTTTGGATCTGAGGATTTTTTGGGTTAAATTCCGGTGATTTTGGGTTTTTCTGGACTCACGGTGGTGCAGAAGTGCCCGCAGCCGGGGCACCCCTTTTCTTGTTGCAGCACAGCTCCTTTTTGGGAGGGGGTCTAGACCTAGAAGGGCTTCCAATAAAGCAGGGTGCTGCTGTCCAGGGCAGTTGGAGTTGTTCTCTGCCTGCTTTGGGGGTGAGGAGCAAAGGCTGAGGGGGACGGGGTGGGCACTGGGGGGCTCCCGTGTCCCTTGGGGCACGCCGAGGTCCCCGGCAGAGGGAGGCAGGCGCTGCGCTGGAGGAGCAAGGTGAGCGGGGAATGGGGAGGACTCGTGCCGGGTACCCTTGCCCAGAGGGGACCCCGAGCTGCCAGGAAATTCCCTGCGAGGGCTGGATGCAGAATCCAAAAAGCTGTGGAGTTGTTCTGGTTTTTACGGTAGGTATTGGCAAGGAACGGGAACTGATCTCTCTAAATTCCCTTGGAAAGAAAGCCCCTCTCTGTGCACGCCGTCGTTAGGGTTTTGTTATGTCAGGAACGGCTTAGGGTTAAGAAAGTCGGTTTTGTTTTTCCACCTCTTACTTCCCTGTAAAATATGAGTGTATAAAACACATCTGTGCATCCATGAGGTACTAAAATGCACCAAGAGAAATTTCTGTGCCTAAGTTCCAGAGAGACGAGCGTGTTCTGCACTCGGGGTTCACCAGAGCTTTATATTTTTGTCATTCTGACCTGTTAGCTGAATGAATGGGTAGAGTTTCAAAGAGAAAGCAATGCAAATTTCAAAAAGCAGAACATTAGAAAGAGAAATATATAAATATATACATAGATATATAGAGAGAGAGAGTTAGAGAGAAAGAAAAAAGAAATAAATACAAGTAACCCAAATCTAGACAAGTAGATTAATATTCAGTATGAAAACCATATGGATAGATGCTAATATAATATATTTTAATATCTGTTGTGTATTATATCTAGGTGTGTAAAAAAAGAAGTTCAATATGATAGAAATAGGTATGAAAAATATTTAAATCAAAGGACTTTTTGTTTTTTATTTACTTACAGGCATGGCATTTAAATGAATAATATAGAAATGAAAATATACACATCTATAATAAACAAATGAAGATAGATAGATAGCCATTAAATAGAAATAAATACAAGTAATCCATTTCTGGACAAGTAGATTAAAACCTCAAAAAAAGCTCAGAGACTAGAACTACATGAACGCCTCCACCCTGAGAGACATGAACTTAAGGAACACCATTACAAAGTCCTTTATCCCACAGTCCTTTTTCCCAACACACAGGAAGTACCAATATAACGTAATTAGTATAGGTTTTTCTTACTCTTTTGAACCCCACATCGGGCAGTGAATAATGTAATGCTTAGAAAGCTAAGACAAAACTCAAAGAGCTGAAGGATAACTTCACAGCTCCAGCCACCTTGTGTCCATCTAGGAACACCCGCTAGACTCCAACTCACCCTACATTACAAATTTCAAATTACAGGGGCCTGGGACTTGGCCTTTTACACCTACACCCAGGCTGGGCAGCAGGATAGAGCAGCTCCGGGACAGCTACACCCAGACACCCGTGACACACAAGACAACAAACGAGGGGACACAACAGGGAGACACAGCTCTGGGCCACAAGAACGGCCACAAGGACCGAGAGAACGCGGAACAAGATGAGCCGGGTGAGAATGAAGGCGAGCTGATGAAGCTCACAGAACCCGGGAGGAAGAAGATGCTGACGGAACGACTTAATCCAAGAACTGCCAAGAGGGATGCCCAAGAATCTTAGGGCCACAGTCCCCTACCTATCTTTGCGTTTCTTCAAGTCCTAAGCCACAGCAATGGATCCTCGCGGCGCACGGCTGTTGACACAGCTCGGAACAAGACCTCTAAAAGACATCCGATCGGATGCTTTTCAAGAGAGACGCGATTCCAAGGCCTCTGAGAGCTGCCGAGGCAAAGTTTTGACGGCGTCTGGCCAAGGAGCCCAGAGATCAGAGATGCTACGAGTGACACCGGGGTTTCTGGTAAGCCCCCAGAAGAGATAAGGTGAGGCACATACAACACGAGAGTCACAAAAGACACAGAAGGCACGACAGACAAGTGACATGACGCGCCCCGGGGCTGCTCTGTCCTGCGCACCTCAGCACTGTGAACAAAAGTGAGGCTCTCCCACCGTGTGGCCTAAGGGGCCACAGTCTGGACCTCCCCGTCCCCAGAGCTGACTCCATAATCCTGGGTCACAAGTCCCAACCCTGCACCCCGCTTTCATAACCCTCTACGGGTCGTAGCCGTCGACTTAGCTCTCGGATGCCCGGTGTGGGGGATCCAGATGGAGCACCAAGGAAGGCCGCCTCGCCATCCGGGAAGTTCCTGCCATCGCCAGGATGTCGTCTCCTGGTCAGCTACAATCAAGAAGACCAAATATCGGTGCAGGATCTTAGCAGCACATCTGTGAAAACCCAGCACTTACCTTCTCTAGAGAACGCCCAGGTTCATGGGCTGCACACTTCACCTCACAGGGAGGCAGAGGCTTGCTTCACAGCAGTATTGGCTGACAGAGCCAAATTACCACCACCTCAAGGAGGGGAGGAAGACTCTCCAGTCAGTGAGGGACAGGGAGCCCAGGGTACCCCAAGGATGGAAACCCCAGCTTATATGACAGCAGTAGGCCCTAGCACCCACTATCTCTTCCTGGCTGGCCCTAGCACCAGGGGTACTGCCTGCAGCTCTCGGGGGTTCTGGCACTCTGCTGCTTTAGGGTTCCTGCCTGTAGCTTTCTCAGGAAAATGGGGGGCATTTTTAGGGCTACTGTTTAGGGTTCAAATAGTCCTGTACGCTACCTTATATCCCAACCTGTACCCCTTTTATTTTCACTGTTTGTCTCCAGCCCTCGAGCTTTTGACCTCTGAAGCCCTCCCTCAGCCTCTCTGTGTCACTGCCAAGCTCCCACGCTGAACCCTACCAACTTACAACCCTACGCTTGCAACCGGGGATGCTCCTTATCCATAGGCCCCAAGAGATGTCCATTAGCCCGGACCAGGCAATCCACAGTTGCTCCCTACCCTACCTAAGTTTGGCCCTGAGACAGGGCAGAGGCTGACAGAGCCGAACTCTTTGCGGAGGCTAGGCACGAAGCCCTGCCAACCGCCGCCTCGAGGAGGGGTGGGAGCAATCCCCGGCTGCGGAGGGACCGAGAGCCCAGGGTGGGGCGGGGCGGGAAACCCCCTGTTTCCCCAACCCTACGGATCGTCCCCCCACTATCTCCTGGCTGACCCTAGCACCAGGGGTACTGTCTGCAGTACCAGGGGTTCTGGCACTCTGCTGCTTTAGGGTTCCGGCCTGCAGCTGCCTCAGGGAAATGGTAGCACTGTCAGGGCTGCAGTTTTGGGTTCGGGGTGGGGTATACCTAAACTCCACCTTACCTATACCCCTTCTTTTCACTGTTTGCACAGCCTTTTTTTTTCTTGGAATTCTTGTGACAGATTGAGGGCACCGGGGAGGGACTGCCAAGATGAAATCAAAAGGGAAATGGAGAAAGATCACCCCTGCAAATCCACACTGGCTTAGCTGTTCAGGTGCTGCTTCCTGGCAAAAAGCTTTGTCCCTCACCACCTCCTTTAAGCGGTGCTCCACGTCCAAGTGCATCCAGGTGCTCCCCCAGACCCTATGAGATGCTCTCACCATCACTCCATGAGATGTCACTGGGAGCCCACCACAAACTCCTCTCCTCCGGCAGATCCATGCCAACGTTGATTTGCCACTCGTATTTGGCCCTGTAATAATGGCAAAATTGTTGCCCTCCGTCAGGTACGTGTTGTTAGACGCAGGTTTTTCCATAGCCATCTTTTCAAGAATGGGGTGCCATCCCTGCTTGATTGCTAAATTATCCATAAATTCTGGAAAACCTAAATGAGAAAAAGAATCTAAAAGACTGAGGAGTTAATATGGGAACCTTTACATCATTAAAGTAGTAGGTTTTGAAATAAAGTGAATTCTTTCAGTCCAACTGCAAAAATCCAATTCCTAAAAATAAAATAACCAAAAAACAAACAGCATCAAATTCCCCCCAATATCATCAATAAAATCACAATACCTCCACCAGCCAAGGGAAAAAAAATCTTAACCTAGAAAAAAAATCCAAACCGCCTCAAAAAGTTTCAACACTGAAACACAACTCATCCTAACACTTCAACTAACAATACTAAAATAAATTTTCAAAACAAATATTCCCTCTATGCACACCACCGATACCACATAAAACAAATAAAGTACTCTCATCACCGCACCCCCGAATCAAAAACCCAAATTGCCCTAAAATCTTTAAAATAATCACAAATTAACCCCAAAATAAAAACTTTAATCTCATTAACAAAAAAAAGAAAACAACCCAAAACAGGTAACACAAACAAAACCAACACTGTACAACCAACTACTGGCAAAAAAAGATGCTATGCTCTTTCACTAACAGTTCTTATCACATCAGCAAAGTTAAACGTAAATAAAAAGCAACCCTACTGAACTCCACACAACAAATCACACCAACTATTCAAAAATAATCAGACCAACACACTGAACTCAAAACCATTCAACTAACCCTAAACATCAGCAAAAAAACCCCAAAGCTCTACATTTATAGTAATACATAAATACTCACCAATACTCTATAAAAAAATTTAATAGCTAATTGAAAACATAAAAACCCAATCTAAGCTACTAAAAAATTAAAAAACATCACCCCCAAAAATATACCTATAAAAATCCACCATATAAATGCCTGTGTCCCCAGAAATGAAACTAAGAAACACCACAACCGAAAGAAATCCAAACTTATCATCAACACCTAAACCAAAGAGCACATTAAATAAATAGAACATATACATTATTATACACCAACTACAAACAAAATAAAATTCTACCATCAACTACTAAAAATCACCTTAAAACCACTCGATAAAAAACTTTCAAAAATTGAAAACTGCATCTAACAAAAGCCACCTAATTAACACCCAAAACTCAGCTAACCAAACAAACCCTACCCAATCTGAACCCCTACATACAATAAACAAAACCCACTAATCGATATCAAAATCTATTTTAATTCATTCTACCTAAAATACAAACAAACCCATTCATAAAATCATCTTTATTCAAAAACCAAATTTCACTTAGTATACAACACAAAAAAATCAAACAACACACTGTGTACCACCAATAAAGTCTAATATTGAATAAAAACCACATATAAATGCCTCTACTTACTAAATATTACTACCACTAGTTATATTTACCTGTATCTGTATAAAAGCATATCTAAAATTAAAAAACATTAATTTGACCATTAAGCCAAAGATACACAATTTTTAAAAAAATGTTCTAAAATTACATTATATTCTATCCCCATCATCTGCTTTATACCCAAACATAAACTCTATAACTTTAAAACTAAAAAAGAAAAAATTCTTTGAACATACAATCTATATACAGTACTAATACAGCCTCACCCAAATTCTCTCTCAACTCTATTGTTTAACACAACAAAAAATCCATTTTTTACTTTTTTAAAATAACTTCTCATTGATTAGTGAATACCAAATAATTGTCAGAACCGTAACAACTTCTTCTAAAACTATTCAACTTTACTCCGATCCAAAAACCCAGGCTACCACCAAAACACCCCACGGCTCAAAAAGATCCACGCCACAGCCCAACTCCAAAAACATCCAAACCGCACGTGCAGAAAAACCCTTCTAAATCTCCTGAGCTTTTCTCCACAACAAAAGAAAAAAATATCTATCGTTATTCATCCTTTTTTTCCTCTTACCTATGCCCTACTTATTAAACATTTTTTTTCACTTTTCCTCAAAAAAAATTTCCTTTAAAATCAATTAAAAAACTGAGTGAAACCTCCCCTCTATTAAGAAACACATTCACTGTAAAACATTTCCTCCCAATTGGTCTCTGACCTTTCTAAGGTTTGGATCCCGTTCCAGTGCACCAGAACCAAATCAACCTGCTCTGGCTCTGGAAACATCAGCGACACCAAACCCAGAGCACGAAGCACCTCGCCGTTCCTACCCCGCTGTCCCTCGGCCCTGCTCTCTCGCGTCCTACGCTGCAGAGCGCTGGGAGCCAGGTTCAGCCCCGAGAATTGTCACATCCATTTCCTCGGACATTCCAACTTCCACGGGGATATTGCGGAGACCCTCTGCATTCCATTCCCTAGTACAGCAGCAAGACAAAGTTCTCCCCCAGCCCGCGTCTCCAGAAAATCGCGTACAAGCCTTAAACAAGCTCCGAGGTGTGAGAAATACGGTCTGCCCAACAAGCCCAACTCTGCATCCAGAGGAAATGAACATCACGAACAGATTCACGCACACCAGATGCACGGGACGCTGTCAGCTTGGACCTGCAGTTAACTCGGCAATGGAAAAACCTGAGCTCGAAGCCCTCACGTGAGGGTGCAAAAGGTATTGGACGCAGTTTCTAGAAGGCGCCACATCGTTATTTAAAGGCGCGGCTCGGATAAAGAGCAACACCGACAAAGCCTCGAGACAAAAAGCCTGGGGGGTCTGGGTTCGATTTTTTCCCTCCCCTCCTTCCAGCGGCTTTCACGGGAGCCCTGGCAGCGGCGGCACTCGGCACCCGGGGGCGGCCCCGCGCTCCCGGCCCCGGACGGACCGGGGCTCCCGGCAGGAAAGCGGCTCCTCCGGCGGGCGGGGGCGGCACCGGCCGCGGGAGAGCCCGGCCCGCCCAGCGGCACCGGGACCGGCCCGAAGGGACCCCGGCGGTGCCCGAGCCCCGCGCCCGGAGCGGGCGGAGCGGCCGGACGGACACAGCTCCGCGCCGCGGCTCCCGCCTGCCGGCCCGGCAGAGCTCACCTCGCCTCCGCACGGCTCTGTCTCTCCCTGGGGGCTGCTCAGCCGCCAAATTCCCGTTGCACCTCAGCAATTCCCCAGGGAATGCCAGGAGCGCTCCCCTGTAAGACATTTGGTGCCGGGGGCAGAAGCGCCCTCAAATGCAGCGGCACGGCCACACGTGACCCCGCCAAATGCTGGAAAAGCCGGTGTTCCCGTCAATTGGACCCCGGAAACTGAGGCAACAGGGTATGTTCCTGCAATCTTAAACCAATACAATGGCAAATAAATGTGCGCTCGACACTTCATTTCAATCCCGTACGGCAGCAGAAAAAGATTTTTCTCGAATAAAATCTCTCAAATGATGGGAAAAGGGGGATTTTCATCTCAGTTCAGACCGTGACAAAATGCAGACAACAGGGCTTCCCCCTCAATTTAAACCTCAGAATAACGAAAAAAGGGGAGGTACCCACAAATCAAACACGTGATACGGCAACAATACTTTTCCCCTTCCTTAATCCTTGTGTTAAAACAACACAAGTATTCGCTGTCAACCGATATACCTAACACCCTGGAAAAGGCAGGTTTTCCTCCTATCGGTACCCTCAAAAACATAGGTGAAAGGGGATTCCCCCCCAGTTTAAACACAGACAATAATGGAGGAGGAGTTTCTTACCTCAGTTTGAACTTCTTTTGTCCTCATAACCACCCCCCCCTTTTTTTTTTTTTTTTTTTTTTCTGGGAGAACAAGGCAGTGAATGGCAAAATAAAATCAAAAGGGGAGAGAGAAAAGTCCCCTCTGCAAACCCACACTGGCTCACCTGTTCAGCTGCTGCTCCGTGACACAAAGGTTTGTCCCTCAGCACCTTCTTTAAGCAATGCTCCACATCTGAGTGCATCCAGGTGTTCCCCCAGGCCCTGCGAGATCCCCTCACCATCATTCCATGAGACACCCGGGAGACCCGGCCATAAACCTCTCTCCTCCAGTTGCTCCATGCCCAAATGAGATGAGGGAAACCATCCCCCTGAAACAGTGCCCAGTAGGACCCACCGCGTCCTCATCCTCATCACTGCTCACACCTGGGGCTGCTCTGAGCCCTCATCATCCTCACTGCTCACACCTGGAACTGCTCTGTCCCCTCATCATCCTCACTGCTCACACCTGGGGCTGCTCTGAGCCCTCATCATCCTCGCTGCTCACACCTGGGGCTGCGCTGAGCCCTCATCATCCTCACAGCTCACGCCTGGGGCTGCTCTGAGCCCTCATCATCCTCACTGCTCACACCTGGGGCTGCTCTGAGCCCTCATCATCCTCACAGCTCACACCTGGGGCTGCTCTGAGCCCTCATCCTCATCACTGCTCACACCTGGGGCCCCTCTGAGCCCTCATCATCCTCACTGCTCACACCTGGGGCTGCTCTGAGCCCTCATCATCCTCACTGCTCACACCTGGCACTGCTCTGTCCCCTCATCATCCTCACTGCTCCCACCTGGGGCTGCTCTGTTCCCTCATCATGCTCACAGCTCACACCTGGGGCTGCTCTGAGCCCTCATCATCCTCACTGCTCACACCTGGGGCTGCTCTGAGCCCTCATCATCCTCACTGCTCACACCTGGGGCTGCTCTGAGCCCTCATCATCCTCACAGCTCACGCCTGGGGCCCCTCTGAGCCCTCATCATCCTCACTGCTCACACCTGGGGCTGCTCTGAGCCCTCATCATCCTCACTGCTCACACCTGGCACTGCTCTGTCCCCTCATCATCCTCACTGCTCCCACCTGGGGCTGCTCTGTTCCCTCATCATGCTCACAGCTCACACCTGGGGCTGCTCTGAGCCCTCATCATCCTCACTGCTCACACCTGGGGCTGCTCTGAGCCCTCATCATCCTCACTGCTCACACCTGGGGCTGCTCTGTCCCCTCATCATCCTCACAGCTCACACCTGGGGCTGCTCTGAGTCCTCATCATCCTCACAGCTCACGCCTGGGGCTGCTCTGAGCCCTCATCATCCTCACAGCTCACACCTGGGGCTGCTCTGTCCCCTCATCATCCTCACAGCTCACACCTGGGGCTGCTCTGTCCCCTCATCATCCTCACTGCTCACACCTGGGGCTGCTCTGAGCCCTCATCATCCTCACAGCTCACACCTGGGGCTGCTCTGAGCCCTCATCCTCATCACTGCTCACACCTGGGGCCCCTCTGAGCCCTCATCATCCTCACAGCTCACAGTTTGTGCTGCTGTTACCCCAAGACCGAGGGCAGGGGCAGAAGGAACCCATTGCTCATTCCCTAGACAGATTGATATTACTTGTATTTATTTCTTATTTATGCCTATATATATCTCCCTATATTTATATCTTTATTATAGATTTGTATATTTTAATTCCTATATTATTTATTTAAAATCCCTGCCTCTAACCAAATAAAAAACAAAAAGCCCCTTCACCTTAAATGGTTATTTAAATATTTTAATGCCTATTTTTATCAAATTTATATTCATGTTTATATACTATATTGAACTAGGCATAACACACAAGGTATCTTATATTAAAAGATATCTCTATTAACAACTATATCTATAATATTCATATTATATAGTAAATAGAAACCTATTTGTATGTATTTATAACCCTTATATATATTTATATATTTAATATATATATTTGTATATTGTACATTTTATTTAAAAGCCCTGCGTCTACCCAAATAAAAAAAAGCAAGCCTTTATTTTAAACTAGATTTAAATAATTATTTTCAACTGAGATTTATAGTTTTTATTTATGCTATATTTTGTATATATTCCTGTATTAATTCTATGGAATATAGGTTAAAGCATATTACAATAACATACATAAGATTACTTATCTTTTAGATGCGTATATTTATGGACATTATTTCTATTATATATATTCTATTTATAGGGCCTTCTATTTTTACATTTATATCTTTATCTATTTCTCTTTCTATTTTTCTGCTTTATGAAATTTGCATTTCTTTCAATTTTAAACTCTATAAATTCATTCACCGAACACATCAGAATAACAAAAATATAAAGCCCTAGACAACCCCAAGTGCAGAACGCACTCGTCTCTATGGAACTCATCTCTATGCAACTTAGAGACACAGAAATTTCACTTGGTGCATTTTAATGCCTCATTGATGCACAGATGTGTTTTATACACTCATATTTTACAGGGAAGTAAGAGGTGGAAAAACAAAACCGACTTTCTTAACCCTAAGCCGTTCCTGACATAACAAAACCCTAACGACGGCGTGCACAGAGAGGGGCTTTCTTTCCAAGGGAATTTAGAGAGATCCATTCCTGTTCCTTGCCAATGCCTACCGTAAAAACCAGAACAGCTCCACAGGTTTTTGGATTCTGCATCCAGCCCTCGCAGGGAATTTCCTGGCAGCTCGGGGTCCCCTCTGGGCAAGGGTACCCGGCACGAGCCCTCCCCATTCCCCGCTCACCTTGCTCCTCCAGCGCAGCGCCTGCCTCCCTCTGCCGGGGACCTCGGCGTGCCCCAAGGGACAGGGGAGCCCCCCAGTGCCCACCCCGTCCCCCTCAGCCTTTGCTCCTCACCCCCAAAGAAGGCACAGAACAACTCCAACTGCCCTGGACAGCAGCACCCTGCTTTATTGGAAGCCCTTCTAGGACTAGACCCCCTCCCAAAAAGGAGCTCTGCTGCAACAAGAAAAGGGGCGCAGGTCCCAGAAATACCTTCCTGGAATTTTGACCCCTGACCTTTTGACCCCAGACCCATGGCCTCCTTACCCCCTGACCCTGACCTTTGACCCCGACCTTTGACATGTGACCTCATGATCTTTGAGCCCTGACATTAGACCTTTGAAACCCTGACCTTTTACATTTGAACCCTGACCTTTTACCTTGAACCCCTGTGACCTTTGACTCTGTGAGCGTTGACCCCAAGACCTTTGACCCCATGACCTTCAACCTTTGACCTGTGACATTCGACCTCGTGACCGGTGACCCTTTGACCTTTGACACTTGAGCCCATGACCTTTGACTCTGTGACCTTTGACATTTGACCCAGTGACCTTTGACCTTCATGACCTTTGACCCGTGACCTTTTGACCCTGTTACCTTTTGACCCTGTGACCTTCGATCCCATGGCTTTTGGCCTTTGACCTCTGTGACCTTTGACCCCTGACCTTTGATCCATGACCCCCCTGACTTTTGACCCGCTGACCTTATTCATAACCCTGACCCCTGAAATGGTGGTGGTTGTGTTCTTCTGGTTCAGATATGGTGGTGTGAATTCATTTTTAGTTAACTTTGGTGGTGCATGTGTACGTCTGGTTTGACATGGGGGTCTGCAGATGCATTTTGGGTTGAATATGGTGATGTGCATTTATTTGTGGTTAAAAATGGTTGTGCTCATGCATTTCTGGTCAAATGTGGCGCTGTGCATTTGTGTGGTTTTCGGATGCTGTGCCACGCGTGTTTTGGCGGGCGCGTGTGGTGTGGCTTTTTCGGATGGTTGTGTGGGTTGGTTAGTGGATGGTAGAAAAGTTTTGAATGGGGTTTTTTAAGACAGTAAATTTAAGTGGTTTTTTGTTTGGTTTAATTGGTTTGGGAAAAGATTTTTTTGGAGGAAAATTGAAAAAAAGTGTTTATTTAATGAGCAAAGTATTTATAAGTATAAACAAATGAATAATAATAAATAATAAAATTTGTTGTTGTTTGAAGAGATGGTCAATTTAGAGAGTTCTTGTTGAGAAGTGCAGTTTTATTTGTTTAGTTATATATTAGTTTTTTTGGTGTTGGAAAGTGTTGAGGCCCAGACCCCCGAGGGCTGGATGTGTGAGTTTTTGGTGTTTAGGTATTTAGCTTAGAGTACATTTGAATAGATTTAAGAGAAAGGAAAAATATATATAGTTTGGAGAATTTTTTTGGTTTAGTTTGTTAAAACTTAATTCAAAATAAGGGAGACTTTTGTTTTGTTGTAGATAATATCGTTTGGAGAAGGATGTGGGGGAATGAGTGTTGTTTTTGAAAATAACTTGTGTGGGGTGTTCTGTTTCTTCTGGAAATTAGTTATATATACACAGATAAGAGTAATGATATTTAGTAAAAAGTGATGTTTATATGTATTTTTTATTTAATGATTAGATTTTTTTGAGGTATATCTTTTTTGAGGTATATATTGTGTTATTTTTTTGTATTATTTATTATGTGTCATTTGGTTTTTGAGTAAAGACAATTTTATGGAGTTTTTTCAATTTAAAGTGGAATTGATTTTAATTGCTTTTTTAAAATACATTTTTATATTTGTTATTGGGATTTTGGTTTTGTTAAAGTATGTCAGGGTTTAGATTGGGTAGGGATAGTTTGGTGAAATTCGGGGTGTTAATCAATTAGGTGGCTTTTCCTAGATGTTTTTTAATATTTGAAAGATATTTTATTTAATATTTTTAAGATGGTTTTTAATAGTTTATTGTATTTTTTTATTTGTACTTGGTGCACAGTAGGGGAGACGATATATTCACTGAATATAATGTTTTTTAGTTTAGGTGTTGATAAGGTTGTTTTTGAAATGAGTTTCATGGTTTGCTTTAATTTTTTAGGGGTATTATGTTGTTAAAGGACTTGTTTTTTAAGGTTTAGGATGATGTTTTGAGTAGCAGTGTGAGGGATAGGGTAGGTTTTTATTTATTTAGTGATGTTTTTTATTATTGTGAGTATGTAGTGTTTATTTTGGTGTGTTTGGGGTACAGTAATGTAGTTAATTTGTTAGGTTTTTTATATTTCTATTTGGATTATTGTTACAGGGGGTTTGATTGAAGTATATGTTTTAAACTTATGGATAATGTGAGAAATATTGCTTATGGCTAAATTTATTTTTTGGTTTTGTGGTTATTTGGAGATGGTATTTTTATTTTGATGATTCGAGGTATTATGAGATTATTGAGTTAGGAACAATTTTGTTTTGTATGGTTAATTGCAGTTTGTTTTTGATCTTTTTATTTTTGTAGTTGCATGTACCTGTTTAGTGCTTTGGCGGTTTTTATTAGTTGTATTTTTGGGGATATGAATATTTATATGATGGATTTTTACAGGGAGTTTGTTTTTGTAGTTATTTCTTATTTTTTTAGGAGTTTAATATTTTTTATTGTTAATGAGATCTTCCATTATTTTTATAGAGCATTGATTATTATTTATGAATTAGAAGGTAGCAATTGGGTTAGGTTTTTTTTAGTAATGTTTAGGGCTCATTGAATGGTTTTGAGTTTAGTAAGTTGTTAAGTTTTTTTAAGTAGATTGGGTTGTGTTAAGTTTAATATATTTTTCTGTGTTTTGTTTTACTTTTATGATGTGGTATGAATTATTAGTAAAAAGAGTGTAGTGGGGGTTGTTGCTGCTCTTCTAATAAACTGGGTATAATTACTAATACACTTCTAAAACATGTTACTGGGATTGGGATGTAGGGAAGGACAAAGAAACTAAAAACTAAAGCTACTTGGTACAAACTTCAGTACTTTTATAAAGTTTTTATCAATCATTATTACTGAGCTTAGCATAACAGCTATTTTAACCTGTGCCCTTTTACTTGGTAAAAGTTATGTATTAGGGACAATATTTGAGTTATTTTTGGATAAAAAAATAAACTTAGGGACAAGAAAGGCATTAAAACTTGAAAAAAAGCTCAGAGACTACAACTACATGATGGGCTCAACCCTGAGAGACGTGAACTTAAGGAACACCATTACAAAGTCCTTTATCCCAACACACAGACAGTACCAATATAACGTAATCAGTATAGGTTTTTCTTACTCTTTTGAACCCCACATTGGGCAGCAAATAATGCAATGCTTAGAAAGCTGAAACAAAAGTCAAAATGCTGCAGGATAACTTCACAGCTCCAGACATCTTGTGAGGATCTAGGAATACCCTCTAGACTCCAACTACACCCTACATGACAAATTTCAAATTACAGGGGCCTGGGACTCGGCCTTTTACACCTACACCCAGGCTGGGCAGCAGGACAGAGCAGCTCCGGGACAACTACACCCAGACACCCGTGACACACAAGACAACAGACGAGGGGACACAACGGGGAGACAAAACTCTGGGCCACAAGAACGGCCACAAGGACCGAGAGAACGCAGAACGAGATGAGCCGGGTGAGAATGAAGGCGAGCTGATGAAGCTCGCAGAACCCGGGAGGAAGAAGATGCTGATGGAATGACAAACTCCAGCAACTGCCAAGACGGATGCCCGAGAATCTGAGGGCCACAGCCCCCTACCTATCTCTGCGCTTCTTCAAGACCTAAGCCGCAGCAATGGATCCTCGCGGCGCACGGCTGTCGACACAGCTCGGAACAAGACCTCTAAAAGACATCCGATCGGATGCTTTTAAAAGAGAGACGCGATTCCAAGGCCTCTGAGGGCTCCCGAGGCAAAGCTTCGATGGTGTCGGGCTGAGGAGCCCAGAGATCAGAGACGCGAGGAGTGATGCCGGGGTTTCTGGTAAGCCCCCAGAAGAGATAAGGCGAGGCACATACAACACGAGAGGCACAAAAGACACAGAAGGCACGACGGACAAGTGATACAACACGCCCCGGGACTGCTCTGTCCTGCACACCTCAGCACTGTGAACAAAAGTGAGGCTCTCCCTTCACGTGGCCTAAGGGGCCACAGCCTGGACCTCCCCATCCCCAAAGCTGACTCCATAACCCCAGGTCCAGAGTCCCGACCCGGCACCCCGATTTCAGCCCCTCTGCAATTCGCAGCCTCCGACTCAGCTCTCGGATGCCCGGCGGGGAGGATCCACATGGAGCGCCAAGGAAGGCTGCCTCGCCATCCGGGAAGTTCCTGCCATCGCCAGGCTGCCGTCTCTCGGTCAGCTACAATAAATAAAACACAAAATCAGAGGCTGATCTTTGCAGGGCATCAGCCAAAACCCGACAATTCCGCGACTCACGGTCTCCTGTGAACGGCCACGTCCTGAGGCCGCACGCTTCGGCCGCACCGGGAGCCGGACGCCGTCGTCGCAGGGCGCGCCTGAGTTAAGAGAAGACAAAGTGATGCGGCATTGCTGAAACTCAAAGGGACCCTCGCTCCTCCTCCCGACATCCCCAACTCACGGCAACCCCTCGGCCCGTTCCTGAAGGCCACCCACACGGCCCCTTTACGTGGAAAAGGCTCCGTCACACGGTCCCATAACGCTTCCGCAGGGCTCACAGGAGTGGTGAAGCAGCTGTGCCAGCCGGTTGGCAAGGACGTCTCAGCGAAACGCGACTGGACCGCCTAAAGCACGCAAACAAGATGGGAGGCTTAGCATTGCACCAGAAACTGAGAGCCCAGCCATAACAACAGCTTCCCTCCACCGGTCACTGCTCACCTTGCCCACTTCGCCTTGACTGCTGCCAGCTGGCTCTACTTCCTAAAAATAAAGACAAAGAGGAGACCTGTCACACAGTGACCGGTTCCAGTTGCCCTGCAAAGACAAACATTGACTTACCTTCTCGCGGGAACCCCCTTACCCTGGATGGGGCGCTCTGCCACCGATTTCATCCGTCCGCATCTGAAAGAGAGCTAAGACGAAAGTCAAAGTGCTGCAGGGTAACTTCACAGCTCCTGACATCTTGTGTCAATCTAGGCATACCCTCTAGACTCCAACTACACCCTACATGACAAATTTCAAATTACAGGGGCCTGGGACTTGGCCTTTTACACCTACACCCAGGCTGGGCAGCAGGACAGAGCAGCTCCGGGACAACTACACCCAGACACCCGTGACACACAAGACAACAGACGAGGGGACACAACAGGGAGACAAAACTCTGGGCCACAAGAACGGCCACAAGGACCGAGAGAACGCGGAACGAGATGAGCCGGGTGAGAATGAAGGCGAGCTGATGAAGCTCGCAGAACCCGGGAGGAAGAAGATGCTGATGGAACTCCAGCAACTGCCAAGACGGATGCCCGAGAATTTTAGGGCCACAGTCCTCTACCTATCTTTGTGTTTCTTCAAGACCTAAGCCGCAACAATGGATCCTCGCGGCGCACGGCTGTTGACACAGCTCGGAACAAGACCTCTAAAAGACATCCGATCGGATGCTTTTAAAAGAGAGACGCGATTCCAAGGCCTCTGCGAGCTCCTGAGGCAAAGCTTCGATGGCATCGGGCTGAAGAGCCCAGAGATCGGAGATGGTACGAGCGACGCCGGGGTTTCTGGTAAGCCCCCAGAAGAAATAAGGCGAGGCACATACAACACGAGAGGCACAAAAGACACAGAAGGCACGACGGACAAGTGATACAACACGCCCCGGGACTGCTCTGTCCTGCGCACCTCAGCACTGTGAACAAAAGTGAGGCTCTCCCTTCACGTGGCCTAAGGGGCCATAGCCTGGACCTCCCCATCCCCAAAGCTGACTTAAAAATCCCAGGTCACGAGTCCCGACCCGGCACCCCACTTTCAGCCCCTCTACAATTCGCAGCCTTGGACTTAGCTCTCGGATGCCCGGCAGGGTGGATCCACATGGAGCGCCAAGGAAGGCCGCCTCGCCATCTGGGAAGTTCCTGCCATCGCCAGGCTGCCGTCTCTTGGTCAGCTACAATAAATAAAACAGAAAAATCAGCAGCTGATCTTTGCAGGGCATCAGCCAAAACCCGACAATTCCGCGACTCACGGTCTCCTGTGAACGGCCAGGTCCTGAGGCCGCGTGCTTCGGCCGCGCCGGGAGCCGGACGCCTTCGTCGCAGGGCGCGCCTGAGTTAAGAGAAGACAAAGTGATGTGGCATTGCTGAAACTTGAACAGGCCCTCACTCCTCCTCCCGACATCCCCAACTCACGGCAACCCCTCGGCCCGTTCCTGAAGGCCACCCACACGACCCCTTTACGTGGAAAAGGCCAAGGCTTCATCACACAGTCCTGTAACGCTTCCGCAGGGCTCACGGGAGCGGTGAAACAGCTGTGCCGGCCGGTTGGTTGGGGAGGGGATCTCGGCGAAACGTGACCGGACCACCTAAAGCACGCAAACAAGAAGGGACGCTTGGCATTGCACCAGAAACTGAGAGCCCAGCAGTAACAACAGTTTCCCTCCAGCGGTAAATGCTCACCTAGCTCGCTTCGCCTTGACCGCTGCTAGCCGGCTTCACTTCCTAAAAATAAAGACAAAGAGGAGACCTGTCACACAGTGACCGGTTCCAGTTGCCCTGCAAAGACAAACATTGACTTACCTTCTCGCGGGAACCCCCTTACCCTGGATGGGGCGCTCTGCCACCGATTTCATCCGTCCGCATCTGAAAGAGAGCTAAGACAAAAGTCAAAGTGCTGCAGGGTAACTTCACAGCTCCTGGCATCTTGTGTCCATCTAGGAACACCCGCTAGACTCCAACTACACCCTACATGACAAATTTCAAATTACAGGGGCCTGGGACTTGGCCTTTTACACCTACACCCAGGCTGGGCAGCAGGACAGAGCAGCTCCGGGACAACTACACCCAGACACCCGTGACACACAAGACAACAGACGAGGGGACACAACGGGGAGACACAGCTCTGGGCCACAAGAATGGCCGCAAGGACCGAGAGAACGCGGAATGAGATGAGCCGGGTGAGAATGAAGGCGAGCTGATGAAGCTCGCAGAACCCGGGAGGAAGAAGATGCTGACAGAATGACGAACTCCAGCAACTGCCAAGACGGATGCCCGAGAATTTTAGGGCCACAGTCCTCTACCTATCTTTGTGTTTCTTCAAGACCTAAGCCGCAACAATGGATCCTCGCGGCGCACGGCTGTTGACACAGCTCGGAACAAGACCTCTAAAAGACATCCGATCGGATGCTTTCCAAAACAGATGCAATTCCAAGGCCTCTGCGAGCTCCTGAGGCAAAGCTTCGATGGCATCGGGCTGAAGAGCCCAGAGATCGGAGATGGTACGAGCGACGCCGGGGTTTCTGGTAAGCCCCCAGAAGAAATAAGGCGAGGCACATACAACACGAGAGGCACAAAAGACACAGAAGGCACGACGGACAAGTGATACAACACGCCCCGGGACTGCTCTGTCCTGCGCACCTCAGCACTGTGAACAAAAGTGAGGCTCTCCCTTCACATGGCCTAAGGGGCCATAGCCTGGACCTCCCCATCCCCAAAGCTGACTTAAAAATCCCAGATCCAGAGTCCCGACCCGGCACCCCACTTTCAGCCCCTCTGCAATTCATAGCCTTCGACTCAGCTCTCGGATGCCCGGCAGGGTGGATCCACGTGGCGTGCCAAGGAAGGCTGCCTCGCCATCTGGGAAGTTCCTGCCATCGCCAGGCTGCTGTCTCTCGGTCAGCTACAATAAATAAAACACAAAATCAGCGGCTGATCTTTGCAGGGCATCAGCCAAAACCAAACAATTCCATTACTCACGGTCTCCTGCGAACGGCTGCATCCTGAGGCTGCATGCTTCGGCCACGCCGGGAGCCAGATGCCGTCGTTGCCGGGCATGCCTGAGTTAAGAGAAGACAAAGTGATGCGGCACTGCTGAAACTCAAAGGGACCCTCGCTCCTCCTCCCGACATCCCCAACTCACGGCAACCCCTCGGCCCGTTCCTGAAGGCCACCCACACGACCCCTTTACGTGGAAAAGGCCAAGGCTTCATCACACAGTCCCGTAACGCTTCCGCAGGGCTCACGGGAGCGGCGAAACAGCTGTGCCGGCCGGTTGGTTGGGGAGGGGATCTCAGCGAAATGTGACTGGACCACCTAAAGCACGCAAACAAGAAGGGACGCTTGGCATTGCACCAGAAACTGAGAGCCCAGCAGTAACAACAGTTTCCCTCCAGCGGTAAATGCTCACCTTGCCCACTTCGCCTTGACCGCTGCTAGCCGGCTTCACTTCCTAAAAATAAAGACAAAGAGGAGACCTGTCACACAGTGACCGGTTCCAGTTGCCCTGCAAAGACAAACATTGACTTACCTTCTCGCGGGAACCCCCTTACCCTGGATGGGGCGCTCTGCCACCGATTTCATCCGTCTGCATCTGAAAGAAAGCTAAGACAAAAGTCAAAGTGCTGCAGGGTAACTTCACAGCTCCTGACATCTTGTGTCCATCTAGGAACACCCGCTAGACTCCAACGACACCCTACATCACAAATTTCAAATTACAGGGGCCTGAGACTTGGCCTTTTACACCTACACCCAGGCTGGGCAGCAGGACAGAGCAGCTCCGGGACAACTACACCCAGACACCCGTGACACACAAGACAACAGACGAGGGGACACAACGGGGAGACAAAACTCTGGGCCACAAGAATGGCCGCAAGGACCGAGAGAACGTGGAACGAGATGAGCCGGGTGAGAATGAAGGCGAGCTGATGAAGCTCGCAGAACCCGGGAGGAAGAAGATGCTGACGGAATGACAAATTCCAGCAACTGCCAAGACGGATGCCCGAGAATTTTAGGGCCACAGTCCTCTACCTATCTTTGTGTTTCTTCAAGACCTAAGCCGCAGCAATGGATCCTCGCGGCGCACGGCTGTTGACACAGCTCGGAACAAGACCTCTAAAAGACATCCGATCGGATGCTTTTCAAGAGAGACGCGATTCCAAGGCCTCCGAGAGCTCCTGAGGCAAAGCTTCGATGGCGTCGGGCTGAGGAGCCAAGAGAACAGAGATGCGAGGAGTGACGCCGGGGTTTCTGGTAAGCCCCCAGAAGAGATAAGGCGAGGCACGTACAACACGAGAGTCACAAAAGACACAGAAGGCACAATGGACAAGTGACACGACACGCCCCGGGACTGCTCTGTCCTGCGCACCTCAGCACTGTGAACAAAAGTGAGGCTCTCCCACCGTGTGGCCTAAGGGGCCACAGCCTGGACCTCCCCATCCCCAAAGCTGACTCAAAAATCCCAGGTCACGAGTCCCGACCGCGCACCCCGCTTTCAGCCCCTCTGCAATTTGTAGCCTTCGACTCAGCTCTCGGATGCCCAGCGGGGAGGATCCACACGAGGACGCCCTGGAAGGCCATTGCGCTATCCGGGAAGTTCCTGCCATCGCCAGGATGTCGTCTCCTGGTCAGCTACAATCTAGAAGACCAAATATCAATGCAGGATCTTAGCGGCACATCTGTGAAAACCCAGCACTTACCTTCTCTAGAGAACGCCCAGGTTCATGGGCTGCACACTTCACCTCACAGGGAGGCAGAGGCTTGCTTCACAGCAGTATTGGCTGACAGAGCCAAATTACCACCACCTCAAGGAGGGGAGGAAGACTCTCCAGTCAGTGAGGGACAGGGAGCCCAGGGTACCCCAAGGATGGAAACCCCAGCTTATATGACAGCAGTAGGCCCTAGCACCCACTATCTCTTCCTGGCTGGCCCTAGCACCAGGGGTACTGCCTGCAGCTCTCGGGGGTTCTGGCACTCTGCTGCTTTAGGGTTCCTGCCTGCAGCTGTCTCAGGGAAACGGGAGTGTTGTTAGGGCTGCTGTTTAGGGTTTGAATAGTCCTGTACTCTACCTTATATCCCAACCTGTACCCCTTTTATTTTCACTGTTTGTCTCCAGCCCTCGACCTCTGAAGCCCTCCCTCAGCCTCTCTGTGTCACTGCCAAGCTCCCACGCTGAACCCTACAAACTTAGTTAGAACCCTATGCTTGCAACCGGGGATGCTCCTTATCCATAGGCCCCAAGAGATGTCCCTTAGCCCGGACCAGGCAATCCACAGTTGCTCCCTACCCTACCTAAGTTTGGCCCTGAGACAGGGCAGAGGCTGACAGAGCCGAACTCTTTGCGGAGGCTAGGCACGAAGCCCTGCCAACCGCCGCCTCGAGGAGGGGTGGGAGCAATCCCCGGCTGCGGAGGGACCGAGAGCCCAGGGTGGGGCGGGGCGGGAAACCCCCTGTTTCCCCAACCCTACGGATCGTCCCCCCACTATCTCCTGGCTGACCCTAGCACCAGGGGTACTGTCTGCAGTACCAGGGGTTCTGGCACTCTGCTGCTTTAGGGTTCCTGCCTGCAGCTGTCTCAGGGAAACGGGAGTGTTGTTAGGGCTGCTGTTTAGGGTTTGAATAGTCCTGTACTCTACCTTATATCAAAACCTGTACCCTTTTTATTTTCACTGTTTGTCTCCAGCCCTCGACCTCTGAAGCCCTCCCTCAACCTCTCTGTGTCACTGCCAAGCTCCCGCGCTGAACCCTACAAACTTAGTTAGAACCCTACGCTTGCAACCGGGGATGCTCCTTATCCATAGGCCCCAAGAGATGTCCATTAGCCCGGACCAGGCAATCCACAGTTGCTCCCTACCCTACCTAAGTTTGGCCCTGAGACAGGGCAGAGGCTGACAGAGCCGAACTCTTTGCGGAGGCTAGGCACGAAGCCCTGCCAACCGCCGCCTCGAGGAGGGGTGGGAGCAATCCCCGGCTGCGGAGGGACCGAGAGCCCAGGGTGGGGCGGGGCGGGAAACCCCCTGTTTCCCCAACCCTACGGATCGTCCCCCCACTATCTCCTGGCTGACCCTAGCACCAGGGGTACTGTCTGCAGTACCAGGGGTTCTGGCACTCTGCTGCTTTAGGGTTCCTGCCTGCAGCTGTCTCAGGGAAACGGGAGTGTTGTTAGGGCTGCTGTTTAGGGTTTGAATAGTCCTGTACTCTACCTTATATCCCAACCTGTACCCCTTTTATTTTCACTGTTTGTCTCCAGCCCTCGACCTCTGAAGCCCTCCCTCAGCCTCTCTGTGTCACTGCCAAGCTCCCACGCTGAACCCTACAAACTTAGTTAGAACCCTATGCTTGCAACCGGGGATGCTCCTTATCCATAGGCCCCAAGAGATGTCCCTTAGCCCGGACCAGGCAATCCACAGTTGCTCCCTACCCTACCTAAGTTTGGCCCTGAGACAGGGCAGAGGCTGACAGAGCCGAACTCTTTGCGGAGGCTAGGCACGAAGCCCTGCCAACCGCCGCCTCGAGGAGGGGTGGGAGCAATCCCCGGCTGCGGAGGGACCGAGAGCCCAGGGTGGGGCGGGGCGGGAAACCCCCTGTTTCCCCAACCCTATGGATCGTCCCCCCACTATCTCCTGGCTGGCCCTAGCACCAGGGAACTGCCTGCAGCTCTCGAGGGTTCTGGCACTCTGCTGCTTTAGGGTTCCTGCCTGCAGCTGCCTCAGGGAAATGGTGGTACTGTTAGGGCTGCTGTTTAGGGTTTGGGGCGGGGTACACCTGAACTCCACCTTACCTATACCCCTTCTTTTCACTGTTTGCACAGCCTTTTTTTTTCTTGGAATTCTTGAGACAGATTGAGGGCACCGGGGAGGGACTGCCAAAGTGAAATCAAAAGGGAAAAGGAGAAAGATCACCCCTGCAAATCCACACCGGCTCAGCTGTTCAGGTGCTGTTTCCTGGCAAAAAGCTTTGTCCCTCACCATCTCCTTTAAGCGGTGCTCTGGGTCCAAGTGCATCCAGGTGCTCCCCCAGACCCTATGAGATGCTCTCACCATCACTCCATCAGATGCCACTGGGAGCCCACCAGAAACTCCTCTCCTCCGGCAGATGCATGCCAATGTTGTTTTGCCACTCGTATTTGGCCCTGTAATAACAGCAAAATTGTTGCCCTCCGTCAGGTACGTGTTGTTAGACACAGGTTTTTCCATAGCCATCTTTTCAAGAACTGGGTGCCATCCCTGCTTGATCGCTAAATTATCCATAAATTCTGGAAAACCTAAATGAGAAAAAAAATCTAAGACACTGAGGAGTTAATATGGAAACCTTTACATCATTAAAGTAGTATGTTTTGAAATAAAGTGAATTCTTCCAGTCCAACTGCAAAAATCCAATTCGTAAAAATAAAATAGCCAAAACCAAACAGCATCAAGTTCCCACCAATATCATCAATAAAATCACAGTACCTCCACCAAACAAGGGAAAAAAATCTTAACCTAGAAAAAATCTGAACCCCCTCAAAAAGATTCAACACTAAAACACAACTCATCCTAACACTTCAACTAACAATACTAAAATAATTTTTCAAAACAAATATAAAAACCCTTGTAAAATCTACTGGTCTTTCCTCCACAACAAAAAAAAAACCTCCTTTAAAATCAATTTTAAAACGGACTGAAACCTGCTTTCTATTAAGAAACACATTCATTTTAAAACATTTCCTCCCAGTTTGTCTCAAACCTTTCCAAGGTTTGGATCCCGTTCCAGTGCACCAGAACCAAATCAACCTGCTCTGGCTCTGGAAACATCAGCAACACCAAACCCAGAGCACGAAGCACCTCGCCGCTCCTACCCCGCTGTCCCTCGGCCCTGCTCTCTCACGTCCTACGCTGCAGAGCGCAGGAAGCCAGGTTCAGCCCCGAGAATTGTCGCATCCATTTCCTCGGACATTCCAGCTTCCACGGGGATATTGCGGGGACCCCCTGCATTCCATTCCCTAGTACAGCAGCAAGACAAAGTTCTCCCCCAGCCCGCGTCTCCAGAAAATCGTGTACAAGGGTTAACAAGCCTCGAGGTGTGAGAAATACGGTCTGCCCAACAAGCCCAACTCTGCATCCAGAGGAAATGAACATCACAAACAGATTCATGCACACCAGATGCACGGGACGCTGCCAGCTTGAACTTGCAGTTAACTCGGCAATGGAAAAACCTGAGCTCGAAGCCCTCACGTGAAGGTGCAAAAGGTATTGGACACAGTTTCTAGAAGGCGCCACATCGTTATTTAAAGGCGCGGCTCGGCTAAAGAGCAATACCGACAAAGCCCCGAGACAAAAAGGCCGGAAGGTCGGGCTTTTCCCCCTCCCCTCCTCCTAGCGGCTTTTGCCAGCGCACTCTGAAGCTGACGAGCCACAAGTGTCCCCCTGCGGCCCTCGCCGGGACTCGCTCCCGGGCTGGCGCCGCTCCAGGTGCGGGGGGACCGGGGGAGCCACGCGAGCCCCGGCAGCGGCGGCACTCGGCACCCGGGGGCGGCCCCGCGCTCCCGGCCCCCGGACGGAGCGCGGCTCCCGGCAGGAAAGCGGCTCCTCCGGCGGGCGGGGGCGGCCCCGGCCCCGGGACAGCCCGGCCCGCCCAGCGGCACCGGGACCGGCCCGAAGGGACCCCGGCGGTGCCCGAGCCCCGCGCCCGGAGCGGGCGGAGCGGCCGGACGGACACAGCTCCGCGCCGCGGCTCCCGCCTGCCGGCCCGGCAGAGCTCACCTCGCCTCCACACGGCTCTGTCGCTCCCCGGCAAGAGGAAATCAAAAAGGAAAAGGAGAAAAGTCCCCCCTGCAAACCCGCACTGGCTTACTTGCTCCGATGCTGCTTCGCGACACAAAGGTTTGTCCCTGGGCACCTCCTTTAAGCAATGCTCCATGTCCAAGTGCATCCAGCTGTTCTCCCAGACCCTATGAGATGCTCCCGGTATCGTTCCATGAGATACCCCCGTGGAGCCCACCATAAATGACTCTCTTCCAGCTGCTCCGTGCCCAAGTGAACTGAGGGAAACCCTCCCCCTAAAACAGCCCCGGGCAGGACCCACCCGCTCCTCATCAACCTCACTGCTCACACCTGGGGCTGCTCTGTCCCCTCATCAACCTCACTGCTCACACCTGGGGCTGCTCTGTCCCCTCATCAACCTCACTGCTCACACCTGGGGCTGCTCTGTCCCCTCATCAACCTCACTGCTCACACCTGGGGCTGCTCTGTCCCCTCATCAACCTCACTGCTCACACCTGGGGCTGCTCTGAGCCCTCATCATCCTCACAGTTCAGTTTGTGCTGTTGCCATCCTACGGGTGAGGGCAGGGGCAGAAGGAACTTGTTGCTCATTCCCTGGACAGCTCATTGTCTGCACCTGACACACAGGGGCACCAGGCTTTCCTTGCTATGGATGAGGACACCTCTCCTCCTCCAGGTGCCCAAGGCTGAAAATGGAATTCCACCTCCACAATTCCATGTGTTTGAGTTTCATAATTCCCAATGTAATTCCCCATGGATCACAAGCCATCACCTCTAATTTTTCCTCTAGAATCACTGCTGACTTGCCTTTCTGTGGAAGGGTTTGACACATCGATGCAGAGTTCAGGGGCTCGTTTATGGCTTATCCTGACGAGCACAAAGGAAATCCAAACTCCCAGAATTACAGGGAAATATGGATAAAGTTTAGAAATACTCCTCTTCCCTGCAACTCCCTGGCAACTTCCCACTGACCTTTTACTCTTAACCTCTGAATTTTGACCTTTGACTCTTGACTTCTGCTCTCTGAAGTTTGATCCCCTGATAATTGACCTTGGACCACACAACCTTGGAAAATTAACCCGTAACATTGGACCTTGGACCCTTTACTCTTGATCTTTGAACCCTGACCATTCACATGTGACCCTTGAAGTTTGAATCCCTGACTTTTCACTTTAACCATTGACTCCTGAGCTTTTGCCCTTGACCTCAGCCCTTTGACCCTGCCCCAACATCAATATCACTGACCTACAGTGATTTCAGCGTATGAATGCTACCATAGTTACCTCACCCAGCAGTGTCAATCCCACTATCAGTCTCTATCCCAGCCCCACAGTGATTATAGCTCCAGTCCTAGTGACCCCTTCCCTGGCCCAGTGATTTCAGCTCTTAACCCACAAGCTTTATTTCACTGCAAACTCTCTTCTTCACAGCTCCAGATGTGTGTTTGTCCAAGTCTGCTGGCTGAAAACTCTCCAGGTTCAAGGAGCAGGATCTTCCTCTTGGCTCCAGCTCTGCAACATTTCAGGTCCAGCCCTAGGGCCTCTAAGCCCACCCCACAGTCAATATCCCTGTCCCAGTGATTTCAGCTCTTGACTGACCCACAAGCTTTATTTCACGGCCAGCTCTCTTCTTCCAGCTCCACATCTGCTTCCTTTTCCCCTGCTCCGCTAGGTGAAGCTGCTCCAGGTTGAGACAAAAGGGTCTTTGTTTTGGTTCCAGCTCTGAGGTTTCACCTCCAGGCCAAGCAATGCCACTCCAACCCCATCCCAACCCCAAAGCAATCTTTACTGTATTTGCAGCCCATCCCATTGTGTACCATTCTATGGTTGCTTCCCACATCTACAGTCACTATCCCCTCAGAACAGCGTTTGCAGCTGCAGCACTGCAGTCCCCACCCCGGCCCCAGTGATTTCAGCTTCAGTCCCACAAGCTTTATTTGACTGCCGGCTCTTGTGCTGCGCTTCTGCCTCCACATCTTCCCAGCAGTGCCACATCATGCTGCTTTCTGGCTCTCCAGGCAGGATCTCTGTTTTAGCTCTAGCTCTCTGTGGTTTGAGTTTAGCTCTTGAACCCACATTCCAGCCCCAACCTGACCATCCTTACTGCAGGAACAGCTCTGCAAGGCCCTATCCCAGCCCTTACATTGATTTCAGCTCCAGCCACGCAGTTCGCATCCCGGCTCCGTATTCCTTATCCCAGCCCCACAACAGTTTCACCCTAAACCCTACCATGTTTCTGTCTGCTCCAGCTATGCTTCCTCAGTTCCAGCTCCTCAGCTTCCCACTGCCGGTGGCTAAAAGCTGCTCCTGCTTCTCACTGCAGCCCGGGGCTGTTGATAAGGCCACAAATCAGTTATCACCATCACATCAATGTCTCTAGGAGTTGTCCTACCCACCCCAATGGGAGCCCAACTTTGGGGCCACTTGAGGCCTCAAGCCCAACAGGTACCTTCCCCCTGCCCCTGGGTCTCAGCCCAGCACTTGCCCAAAGGCCCCCTCACCTCCCCCAGGCAGCACCAGGGGCTGGGAATAGCCATTGGGCCCCTGCTCCCCCATCCCAAAAGGTGCCCTTGGGCTGGTTCTCGGGCCCTGGAGCCCTCCCAGCCCCCAGACCCTCAGCCTCTGCTTGGTACCAGCGGGCAGGGGCTGCTAAGCCCCCAGGCATCTCCTGCAGGCCCTGAGCTGCAGCTCCATCCCCTTCCCCCACGCCATTTATCCAGCTCCAGCCTCAGTATTTCCATTGCCCCACATTGGTTTAGGCCTGACTCCAGTGCCAAGGTCTTTATTCCACACCCTGGGGCTTTATGTCTCCACTGGCCCCACAACTGGTGTTTCAGCCCCAGCCTCACAATCTTTACTGAATTTACATCAGCTATGCAGCAAAAAAGCCCCTAAAGTAATTAATAAATAATATTTAATAATTATTTATTAATAATTTTTAATTATTAGATTAATAAATCTAAACAGAAAAATGTATCTTATTAAAAGTAATGATCATTAATAATAATAATTTTATTATTTTAATAAAATGAGCAAAACAAAATAATGTAATAAAGAAAATCATTATTTTAAATAAAAGCAAAATGCAATAATAAAATCGCAAGAAAACCAGCTTTGTTCCCGATATTTTAAACATTATCTTCAATCCAGAAACTACAAAACAGCTCCTATCCGTCTTGCAGTAGCAGCAGCTCGTCCCACTGTGCCACTCCAGACCCCGCACCCGCCTTCGGCCGCCCGAACAGCCCAGGGCGTGGCGGAAAGAACTGGCCACGAAAGGCCCCACCGCCCCAGGACACCGCCGGCCCCCAGATGCTGGCCCCGGCAGACGCGGGCGTCGCGCCCGAGCTCACCGGCGATCCCCGGATCGGCAGCCGCGGGGTCGCGTCCTGGCGCTCCCCGGATCGGCAGCCGCAGCTCCCGCCGCCGCTCGCACCTCACCGCCGAACTAACGCCCGCACCCCTCCAGCACACGCTGTTTGTGCCCCAGGGCCGGCCAGCACAGCCGATCACAGCCCGAGGCAGCGCCGGGCCCGCCGATCCCAGCCCGCCTGTTCCCGCCGCCCTCGCCTCCACGACCCCCCGCTGTCCCCTCAGGCCCCGCTCCCGCGATCCCGCCCGCTCCCCGCCTTCTCCCCGTTTCCCTGGGAGAACCAATGGCCGGGACCTGAACGGGGAGCCCCCGCCCACCCTTCTCGGGACCCAACAGCACCTGCCGGGGCTGTGGCAGCACGGCTCCGCCGGACCCCAAAGCGACAGCGGCCGGAGCGGCGCCTCAGCACAACGGGGGAGAGGGGCCGGGCTGGCTGAGGGGCCGGGCCGCGTCAGAGAGAGCTGAGCTTGGCGGGACCGCGCCCGGATTCAAAGGGCGGCTGTGATTGGCCAGAGCGGAGCAAGGCGGGCCAGGATTGGCGGAAGCTTTGAGGCTGCGGCCCATGGGAGCGCGAGGCGCTCGGGTGGGCGGAGCCAGCGGTGCTCGCCTTCAGCCGCCGGCCTGCACGGCAGCCGCTCCTTTTAGCGCCGTGTCCCCGCTCGAGCCCGGCCGTGTCACTTTACACCCTTAACTCTCTTTCCCCCCTCCCTGCTATTTACAGACACCGCCGCGCTCACTCCCTCCCCAGGCTCGGCAGCCGCGGAACTCCCGTAGCTCCCGCTGCCGCCTCCCCCCCGTCACCCAGCGGAGCGGGGCAGGGCCCCGGTCGGGGCACAGCGGCAGTACCGCTCTGTGCCCACAAGGCGGCAGCACTGCCGCAGAGCTCAGCATAACAGAACTGAATCAAAGGAAGCTCACACCAGACGGGAAAGAGGAAAGAAAAAAACATCTGCGGAGCTCAAAAGCAGAAACTCTGTATCCGTGTGCACTAACGTCCATCACTTTTTACATTTCCATTTTTTCTTTACATTTGATTTCATCATTGTTCCAGAGTAGGCAGAAAATTTTTTATGAGAAAACTCAGAACTCAAGGATACGGGATCTGAGGGGAGAGGAGAGATTCTGGTATAAATTCAAAACGCATTGGGAAAAATAAATCTATGGAACAGCTCATTTCCTCTCCCAGACTGGCTTCTGTGTGATCGTCTGTGACTGCAGCTGCTCCGATGAGGTTTTCAACCTGCGGGGTTATAATGACCTGCCAGGTGCTAAGCACGACAGAAAAGAAAGGGAAAACTCTCTGCATCAGGCAGTGGAGCCTCTCAGTAGTGTCCCAAAAGTCTAGCAGGGATGGATGGAATGTGAGGGGTCCCAGCACAGCCCCTCTGTGTTGTTCCTCTGGAGCTGACACTTCCCAGCATCCCCGACCAGGCTTTGGGGGCCCCAGCACAGACCCACTGTTTCTTCAAGTCCCCTTTAAGCAGGATTATTTTTTGGGGGGGTACAAGCACCCAAAGCCAGCAGAACTGGCCTCAATCACTTTTGGTGGGACCTCTTCTTCACCAAACTCCCACAGTGAAAACCCAGCCTAAGGCTCAGCTCACCATCCCCTCAATCTCTCCAAGGAACTGGGCTTGGATTTGCCAGTAGAGCTGGGCAGAAATGCTGTTGTCCTTATTGGCTATCCCAACTGCAGTGATTGCCGAGGAAACAATTGAAAGAAATTAAAGGAATGAGGAGAAATTAAATAAGAGCTGCCAGCTCCAACCAAGGGATGCTCAAACCCTTTATCAATGATTTGCTTTAATTAACCAACTCCAACAAAGTCATTAACTCCATATTGATATAGTAGGATTCTTTTTAATTGAGTTATAGGTAAATATTGCAGAATGTAAAAACCTTTCTAAACCCAGAAACTCTTTTAAGAGATATACAGGGCACAGCTGCAGAGAGAATCTGGGGATTCAAGGCAAAAATCCCAAAGTTTGCAGTCTTTAGCATCTTCCACTATTTCATCATTGACTGTAAACACTGAGGCTTCAGCCTCAGGAAGACACAGTCAGATATCTTGGTCTCACCTCAGCCTTTCAGCAGGTACAGTCTTCAGGGAGAGAGAAGAAAATGGGTCGGAACGGACAGCCTACTTCCAGAAAAACAGCATCATTCAAAAATCATTAAGCAGAGCTGTAAGATCTTCCCCAAAGGTTCATTTCTCTGTGGGCTGAGGGCTCCAAATTGAAGCACAGGCTGGACCTGCCATGGACAGACTACAGAAACCCCAGAAGTAAAAGCTACTCAGCCAATTCCATAAAACATTCCAAAATCAGGCTCCCGGGATGCAACCATCTCTTCTCTCACCTTCAGATATCCAGAATGAGGTCTATTGCTCTTAAGCAGCATTCAAAACTTGTTAGAGCAGAAACTGCCCCACAAATGACACTGCAGTAATGGAAGCTCCTCTGGCAGGTCTGTCAATAACAAAATGTTTCAGTTACCTGTACAGAAAAGGATGTAAGACCCATCACAACAAGCTGAACTGGAGCACTACTTCAAAACAGGGCAGTGAAGGTGGAGGGCAGAAGCTTTTCCAAGAGAAGCAGTGCCTACCAATGGGGTAGAATGAGGAAATTAATTTAGAGTTTTTGGAGAAAACTTTTTAAAGCTCACAGTAGTAAAGCCAAGTAGTGTTGGGTAACAAAGGAAAAAAAAACCAAAACCAAAACCTGAACCATGTTTGGAGATTATTCTTGCTTTATACTACAATTGCTTGCTTTTATTGAAAAACACTAGGTGGAACACTCATACTGTATGAGAAACACTGACAATTAGTCACATGCCCAGAAAACCAAACACAACTGAAATACCAGCATTAACACAACAAAACTGCTGAATTAATTGCTCAAATACATAGCAAGTCTTGCTTAAAGGAGTGTCGCCATCAGCCTGGTTTAGTTTCCTCCCTTTGGAGCTGTAAAACAACTGACCTTCAACACCGGTGCAAAAAAAGCCTTTTCTTACATATTTTAGCCCTGAACTTGCAACAAACCCCCACCAAACTAACAATTCACCACATACAGTTATTGAGTCATTCCTGTCTTTGAGCACAAATCAAGCTAAAGCTATGGAGACAAGAAAAAGAAAAGTGACTTCGTGCTGCTCTTTTGGAAATTACAGAATCACAGGGAGGTTTTTGATTTGCTTAGGAAAATGCATACCCAGTTTAGTAGATACTGAATAGCAGGGAAGGCAGGAGATAAATGCTTTGGTTTCAGAGACAAAAATTTAAATAAACCTTTCTATTAAGCCACAAGTCTACAGGACTGGTCAGAAGACTTTATTAAGAAGAAAACCCCTGGTGTATCATCTTCAGGGACAGAAGAGGATCTCCTTGGCTGGGACACAGCCTCGGTCAGCACTGCTCCCCCCAGGACAGGCCACCCACGGCTTTCAGCTCTCTCACAGCCTTTGAAATGTTCCCACAGATCTCAGAGGATTACAGGGCCAAGTTTCACGTTCGTCTTTCTCCCACAGTTCAAGATGTATTTCCTCTCAGACCTGCCTGTGCAGAGTAGCCACACGGGACTCAATCGTGGTCAGTCTTGTCTCCAGAGCATTCAGTATCATATCTACCTGCAAAAGAACCAGGGAAAGGCACTTGGTTACACACAGAATTTGACAACAAAAAGAGCATGTGTGGTTGTCAGAAAGGGCTCAAATCTGATCTCACATCACCAATTCTTTTCATATGATTCTTTCCCTGCTACTTTCATCCTGTGAAAGCTTACCCAGCTCTAACATTCACTGTCCACACAGTAACTTTTGCCAGACTTGGTAAGCGTCAAAGCCACACACTCAGCTTTTGCTGAGCAACCTTCAGCTTCCACAGTCAACTTCCTTACCCTATTTGCTCCCAATTCTTCCTACCTGCAGTCACAAGATTTTAGGACAGCAAAACATCAACCTGATTTATGATGTAGTATTTCAAGACAAAGTTACAGCAAAAGCATTAAGTCCATTTGCACAAAAAGCAGAACTAGCTAGAAACAATATATCAAATTACTGAGACATAAATAGGAACCTAATGCTGTGCTTGATAAACAGAAATTGCTAATTACCATGAAAACTGCAGGAAAAGTTACTGAAAATCTCGTGTAACACAAGACACCAGTGACATGAAGCAGTCCAGGACATGTTACAATGCACTGAATTGCTCTGGGTGAGATAAGCTGTTCTGCAGAAACTATTGAAGCATACTAAGGTTTCACAGAGGCAATTTAAACAAAGAATGATATAACATTAAATCTCACCTCTTGCAGCACCTTGAAGCTCAGCTTTCAAGAGTAAGCGGTTCCTCGTGAGGATCAGCTTGCTTCTCTGAGCTTCCTAGAATATAGCCAAGATGCCACAGTTTAGATTCATGCACTTCCCACAAAAATCCAAACACAGAATTCCTCCAGAACCCTGAGAGACAGCCATGGATTCTGAGGTTACAGAGTACAGTGAAAAATTGCACAGACACCGAGAACACTGCAGCGCTGGCTGGGAGAAGCAGCATTACTCTCCAATAAAGTGCTATAGGCTGCAGCCAGGTTAGTGCTTTAGAGAATTCTACTAAGCAAAGTATCATAGCTGTGGAATGAAGAAAAAAAACTCAAAATCACTGTCCAGAGTATGAGGGTGAACATTCACAGCAATACAGAAAAATGAATGGGAACTTAGAAAAAAACCTAAACATAAGATATTAAAAAAAGAGACATTAAAACTAGTCCAGATGAACAACCACTGTCTATTAGAACGATGCTTGTATAAAAGAACTCTGGCGTGGAGCCTTAATTCAGGATATAGTTATTGAAGAATACTTTAAGACCACTTTCAAGTGCTATAAACCAACTAAATCCAAGCATGTTTTCATTTTCTAGGCAGATTTTAAGACAGCTGAGTGAGAGTCTCAAGCACAGACTCAGTTGTCAGATTTGCCTTTGCCCACCTTAGCAAGGACAGAGCAGATGTGGCCAGTACAGGTCAGAGCCACCCTGAGTTCTGCCCAAGCCCCTCTGGCCACACTTCCTGCTGGTAATGCTGACTCCTAACAGGCTCCAGCCAGGCTTATTTGGAAGTTGGTTTCTCTGCTCCTCCAATCACATGAGAAGGAATCCTCCTGCACCCTGGACCTTTTATTTTTTTTATGATATTTTCTTGGCTGGAATGCAATTTCTCATACAAAAGGCAGGCCTGGTTGTTTTGCTTGGCTTTTTTTTTTTTCCTAGGATTTGCCCTACACAGGTGACTTTCCTCACAATTGAGCACTATGATAACAACAGCAGCAATACAGAAAACCACTCTGGGACAAAGCAGCAGAAAAAAACTACCTCTAGACTTGCCAGAGATATAACAGGAGCAGCCTGAGTGTGATACCTGGCGAGTGAAGTGGAGCTGCCAGGCTGACCAATAAATATAATGAATAATATATTTATTTATAATAATATATAATAAAATATATAATAAAATATAATAAATAATAATAAATAAACCAATCTCTCTTGTAGTCGAGATTTCTTGAGGTGCACCTGTAGATACTACCAAGTGTCCTTGAGCAGCCTGAGCAGAATAAGGTTTCTACCATGCTGTGAGAAATAACATTTCTTCAGAAGAAAATAAAAGGAAGCATCTCTCTCCATTCATTTTCTAAAGGTGATCATGCATTACAATTTTTTTAAGCATTCATTCTTGCTTTATACACTGTAAATTATGAGCACTCATCTTTCAGCCTGAGTTTGCAACAGCTCCTCAGGCTGACTGACCTCGGCAAGACCATCAGAATCACTAAATTGGGGAAGGGACCTTAAAGCTCATCCCATTCCACCCCCTGCCATAAGCAGGAACACCTCCCACTGTCCCAGGGTCCTCCAAACCCTGTTCAACCCGGCCTTGGACACTGCCAGGGATCCAGGGGCAGCCACAGCTTCTCTGGGCAACCTGTGCCAGGACCTCTGCACCCTCACAGGGAAGGATTTCTTCCTGATATTTCACCTAAACCCATCTTCCTTCGTCCTAAGGCCATTCCCCTTGTCTGTCACGACACGTCCTTGTGAGAAATCCCTCTCCCTTAGGCTATAAGCTGCTTGCACAGACCACCCCAAAGAAGAGTTCCAGGGGCTCTCGGGGGCACACGAGCACTCCAGCCCTTCACTGGCCTTGTCCTCAGCACCTTTCCTGGGAACCTCTTGCCCTCTGATGCTGTAGAGCGACATTTGGTGCTGCTGGGACCAGGTGAGTTATGAGCTGCTCCTCCGATTCTCTTAATTTTAAAGTTAGGGCAGATTATTACCCCCAAATCCCACCAGGGAAACCACAAACTGCTTAGCTAAGCTAGATGTAAGTCCCCAGCACGTGGCTGGTGTAGGAAACGCCAAAATTCAGGAATAAACCTTTCCCTTGTTTTCTCCTTAATAACATTGTCCTACCATTTGATCACCTGGTGCATAACAGAGGTGACATTTATGTTGTAGCACTTCCTGGCAATTGATAGGGTATTTATTTTTCTTCAGCTGCCTGTTTTCTTGAAATTTGTAGAAACTGTGCTTCTGAGACAAGATGCTCACCCTCTGTTAAATTTAATTTAAATTTGCTGACATTTTTGCGGAGGAAATTACCCCATATGTGCTTATGAATGATCTCATCAGCGTATTTCCATTAAAAAGAAGGGTAAACTGAGCTTGTGTTGACTTTTTTGTCCCACTTGTTCTCTCCCCCTAAAGAAGTAGAGAAGTCTGCCACCTTTGAGACGCTTTTATATTCAAAGGAGATGAAAACAGACATTTTTCCATGTCAGCAGCCCAGGAGGAATAGAGACTGCATCCTCGTGGTACTATTATTCTTCCTTCTCCAAATACCAATGGGAGAACAGCGGGTTACAAGTTCTAATGAAAACACCAAGGGAAATAATTCCACATCTAGTTAGGTTTTTTTTCTTGTTTTGACTAAAAGCACCAGTCAAACAATGAATGTACTTTGCAGGTTTTCCTGTCTTTGCATAATATTTACATTCTTACACCTCAAGAAGCCGCTGCTGGGATTATTGGCTTGGTGTGCTCAGGGCCATTGCTGGGACAGCCCAAGGGAATTAAAACAGTCGCCATAACCCTGGGATGGGATTGCAGCTCCCTAACTCAGTTTTGCCTGCTAGGGTTTGTTTTTTATTTTTTTAATGTGAAACAGAGACCTGAGTCTCTGCACTTCTTTTTTCTGTTAGGTGGCTGGTGCCTGAAACTTTGTGAGACTGAATTTGTTGCATGAAAATGAATCTAAACCCAGATGAAAAGCCATGGTCTTGCTTTCTATTTGTAATGTTGTGCACCTCTCTCCATTTTGTATGAAAGTAATGAAAAATCTAAATTGGCCCATGAACTAATAGGCCATTTAAAAACATAAATAAAAAATAGGCAATTTAAAAACATGCACAAAAGGTGATGGTAAAATTTAGCAATAGGAAAGCTTTTTATAGACTGGTAAAATATAAAAATATGTTTCTGGTTTAAAAAAATAAAAATAAAAATACTAATTGCAGATTTTAAACCCAGGAAATTTTGTTTCAAGCTCTACCTGAGCCCTGGAACCAATTTATTTGGCTTCAATGAATCCCAGGAAATGTATTAAAACTGTTTTTAAAAGATGAAGCCAAAATAGTTCTGATAGGAAATTCTATAAACCCAAACTCTTAATTTCTGTCCCAATGGTGTGGAACACTTCAAAAGTTTGGGCTTTTCAAAATGATGTCCCTGGGCAAAGGAAGAATAAAATAAGCTGCCCCTCCCCACTGATATTTCTCAGTAGCCCAGCCAAAATTCAGGTTTCTGATAAGGGTACAGCTGGGCCAGCTCTAGTTTTGGGTTGAAAAGGAGCTGGGATAATTCTCTTAATTCCCTCCTTGTGGCTTTGATGACAACTCATACTGAACTTTCTCACAAAGAAACAATCAGACATACTGGACCTGTTTCAAAGAACACAATGTTTTCTGTACTTTCAGAGGAAAGATTTCTCTTGGTCAATATTTGTCTCTGGAGTCAGCGACCCTTCTTTTTCCACCTCCTCTAAAGTGAGTCACTGGCTGTGAATCCAGGGCAGAGCACCCAAACTTCCCAAGGCCGCCACCACCACCACCACAGTGATCCCAGGAAGGATTATTTTTGAAAGAGTGGCCAGATGTGCTGTGGGGGCGGGAGCAGATTCACCCCCTCCCTCAGTGAGCCCAAGGCTCAGGCAATAATTGGCACAGAACTGTAGCCTTCGTGAAAGAGCAGCTCCCTTTGCTCTCCCAGTCGCCTCACCCTTCCACTAAACCAGCTGTGAAAACACTAGCACTGGGAACCCTCTTGTTCCTTAAATAAACCATTTGCTCCTGGCAGAGCAGGAAACATCTTGCACTATTTTATGGTGGTTGCAGGGCCACTGCAGCTGAATAGGACAATGGGCACATGCTCTGCCACTGCACTGATGTGCTGGGAGGGTCACGGGCACTTGGCAATAAACTTCCCTTGCTATTTCTCTTGGTATGGAATGCTTTCAAGGCTGGAATTCCCTTCCTGAGGGCCTCTCCATAAAGATCCTGCAGGATTAGGCAGTAACCACTCAAGTCTCCAGCACCATAGTTATTTAAAAGGAACCATAGTCAAGTATCTCCACAGTTCCAGTCACCAGAACACTCTCTGAAGGCTTTTCCCAATCCCTCCCTCATCCCTGTTGCCATACACTGTTAGGAGGCTCCCAAGACCTTTAACAAATTGGCATTTATATTCCTCTCTCTAAAAGGAGAAACTGAATTAATCAAATGACACACCTTTACTAGAGATGATAAATCATCTTGCTGTGGTTTTTTTCCATGAAAAATGCATGTGACAGAATTACCATGTTGTGTCCACAGACTCCATCGTCATTGCCTTTTGGGTCGGCCTTGTTGTGTTTGTGATGTTTCTTTTCCTTATTTTACTGTGTATGTCCTGCTCTGGATCAATGCAAGCAAAGTAAGTACAACCAGAGCGAAATTAAGTAGATACTGGTGTGAAAAAATAACCTGCAGGAAATATTCACTGCCTCAAGTGATCCAGCTATTATAAACACACAACGTTTATCACTGCACAGAAGTGATACTTTCTCTGTCAGTATTTAGTTGGAGTGTCTCTTGACCCACTGCTCCTCTTCCTCATCTGACCAGTGTCAAGAAAACTAATCCACGAACACCAGGTTTTTGTTCAAAATGGAGACAGAGGAGTCCTTTTACTATATTTCAATAAAGGGAGAGGCCACAGGGCATTCCCCTGGGGTTTCTCAAATTTTTGGAGGGCACAGCCTCCTTTTTATCCCAATCTCCCGGCTGCAGGTCCCTCTCTCTTTCTCCACTGGCTGAGGTACTTGAAAGGCACAGACTTCCCAGAATGCCTGATACCTAAGATTCCCCTCTAATGTATAACCCTCCCTCTTAATTTTTAATTCTTAGGAATTTATGGTGTTTCCCCACTGTCTCTTTCATCATTCAATATCCAATTTCATTTATCAGCAAACCTACGGTTTGTTTGTAAAGGCAAATATCTTTGTTTTTCCATTCATCAATCAGTGGAATCTTTTCCATTGATTCTTTTATCTCTCAGTGCTAGTTTTATTTACCAGCAGACCTACAGCTTATTTGTACAGACAAAACCATCATTCCTCTCAAGAGGAACCCTGCATCCCTCTGACTCACCCCATAGTGTGGGCATGACCAGGGGCCCTCCAGTGCAGATGCCTGGGGCCAGAGCCTCTTGGCTTTGGCTGCTCAAACGCCAAAGCTTCTGGCCCATTTAAATGGTTTTTCCTTTCCTGAAGGTGAGGAGAAAAAACCAATTAAGCCCACTGTGGAAGTCAAAGGATCCCGGATTTCACACCTCCCATTTGATTGCTCACTAAAGGGATTTCTGGTAGAGAAACCACTGAAGAGGACTTCAGTAGCTGAGCTGCAACACAAAGCTGCTCACAGCAGGCAAAGGCAAGAGGTGCATACAGCACCAAGAAGCAGCGCCGGGGCTTTGGGGAACACAACTTTATGTAACGTTCCGGAGCCAGGGGACAACATTTGGGAACAGTCCTTGCTGACTGTGATGTCCTTTAACTCTGTCTAGCCTCTGTTCTAGGTCAGCCTCTCAAGGCATCAAGTGGAGACAATTCAGGCCCCAGGAGCAATAGGAGACCACGAATGCCTGGTGGCAGTAGCGCCACAGCTCCGTGATTTGCACTCTGGGCACCGCGGCCTCACACGGGCAGGACAGGCAAGAGGCGGAGGCACCCAGGGAAGGCGGGAGGCGGCGGCTGCGGAACGGGATGCCGGAGCAGGAGGCACCCAGGGAAGGCGGGAGGCGGCGGCTGCGGAACGGGATGCCGGAGCAGGAGGCACCCAGGGAAGGCGGGAGGCGGCGGCTGCGGAACGGGATGCCGGAGCAGGAGGCACCCAGGGAAGGCGGGAGGCGGCGGCTGCGGAACGGGATGCCGGAGCAGGAGGCACCCAGGGAAGGCGGGAGGCGGCGGCTGCGGAACGGGATGCCGGAGCAGGAGGCACCCAGGGAAGCAGGGAAGGCGGGAGGAGGCGGCTGCGGAACGGGATGCCGGAGCAGGAGGCACCCAGGGAAGGCGGGAGGCGGCGGCTGCGGAACGGGATGTCGGAGCAGGAGGCACCCAGGGAAGGCGGGAGGCGGCGGCTGCGGAACGGGATGTCGGAGCAAGAGGCGGCGACACGGAGCGGAAGAAGCCGCGGCGCGCGCATTCCCGAGGCATTGCGCGTGCGTCGCTGCGGCCGCTCCCTGCACAGCGCGGCCTTCCGGGTCAGCATCATCGGGGCACTGCGCACGTGCAGCGCCGCCCCGGGCGCTGCGGTAGCTCCGGTCAGCCAGCAGGGGGAGGCGGCGAGCACCCCGGGCGCAGCAGCTCCTGACTGCACTGCGCGTGCGCCGCTCTCCGACTCCTTGCTCGTCCCTTTGAGTCCTGCCACCTATGTGCACGCGTTTTTGCTGTGTGCTTTTATGCTTGAGGAGTTTTATTACTGCTTTTTAATTGCACGTGCACAGCATGTAGAGTTCATGTGGACGCGTGGGATCCTCTGTGTTGCACATTTGCAGCCTTCTTATTTGCAGTGTTAATGATCGGAAGAGCCCAGCCCGTGCTTGGGCATGGAAGGAGCGCAGCAGTGCTCAAGCCGGACGTTTGAAACAAGGCAAGTCAGTGCAGTGCAACCTGGCAGGAGAGGGTGGCACAGAACAAAACTACTTCACACACCGAAGTCAGAACTGTGACATGGAAAAACATACTCTCCTTCTCACCCCCCACACAGGAGCCCAGGATGGACACTTGGAGCACACCCAGCAGAGCACCAAGGACCTCTGCAGGAGCCACAGCCCTAAAGTCTCAGGATGGCACTGAACACCCTTGCGCCCTGTCAACCTCACAGCTCTTAAGTGCCCCCAGGATGGGAGAGGGCACTCAGTTCTGCAGCTTGCTCCCATTCTCACGTGGATCTGTCATCACTGCCCTCCTTAGGGAGCTCTGGGCCCCCACCACTGAGGATCAGGTATGCCTGTGAACTGCCAGAACCAGCAAAAAGACAGTAAGACAGTTATTCCTTTTGTCTTGAAACCCAGGGAACAAACAGGGTGCATGCATGCACAGACAAGACAAAATGCGTGTTTGCACAGACACCTGCATGGACATGCACGCAGTGTGCTAAAAATCCGCTTGCACGGACCCCCAGAAGCTTGCACAGATAGGTGCTCCTGTGGACTGACATCTCACACCACAGCTACGTGTAGAAGACAACTAACCTGGCCACTGCCAGGCTCTACCCTTCTAAAGCTGTGGGGCATCAGGGCTGCAAGGCAGCTCTCCTCTGAGAAGGCAGCTGGGTCTGGTGGCAGCATTCTTCCTAACTGGCGCATGCAGACCCTCTACTCTCCACAAATTCCACCATGTATTCCCCCATGTCACTCTTTCATTTGCACTGAAGCTCGACAAGGCTGTAGGACACCAAACATATGGATCATTTCAACCACACTTGTATATGGAGCTCCTTACATTGCTTACCTTCATGGAATGGTGTTTGTTACAAAGACTAAAGAAAGAATTTTTAAAATATCCTTCAAGTCATCAATTTATTAGGGTATCAGAATCCATGCTTGTAACTCTAAATGTATTGAGTGCATACGAAATACTGCTTCACTGAATGACATTTTATTAAGCTGTACCATCTAACTCAGCAAGGATTGAACACTGTAATAAACTTCAATTCACCTTCTTCAGAAATGAGTTAGAAACATCTTCACATCTGCCTGGACCTTCATTTTTCAGATGAATGTCCCAGAGGTGTATTTCAACTAATTACTGAATAATACTTGTAAGTGTTGGCATCGAATGCCTGAAGCTACCACAATGGGCATAGAAATATGCCATTTCCTTAGCATTCCATTTTCTTTCAAGTCTTACAGATGACAGGCCACCTCATGTAATGCTAGCAAAGTAAACTCTAAAAATCATGAGTTCATTTCAGCTGGTAAGGCACATCCTTTCATCTGTACAAGTTAGTTTTACATACTATAACAATAAACTAAACTCATGGCATTTCAACATACTGTACTATTTGCAGATACATTGTTACTGTGGTAATTACAAAACTAACACATCTCTGTAGGAAATGTAATTCCAATACATGTAGAAGAATTTATTGTACCACCATTTGTAGAAAGCATTTTAATCCAAAATGGTCAGAACAATCCTAAATATCTGGGTAAGAATTTATAAACATTAGTAAAGATATACCACAGTCTACAGCTTTCTGTTTTCAAGTGTAGGTCCTGGTAGAGATCCACGTTTAAATAAAATGGACAATACCAGTAGAGATGCATACCCCTTTTGTCTTTATTTATAAAGAAGTGACAACACTAGAAAACACATTGATAACTGGTGCTTTGAACAGTGAAGGTGGGATCTAAAAAAAGTCTGATTAAATTAAATAACCTTAGGTCTTTGTCAAGTTGCATATCTGCCAGGAATGCTGAAATGCAAGAGTTTACACCTGCAATATTCCATAATGGAACAGCCACATGATATCAAATATAATCTCAGATTTCCAAACTGGTACATAAAAAAGCCATCACCGAGTATTAAAAGACCACTGCAAGTTCTTATTGCTTTTTGAGTTAAATAATAATCTTCAAATAAGCCCAAACCCTAACAGTCTCTTCAGTATCTTGCTTATCCTCCTGTTCATTCATTAACAATGGAAGCAATCAGTTACATGATGCGGCAAAAGAGGCATTTAAGAACACCCAAACAAAACCTATTTAAGTACACGGGCATCCCCACCCTCCCCCTGAGACCCACTATAATCCCTTTGTGCCAGTACAGGAGCAAAACTCGGTAAGACAAAACCAGAGGTCTGACTACAGTAAGAAGGAAACACAAAGGGGGATAGAGCTTCCTTAAATATTCAGAATCTGATGTCTTCAAAAACAAAGCATGACATCCTCATAATTTAAAAAGGGAAGTTGCTTTCTATGTATCTAATCCTCCCACATGCTGAGTAGTCCTCAAGTCCACTGAGCTCCACTGTGCAGCAGTTGATTTTGAATTCAACAATGCTTCAAAAACTACAGTAATATTCAATGCACATTTTACTAAGGAGAGGAATAAAACAAATGCATGTTGATGTTCTTGCCAGTTCAGCATTTCTGCAGCAATTCTGTTTGTTTCTTGCAGTATGAAAGTTCTACCAGCATCAGTCTTCAGAATCATCTTCAGAAGCTGTTGGAACAATGTAGTGTAATCAGAAGCCTTGACAAAAATGTATGAAATTAAAGCACTTTAGGGTGAGTAGAGGAAATAAAGGTGATTTTATAATATTAAACAGCACACTGTAATACCCACCCAAACCTTGAGTAATCACATAGCTTAATTCTTAAATGCATCTCATGTATCTCAAAAATACAGCATTTTGAAATCAAAACTCAACAGAACATGCAATATGAAGTGTCCTCCTACTCTTCTTCCTCAAAATAAGAGGAAGAAAACTTAATTACGCCAGAGATTCAACTTTTATGTAGTTCTTAGAGTGGCTACTTCCAGCAGTAGTCAGAGGAGGATATACTCAATCCATTACAGCAGCACCCAACATAAGGAAATGAAATTACTCACTAGATTAACAATTTGGATACTAAAATACCTAGAATGATTCAGCAGTCTAAACACTCTTAAATAATTTTTTTTTTTAGATATATATATATATATATCTATGTGTATATACAAATATTGTTTAATGTAATCAACCTGGGCCTATTTGGAAGCAGCTCCTCTCTCCTCTCCTGTCTTTTCAGCATATGCAAGATGAACACAAAGCCGACATATGCACAGGATTTTGTCATTGCAAGGTGAATTCAAAGACAAACACACACTTGTCAACTATGACAGAAAAGTCAGTACACACATCTACATTAGGTTTGTAAAATATTAGCTTGTCTGTAACAGGAATTTAGTGTGTCCTCTTAAGCAAGGTCTGCAGGCAAGGAAGTATTTATACTGGAGTAATTTGTTCCATCCCTGAACACAGAAGGAAGAAAAGTCTGACTCCTTGCTTCTTCTGTTCTTAGAAGAGAAATGTAACTGAAGTGCATCAAAAAGAAATCTAGAACTCAGTATTCCTCACCTGCAAGTTAAAGGCTGAATCAAATATAAATTTAATTAAGGAGTTAAATGACACTCAATTTTTCCTCCAGTAAGGATGCACGTAACTTAGGAATGAATTCAGAATTCAAGTCTACCTTTGACCACTCTGAATGCAGAAATAATCACTTTGAACTTCCTCTTTCACAAACACACACTCCCAATCCTTATAGTATTCCAAATGCATCCTGTGTACTGAAAACCCATATACAGTTGACAGACACTCACATGCACACTAGGAAAAAAAAGGGTAGACCAACTACCCTTCTACTGCCTACTCAACATGCCCGGAAATAGACCCAGGGTATATTTACCAGAAACTTAGATGTATTAGCATATAGCTTTGAACTTAAACACACTAAAAAAAGCCCTTAGATGAAAAGTAGGCTAATCCTTTGCCAAAATTGGCAACCTTTAGACTTCATTCACAAGGTCTGACAGGTCTGATCAAGGAACCCACACAACCAAAAAGTGCGTGTGAATGGAAAAAACAAAGGGGAGAAGAGGGCAAGAAGGAGAAGAAAAATGGCAATACAAATGTCTAATTTAAATGCAGTAAAATTCAGTTCTAAATGTTTCCTTCCTACTAAGACTCTTGTGAAAGGCAACAACCTAAAGGTCACCATTTATCCTGTAATTACAAATTACCTGAACAATAACCAAACTGTAACTACTAAGAAATTTTGTTATCGATTGCAGATAACACTTCTGTGGTCTAAATGACTCTGCTGTTGGGAAATTAATCACGGAGAATTAAAATCGGTTCCCCCTCAGGATAATTCTACCGATGATGGAAAAAGCACTGCTGAGTAAGGTTTTCAGTTATTATGTTCAGTTTATGAATCTTGGCAAGGAGGATTGTACTCATTAGCTTTGCGTTGATCTAATGGGAGGGGAGGGAAGGAGGGGAAGCACCTACTTTCAATATCTTCCATATGTGCCTGAAGAGTTCTTGCAAGGTTAATAAACTAGAAACAAGGCAGAGAGAAAGTAGTTTAAAAGTTGCAAAGTTATCTGCAGAAATTTGCAACAAGTTAGCAAAGTTTTCTTCACTTTTTACATCCCAAAGCTTCATGACAGATCTTGGTTATCCTAACCCATTTGCACAACTTACAAAAAACAATGCAAAACTTAATATAAATCCCCACACATTTGACATGAAATTGCCATTGCACAGTTACTTCAGCTGTAAAATGTTTGTGGTAGCAGCTTGTAACATCATCTTCATGTTCTACAGTCTGTAAGACACGTCGATTTTGAAACTAGCAAACATAAACAAGTGTCAGTTTAATGAAAAACATTCCTAAAAACTGTAATGTGGAAAAACATAGTCATGGTAAGGACCTGAATTAGTTAAATCCATTTCATTTCATTCATGACTAGTATGACAAAACAGAACCCTTTGAATGAATGTGGTTAATGAAAAATGCATAAACACACTTCAAGTTTTTGTTTACAATTAAAATCTTAAGACCAGGATTACTGCTAGGCAATGGTGGTGGTTTGATGTTAGAAGCACTTGGTATCAAAACCCAAAGCCAAAATTCCTATCAATAAAACATCTCAGCCAAGTGGCTTTCTTTTGTCACTGCCAATCTGCATCACTGCTTCCGTTAAAAGTCCAAGTACTGAGATACAGCAGATAAAATTAGTTTCCCTGGCTTACTCACATGCTTGATAGCAAATATGAGCACTGATGCTCTCACTGGTTCAAAATGCAGCATCACACATGAAATGATGTAATGCCTCCTCTGATGGGAAACCAGTAAAAATATCTTCTGCAATACACTCAAGCTAACCTGTGCTGGGTGCTGGCTATGATTAGAGCATTTGTCTTTTATACCTCTACACTTGTAGCACAGAAACTGGACCACCGTATACAAGCCCTATGTTGGATCTGTACAGAAAAGAGAAGCACTGTTCCAAATACATTAAGAGATTATATAGAGCACAGTCCTGCCTCTTCCAAAGATCTAATCTAATACCTGCTAGCAGTCAACCATTCCCATATGCATTAGATAAGCTTAATAATGTCCCTTCTTTGTACGTATGTAAAAAACCTAAAAATAACCGGCTTTTCAGGAGCTCAGTTGACTAAGAGCACTGATTAATTATCAAGTATCAAATAAACATGTAGAATACTGGATTTAAGAGTGAATCATAGTGCAGAAATAACTCTGTATGCTGATCTCTTACTGGTTAGAGGTGTTCCTAGGCCAGGCCTTTCAAGTGACGAGTCAAATGCAACTAATAAGAGCTTGGACTAATGCCAGAGAAATCATTCAATCAAATCACAGCTACAGGCTCTTGCAGAACGGTAATATTCAAGTACACATTTCAGTGTACTCCAGCAGACAAGCATTGCAAATTCTAGACCTTTGCAATATAGACTTGCATAATGAGAAAAATTAAACAAATCAGGTAGTCCAGCATTCTTAGCTGCATGTTTGGCACAGAGAAAGGTTAACCTTCCAGTTTTGCATAAATTCACAATAATCATGACAACATGTATGCTAACTAATGAATTACCAACAACCTTGACAAAAAGCATTCCGTAGCAGAGTACTTGCAAGTATGTAGTACCTTCAATTTCCAAACGTGGTGCACTGACAACCACAGCCCATTTTAGACCTAAATTCGTTTAAAAAGTGTGTTTCTTGGGTATCTAACACCTAGGTCACTCAAGCTACCTTTCTGCTTCCAAGTTCACTGTATGAGCAATTCCTGCCAGAAAATCACTGCATACTTACCCTGACACGCGTGCTGGCCTCGTTTGCAGTTCCTAACATATCAGAAAAGCGCTGCTCGCATAAGTGTAACAACACTACAAGGTAGAGACCGGAGCTGATAAATTCATAGTCTGCCTTAAAGGAGATCAAAAGAAACATTCAGAATGTCAGTAATACGTCTGCATATGATTTGAACAGAACAACAATTAGATTTTAATGGAATCATTACAGATTTGTCTATCTATCTCTTGTTGTTCCAAAAGAATTGGGAAAATGTAATACTACAAAATTTAAGTTGCTGAAAAGCTATTTATACTTCTGGTCCAACCCAAATCTAACATGCTATCCTTGAAGATTAGAATACAGCTCTACAAATTAAATCTCAGTCAGCATGATTAGTGCAGCGGAAAGAATGTGCAAATCAGAGTATTGTATCACTTGGGGAAATAAAACCTATAGTGCTGGTTTCTGCTCTGTAGTCCTAAGGCTTTACAGAAAGCCAAAATAAAGGAATATATTTTAAGAATGTTACGATGTTATAAATATTTGAGAAAATTCCTCTGCTTACTAAGATAAGAGGAAAACTTTAAAAATGCTTCTGCTGAACAGATAATTTAGTCAATTCTTTAGGAAGAATATTCAAAGTTCTTATTTCTATTAAAGTGCAGTGACGGCAACCAATAAGCACTAATACTAAAACGAGATGATGGCACTCCTGAGAAAGACTCTACGGAGACTGCCCCAATTGATAGGAATTAAGAGTACTAGGGCAAGAACTTACTTTAAATAAAAAAATGAGAAGCTGGTGGTTTTCCCCAGAATTGATGTCACTTGGTATTTTCTTTAAACATCTGAGGAAGGCTAGTATCATTAGTGTTTGTATATCGTCAGAATACAGCCCAGAGAATAGGGGAAAACACTCTGAATAAAGTTTACTAAAAACACCAGCTTTGTCTTATTTACTCATTTTTAAATACTACGCATTCCAGTAGTTCTAAGATATTCTATCTGAAATAACAAGAGTAATACCAATGGGCCTTTGACTATTTTTAAGTTAGGAAATTATTTGAAGCAGTTAGAAACTGCTAGAACAGAGGCTAGTTTCTACCACTCTAATGAAACAAAAGAAGTTTGTAATTGTGTATTTAAAACAACTGCTAAGCTGTGTTCAAAAACTGCTAAAAGTGATGACAACTCCTGACTTATTGTGAAATTCAATCTAATCATGCTAGAATTCATACTGCACCAGTATGCACTGGCAGAGACACTGGATTACAAAGCTAAAAGATGACAGATATGCAAAGAGATACATTACACTTACTGAAAGCTCAGCTCTAGGAAGCGTAGCAGGAAGGCAGTGATAGAATATTGAGGAGAAAAATCTGTTCCACATGAATATTACTTTATATGCAAACAGTCCTTCTGAACTGGAGATGCATTTGGCTTCTCCAAAGACTGCCCTCCCAGCACTAAAATAACACTTACCAAATAAGGTAAAATATACTAACTTGTTCATTTGCATGTGCCCTATAGAGTTCATGAATGTCAAAGTCTTCCAGATTAAGATGCAACTTCTCCTTGCACAATTCACAAGTTGTCACTGCTTCCAAAGAAGAACCTGGTGGGGAGGCGGGCAAGGCAAAAACTCAGTGTCAAGTTTCAACAATCTATAACATAAGACACACTCATATAAACATTAAAAACTCTACGTAATTAATGGCTTTATTTTGCAGAGCAAGGTTAGAAGAAAAGAAAGCCTCTAATAGGAATGTAGTGACATCTGCTACTGTCAGAATTTAAACACTGTAGAATGTTTATTCTCTATCCAGCTGCACCTATTTTGCCTCACTCTGGACATAAGATGCCTCTTCCTGCAAATGTGGCACAAAATCGCTTCCTGGGCTTTCTGAATTGTATCACGTAATCCAAATACACACAAAAGTAAGAATATACAAGAATAAAGTTATTGTTAAGAAGCATTTTGTCTTAAGTACCAGTTTTAAAACAGACCCCTCTATAAGCAACAAGATGAACAAAACAAGTTGCTAGTGAACTTATATCTTTATATATAGTGAAATAATTCAAATTAATTTCTTCTACTGGCTGAGGCATCTAAAACATCCCTACTATGATGTGTATCCTCTGGTGCCAAGTAAAAAAAGTCAGATACTAGCACCTTCCTTTGGTACAAAGTATTTCATGTCTTTGATCGAGCCACCTATTTTTAAGAATACTGTAGATGATACAAACCGGTCAATCAGTCTGTTACAAAAATATTTCTACAGCATGCAGGATTTGAAGTGTTTAGTAAAGAATTTTATATGCACTTTGAAGTAATTTTTGAACAAGCAATTTTAAAGTGCCTTGAACAGGAGTTAGTATCTCAAAAAAAATTTAACATACTTAAGTTACAATTTGAAATCAATTTTGCATTTTCAAATTTCTATCACTGCTAACAGTAACTTTGGCTGTAGAAGTCTTGAAAAAAGCACAACCATTTCCATAGGGAAGACTGGGGAACAAATGCCACACAAAGTGGCATGACTGAAAAGTGGCAGAGCAATTCTAAAACTACACTTCTGCAATGTTATCTTTTATCTAACATCTTAGTAGACAACCCCAAAAAATGTAGTTCTCTAAATAAGAAATACAGTTTTTGGAACTACTCACATGAGAAACTGCACAGACACAAAAAGCCTGGAAATGCCACACTACTTACTGTTTGTCCCCACTTTTCAACTAAATACCTCAGTAAGTGTGATCCTTCTGATAAGCCTCCCTGTGTAACTGGAAGTCTATCTTGGTCTAGAGTTTGCTTTACCTGAATTTATCTTTGACTGCAGCCATTTTTTCATGCACTCCTGGTGAACATATTTCAGACTTCCAGTGCATTTGCATGGCTCTATTAAAAGGTTGTCAGAACTCGCAGAGGACATCTGACAGATTCTGCATAAGTCACCCTCTTCATCTTCAGAATCTTCTAAAAGCAGGCTGAATAGGATGGAATACCAACAAATGCTGTGACATTTCATGTAGGACTTTTTATAATGAAAATTCCACTTATCAAACTATTCTCAATCCTATGAGAATTAAACCAAGTTTCTTTAAAGACAAAAGTGAGAATATAGGTGACAGGGGACTCAGATGCCACCTCATCTAAAGGGAAGTTTTCTTTTAAAGTCATGACTGCAGAAAGCCCTCTCAGGTTAAAACATGTACATTTTACTATTGCAAAAGAACATGCAACCTTACCTTTCTTTAATTTTCTGGAGTCTTTCTGGGTCTCTCGAAGGTGGTATTTTAGACTCGCCACTTTCTTGTCCATCAGACTGATTCCAGCCAGAGGGAATAATATCTACGGTTATCATAAGATTATCAGACAGACTACTTCCTAATGTTGGAGGCACTGCAAAGCGAAAGAGAGAACCAGGCAGAATTCCCGAACTTCTTCCACTGGGGGCTGAATCTGGTGGGGAGGAAGTAGCTGTAGAAATAACAGATACTGCAGGTGTTGGTCTGCTAACAGAAGCCCGTGGAGGGTTATGTGATGCTTCAAGAGAGGTGTCCTCACCTGACTCTCTCCTTCTAAAGACATGTTGTGATCTAGCAGTCGTATCAGAGGTAGAGATCCTTGCGGATTCATCTCTTCCTTCTCTTCTTCTTCTGGAAAAGAGAGGTGTACATCTATTCCTCAAAGAGGATGACAGCCATGATCCTGTGCTCCTACTTTCAGTGTCTGATCTGTAACTTTCCCCATCAGAATCAGAGTTGCGATTCTGTGAAACTCCTGATAAACCCCATCTTCGTCCAAGAAAACTAAACCCCTGAGAAGCTTCGGATGACTGAAGTCCTGGAACTTCCGGAGTTGCAGCTCCATTACTACCTGACAGACTAGTAGCTTGAACTCTTGGGACGACCGTTGACTCTTCAGAGCCTAATGATCTTGTAGGCAATGGGTCTTGGCTAGACCTTCGAGAGAAAAATGTAGATGACATACTAGATGCTAAACGAGACAGCAGCTGTCTGGTTGTGCGCCTCCCTTCACTGTCAGCTGCAGACTCATTCAGTGATCTCTGAGTAGATAAAACCCTTCCGGAACCACTTGAGGAAGGGGTTTCATCTCTAATGGCAGTAAGAGAAAATGCTGGCTGCACACTCCTCTGGGGAGATTCCAATTCATTTCTCCTTTGTCTTGAAGAATAGCTGGATCTTGAAGAGCTCATGTTAGAGTCTCTGTTGAAAAAAGATGGCTGATGATCAGAAGGCAACTGGCGGTTCATGGGTGCATTCAGCCTCAAAGTGCTCAATGAGTTCTCTTTTGGTCTTGCTCCCTCTGCATATGAAGAGGCAGGCCTGTCTTGAAGATCTGTTGCAGAAAAGTAGAGGAAAATACTATGACAAGATGTGCTCAAACACATCAGGCACCATTCAAGGTCATGTTCAACAGGGCTCTAGGCAACTTGTCCTAGTTGAAGATGTCCCTGCTCACTGCAGGGGGACTGGACTAGGGGACTTTAAAGGTCCCTTCCAACCCAAACCATTCTATCATTCTTACAAGCATATCTTTCGTAAATGCTGTCTGAGTATCTCAACACACTGAGAAGAATTCCACTATAGATGAACTGTAGTTCACATGAAGCAGCTGAGGTGGCTAGTCTCCTTCCTCAACGGGCTGCAGTGGGGGGTTGTGGGTGGGAAAAGGGGGAAGGAGGAACAAGCATGGATAGATGAAGGTAGAAAACAGAAGCTCTCTATATATTCTCAATTTTAAAACTTTGATCTTTGTAGTTTTGGTGACTTGCTTTTAATGGGTTCTGCATTGCAATCACCATTTACTGCTGAAGATGAGCTTCACTTACATGTCAGATTCCAGCTAACAAAACATCTGCACAGATGCCAGTCATCTACCATATACTTATGATTACACATCAGGGAACACAGTTGGGAGTTAATTTTATAGCACTTAATAGCAGCACTACTGCTAGAAATGCAGCATAGACAGTACAAAGCAAGGTTGCTCACCAATCCACTTCTCCCATCAGGCTCTACCAGGCAGAGTAGTTGAACTGTCCACTTACTAAAAAGTGCTAGGAGTATGATGCCATTAAAATATATTATTCTGTCAAGGCAAGACTAGAGGGCAAATTCTGAAAGTAGTTTCTATCTTTTCTGCTTATCTTCTATACTTAGAAATGTGGGGGTTTTTTTAAACTTCTGCATTACAAAATACCATTAATGCATCTGCAAAACACTGCAGATCAGGACTAATGGTGAGCTTCCCTTGAGACAGCTCTAGAAGGTCACAGCACTCTGAACAGAAAGTGAAAATTACAGTGCAGAAGTCCTTACTAGTCCTAGCAGTTGCCATGAGACAACCCTCTCACCTCATGTTAAGTGTGTGTATGCAGTTAATTGTGTGTATGCAGCACCTTTAAGAAAAAAACTTTCCTGGGTCAAATCAACATTATTTCTCTTCCCATACCTAAATACAAAGAGATTTTAAGACAAACAAGAGAAGAGCTTTACTGAGTAATCACAGAGTTAGAGTGGCCACCACCACCACCACTTTCACATGACTGAATGCATCTACAAGCTAGATCATTCACAGACCCTTTGACAGTTTGGTCAATGCATGGAAAGTGGCCAACCAACTTTATCTGAAAGGATACTTTTAAATATATTTTGTGTTAGTGTTTTGAATAAAATATTAAAAGAACGTGCCCAGTGAAGTTTTGGAGGCTCCATCCCTGGAAGTGTTCAAGGCCATGTTGAATGGGGCCTGGAACAACCTGGGATAGTGGAAGGTGTCCCTGCCCATGGCAGGGGGTGGAACAGGAGGTCCCCTTCAAACCAAATCATTCTGTAATCCTATGAACATGTTAAGAAACTAAGAGCCATACAAACTGTAGGTTTATGAGCTTTCAGTTACACAAAACATACATGTTGAAGGTGAAAAGTCACTGTTTCTGTAGCTGGGATCCACCAGATTATTAACAGACAGATCTGTTCTTCTTTCTGACTGTGTTCGCTCTCTCATCAGATCAGTTCCAAGGGAGCCAAGCATTACCGATGAAGATCTAGGAATCCTACTGCATCTCCATGAGGAATCTAGAAAAAAAACCAAAAAAACCAATAATTTTGTAATAATCTAAAGTAATCTAAAAATGCATTAAAACTGGCACTTATGCAGACATTTTTGCTGTTCACATCAAGGGCAAGTTTAACATTACCACTAGGCTGACCAAGGAACCAGCTGCCAACATATGGCTAAGTGCATTCTGCTGATGCTGCACTCACTTCATCTTGCAGCAAATTAGTTCTGAAAGCTAAATCAAACAAAACGTAGTAATACTTTTGTGAAGAGTCAGACCCATTAACACTCTTACAGGACAGAAGAGGAAGAGAAGTAGCATCTTGCTTCCTAATGGTAGCTAGTTTTTAAAAAGGTTTCACACTGTAGCAAAACAGCAGCTTGAGACTTCCTAAATGCTGCCATTCTACTTGACACTACTTAAGTTAAATTTTCATTTCTCATAAAAACAGCTGATGAAGCTTAAATGCAGTTTAGACACAACTTTAAGATGACTAACACCGTCCTTGTTTATATTACAGAGTGAAACACTTCAGTGTAAAAAGAGATCTAGTTTTTTGTTAACTCCAACAACTGCATAGCAAACTGTATATACTTCAGCTGTGGACAAAACTCTTGTTCCAAAGGAGTTGCCTTCAACGGCTCTGAAAAATTCACCTTGATATCGCTTCATTGCTAACTTAGAAAATCAAATTTAAGTACTCATTGGTCAGCAGTGCAAGGACTAACCAATGTAGAAATGGAAAGATAAACAGTCCTACACCATAATGAGAAATGTTAATGGTTGCCATTTTATTAACAGAGTAAAAAAGTATCAATAATACTGAGGTTTGAGCAGGAATTGATTAATTTTTATTTGAAAAACCCATTAATCCATACTCACAAGGGTAATCTGAATTAATCTTATGATCTGTATCAAAATAGTTTAGTAATATTTTCAGTGTAAGGTTCTGACCATTACTTCCTGAGCTTTAGACTTCTGTTGGCATACTGCATAAATTCTGTCTACCCAAGTTTCACAAACTTACAGCTTTTAAGGAAAATCTCAGGTTTTCCTGAAAGAGCTCTTAGTGTAGAATGTTTCTTTAGCCAGGACCTAGAGAATTAATTCAGGCCCTGCTAAAAAAGGAACACTTTCCTCCCCGACCCCTAACAATAGTGCCCTAACCAGGCATGACACTGTGCTAGAACATATTGCTAAGTATGGTAAAGATTTCCTTTCTGCTGTCCCTGGCACACATTGGTGTATCAAAACCATTCGACTCATGAAGTAAGAGCAGCAGCACTCATGAAATCTTAACCAATTAAGGTTTGTTTGAGCCATGAAGTTTGGCTTGACCACATATGGAATAGGTACAGGTAATAATTCTGAAATGATATGAGTACAACTGGATTTTCAAAAAACCATGTTAACAGCATACTCGGAACTTTGGATACTGCTATCATTGTGAACATACTCTTCAGACAGGAATAAATTTTTATTACTTAAGAAAGATAAAAGCATAATATTTGAAAGAAGTATTTTAAAACTTGATAAAACCTGATCTTACTACTCAGACAATTTGGATGTAACTCACCTGAAAAGGCAGCCAAGCCATTACTTCTCACAGAAGAGGTAGATGTACAAGATAGTTTAGGTCTCTTTGAATCATTATCTTGCTGCTGGCTATGCAGTCTTGAATATGCTCCCTGAGTTCTCTCAGACTCACCATAACACCCAGATGTGAAATGAGAGGAAGAAGATGTAGCCTGAAATAACATTAAAAATAAATTACATAGTATAACAGTTACACTGCACAAAAGTGCATGCAATGTAAAACTCACAAAAATGGTTAAGAATAACTTTAGATAGAAAACCTTTTTTTAAAAAATAACATAAGAATTATACTTGTGCTCAATTAGTATTTCCATGTTTACCCAATACAGTCCTACCAACAGAAGTCACTTTCTATAACATTCAACATTATATTTCCTTTACAGATAGATTTGGCTTTCAACCAAAAATTGCTGTAAAAAGGGGAAAACAACCCATATGCCTGGCTTGTAAGATGCTATAAGCACAATCAAATATAGCTTTATAGATCCTTTGCTGTCTAGAAATGGCCAAAGCTGAAGAGTTACATTATTTTATTTAACAGTTTAATTAATCCAACTTATTTTTTATCAAGCTAAAATATAATTAGCTAAGGAGCAAGCTTCAGGAAAACTGTTTAAAACAAGAATATTTTGATTACAATAAGTTCAAGTGCAACTGAAGGAATTCAGAGTAAAGAACAGGTACAAACCAATTTTTCCAGTTTACAACACTGCAATAAAATAGTTTTCAAAAGCTAGCACTATAGGACTTAGGAAAAAAAAAATCGAAATAGCCTACAAAGCTGCTCATATGGTTACTTACAGTCAAGGCGTGCATTTTCTATTTGAAATACATCGAGTTTATTTTTTCATATAAAAAAGAAAAAGTTGAGCTCAGTCAAAGAGCTGAATTGAATTGAGCTTTTTGTCTTCCCAGAAACTATCAACAACCAAGATCTTTTAAAGATCAACAAAATTAGAGTATGTTATATCTGTGTTTTATTTCTACTTAGTTATGGTTTTTACTAAGTTTAAGCTACAACTTCTTACTCTTTCAAACTAAGAAGTCTCTTAAGTATTTCCCTTATCACATCATAAAAAAACAGATAGGGGAGACAAACTAGTATCAGAAACCAAGTACAAAGCCAGGTTACTTTCCCTTATTTATCTTCTATTTAACTTATCTTTTAATCATTTACTACTCGATATGTGGAATTTTCAGAGTGTCTTCTGCAAGACTTACTTGCATTAGAGTTTATTTTAAGACAATAATTAACCTTAATGGGGAAAAAAAGGGGTTTTCACCTGGAAAACTACAGCACTAATTTAACTAGATAGGTAGACCACTTAGAACCACAGATTCCATTTGCATTTAAACTATATGTAGCCATCTACCATGACTTGCCCTGAAGACCAACACGTGCACACTTGTTCTTCCCTCCTCACCCCCCAATATCTCAGTGTCTTCACCTTCAAGTCACCTAAGAAAACCAACACCTCTTTAACGATGCGAGCACTGCTAGGAACCCAAAACCTTTTCACTTTGAAAGTGCACAGAATTTTTATTTCGCTATCGTCCCATCTAACTTGTTCAAAGTTTTCTGCTTTTCCTATCTTAATAGTTCTACTGGGCTTCAGAGTGTTTTACTGTCACTGTACAATGCTTAAGCATGTCACAAGCAAATGACTTTACTCTTGGGAGCTACAAAAGCAAATTCTAGAACATAGTTAAGACAAACTCTTTGGGCCTGAGTCTTGAATCTCAAGTAACTATTCTTTCACAGTATGATCTAAGCAGCATTTAAATAAGAACAATCAGATTATAAACTACATCTCCCAATTAAATTTCCTAAAGCAGGTCTCCAAATCCATGAACTTTGTCTTAACTCACAAAGCTAGTAGCATCCAAAAAACACCCCCCCGGAAATACCTGAGGGAACAAGTATAAATAATACCAACTTTGCCACCCACAGGACTGTAACATGTACCGAGATTCTAATCACTCCCTCCTTTTTACTGCCTTCAAATGTATTTCTTAACTCTTAGTAAAACTAATAGACAACACTATTTTCATCCTCTGAATGTTTTCTAACACTGTTATCTTCTAGCTTTTGCTCCATCTTGAATTAGTAAGATTTACTTATCTAGAAACATTATAGAGAGGCCCTGCTGGCAGCTTTTCAGATTGGGAAGACTGAAGTAAAACCCTGGGGTTTCAATATTTTTTCCCAAGTATCACACATTAACAGTTCTCACCAATCTGCTTCTGCTTCCCAAAAATCTTCCAGAATGAGGGTGATCAATTGTCCCTGAGTAGCGAGTTGGAGATGACGCTGTAAGCTTCCAAGGAGTTTCACGGGTGTCCCTTTCTCCAATACTCCAGTCTCTACTGGAACCATTCAATACACCGGACTCCTGAAGAACAACGTGATTATCATATGCATCTTGTAACTCAGAAATAACTCAGTATCTGATCTGAATATTGAAAATACAGCGAAGTGGAAGCAGTAACAAATCTGGAAACATTTAATAAGAAACCTTGAGGGATAGCCAACAAATGAAACAGGCTTAGAGAGAACCACTGGCAAAAGGAGATTTTTGTTGGTTGTTTGTTTGTTTTATAAGTACTTTATAGCAGCTCCTTCATCTCTCCTCTGTTTTGACCTAGGACAATAAAAAGTTGAAGTGTAAGGCTTTTGAGACATTATCCTTCAACACTGCAGCAACAGGGCAGAATTAAGGGCCTCATTTTTAAGTGTTTAAGTGTTATGCAAAAGCCCCTACAGGTGTAGAAAGGGTATCCGTGACAACAAAAACACCTCTTTGGCCACTAAAGCAAGCTGAATTTCAATTAATAGATTACAATTGAGGAAAGAGACTGCAATTTAATTTGCTCCATAGAATAATCATGGAGATTAGCAAAATGAACAGAAATAACAGAAATGCAACCATTTTATTAACACTAAGCAGCATTTTTAAGTGACTATTTGTCCATTCTCTTTCTATAAACTATAAATACTACAAACAAACACAGTAGTTGCTGTCACCATTTCTTAAAAGCAACAATGAAGCATTCAAAACCAACCAATACAATACAATCATCTCAGCTTGTTTTTTTCCTTCAGTTCAGCTTAAGACTACTTAATATCCCTTGTCAGGACATAACAATAAAGCCCTACATAAGGTTTTCTGGTTATGGTCTCTATTTTCAGTAGCTGAAAAATGTGATCAGGAAAACATTCAAAACAATTTTATAAACTACTCTTGACCCTATGCCTCCACTGAAAAAACCCCTAAAACTCATAATTAATTTGTCATAAAATGTTTACTGTGTTGTATTATAAAGGATGGGAATTTTTTTCTCATATCATGACACTGATTTTTGTATTTTAAAGTTACCTAGCAACAACACTATATCCCCACGCATCTGATTAGTTTACTATTATCCTCTTTGTTATGCCTCCTCAGATAAGCAGATCTAATACCCAGATCGACCTCAAAAGTGCATGACGTATGAGAATTCCATACCTGTATGAAAAAAAAAGACAACAAACCCACCCAGCAGAAACCTTTCTTATTTGTTAGCTCTAATCAAAACCAAATACAAATTTGACTGATCTGTCCCAAAAGTTTTTGAGTTAACCTACAATCAAGTGTTCTCTTTCTAGAAATTCTGTATTAAAAATCCAAGTCCTGTTTATACCTAAAGAATTACTGATAGTCAAAGTTTTTCTTCTAAATGACAAATTTTTAATGATTTGTAACTGAACTAAATCTTAAATACTTTAAGGTTGGTTTCTGAATGGATTAACAAAGTGAAAACATCTGTAGTCCTTTGCATTCCTATCTGACTGGACTTAAACCTTCTTGCTCCTGTCTCTGTAATCTTAACCTGCAAGGAATAATGCAGTTTGTTCCTACCAGCTCTGTAAGCACCAAAGGTTAGTCAAGAGGGAGAGCTTCCCTACGGTTTTATCACTAAGCAAAAGTCTTGTATAATGTGCTCTCAGACTACCTTCTACAAACTAGGAGTGGACAAAAGGGGTAAAACACAATCTTCTATACAAATATTTTCCCTTCTGTTTTAACTGGCAAGTGTTATGAGATCATTCCTTAGTGCAGAATCTCTTTGCTTAACAGGAAATAGTCAAAAGAACACACAGTGCAGTGAGCACATTGCAGTTCATGTAATAAATGAAATAATGAAAGGTACACTGTGTCAAAATCCTTTTACAGCAGTAACAGATCAAATTTCACAGCACCAGGTCAGCTGAAGACTTCTCTTCTGATCAATGGCTTTCAGTATCCACGCACTGTGTGTGGACTGTGTCCATAAATCTCCACAAAAGAGTAAGACTATCTGATTTGCTTTTGCTGAGCAGCCAGACAGTGAAACACATGTAGGACTCCAAAACATAAAAATGACTGACAACTGCTTCCCCTTGTACATTCTCTATAGCCTATATAATAACAAGCACATGCATGCTAGAGGTAACAAAAATGTAACACACATACACTTAATTGTGCTAAAAATATTGTTTTATTACTTATAGAACTGTTTCTCAAAAAGGTGTTATATAATACAACACCCCAGACAGCTTGTCAGCAGGGACCAAACTCTTAACCTTTTTTTTTTTTTTTTTTAAAGATGAACATTTAATCCCAGAGTTAAGTTTCTGCCATTTCAAAGACCAAAATGGGGTCACATTTCTGGGCCGAAGACTGAGGAGAGAATTGCTGACAGGAGCAGAAAAAAAGCACTAAGATAACTGAGCCAAACTGCTATCTGTTGCTTCCAAGTGTCAAAAATTATTTCTACAGTAGCTTAATATCTGCTTCCCATAATACTCTCCCAAACTGCAAGTACCTGCACAGTGTGAGTACTTCCTCTTGAGCATAGCTCTCCTTCCCCACAAACATAGTTTGGTTAGTGTAAAATGCTGTTTGTGAAATAGCAAAAGGCCTTTTTTTTAGTCCCATGTAGTGCACACAAAGCCCAGCTGTCCTAATGTACAGACATGACAGGCTAATGTGAGTCTGTGTTGGTTTTGCACAGCCTGGTTTTTGGCAGCTGGGGGCCACAGAGGTGGCTTCTGTGATTAGCTGCTGGCAGTGTCCACCTTGTTTGGCAAAGCCAGTTCCTGATGGCTCTGAAGATGGATATGCTGCTGGCAAATGCTAGGCCAATTACAGATGATGCTAACACACCTCTGTGATAACAGATTTCAGAAGAAATCAAAACAAAAGTAGAGATGCAGATTTAATTCAAGGCACAACAGAGTAGGAGGTGAGAACATGTGAGGGAAAACAACACACTGACACCAAGGTCAGGGGAAAAGGAAGGGGACGAGGTGCTCCAGAAGCCAGAGCCGAGACTCTTCTGCAGGCCCTGGGGAAGACCACTGATAAAGCAGCTGTGCCACTGCAGCCCGTGGGTCCATGAGGGATGCAGAGATCCACCTGCAGCCTGTGGAGGAGGTGCTCACGCTGGAGCAGGTGAATTCCTGGAGGAGGCTGTAATCCAGTGGGAGACCCAGTGGAGAGAGAGGGCCCCTGCTCCCAGGCTGGAGCAGCCTGTCCTTGGAGGACCTCACCCTGTGGAAGAGTAACCCACACCGCAGCAGTTTTGGGAGGACTGCTGCTCGTGAGAGTGGACCCACACTGCAGAAGTTCATGGGGAACTGTCTCCCGTGGGAGGGACCCCACGGCCTCAGAGGAGAAGGATTCTGAGCCAAGCGGAAGAAAAGCTCGGGCGACAAATTGACCGAAGCCCCCATGCTCTGTCTCCCTGCACTGTCAGTGGGAAGAAGGGAGGGGTTGGGAAAAGAAAAGGTGTTTTTCAGGGCTTATTTTACTTCTCTTTATCCTCCTCTGATTTTGCTAGTAGTAAATCCACTTTGTACCTTTAATTTAAGCCTGTTTTGCCCTTGGAGTGTTTTCTCCTAGTCCATATCTGAAGTCATGAAGCCTTCATTAAGTTTTTCCCTCCTCTGCCCAGCTGCAGCAGGGGAGAACGAGTGAGTGACTGTTCGCTTGGAATTTGACCAGTGTCAAACCACGACAGAGTCTAAAGTTCCTCTTCTTACCTTTTCAAAATATAGACACAAGAGATGCTGCAGAATGGTACAGCCTTGTTAACTGACAACATAGTCCTGTACTTTTTGCATCACCAACACATCAAGTGTCTTCCCTACACACGTCGAAGTTCAAACAAAACCCTCACCTCTCCCTCAACAGAAAACCCCATTTATCCAGGTTTAAGATGGCAGTGACTCATAAAAAAATAGATCCATATTATCAGGATGCCCTCTCATTCATTAAACAGCTGATTTCTAAAGGTGCAGCTACAAACAAGAACAGGTAAAACCAGAAAATCTAGAACTACCAGTTCACTGATTACTGTCAATGGCTTGGTTAGTAAATTCTTGCATTTTAAAAATTTTGTCTGAGTTTTGGGGCTTTTCTTGGTAAAAATACACATTTAAAATTACTTATATTTTATAAAAAGAATAAAAAATACATTACCTGGTATCCAGATTCTAATCTCCATGAAGATTCTCTTGTACTATATGCACCAGATAAACTGTTTCCAGTTCTGGATCCTAGAGGAGAGTTGGAAGCCTGAACAGATATCCTGCGAGGAATTCTTGAAGGTTTTGACTCCATTCTTTGTATCCTGTACAAGGACATACTGATCATTTTTTTCTCACAGATTCAAGGAACTCATGCAGAGCAGGCACAGGTCATTCTGGGTGTAACATAAATATGATTCACACAGACAAATATTTACGCAGTGCTTTGGTCTGACGGTGCATCAGCAAAATGGGGAAACAAGTTCTTATCCTAGTTTTTCTAACCTCTTTTCATCTCCTCCCATCCCTCATTAGAAAACTACAGTCCCTTTTATGATTTTGTTACGATATATTCTTGCAATTATAAATGTAAGAGGTATTCCCTTAAGAACCACACAGTACTCATACCAATGCAAAATGAGTCAGGAACAGATTACTCAGATTTCTTAAATTCATATACCGTGTTTTTGCTAATGAACTGCATCCCAACACTTGCAGAAATTATATTCAGACTTATTCCTCAAGGTTGAAATTGTGAAACTTCACCCTCCTGTGAAAAAACACATCTGCAGCCTATCTGCCTTCAACTTCTCCAAAGACAACTCCTATGGAAGCTAACATATGCAAAGGAACCCAGGGTATCTCACAACTGTATTCATAAATTTACTTCTCACTTGCTGAGTGTTTATCAACCTTCTGCGATTCCTAGGCATTTCAAAAGAAATGCTGGTGCCTTTTCCACATGAGAAGTGCTCCTATATACATCCCTGTCCTTGAAATGGTACCTGACTTAATGTTTACCTAGAACTCCAGACAGCTAGATTCTTCCTTCTCAGGATAGTACACACAGAAATAGACCACAAACCGTACCTCTTAAAAAAATTTAAGGAAACTGCAGTATCCTCAATGGTGTGGTACATTAAGAGTAGCATGACACATAACTCAAATGGATGGCTGAGACTCCCACTGATACAGAGTGATTTGCCAAAGTGTTACAGTCTATTTAACCATTTCTAATTCTGGCCCAGCCTTCCGAGAATAGGCGTAAACTATATGGATAAAAAAACTCTATCCAGCAACAAAGCACATTTTTTCCACAATTCAATCATGCTCATCAGTACCACACTCAGAAAAACTCTGCTACATCAACCCTGAAACACTTCACATCTGGCTGCAGTTTCAAGGCGAGTCCACATACTCACAACTTTTCATCTTTGCTCAAGTCATGCTGAATTACATATTATACTTGGTAAAAGACAGTTAGTTTGTAGAGAAGTTCACTGACTTCTCTAACAGTTGGAACAGCTGAGGTTAGTTTCCTTAACCACTTTTCTCATGCATGTTCAGTTGTTAGCTAGCTTTACAACAGCAGCCAAAACACAAAGTAGACAAAATACTTAATCATGCAAGTAGGACTTTCAAGTATAGCAAGCTTAAGTGATTGTTTACATTTGTGCACGGAAGAGCTACTGGTTTGTATTACAGAGGACACCTGCTTCTAGACCACACTTCCAACACTAGTAACCCATTTGTGTTTGCAAGAGCCATCACCAGGTAAACAAGATCTGCTTAGGAATCTGAAATGCTCACTTATCCAACTTTGCATTAATATACTGAATTAATTAATTAAATCTCCCCGATCACATTTAATACCTTAGGTAAATATTCAGCAATTTATGCAACTCTCACGTTGTAAACACATCTGTATCCATAAGAATTATCTAAGCAGCAGTCCAGAGTTCAAAAGAAGAATTAACTGTAGAAGTTTAAAAGAAATTGAGGACAAGCCTAATTATCTAAACGACACCACTTCAAGTGGATCATTAGTTCAATAAAATGTAACAATCATATTTATTTCTAAACTGTAATGACAGTTAATTTGACCTTCAGAATAACCTGCCATAATGTGCTCTACAAGTTTAGTACTTGTATGAGGCTGCAGTAAGTGTTAAAAAGTAAGTATCAAAGTTGTAAACTGTGAAGTTAAAATAATATCACAATAATATAGACTAGAGTGTAGGCTGGACAGGACAGCCTTATGCCTTGATGAGATCTGACACTCAAAGCACTGCTTGTCTATGTTTTACCCTGATATAAAATACAAGGAACAAGCACACAGAATAATGGATCCAATTCTTTACTATTAAGTACTTGACAAAGAATGCCGGTGTTATCTCCTCTATTATGGACCATTCTGTTTCTGAATCACTTTGTTTCAGACAGGTGCGGAACCAGATGAATTAAACAGCATAGATAAAAGTCAGACATGGACACACATAGAAAATGCAGAGGGTTCAAGAAGGGGTGAAAGTTCCTACTAGTAGGAATTAATGTCCAAATGAATCACCAAAGGAGACAGAAGTACAAGACAACTTCAAAGACTAAATTATAAATCATCTAATACTAATAAAATTGGTTATGCATCATCCACAGAACAGAAAAAAATAAGAGCATTCACACAGAACAGGACAGGGTGGAAGAGTGGACACCAGAGCCAACTACCTGTAGAAGATGGAGTCCAAAATTAGCAAATTGCTCCTACAGATACACATAAATAGGCACAAGACTAATTTTCTCTTTCAGTGGTAGCCCCAAGAGGACAGATAACGTTACCCATCAGCCTAATCTTGTAAATTAGCACAGGTTGTGATTTCAATCCAAGTATGTCAGGATAATACTATCTATAGAGTATTTTTTTCCTACAAATGAAGAAATCTTCCAGAATCTATACTCAAAAAAAGGTGTTCAAACCAAGTTAAGGCAGCACAATAGAAAAGGCAAAATTTAATGTGTCAGTTTACGTATATACACTGTGATTAATTTCCTGCATACAACCTTACATTTTTTCTGCAGTCTTTGCTTCAGCAAAGGATCTGCTATATAGAGCAATCAGTCATGTAAGAACAGGCATTTGACATCTGCTGTGTCTGATGCAGAAGTGAGAAGATGCTAAATAAAAAGCCAGGCAAAGAAATTCTGATCAAGGAAATTGGATTTTACCTTTACCTTACAATAAAGATGCAGTGAAACAAAGCATATCATTAAGATTAATCATTTTTTAAAATCTGCTGCTCCAGAGCTCTTCAATTTCTTCCATTATAAAATTTACTTGCAATCCTACTAGCAGACATCATAGAATAGCTTGAACTGGAAAGGATCTTTAAAGGTCATCTAGTCCAATCACCCTGCAACGAGCAGGGACATCTTCAATAACAGCAGATGGCTCAGAGTCCCATCCCACCTGAACCCTGCATGTTTCCAGGCACAGAGCATCCATCACCCCTCTGGGCCCATGGTTCACTATGCTCATCATAAAAAATGCCTTCCTTAAATTTAGTCCTTGTTCTATCACAACAGGCTGTACTAAATATCTGTCCCCATCTTTCTTATGAACCCTTTTTAAGTACTGAAAGGCTGCAATGAGGTTTCCCCAGAGGCTTCTCCTCTCCAGGCCAAACAACCCAAATTATTTCAGCCTTTCCTCATAGTTTTACTCAGATGGACAGAGATGAAGCTGAAGTCAATGGAGCTATGATGTCCATTTACTAGATAGACAAAACTAGATCTAGGCATTTCACCTCTGGTGATCAACACTAATAAGATGTCTTTTGGGTTTTGGAGTTTTTTCCCCCAGAGTTCTCTGAATACCATTTAAGCACTGTACCTTGAAAGCCTGAGATGCAACTGTCTTCATAGGTGGCTTGAAAACAAAACATATACAAGGCTTATGCTGGTCATGGTAATACAATGAGGTGGTTATAAATAAGGTGAACATGCTAAGCTATCACAGACCACAGGACAGAGCCACACAATGGTCTCATGCTAAAAAACAACCACATATTAAAGCCACAACAATATTTGTCTGCAAGGGGAATATTGTGCTTGTACACAATATTTCAGAATGAGAATGATTCCCTTTCACAGTACCATCATCTTAAGGGTCTTCCCGAAGAAAAACACTCAAAACCTCAAGCATTTTGTTTGCACACACAGGAACTCAACAAACCCCAAGTGGTAATTAACATGCTGTAGTGAGTTCTATAATGACAAAGTAGACACCTCAATTTACACAGAAGGTAGTGAGACCAAAAAATACTTAAATTCCTTCTCTAAGGAAATTATAATAATCGTCATAGTAACAGAAACTGGGTTGTAGTCTGAACTGATTAAAAAGCCCGTTGTTGCCAAAAAGTAAAGGAACACCTTACTCGAATATCACACCTGATGTGTCCTTCATTGAGAATCCTCAAGAGATTAACCAGTGAAAACATACTTCTGGCTTCTTCATTATTTCAAGACCATTCGTGCTCATACTCAACAACAGAGAAATGAGAACGTGTACAACAAGATGAGCAGCACTCTTCTCATCAAAGCAACATATTTCATCAGCTTATGTCATGTTACACTACTTAGCAACAAAAACCTCATAAAAAAATCTAGAAACAACTCTAGAGACTCCTGAAATAAGGGACATATGCAAATACGTCTCAAAACTTGGTCAAAAACCAAGTTCTAAATGAAATGAAACTTAAGTCTTACTGAAATAAAACTTAAAGTCATACCTGAGAAACAGATGACCAACTTCAAAAAGGAGGTGGAGCTGCACAGCCTATTTTCAGCACACAGATCAAATGTCCTGCCTTTCTTGATCTGTCATCCCTCCAACAGCATTATAAAAGATGAACTAGCCCTTATACAGCCATGGATGGAGATAACAAAGCAATAAAAGATCGAAGAGGTCTTTGAGAGAAAGCAATGCAATCTCAAAAGACTAAATCGATTGCCTCGATTCCTTCAGCTTCCATGATTACTACCAGTTTTACGCAATCTTGTACCCTCCATCAGAGGGAAGCATAAGCTTCACTGCCTGCTCCTAAATTCATTCTTCTAGCTTGGAACTACGCACTGACACTTCTATCTAAGACTCGAGCTCTCATGTCTACATGTTTTTGTGTGGTTTAACATAAAACTATTCATAAGATTTTCTCCCGAGCAACCTGTGCTCGTGTGTCTTCCTCGGGGCTTACTCACAGTCACGTTTTTATGATAAACAAGACAGTACTCACGAGTCTTTCAGATTGCGCAGTTCTTCTTTACGGGTATTTTCTCAACCTTCAGTGTAGTGAAACTGACAAATAACTCAGAAGCCTCTCAGAAGCCCCATGAGGAGCAAGAATATTTACAAATGGTTGCCCACGCTGCCGTGGCTGGTGCCCTAATGCTGGGCTGTTCCCGCAGCCAGCAGGCGCTCCGCAGAGCCGCCGAGGGCACCGCACCTCCCCCGCCAGGCCCCGGGGAGCGGCCCGCACAGCTCGGGCCCGGCCGGCGCCCGCGGCCGCACCCGATCCCGCTGCCCAGTCAGCATCCGGCCCAACCGGCTGGCAGAGGCCGCGAGGAGGGCGGACAGGAACAGGGGGCACCAGGTGTCACACGGCCTCGCTAGGAGAGCGGGCGCAGAGCCGAGCGGCCGTTGGGGGCGATGGCGGAGAGAAGGGCGGGTGGGTCGGTCCCAGCACGGCACAAAATGGTTCCCCCGGCCCTGGCGTGAGGCCGCTGGGGCGGGCGGGGCCCCGCAGCAGGCGCGGCCCGAGCCGCACCGGCCGCCGCGGACGGACCGTACTCACCGTCACGGCCGGGCCGCCGCGCGGGCCGGACCGGATCGCCCGCTCGCGCCGCTCCCACAACACAATGGCGGCAGCGCCAGACCGCCCGGCTGCCAGGCTCGCCCACTCCCCGCTCTCGCGAGAGCTGCGGCCGGGCAGGCCAGCCCGCGGAAGGGGCGCGGCGGGGGCGGAGCCCTGAGGGCGGCGGGCTGGCGGGGGCGAAGCCCTGAGGGCGGCGGGCGGGCGGCGGACGGGAGCTTAAAAGGCCTGCTGGGAGAGGCAGGATTCCTTTTTGTGCGTGGAGCAGCATCGTCGGGGGCGTCCGAACCGTCTTCCACGTTCAGTCTGAAAACTGCAATACGGTTTTCTTTGAGTTTTCTGTGTCACATTTTCTTTATTGCCTGAACCCTGTAAATTATTTCCCCCGTCTCTCGTGACCAGGTACAGCAGGCCTGAAGGGCACGGCGGAATGGGGATGTTGGACGCAGCCGCCTCAATGGCCAAGCAACAGAATTGCCATTCATTTTAATTGCATTGAGGCCTCAGTTTTGTCCTCTTAAAGGTAACAGACATTGGCAGGCATTTTTTCTTGAGGGGAAGATGTTGCATGATGTAGGGAATCAGGAGATAATCTTCCCAAATTCTTAAAACGACAAGTCTTCACATAATCAAGGCTTTTAGATTAGCAATCGTAAACAAATGATGATTTTCAGTGTCCCTGGCCACCACAGAACACGGCAGAGGCTTCACACTGTGTTTGTGAGACAGGCCCTGAAGATGACAGGTTAAATTATTACTGAGGGGTCTGGACTTGTACCACAGCAGTCATAAGCCTCAGTATTTTACTGATCCAACGTCCATCTGCCATCAGTCTGCAGCAGGGCTTTCCTGAATCCCAGTATCACACTGAGTGCCACAGATCACGCTTTGCAAGTCAGATAAAGGGGTGTGCAACAGTAGCAGGCTGGCTATTCTTTAAAGGAGGAAAAAGGAAGGAAAAAAAAAAGAAAATTTAAAAAGGGAAGAAAACACAACCAGCCACCCTGACATGGAGCTACAACACATAAAAATTCAATGTGTCCGTGCCTAATAGGTCTGACAGAACTGGGACATGTGTAAGACCAGCCAGGCTGCTTAGAAACGAAACAGGTGGCACCTAAATTGTAGACAGTCCTATTGCTATGTTTAGCAATATCCTTTATTCTATTTCCATTCATGCTTTTAAATACGTTTGGATTGCATTGCATTTTATTCACTTCCTCCCACAGAGAAACAGTGGGCAAAGTACTAGTTAATTTGAGACAAAGATGGAGAGCTGGGAAGTGCTGTAAACAGAGAGGAAAATTACACAAAAACTGATAGGGAGAGAAAGGCTGCTGGATTTCTTTTGCTGATGGGCATGTTGCCTTCCACTATCATGCCAAGAGCAATCCTTATTGGACTTGGGAAAATCTTGTCTATAGCACCCAGAAGCAGGCCTGCTGCCCCAGACAATACCATTTATTTGGCATAACTGTCTCTGGGGGAAGAGGACAGCTAGAATGGGTTCATGAATGATTCCAGCAGTAGCAGCTGCTCTTTTTCCTGGCTAGCAAACAAATACACTTACAAAAAGAGTTAGATCTAAAATAAATTCAATCCTTAAAGGAATAATTCCGTGTTTCAGTAATGCACAAATCGAGTGTTATTCACAGATCTAGTGAAATGCCTGTGTGAATGTGCAGGCTGACGCGTACAGCCTACCCTGCAGCCAGGATAGATCGTGGCCATCACTAACCAAGGGCATTATGCTTGTCTTTTTAAAAGCAAGTTAGAAGGTAAGTGGGGAAAGCCCCATCCAATACAAAACTTCAGAGGTCTTCAGTCTTGCTGTCATCAGAAGAGGATTTACTGGCAATGCTAAGATGTTATGCCATTCACTACATTGCCCCTGTCCAATGCAATGCACTAATTGTATTACTGGAGGCTTGATGCAATAACCGTTTATTAACAATCTGTGAGCTCTATGAGCAATTTGCTAGCTCACAGAAAAAAGAAATTGGACTTTCACCTAAGTTCATGAGCTTGCTTTTTTTTTTTTGTTTTAATCTGCATAATGGATCAAAGATGGATCAAACCTGTAACAGCTAGTTTAATTACAAATATACAAAATCAGGAAAGGCCAAGGCACTGTGGTCAATACTACCACGTTGCACAAAGAAATTCTACATTCTGAATTATTGCTAAAATGGCACCATCTAATGAACATGGATATGATTTGGGCTTTGTCTCAAGGAAAATAATATTGGGTGTTAGTGGCTGAAGTCACAAATGCTGTGTAACAGTGTGCTTATAAATGGCAAAGCAGTAGGTTTAGAGTACATCTGCTTCATCATGTTCTTTAACCATATCAATGATATGGAAAAAGGCAGATTTAAACTGCATAATTATTAACAGAGTAACTATCCTTAGCACTCCATTCTTTCACCTCTTCACAAAAAGGGATTCACAAAAGCTGTTTTTCCATAAATGGCTGAATTTTTTGTAGTGTCTGTCCTTAACTTCAATAGGTCATAGTCTGAAATTTTAAGATTATCAGAAACTGGTGTTTTCTAGTTGAATAATTTTTACTTACCCCTATATTACTAAATGGTTCCTCAGTAAAATTCACTTTTAATAACCATTTGGAAATAGACAGTTTCCAAAGACTTTTTATTAAATTTCTGACTGAACTGGAAGAATCTTATTAGAGAGCACTTTTTTAAGAACACAATTTAGACTGAATCTTGAAGTATTTCCAGCAGTATCCTAAGAATCTTAACCCTCTTCTTTCAGGCAGCAAAAAAGGCAGCAAAAAGGTCTCAGACCTAGAAAATGGTTTTTGATATGGCATGTTATCACACAGATGATCCCAAATATTACAGTAACCATTTCTGAAGGTGACAGATGCAGAAAGACCTTCATGGATAACAACCATTGTGTCCTAGAAGAAGGAATATGCATCCTTGAGACAAAAAGTCCATTTATTCAACATTTACTATGAAATACAGTTTTTGAAATACACCACCTGCCATGGGTGTGAGATAGCAGAAAAGGAAGAGGTTGAAGAACTTGCAGACAAGACAAAAACCAAGGTAATCTCAAATCATCCTTTTAAAGTGCCTTTCTCTGCACTGAAGTGTTACTTTAGGTTATACATGGACTTGTTATTTTTACTGTGTCAGCTAGAGCATGTACTAAGAAGGTAGTCCCTGTGGTTGACTCTGTACACATTCCTGAGGCTGTCTTCAAAGAATTTAACCCTTTTCTTCTTTTTGCAGGCTGTTGTGTTGGGCATTGGGCACTGGGCAGGCTCCCCAGGGAATGGTTGCAGCTGCCAGAACTCCAGGAGTGTTCAGACAGCGCTCCCAGGCAGAGGATGGGATTGCTAGGATGTCTCTGTGGGGCCAGGAGTTGGACTCCATGATCCTGATGTGTCTCTCCCAGCTAAGGAGATTCTGTGATTCTGTGTGCACTAGAGCTGCTGAGCATGATGCTAAATGTAGTAGAGGTTCCCTGTTTTCTAGCCTGCCAGGCAGGGTTGTGGGGTTGCTCCTGGTTGACTTGCTAAATAGTAGGTCTGCACCATATAGGTTTTACAGAGGAAGGAAAACTGAGATGTGAAGAAAAGCAGAGTTCATGTTCAACTGCCTGTGGCAAACGTTACACAAGAAAGATTTCTGAAACGGGACAGTAAACTAGGAAGTTGTCCTGAGAAAAGAAATCCAAATCACAGTTCATAGCTTAAACAAATCTGGTAAGTGCGGTGTCTGTAAAAGGTTCGTGGTCTCTATCCAAACTTTAAGATAAAGAGCAGTGGTACAAAAGAAAAAAGAAAAAATAAGCGTTGCAGAGACAAGAGAACTTAGAACAGATGAAGCCCTAACTGACAGTGAGAAACATGGCATAACTTTTATAGAAATAAAATATTTATCTATCTATCTATCTATCTATCGGCTTTACAATGCAGGCACTTTGAGCATAGGAATTTTTTTCAGGCAAGGTTAAAATAACAGCTTTTAAATGTTTTGATATGGGAAATTAACATAAAACCTAATTTTGATATGGGAAACTTTGAAATTGAAAGACTTTTTAACTTTATTAAAATCAAAGAAAAATAATTTTGGCCCATATGGATCCCAGTTGTACAAGATAAAACACTGTGGTGCACACCCCTCTTAAAAAGGTTTCCCTCTTGTTGTTTTACCTTATAAATCTATGGTTCTTTTTTAATATCCATCTAAAATTCTTGTCCAGTGTTCCTGAGAATTATTTCTTTAAGCATAAATATATTTACTTTATCCTGTTACCAGTTTATTTTAATCAAGACGCTTCTATGTGCCTTCTGACTCACATCTGTTCTTGCTTTCAAACAGTGTAAAGTAAAAGGCAATTAAACCACATTAACAGATTAATTTTGTAAGTGTTACTATACCTCAGGTAGATGGACTAAGTGTATCTGTATCTTCTTTTGAAATTTCAGCTTTTGGCTAAACTTATATTTTGTAAACAAAAAGAATGTGTGCTTAAAATTACAGAAATTATTAGAATTGTTAAAAATCATTCAATTATGTTTTATAAGCATTCTTTTTTTTCTCCTATAATTTTTCCTATAGTTACTATTCCTGGAATTCTAATACTATAGAAAGTGTCAATGTTTTAAAATCTTTCTTTACTTCTTTTCTTCTTCCCATGTTCCAAGTTAGGAAGAAGACTAAAGGTCTATGAGGCACAAAATTGCACTTCTAGTACTGTTTCATTCACCAGAGAGCTCTTACTGCTTATTTTAAATAACACTGATCAAAATCCTTCTGATGGTTTGTTTTCTCAGAATACTGATATGCTCTTTCATTCATTTCTGTGGAATAACCAGTCTTCTAAATAGAGACACATAAAGTTAAAACAATACTCAGAACCTCAGAAGACATCTGAAACAACTACCTTTTCCCTTTCCAATAGCTTTTATATTTAAAAAGAAAAATCTAAATATTTGTATACCTTGTGAACAAGTATCTTAATAAATAGGAAGTAACTTTAAACAACATATGTCAATTGTTTCTCATTTTTGCAATAGAAAAAACTGATAGTAAAAAGTCACAACACATTTTAGAGAAAAGAGAGCGTTTAGACATCAGTATTTTCTTTCATATTCCTGTCCAGGCTGATGTCTTCAACCCAGGCTAGAGCAGTGGCAATTGCTCCACTGGAGATTAAAATATCCTTGCTTATGGTCCTTTAGCAAGAAATTCTAGCTGCTAAAAACTTGGATAGCCTTTAACTATCTTTCTGTGTACATATTATAAGAATCTAATAGTTGCACAAAACCAACATGCACATATATATATATATATACATTAACATACGGGATTAAAAGAGCTTTTGAACAAGAATAATAGCAGTGTAAGATTTTACTCAAGTCCATCTGAGCTCTGCTACTGAGGATAGTATGTAAGCAGGGTGGGGAATGCAATGTTTTACTTCCGTGTTGATGAGAATGAACTGGAATCCAGATACAACATAATTATTGTTATTGTCACATGGTGACTAATTCTGTGTTAAAGCAGAGAAGGAAGTGGGAGGAGCAAAACATCAGGAATTATTAGTTACAGTACATACGAGTTCATTCTGCTTTTCCTGTAATTGGCAGTGGAGTTGTCTCAAAAGTTGTCTCAAATTTATTTATTTATATATTTACCTTAATTTTTATTATGTAAAACACTTTTATGGGTAGGAACAAATGACTGTGATTAAAACATAATTAAAACCAGACAGCATTTGCAACTGTTGGTGAAATTATACCTCTTTATTGCTCTTTCTTTATGATTGAACAGATTAATATCCGTTTCTTAAGGTTCCAGTAGGAAAAAATGAAAATAGACATCTGTGTTTTGCTGGGTACTTAATAGGACCAGAGTAAATCTCTTCCTCTTGTGCCTTACACAAATGAAAAAATAAATATCAAGTAGATTTGACTTAATAAATCCTGTGTAGGATTAGGAATATAGACCTTGTTTCTGCTGTTCTATGTACTACAACTGTATTTCGTCTGTGGAAAAGCTGCTCGACTCCCCATCTGCTTGATATTTTTCTTTTTCTTTACAGTGCAGATGTGGTAGATACAGTGGTGCATTAAAAAAAAAAAAAAATCATTCATTTAAAACTAACGGGTGTGTACATAAATATAACAAAAGCCTAGCTAGAATTTACCTGAGAAGTGATTTACACAAAAAAGGCCCTATATCTGCTCAACTGTACCCATTTAAAACCAGCTTAAGATAGAGAAATTGAAGGGGGAAAAAAAGGATTTTGTTTTGACCAAGGACAGGGAACCATCAGTTGGCAGAGATGGGAAGGAAGAAGAAAGTAGGTAAGGTCACTCATCTAGTACATTTGGCATGAGGTATTCTTGGAGGTTTTTATCGAGGAGGCTCACGTGTGGCTGAGACAGCATATCATCACCTTTGTCTCATACAGAGAGGACTGGAAATAACAAGAGGCCAATGCCGGAAACAGATCAAGAAGTGAAAACTGACTTCATGGGATATTAAACAACAGGAGCATTTTTGTCACCTTAATTCTTTTACTGATGCTATGATAGGTGCTGCCCGTGTTACACAAACTGTGAGTCTGGACATACGCAGAGCTTGTGGGAAGGGGCAGCAAATACCAGACTTGCATTTCAGAGCTATAGATCAAAACAGGTAGTGACACACATCTTTATGATGACTGATTATTTTATCCTCACAGACACACAGCAATAGCAGTAATTCCAGAATTTAGCTCTGTAATGTGCAAAAAAGGGATTATCTTCTTGTTTGCTTAGAGCTCACTATCTGATAATTTAATTTGATACTTCCTAATTTCTGAAATAAAAGAACAAATAACTGTTTCCTTTTCAAGTTCTGACTTTATAGATACCTATAATTTTGACTGAGTTTTAAGTTATAGGATTCTAGTCCGTTTTCAGTCCATGAGTTCTGTCATTTTGAACATTCTTTATTTTAGTTTTCTGGTTCTACAAGATAATTTCTGTCAGAAGTAGCTGTAACTGAACTCATTATTCAGGGTGCAGGCACACCACAGACTAGTAGTGGTTTAGTGGTGACTTCACTTTTGCACTGTATTCTCTTTCTAAGCACTTGTAACACTGTACTTGGGGTTTTTATCACTACAGGCCATGGGGAAATACAGATGCCTAAGGATTCAGTCTGGAATGAAATTCATGCTGCTTCCCAGCAGGAGGGTTGAACAGTGTCTCCTCTGTATCCTGGATTGTAAAGCAAGCCAGAGTAGCTGCCTTCATTGTACCTTGTGTTATTCCCATATTCTCACTAGACATCTTCTATTAGCTTGTATTGGTTTTACATGCAAGGATTTTGTAGTGGGACGGCTACAGGAGTGGCTTCTGTGAAAAATCATTGGAGTTTCCCCCTTGTCCAATAGAGTCAGTTCCAGCCATCTCCAAGACAGACCCACTACTGCCCAAAGCTGAGCCCATCAGCAATGTTGGTGGTGCCTCTGTGATAACATGTAAGAAAGTGTCAAAACACTATGGAGCAACTGGGTCGAGTGAGAAAAATGTATAATAATCCTGCAGACAACCAGGGTCAGTGAAGGAGGGAGAGGAGGTGCTCCACACACCAGAGCAGAGGTTCCCCTGCAGCCCATGAGGAAGACCATGGTGATGTGTGTTGAGGCTCTGTGGCCTATGGAGGACTCCACACCAGGACGGTCTGCTGGCAGAAACTCCCTGTGGTCCAGGGAGAGGTGACAGGAGCTGGATTTCTAACAGCATCTGTGGCCTGAGGGGGACCCACAGTGTAACAGTCTTTTCCTGAAGCACTGCTCCCCATGGAAAGGGCCCGTGCTGAGCAGTTCTTAAATAACTGTAGCCCATGGGAATGACCTATACTCGAGCAGTTTGTGAAGGACTGTATGCTGTGGGAGGGATCCCATGCTGGAGAAAGAAAAAACAGCATGAAGAGGAAGGTGTGGTGGTGTTCACTGACATAATTTTCTTCATAGTAGCTTGTACAGTCCTATGTTTTGGATTTGTGATGAAAGCAGTGTTGATAACAGGAATGCTTTATTGCTGTGTAGTGCAATCCCCATTCCCCATCCCTACTGCGCTGCTCATGGGAGAGGAGGTAGAAGAGTCAAAACAAAACAGTAAAGTTGAGCCTAGGAAATAGGGGAAGGGGTGGGAGATTGATTTTCATTTTGTTTCTCACCATCTTGCTCAATTTTAAATCGGCAATACCTTAAATTAATCTTCCCCCAGTCAGTTCTGTTTTGCCCCTGATGATAATTAATAAATGATCTGTCTGCCTTCATCTCAAGCCACATAATTTCTCACCTTATTTTCTCCCCCTAAGCCCTTGAAGAGGTGGAGTGGGACAGTGGCTGTCTGGCAACCCACCACACCGACCCTGTTGGAAACAAAACACTGTCTTGGATGCTCATTTTCTGATCTCGTATAAGCAGACTTGTTTGTTTTTTCCTTGAATATTCCATAAGTAGGAAATGTGTCCAACTAAATCTCCATCAACTGCTAACTTTTCCCTTTCTCACAAGTGTGAGTTTAATAGCTCTACTGGGAAGGTGGCTCCATTACTGTTATGCACATAAATGTTCCTGCCTGAAAGGACTGAACCTGAAATCTGAATGTCTGGTTGGTGACATATGGCTTTTTCATTTGAGGCAAGCTTGTGTGAAATTTGGGAAGTCTGAAACAAATTAATTATATTGTTTCCTTTCCAATATTGTGCCCAAACCCATTGGTTGTGTCATATACAGTGCTTTACATAAAAAGGGATTAGTTTTTGATCATATTACCTTGATCTGGAAAAGGGTGAATTTTTGTGTTACTTTGTGTACCAGCTAGTGAAGCTATCTTTTCAAGATGCATAAAGGAAGTGACCACTGTTAATAACTTTCACTTCTTTCTTTTTATCTACAGTCTCAAAGATCACTTCTTTTCCTCTCCAGCATGCCAGGATGGATGTGTGATCCAGAAAGGTTCTAAAAGCCTTGACCCAGTGCCTGAGAAGTTGTGCACAGGAGAAAAGGATGGGAGGGTGTCCTGGGGTGACTGGTTACCCAGAATGGGATTGTGAGTTGTGAGTGTTGCAAGTGAGATAGCATGTTCCCACCCTGCAGATACCATTTGCTTGGGTTTTTTTGATCAAAGACTTAGGAGAAATACACAGTCCTTACAGAATACAGGGCCTATTGCTTTTTTTGTGTTTCATTTACAGGTCATATCCCAGTGATTCAGAAGGCTCTGCTCTTCATCACAGAAATCAGGATCTAAGATTCAGGAATAATTAAATGCAGGCTTCTCCTATTTCACATATTTTTTAACTTTATAACTTCAGGTCAGTTTGGGTTTTAAGGAAAGAAGAATGGCTTTGTCTTCCACAGCTTCAAGTCATTTATTTCTGGTTTGGTTTTACTTTCTCCTTCTCTTCATTTTAAATATCAAATACAATAGAAAAGGCTTTCATTTAGATGCTTTGTGCAATTTTTGACTTCAGTAAATAATAAATTTGTTTTATCCAAACTGTACAGCCTAAATAACAAACATATAACATCACATTCATAAGGTAGAATAAGAAAACTTAAATCTTACATTTTAAATCAGATTCTTAGTATAGTTAAGTAGGACTTCTTAACCTTTTCATTCTTAGAGCTTGAGACTACTAACAAATCTATTGCTTCCAAAAGCAGCCAAAGGAGATTTGGCCACAAGCTGTCAAAACAAGAAATTATCACAGCTAGAAGTATCTGCTTTCTTTGTGTATGTTTGTTGAGTAGATGGAGAACTAAAATGTTAGTGAAATAACTGCATTTTTCAAACCACTATTCAAATTATTATTAACATAAAAACCTTGTTTTGAGTGATGATTGGCAGAAAGTCATAGAAAGAAAATGCATGGCAGACTATTAGCATGCTCACTTCTCATTAAAGATGTAAAGGATAAAAAATTCTAAAAATACAACTAGTAACATTTTACTTCTAAAACAATGAAATGCAGAAGAAAAGACTTTTTCAATGGGAGAAGCTCTGAATAGAAGCTGGTAGAGCCTAGTTAGAAGACTTTTGTGTGAGTCCTATGCTGAACAAAATGTGGAATCTAAGCAGTTGTTAAATGCAGATAAAGGTCAGAGATCATGATCTCTGGGGACAATTGTTTGCAGTATTTCCAACTTCTTTTATGTACAGGAGGAATGTGCAATGCAAGAAAGTAGACAAATCACTGCAAAATAAGGTTTTCTTGGCAACAGAGAGGAATTTACTGCGCCTAACAAAGACTGGCTTACAGATGGATTTGAAATTCAGACACAGACAACTGTCGCAATCAAGAACTGAGAATAAGCATTTGTCTTGCATCTGCTGGCTAATGGGGCAAGGATATAATGTAACTTTTTTTCTAGGAAGTTGCCCCTTTGCCACTGGAGTACTTTCATAGGAGTTCACACTTAGAATCTGTAAATTTAATTTTTAGTTATAAGCATTTACAGAACCTGTAGTTCATACATATTAACATGGCATGTCACGCTCTGTGATCTGGAGTATCCCTTCGCCAGTTCAGATCCACTGTCCTGGACATGCTCCTCCCCAGCTTCTTGTGTACCTCCCTGATGGCAGAGCACAGGAAATGGAAAAGTCCTTGACTTAGGATGGGCACTGCTGAGCAACAACCAAAAGCATCACAACATCAATATTATTCTCATACTTAAACCAAAACACAGCACTCGCTGGACCAGCTACTATGAAGAAAACTAACACTGTCCATGTTAAACCAGGACACCTGTGCAGACACTGACATCTCTTCAGATTCCAGTGAAAACTAATATTGCATATAGTATCTGCTAGTAGTGTGATTACTGATCTCTTAGAAGTGGTTCTGCAGACTTTACTCAAGTAAATAAGCTTTGAGGATGTAAATTTATACTTAGAAACATTACTGACATCCTCTGTAAGACAGCCTGTGACATTCTTTCTTAGCTCTCTAGACTGATTATCAAGCAACAGCCCTGAGATACTGCAGGGCTTATGGATCTTCTCACAAACCATAATGGTTAGCATACTCACAAATCATTGTAAAACAAGGTGTTAAAAGAAGCAAAAAATAAAATTGACATGAAGATACTGGCTGCACCACCACTGTGCTCCCAAGTCTGCAATAGGAATTTGGGCTTGGGCACCAGTGACACATATTAAAATGTATGTTTTATAATTTATTGAAAACGTGCAGTTTTCTCCGGAAACAATTTGGGGATATCTGTTTTCACTGGTTTGGAAATGTAGCTTTGTTTTTACTCATTGATTACCTTGAGATATGCCACTCTTCTGAACTAACTACAGTAATTTTTTTACTTTGTAAATACTAAGTGTCACCCTGAAAACTCAGCTTTTCAATCTTGTTGGCATGATTTCTAAGAACTTTCCCAAGACAGTGACTGTAAACATAGGTAAGCATACATTCTTTCTAATACACATCTTTTGATGGATGTCTCGCACGACCAGTGTGATTGGAAAGGTGGTAACCTAACTATCCGATCCCTGGTCATTGCCGAAAATCTATAAATATTGAAGTTGTAAGAATAAAACCAGGTTTTTCCCTGTCATATGAGAGCTGTGTCTGTGTGAGGCATTCCATGTCCTACAGCGACACTAAGAAGTCTACAGTCAGGTTGCTTGTATAATGTATGCTGCATTTCTTGCACCCAGTGAGACCCGTGCAACACTAGAAAGCAATTTAGTTTTTTTTATTTAAATGTACATAGTCCTAATGTTTTTGTATAAATGCACCAAATCTTAGTTCTAATTAATAACCACATAATTTACTCATGAAATACAAAAAGAATGGATAGACATTTTAAAACAAGGATATTGCACTCAGCTAAAAGTTTTCAATTAAAATCAACTATTTTGGTTGGAAAAAACCTACCAGAATCATCTAGTACAGCTGCCTGACTTCTCAAGGACTGACCAAAAGTTGAAGTTTTTTTATTAAGGTCACTGCCTGAATGTTTCTTCAATACCTGGGACATCAACTCCCTCTCCAGGAGACCTGTTCCAGCATATGACCACCCTCCTGGTAAAGAAATGTTCCCTCATGTCTAGTCTGAACCTCCTCTGGCACAGCTTTGAACTATTCCCATACTTCCTGTCCCTGGATCTTAGGGAGAAGAACGCAGCACTTGCCTCTCCATGTCCACTGCTCAGGGACTGGTAAAAAGCCCAGAGGTCTCCCCTCAGCTGCCTTCTCTCCTAACCAGACAGGCCCAGAGCCCTCAGCTGCTCCTCCCTGGATGTGCCTTTCAGCCCCTCACCAGCTCGGCTGTCTTCTCCAGTGGCACCTGAGGACCTTCCTGTCATTCTCCAGTGCTGGGGCCCAGTGCTGCACATGAGTCTCATGGTGAGGCCACACAGATGCTGAGCACAGAGGGACCATCTCCCTTTGTGAACATCTGGCTCCTGCTGAGCTGCTGCCAACCAGCACCCCCGGCCTGGGAATTTCAAGCATAAGTCATTGATGCTCCTATACAAGAAGTAAACGAAGAAAACGAATGCAAATTGTCAGAAGCTCAGGAAACAGATCATTTAGGCTAAACACAGGGCTGCCAGATCATTCTTAAATAACTGGATCTGTAAGAGGAATTTGCTATGTAATACAAGAACCTCATCTCTGTTGCAATCCTTCTCCCCGAGGGGACCCCTCTGTCCCACCCCCCGTGGTGAGAGCCTGCTCGTCTCAGGGCACAGGCGGCGGAGGGGTCCTGGAGTGGATACAACACGGACTCAAAGTATCTCGACACAGGAGGCTCAAACTTGCTGGAATAATCCCGGGTTTATGTCGTCCATCCGGGGCAAGAGAGAGCGAAATGCCCTGGGTCTTATCTCTTATACCAGGGGGCAGGGGTGATTAGGGGATGCAGGGAGGTCACAGCCAATGGGAAGGGGGAAGGGAAAGAAGGTTTTCAGGTAGGAACTAACATTACACAAACCAGAGGTGAGTTTTACCCTTGGGAGGTACCAAGATTTTTAGATGCACTACAACACATCTCTTTCTGGTCAATTGATCCTTGCCTAGGAGAGGTAAAAATCAATTTCAGCCTCCTTCTAGGAAAACTCTGTCTTTTATGAAACCTCCTTACATTACACTATTGGCTAGACTGTAGATATGAGAAAATAAGGAGGGTGGATCCTGTATTGCAAGCTGTTACCTAGATAAAGGTTAAAAATAATTCAATATTCATGAACCCAGGAAATAGGATTATTTCTTTTAAAGCATCATTGCCTTTGCTACTAATAATCAGACATATTAATGCATGGAAAATTATTTTGTTTTCACAGAAACAAATTATTCTTCTGGATGAAAAGGTACCTTTTACATATAGATTTTCACATCCAAGATATTTAAAAATTAAGGATCTATTTGGAATGTTAATGAGCATAAATGAAGGCCTCATCCAAAATCCAGATAGTAAAATTGTTTGAAATCACACTTTTCTTTGGATGATCTATTATATTTTCTCCCTAAGACATACAGTTTTTTGTTGAATATATCTCTCTTGCCTTATTGATGCTTTCTATGTGATCCATTTTATTTTAGCCACTGTCTTCATAATACTTTCTTTCATACTATCTGTAGCACGAAGCACTCATAATGACCCATTGGATATAACATTTGAGATAACTGCTGCTCTGATATAGAAGGAAAATCAAAGATGGTCTTAAACCCCAGTATCAGGCAAAGTAGTGAGGAAACAGCAGAGGAGACAATGACGTATTTCTCCATTGGATGGACAGTGGTCTCAGCAAAAGGCCATCTTGTATTTAAAGGCTGAATTCTAATCCTTAGGCACAGGAGACCAATGTAAGGATTGTTGAGACGCAAGTGTGTACCGGTTCGATGATCCTTGCGGGTCGCTTCCAACTCAGAATATTCTGTGATTCTGTGATACGGTACAAGACTCGGGTTATGCTTGGAGGTGATTCGCAGTTATAAAATATTTCGACTCTTCAGAATGAAAATTGCTAAATAGCTTAAAAATATCTACTGCTTTAATAGAAATCCTGAAAAGCCTGGTTAAATAAAATGCATTTAACCTTTACCTGAATTTTCAAGCCTAAAAAGAAGAAGAATTTAGCAGAACCAAATACAGAGCCAACTCCACAACTCGATGAAATGGTGAGTTTCAGACCAGCAGGTGGGGCTGGAAACAATCCTGTGGTGGTGTCATTTATCAGTTAACCACTGAAACTACACACTGCCAAGATGTCATGTACAAAAACTAAAAAAATCAATAGTACACCAACAAAACAGAAAAAAGGCTTTCACAATATTTTATTTACTTTAAAATACCCATGTGTAGGTAGAAATAGGTTTCTGAAACATATTCCAGGCTCAATTCCTCCATTGTGTAATCCCATAACATCTTGTGGGTTTTTTCCCCCTTTTTCTATCTCAGTACCCATTTTCCTCATAGATGCAGCACGATTTCTTTTCCCCTTGTTGTAACAGTCTATTAGCACCACTTGACACAGTAGGTGAAATCAGAATCGAACACCTTGGGCTGCAGTAACAACTAATTTTGATGTATCCCATGACACTATTTCTCCATTCTCTTGTGAGGAAAGCTGTTCACAGGAGTAGATTTTGCTCTGGAAAGCTAAACATTGAAGCAATTCCATAACTGAATTATTATTGAGTGCGAAAAATGAGGTTCACATATTTTTTATAGAATTTAAAAGTTTAATAGAAAGACAATTAGGAGATAAAAATAAAGTAAAGTATACAGATATGGCCGGGTGTCTCTGCATTCACCCAAGAGAGCACACCTTACTAACAAAGGATTGTCCCTTAAGAATTCTACTACGTATTCATAAATTCTCATACATGATTCAAACATTCTTCTTAAGTTTTGGATGTTTCTTTGTTTAGTTTTTGACTCGCCCTCTTCTCAATAAATCAATTTAAATCAATTTTCTTGGCTCCACCAAGTTTTACATTCCCTGATAACAGAAATGCAATAAATTCCTCCCCTGGAGCTCTGGTTACTGCTGTCCTCATCTGGACAAGATAATCTAAGAATTGAGGAGGGGGTCTCTAACTATCTTTTTCAGTCTTTGGGTTATAAAAACAAAAGTAGATTTTGTTTTAATACTGTGTCATAGCTCAACATATATGTATATTATACTACTATTTCTAAGTTTCATCAATAACAGAAATAGAAGGAACTATATTAATATAACAAAGTTTTCTAACCTTATACATATAACATTCATTTTAATATTTGCGAAAAGCCAACAATATAATATGCATCTATAGCATTGAGTAACTGATTCCCAGTGATATGCAAAGACAGGCAAGACCACACTGCAAGACAAACTTTATTACCCCAATCCTAAAACTCTCAAACTGTTTTTAAATACCCTTTGAGAAATTATTTTGTTGCAAGCCATTATGCCGCTTTATTGTGTAATTTGTGCATACTTTTTGGTAGTTATATGAGAAGGACAAGGTCACTTATTGCATCACTGAAACAGCTGAGTGTATATACTGGGGAGAAGTTAACCTCTGATTTTTGAAAATATGCATGGCATCTGCATCTTCTAGCAATTTTACTACTTTTCTTTGTATCCCTTGCTAATAAGGCTCATATCCATGTAAATGAATGTAATTTCACCAGATTGAAAACCACCAGATTCACCTTGTTTATATGTCATTATCAATGTTAAAGATTATTTTCATAAAATATTAGAGACTTTCTATTCAGTTACAGTCATAAAGGCTGATGTCACTTTATGCCTTCTGAGTCTCAATCAATTAAGAATTTTTTAACTGTCTCCTGCTTCTTCTTCAAGATCATCTTTCTTGTAATCTCAGACTATAGTAAGAATTTAGCATTTTGCTGAACAAGTAATATTGTCTTGAATTTAAATAATGTAGATTCAGTAAGAAAAATATTTACATTTGAGGAAAAGTGGACTGAATTATGAATTACTGCTTATCTGTGAAGTTAAAATCCTGTATTTTGACTCTAGCTCTGAAGAGCAAAATAAAGGTCTCACAGAAAGAAAGTGTATATCTTACATTTTAATAACATAGCTCAGCTTGCTTCCATTTAGTCTGCAGAATTAAAATTTCTTACACTAATACATTTAGATTCCTGTGATTACACTTCGCACAATTAAATTTCGAATGTGTTTTGTTTGGAAGGTGAAATACGTATAGCTTCTGTGCTATTGTCAGTTCATGAAATAAAAACCAAATATACTAAAAAATACTCATCATTTCTCATAATTTAAGGCACATTCATGGCATTAGGTAAATAATTTAGTATCTTATCTATCAAAACTATAAGTTCTTTTGTAGCTTTAGGGTAGCTTGTTTAACTACATCCTAGACCAACTGTTTAGTATACTTTTTGCCTACTTTTGCCAAATAAATGCTTCTTTCCACTGGTACTTTACAGTGAGGAAAAGGAGTATCCTGTTAGAGCAAACAAATCAAGACTCTGGAGAAACCATCAGAATTGTCCAAGTAAAAAAGAATAAACATGAGAAATTTGTGTCTTTATCACATGTAAACAAAGGTAATGGAGGAAAGCACAGGAATAATGCAAAAAAATGGAGAAGAGTCTCATTATTTTGAGGAAATTACCTCCATTTGTACTAAAAATATTGCATAAAAAAATGATATCTATCTCAGCATCTTGTCAAATGATCTGCAACAAAAAATAGTAGTATGTACACATTTTTGGAGGAGCGTGCAGTTGTCTGCACGCATCCATTAAGGACAGCAAAGCAGTTAGTACCATGCTGCTGGGAAACATGCAAACGCCAGGAGTTGGCAGCCTTCTTACCAATTACCTACTTAAAATTAAACCTTTCAGAAACTACTTACGGAGCATGGCAATTGTTTCCTTTGTCTAGACAATTGCTAAAAGAGTTTTACACCTGAGTCTTGTATAAAGTCAATCTGCTTAGTTTAAAGTAGTAAGCATGTCTGTTAGTTTGAGTGCACTGCGATAAAGTACACCTTGACGAGCTTCTGCTCCTGCCAAGGAAATGAACTTCAAGTGAAGATCAGAGTAAATCTTTTTAAAATTACTTGAAACCAATTCTGGTAAGATATTCCTTTTCATAGCCCTAAGTAATTTTTTCCCCCACAACATGTTTATATTGGGAACCATCTTTTGCAGATATCAGAAACTCATAGCTCTCTAAAATGTGTGGTTTTGCATGCCTTGTTCCTTTGTCTGTGCACACATCTGCCTCCTGCTGCCTTTCCAGTAAGGTTTGCTTGCAACCTCTTCTATTCCTGGTTGTCACCTTTTTTTTTTTTTACTTGAAAAACACAAGAATCGTTATGTAAGCCATTCATCAATTACTATTTCTTTCACACTTACATGTCTAATTTTAACAGTTAGCACACATAAATTCCAGTGTTTTGTTACAGACTTCTTGTAAAATCCTAGCAGTGGGTGTGCCCATCTCTGATGGACAGACAGACTTTGATGGAGGCATGTTCTGAAAGGGGGCAACTGTTTATCTCTGCTTACCCTGTATCTGGAGGCACTGACCCCTGCAGAGGTGACATTACTTGCACCAGCATGGTTGAGAGACATAATTCAATTGTGCATTCCCAAGGAAATGAGGCTCATACAAATGCCCTGCCAGTCACACTGTTTACTGTCTTGAACAATTTCAACCAGTTTTGGAAGATGGATAGAAATCTGTGTTCCTGCAAGTTTCCTGAAAATCAGTGACTGTGCAAAGGTAAATGCCAAAATAATAGTAGTCATTTGAGTGATGAAGCCAGGGTGTGTCCGAGTGGAGACTACTAGATCTTGAGCCTGAACAGACTGAAAGATAAGTTGCTTGTTGCAACAGAGATGCAATCTGGAGATCCTGAGTGAACCGTAAAAGCAAACAGCAAGTAAACTTGTTGGAGGTCTTGTTTGGTGGCTGTATCTTTCCAGGCATGAAGGACAGTAATAAGAATCAATACCTTGAGTGAAGAAAAGAATGCAGGATGTGTACGCTGTATATTCTGGTTGTAACAAACCTCCTGACCAGCCAGCTCTCATGGATTTACTTACATTAGCGTAACATGTTGTTTCCAGTCCTGGAAAGGATAGCAAAGGGATCATGGGATAAACAGGACCACTGTGATAAAAGAGGAGTCAAAGGACAAAGCCCCATGGAAATAATGCCTTCCTGATTGTTCTTTTCACTGAAAACTTGTATTTTGTGCAAGCATAAATATTCAGATTTCTTTTAATGATATCAATAAACACAAATTAAAATAGCTCTTTGGCTAGTGGAACTAGCAAAGCCTAGGCTCTTGCACCAATCCAGAAGGCCACATTACAGCTTTTGCTGTAGTTAACAGAAGTTTAATAGGAGATAGGACATAGACTCAATGCATGGGTTATTACATAGTTTTTAGACTAAAATATCTATTTTTTAAATTCAATTTCCTTCAACAAGTTGGATTTTATTAAATAAGAACTAAGCTTATGAAAGACCAAATGTTTAATTTACAGACACAAAAATACTCCTGAAATAAGTTGTCACAATGTTGTCACAGTACGGCTGGCCTGGACTGGACAAGGTAAAAATGACCATAAACACAAATGCAATTTGGCTAGCCTAGTTCATGCCAGAACAAGTCCCCAGATAAGTTACAGGGGACCCTCAGCTGTCCCCATTCAAAAGCACACCACTGGCCAGAGATCTGGGCGGAGAGATCCCAGCCAATGAGCTATCAAAGCCTGGGAGTTTTGAATCTGATATATAAGTAAGTTCCAAACAATAAACGAGGTTGTTTCATCTGATGAGCAAGAGGACATGAGTTGTGGATTTCTGTCTACCCACCCATGACCGTCATGTAGCAATCAGTGACAAAATAAAATAGATTCACTACCTTTTCACAGAAAGAGGACTGAGAGAAAATATTTTTTATTTAATTTGCCAAGCTTACAAAGCAACAGTAATGAAAATTACCTTTGGATTGAGATGCATAAGTAAAATCATTCTGTCAAAAATGCCAGCACTCTGAGAACAGGAGTCTTTAACGAAACAAACACCTATCTAGTCATGGGTCTCAAACTGCTGCTCTGTAATTGTAGCAATGTCAATACAGATCAGATTGCAAGGAGATATTTTAAATAAATCTTCATGTGTTTGTTATTGCATTGACTGTTAATCAAGTGTTCTGTTGGAAAGCAACTGAAGTCAAAATACAAAGCCAGATTATCATAGTTGCTTGTGTGTGCAAAATGAAGAAGGACATCAAGCTTCTTCTTTTACGGTAGTAACATACACACTGTTAAGGCACATGAGGAATTTATCAATTCAGAGACAAGAAGCAGGCTCTAAGTAATGATTTTTTTACATGTGAGAATTAATCTGGAACAGATTAATTAAACAGATTAATTAAAGCAGACATTAATTTAAAACAATTCTTTATAATATGGTCATTAGGCCATATATGAGACCATGTTTATGTGACAGTTGATTCTGGAATAAGTAGTGTTGCTATATTTTATATATTAGTAAAGGCCTGTATGCACAAACCAGCCTTTGAAATAAGTCGTGATATTAAGGGCTAAAGTCCTTGAAACCTTCATGCAGAAGAGAGAGTAAAGCAAAACAATATCCCTGTGTGTAAGAGAAAAAATGTAAACTGTGTGTGTTAGCCAATAGTTGCTTGCTCTGCCTGCAGACCCTGTAGAACCCTATAAAAGGTGTGCTAAAGATAGAAATAAACGGCATTCACAATTACTTCTGTGAAGAGTGGTGAACAGCTCGGGGGTCTTTCAATAAGTAGTCCTGATTTGACATGCTAGGTTATATGTATTAGGAATGATTTTATCAATTTTCATATGTGGCACATTAAAATATGTATTTGCCAACTTTGCTTGACTATTTCGGATGCTCAGGTTAAGCACCTGTGGTGAAGATCTTTGCTAGAAAACAGCTCTAAATTTCTATGAATGGAAGTTGGAAAATACCCTATAATTTTAGAAAATAGGTGGTCAAACTGCATATTTAGGCAATAAAGATTAATTACTGAACACTCAGTTTAATAAAAAACAATTCATGTCAGAGGTTGAGACAGAAAGCCTGCTTTCCTGTGTGCTTTTCATTTTCCTTAACTTAAAAGACCAACAACTCAGTATTTCATTCATTCTGTGGTCCAACTTCTGCAGGAAGTGGCTCAGGAATTGAATAGACAACTGTCTCCTTTGTCTACTGTCCTAATACCCCACCAAACTACACTAGAATAATAAACTCATGAGAACAAGAGGCCAAACCAATGTCACACATGAGTTTTAGTCCTGTTTATTCTTACCTCAGAGAGCTTGTCTGTGCAGTTTTTGAGAATATTTTTTTGTTATAATAGTAAATTGTAAGGCCCATAAGTTAGTACAGGATTATTTCTATAATATGTTAATTTTCAGTCCTTAGGCCTGCTCAGCTTCATGGATGACTAACATTTAATTAGCCGTCAGCTTTGTAGTTGCTTCCAGAAAGATGAATCTTAGATTTTTGTCCATTCTGTTTTCTGAAAAATTTAAACGGATAGAATACAAATCAAAGTTGTCAATTTTCCTTGCTCCCCTCCAAAAGTCTGTTCTTTCTTTCTTGTTAGATAGCTGCCACACAGAATTTAGGAAGCCAGATGCCTCTTTCCTGGCTATCCAAATCTCTACTGCCCTAGAGTGTTATTAGACATATGCATCAATATAGTAGTTGTCTTTTTTTGATGAAGCTCTTGTGCATATAAGCAACACCAGTACTGTCCTCTGGTGTGGATTTTCAAACATTCACAAAAGAGGGATATCTGGAATTTTGAGTGGCTGCACACATCTTAATATTCATCGGAATGAAATGATCTTTCACTCAGACCACTCCACGATTCCATATAACTGAAACTACAGAATGTGATGGCAGTTCAAACAGATCAGATTAAAGGGGATCTCATAAACACCTATTCATGTCCATGCACATTAAGAACATATGGGCAGGTGTGGAACATTTAATTTCCAGGTCTGACTGCATCAAGCCAAACTTTCAAGACCTAAGCTGCTTAGTGCACCAGCTGTGCTGGGCTTCCAACTCAGTCCTAGGTGGAACACAACTTGGACTTGAGAACAAAAAGTCTTATTTCTCAACTTGCTCAAATTGTGTAAGAGGCTCCCCCCACCCCCGCCAACTTATTTTGGTTCCATATATTTCAGTGCACATAGAAACCAGCCAAGAAATCTATAGATGCTGGTGACCACAAGAGAGGTGATTAAATTAAGTCTCAGACAACCCTAAGAAGTAACTTAATAGCTAACACCAAATACCTCTAGTGTGCTTACAGAACTCACCCTTTTATGAAAGGATCTAGTATCAGTCAATAAAAATAGTACTATGCCAGCAGAAGGAGGGCAAAGAAATCAAAACTCAGATTACTTTTGTCAATTTGTTTGGCTTGTGACAAATTGGTGGAAGTTAGGGTGGCTCAGAGAATGGAACTGATATATTTGACAGTGGGGAAGATAAAACCCCCTTATTTTTAGCTGAACTCCTTCACAGAGTGAATGGGAAAGTATTAGTAAAGAATAATGCATAGCTAAAGGTCCAACAGCAGAAGCATATGCTTTTGTACTTTCTATGACAAAAAATTAATGCTTGGTAAGAATGGGTTCACAAGTTCATTGAACCCTTAGTAAACACCTCTTCTTAATAAATGCCCATGAAGGAAAAGACAGACTATTGAGGACTTGCTTAATGGTAGGTTTAAAATATAACTCCGGGAGTTCTTTGCTAGCAGTTTCCTTGACATCATCTAGATCTCTTTACTGAAGAACTATAATGATACTATTTAGTTACCTCTTCAAGTTTTTGGAGACTTGATCTTCCCTCTTGCCATCATGAGCATCAGAATTGCGAGCATCAGCATGAGAATTCGTCTCTGCCTTCTACGTGCACTGAAGTATTTCAGGTTAAACTGCAGTGGAAAATTGCCTGTTGTTGGCAATTTGTTCCTACCCTTAAACAATGTTCAGTGCTGGACAATCTTGTTGAACTGCTTCTACCAGCACTGATTTTTGAGAGCAGATAGTACATCAAGTAGAGATCAAGCCTTTTTAATAATGCTTTGCCATTACTCCAGCCTTTTCATAGCACTTTCACAAAACACAGCTTTTTAAGAAGCAAGTACACCTACTTGCTTTCTTTGAAGAAGAAGCATCCTTGCCAGTGAAGTAGATGAGAAAATTTAACTGTGCAATGAACCGCTCCAGTTCAGCGTGAGGTCACCTCCAGTCAAACTTGTATGAGCAAAACCCATCTTAAAGCAGAGATATTGTTTAATAACCAAGATGGGACTTGGACTTAAGTGCTCCAGTGACTCTGCAGCTAGTCTGGCAGAGGGAGCACAAATTCCAAAAGGCTCAGTCTGAAGTCACCTGTCCAAGCTGCCTTGCTGTGCAACTGGGCTGTGAGGCCACGGCTGCCCTGGTAGCCGGGCCCCAGGGCAGTCCATTTCTGCTCACCTGCAGGCCGGGCCCCAGTGCAGGCCATCACTGCAATCCATCGTCTGCAAGCTTCCCTCAGCGATCCGGTGCGGGCCGCGGCGGCCCGAGGGAGGGCGGAACGGCGCCAGGGAGCCGAGGCGCTAGGCCGCCGTGTCTGGGTCCCCTCACGGCGCCAGGCGGGGACGCTCCCGCCGTACGGGCCCTCAGAGCCGGGAGCGCGAGCGGACAGCGCGCGGCGCGGAGCCGGCCTGGGCTCGCCGGCCATGGCGGCTCGGAGCCCTCAGGCGCGGGGCTTCTCCTCTGAGGTGAAACACCGCCAAGGCCCAGGGCGGCTCCAACGCGTGCACCGGCTTCAACAGATGGAAACTGCAGCCACAGCCGAGTGTGGGCCAAGGACCATGAATATGGTTAAGCCAGAAAAAAGATGCAGGGTCTTGTCATTATTTCTAGAGGTATTCCACTATTTGCCCTTTAAATTTTTTTATTTTTAATTTTTATTTTTTTATTATCTGTTTAAAGTTTTTCCTAAACTGCTGAAGTACTAGAGAAAATGAGATTGAATTAAGTACATATAGCCTGCTAAAAATACTTGGAAAAGCATCGAGATTATTTTTAACTCTTGCACTTCACGAACATACACATCTTTTATGAGATGCATAACATGCAGCTGTATTTATATCTGCTGAGTATGAGTTAATGTAGACACTTGGAATGTTTTAGGCTTCTTTTTTTATTTTTCTGTTTATGTTAAAACATAATGACACAAGAAGCATCAAAGCAATCTATCGATTTCTGTGATCAAAAAACCTGAATTTTTAGCTTCTAAAACTGGGAATGACATGCTTAATTTGAGACTACTACCTACTATAGTCATAAAGAATTCAAACATGATACACCTTTACCATTTATGATAATTCTTATGAGGTTTCACAGAAGCACAAATTAGTCGTTTTACCAGACCAGGAAGTGATTAAGGTAAGGCTTTGTCATAGAGATCTCTGTAGCAGATAGCAATGAATTTATGCATTTTTAACTTTCAACAAAGGAAGTTAATATAATCTGGAGGGAGAGAAGGGAAAAGGTACACAGGAAAGGCCAAGACTGGAATTTTTGTGTTATTAATACACATATGCCAATTTTCTACTGTTCTAGTTACATTAAGTAGCTTCTTGTTACTTTTTTTTTTTTTCCCCTAAGATATCCCTGAATATATAACAATAAATGTAGGGTATTTAGACTTTTCAATAGTATGGAAAAGGTCCTTTTCATGCTTGCTTTTCTGCAAAGAAATGTTACTTATTTACATACAAAACACTATAAAATTTCCATACTACATGTTGCAGCCTTTTCAGAAACACTTTTAAAAATATCCAGGTTCTGATAGTTGCAATAATAATCTCTAGATCTGTAGTTCAGCTCTCTGTAGTCCTGAAAGCCGTAAAAGAAGCCTGTTGTGACATGCGTGGTGATAATGTTCTGAGGGTTCTGAGATAGTGCAAGTAGATGTGACATCAAACGGATGATGCAGAAAATGTGCTCAGATTAAGAAATAACGGATTAGCAAGAGATTCTGAAGACGTGGCAATAGGATAAACACTTTTTTTTATTGGCAACAGTATTGCGTTCTGAACTCTCTGACAAATTGGATTATTATACATTCGTAGAAAACTATCAGTTTGTAGAATGTGTACTTCTTTATCAACATATACAACTAGTCTTGGTACAAAACTATTTCTAAGAAGCTTTTTTTAATATTTAGAAGGTGGAACTTCACAGGATTTGGAATCACAAGCTTATGATTTCAGCTATCTCAGTCTATCTCAAGCTATCTCAGTCTATCTCAATCTTTGTCTATAAAAAGGATTATAATCATTAGTATTTTTTAAGTTTAAGAGTTTGTAAGGCAATGAAAAAAGAGCAAGTGAATGTAGGGGCCTTTGTATATTGTACTTTTCAATATAGCTCTCGTCTAGAATAGCATTTATGATGTTGCTGGGGGAAATGAAATATACTAATGGGTTGATCCTGTTACACTGAGGACATCCTTAGACATTAGATCTGCGTCCTCTGTATTTCCTTCAATTTGTGGTATTGTTGTGAAAGTCATTATTTCAATGGCTGAAGAGAAGTGTCAGTGCATTTATCCTCCAGCTTAGCTTTTCTGCAGTAATCCTTGCTCTGTTTCACATGTTTTCTGGTTTATAGATGCATTACCAAAGTCTTAAAATATGGAAATGCATTTATAATATCTTTAGCAACATGGCAAACACAATAAGGATAGACTAAGAGAAGAGCTAGAAGCTGAAGAATCTGAAATGTGTAAGCAAAGCCAGGTTCTGCCTGGAAACTAGATTTTGCAGGCATGAGAGACCTTAATTAAATAAAACTTGAACTGCATGTATCTCAATAAAAAAAAGAAAAAGCAAAAACCAGAAAGCAAACCACCTAACCAACCAAAAAAATCTTTGTTCCATCACAGTATTTGTATTCTGCGTTATTCTGTTTTGATACATAAAAATCAGCAAGACAATATGCATAAATTTGATGTAGCTTTACAGGTGGCCAACGGGATGATGTTTTATGGATAAAATTATTAAAAGTACACTAAAGGCAACATTCTTAATAGCCCAGGTGCAACTTGGAAATGTATATACTGACAAAATAATTTGCCACAGCTGTTTCTGGTGCATATAGCACTATATATGCAGTAGTAATATGCTGTATTTTAAATTAAGTTCAGTGAGAATTAACTAAGACTGTGCTGAAATTTTTGCAAGAGTTCTTAATCCTTCTGACCTGGCCAGGTTCCAAGTTGGCTAATCATATAAGATTATTTCCTGTTTTAATATAGTTTAATAAGAGATGCCATCACTTCCGGTTCTAAACTATTGTGTAGTCTTGTCTCTTGTCTGCTATGTAACAGCTGTTGTGTTCCACTCTGAAAAAGCTTCGTTTCACTTGTGGGTGCAATTACTACAGATTTACACTAAACTTTGAGGCGGGCCTTTTTCCATGCTTGTGGTTAAAGAAACAACAGGGGAAAAAAAATTCCCCACTACATCCTTTGATCAGAGAAAACTAACCATGGTTTTGGTCCAGAAGAAAAGAGAGCTTTGTAGGCATAAGAAAATTAACCAAGTTATTATGTAAGGTATTTTGTAGACTTGTATCGGGGAGGGAAAATGCCAAATATGCCTAAATAGCAAAAAGCATTCATTTTTTGGAAGAAGATAAAAATTAATTGAAAGTTAGTATTTCCTTGCTTTAGTTCTTCTAAAATACCTAGTGAAAAAATGATACAAAAGTAATCCCTGATTCTTTGGTTTTTACGTATGTCTTTTTGTCACTTTAATTTGCAAAAATTTTGATAGAACAATGTGAGCTGTCATGGTAATCAAAGATTTTCAGTACCTTATTTGCTAACATTGCTATTAGTGAGGTAGGTGCTTTTCCAATCAAACAGAAAAATGTAAGCTAAGTGTTTTCTAATGTAGAGGTAATTTATTGCCTGACATTTAAAATTACCTTTTTTTTATTTCATTCTAAGGGTAAATATAACATCCTGGATATATGTCCGAAACAACTTGCAGTTGAAAGCAGCCTTGTACTTAAAATCCAGCACTGGTTCTGAGTACAAGACAGAGCCAGATATTTTAACTGTAAAATTTAACAGGAGTATTAGTACAGAAGGGACCTAGAGAAGAACATTTTTTTATTTCTTTACTTTCAAAGGGTTAATATTTTAATTGTTTAGATTGAACCGGCTTTTCTCACTTTTAGAGATTTAATTGGTTAATGAAAAGACTGTTTTTGATCATAGACATGAAGGAGATGCTGGAGGAGCTATGGGAGGCAAGGCTGGGGCATGAGGTACTGCTGAAATGGGACTGGCAGAACAAATCATAGATTTCTCTATCCTTTAAGATGAGCAGAAGTATCCTTTAACAATTTATGAGTGAAGTAACACATAGCTGCTTTCTCTTCTCACACAGTGAGATGTGTTGTAAGAAGAGTGTATTTTCTATGGAGTGTATTTGGTAAGTTGGCTGTAACACAGGCTGATGCAGAGACTCCTTAGGGAAGATTTATAGGCTTTTATAGAACATGTGAAGTCTAGATTCTTGCATTCTAGTTTCTTTCCCATCCTTCAGAAGTTCTTAATTTGGTTCTTCAAATCTGTGTTTTCTGCAGGCCAGTTATGCCTGCTCTGCAGATTAATTTAGTTCAGCACCTTTGCAAAACTTTAAAACAAAATTTGCCTATGTACCAATTTTTAACAATTACACAGCATTTCCTTATGAAAGCAACTTAGTGGTGAATATATTTATCCAGTTGCAAAACTATTACATTAGTTTTATAATTTTTTATAAACTTATGTTTTTAAAGATTCCTTGGCCTTTTGTACCTTGATCCTCATTCATTGTAGTGAAGTAGATACTCATTTGACCACTCCAGAATGGCATAACAAAACGACGTGTATAAGAGCATAAAGGCAGGAGCACTTAGACATGTTAAATTGTATAAACAGCTGTCAGTGTGGTAGCATAATCTCTGCAAATCCCGACAAATATCTGTGATGACAATAAACCTCCTGAACACAGAGCAAATTCAGCAAAAAGGCTTTGTAATATTTTTGATTGTAATGTTTTAAAAAAGAGATTGCACATCACAATTGAATGATATATTCAGGCTTTTATTTAAAAAACCCCAAGCTTTTAATTACTTTTATTAATAGTATTCATTAAGTGCTTACTATTTCAACTCTTCATCAGGGGATGGACTAGCCCTACTAGCCTTGTAAAAATTTTGTTATTTTTGATCGATGGTAACTTTCTGCTAGTCCTTACAGTGTGGCGAATCTGTTTTAATATATTTTATGATAATAAAACACACGCTTCACAAACAGTGCACAGAACACCTGTTAATAGAGGTATATAATATAGTTTCTATTCCCTAGTGAATACTGCATAGCCTTTTAAAATACTTACAAAGACTTTTTGTTTGTTTAGGTGCATAAGAAGGTCTGTCAAGAACAGAGTTTGGAAATGTTGTGTGAGTTTTAACTTTAGTGTAGCCTCACACACAGCTGGATTGCTACAAATGAAGGGCTGTAAACCTGTGCTGCTAGCCTAGCTAGTAGAGGTGCAGAAGAGACAAACCTCTTCAACTGTCTGTGCCTCTGGAGACACCATTACAGTGAGCTCTACCTCTGCGGTCCCACAGGAAGTTTGGATTTGACCTTCTGGACATTCATGTATGGTATGTAAATGGCCCTTGTGACATCAGTGTAATTATTCAAATGTGAGGTTACATGTCTGTAAATGCGGTGCTTATTTTGTTCTTTTTTCTCCCGATTCGGCAGTTAAGATTATGAATGCGTTGGTGCATGCAGCTAGTTAAAAAAAAAATAATGATAGGGTCAAAAAGCATAGCAGAAAATACTACAGGAACTACAAAACTCTGGCATGGTGTATTTTTTTAATGGTATTTATGCTGGAAGCCTGAAAAGAATGCAAAGGTTAACTGTATTTGTAATTAATTCATCATGAAAAGGAAGCAAAAGAAAAAATTATCCTGTTTTTGTAGTGTATGTGCTGCAGTTTGAATTTGCATTTTTTAAAATTGAGAATTTCAGCTTTCATACTGCCTGAGGGAGAACAGCCAAATTTGAAAGCTAGGGACCTTTCTGATGTAGTAGTTAATCACTTTAAATGCATCAGTAGTGTCCATTAACAACAGCTTCTGTTGAATAAGCATATTAAAACAAAGGAATTGTAATACGTTTTTAAAACCTTAGTAAGTTTTGTAGTAGTAAAACTGATTTGTTTGTGACTAGTGGAAAAACTGTAACTTTTAAAACATACTTTGGTGTAGACTATAAAATACTATATAGCTACCTAAGACTGTATTAAATAGTCGACCAAAAGCCAAATTAATATTCAGTACAATGGAAAGATATCCTTCATATTTTGATGACAAATATAATACAGTGGTGTAAATTTGGATAGTTGACTGAACTTTGTGAAGAGAAGTATGTGTTTGGACCTGTGGTTCTGGGCTCACGTTGATCAAATTCTGTCCTGCTGAGCATTACAGAAAACAAAGATTACATAACATTGTCCAAACATACACACATTTTTATTTGTCACAAGATACTATAATTCCTCTTCATAACAACAAAAAATTATATTTACATTTGTTATTTAGAGAGGTTGTAATTATAAAATTTCTATTATTATGAGAATTTCTTTTAAATGTTACAAGCAGCAGGATTAAATATGCACCAAACATCCAGTAAATTTGAAAGCGAATTATCTAAATCCCTTATTTGTTTCCCCTTACAAAATTCTGTTATCTCAGTTATGATACGAGTGGCAGTGTTGTTGTATTGCAAAATGTGTGAGCTTTTGTTGGACAACATTCTGAGCAAAGCAGCTGTTTATTGTATTTGTACTAGTTCTTACCCCACACTTTTTTTTAGACCATTATTAGTAAATTCTGAGGTTAGAGAGGTACTGACCCAATCAAACATGTACAGAGCTCAGCCTCTGAGTTAATTAAATGTGGGTTAATACCATATTATAAGGAAATCATTGTCCTTATTACAGTTATTAGGTAGTTAGTCAAATTATAGCTTCAAAGGAATGCAGAGCATGGAGAATTTGGGACTAAATTATGCATTTGAACCTTAGGCCAGCTTTTACTGTTGAGACAGTTTGCTGCTAAAAGAAATTGTGTGTCATTGAAATTAAATGCCTTTCTGGGGATGGAAGCTTCCATTTTTAAATGAAATTACTGAGTGTGGTGTAGTGAAATGATTAAAATCTGTATTACGGGAATGTGGTGGACAAAAAAAAAAATCAATAAATGCTAGGAAACCTTTGCTGCTGCATGTGAATCCTTGGAATGAAATAGCCAAAAATAATACTTAGAAACATATCAGCACATTAATATATTTAGCATGAGTCTCACGAGACATCATCTTCACTAATTTTTAGCATAAATTTTACTGTGTAATGAGAAGCTTTCTTTTCTCATATCCGTATTAGGCAGCGTTTTTGCCCTTCCCCCAATGCTCCTGCACTGCAATCATTGTGCTTGCACTTATTATGTTACAAATGACCGAGGTAAGGCTGACATTCTCGTTGCATGCAAAAAGAGCTAGTCTGCCAGGCTTCTTTTTTTTTTTTTTTTTTTTTTTTTTTTCCTAATGAAGCAGCTTTGTGAAATCTCCCCATGTGTTAATACTAATGAAGATCCTCCAGCACAATTAAAATCGCAGCCAGTGGCTGAAGAGGAAACAGAAGACAATGGCATCCTTCTACATGTGAATGTTTTTTATGCATAGATCGACTTTGTTTAGAAATACTGTTGATTTTTAAAATCCTTATACGTAGTATTTAATAAGGTTAACAAGCTGTACATATTCTTGAATTCTGAAAGTATGTTTTTACCGAATCAGACTGAAATCACGTATTCTTTATTGCACTATGGTTTAACTTTATAGAGTTATGGTTTGTAGGGAGCAGTCCTTGGGCTCTTGCAGTGTACTTTAACCCTGCTTGAGTTTGAAACTATGCCAAAGAAAGAAGAAAAAAAAAAAAAAAAAGAGGATACCGTGTGTGTAGTGTGAAGGGTTGGTGCAGGGAAGCACAGCTTTTAACTTTCTACAAATAACCTCTCTGGGTTGTTTCAGGCAAGGCGAGAAAATTTGATTTTAAAATATGTATTTTTAATTCTTGTGTCAATAACTGGTGAGTGTTAATACTTCTCCTTCATTTTAATTTAATTCCATCACCCTTGTTGCCTTGTTTTACTTGAATTTATCGAGTACTTCAAGAACTTAAAAATTTGAACGTTGATTCTTTAAAATGTCTCTTCTTTCAGAAGTGGATCGCCTTTTCTTTTTTTTTTTTCCGTAGACGGCACTTGTTTATATAACAGATTCTGTTGTTGCTTTATTAATGTTTTTAACCTAAACTTAATCTGTAGGTTCTTAAGGTGGGCAACTTTGCTTCTCCCCCGCCCGATGAAGTTATCAATGAAAAATGACCCCAGGCGGACTGGAACTTTCTGTCGCTGCGTGAAGAACGTGGGCTGTTGGAAACTTTTCCCAGGCCGAGGGCGGGCGCGGGTCCCGCACCGAGATCCGAGATCCGAGATCCGCTCCCCGCCCGGCCCCGCCGCCCGCCCTGCGGGGAGCGCCGCTGGTGACGTCACCGGGGGCGCGGGGTCCGCGACCCCCTCCAGGGTCCCGCCGGCTGGGGGCGGCCGCCGCGCGCGCCGCCGCCCGCGCGCGCCCCCGCCCGGCTCCGGGGAGCGCCGGGAAGGGCCGGCCCGGCGCGCGCCGCCCGCACCGCGGAGGGGAGAGAGCGGGAGAGCGAGAGCCGCGCAGCCCGCGCACCGAGCGGTGGAGCTTCTCCCAGGTGAGCGGCTGGGGTGGGATGGGGTTCTGCCGCGCCGGGGCTCCCGAACCCGGGTAGCGCCCGCCTCGCCGGCCGCGTCCCCGCCGGTGCGTATCGCCCCTTTGTTGTGTGGGCCGAGCGCGAGTCCCGCTGCGGGGCCCTGCCCGGGCAAGGCTGCGGGCGGGTGGCGGAGTGACTGCGTAGAGGTGAGTCCCGGGGAAAGGCCGGGGCCGGAGTGTCTGCAGACGGGACGGCTATGTTCCGAGCGATTTTAAACTTTGCTCATGGCCGCACGCCCCTGCTTTGGCCGGGCGGCGCCGGTCACGTCTCTGCCGACGGACGCCCGCAGCCTCCGGGGCGGCGCGGCGCGGCGGCTGCTAGCGGCCACCGGGCGGCTCTTTTGTGTGGCGCTGTGCGGTACGCTCCGCTCCCGGCGGCCCTCCCGCCCCGTTCCGCTCTTGGCGGCGGGCGCTGCCCCGCTCCCCTCGGTCGGGGCTGTCAGGGCGGGCGCGAGGCGGGGCCGCGCGGAGCGGCCGCGGGGCAGCGGCCGGAGCACGCGCTGTCCCTCCGCGGGCGACCCCCGGCCCCGTGCAGCCCCCGCTCCCGCGCGCGGGTGAGTAGGCGCTCCCTCCCTCCCTTCCTCCCTCCCCTCCCTTCCCTTCCTTCCGCGGGGCGCGGCGCGGGCCGGGAGCGGGCGCCGCTCCTCACAGCCGGCTCGCTGCGGGCCCCTCTGTCCGCGGCTTTGTGCGCGTCCCGTCCTTGTAAAGAGAAACAAGCAGCTGCAGCGTTGGGCCGAGTTGTTGAAATTTATCCCTTTGTGTATATTACAATATCCTCCATTTTTCTGCCCTCTAAACAACAAGCCTTTCGCCATCTTGGGCAAATTTTTATTCCAAAGTCTGACCGTCTCTTTTAGGAGGGAATGAGTATAAAACCTGAAAGCGCTTCTGGATAAGCATCAAAGTTTAGGGAATGTTATAGGGACAGATAGTGACGTCATGTAAAGTTTAAGGGGATTTTTCTCCAAGACTGTGCTTTCCTCTGGAATTCCTGATCTAACGTGTTGTAAACCGCACTTTAAAGAGAAAGGTTCCTAGTTGAGTGTGCATATACAGGGGACACAGTGAATATGCTTCCTTATCTGGTGTCTGGTTTCATATCAGGAAAATAATCATGCCTCCCACCTTTTTTTTCCGCCCTGACCTTAGTATTTAATGTGCAATGCTTAACCGTTGGGTTATTTAAAAAACAGTTCTGCAGTTATGATGTTAAATAACAAATTATCTGGACATCTGCATTGGTTTTGTTTATGGCAGTTATTAATCTGACGTGACATTTACATGAAACACTTGGTACAGGATCTTCCCTGAGAAATAAACAGTGTCTTCTTGGCATGAGGGACATGGCATTACAGACCTCCATTTTTAAATGACAGACTTGGAGGTATGGTTTGGAAGCAACGAACTTATTAAGGTGTATTATTAAAGGGTTTCGTCTGGAAAGTACCTATAAATATTACATGTAGTTTGGGTTATGTTCCAGGTACTGTATAATGTGTGTGGCTAAATGTAGTTACTACACTAAGCTCGTTGAAAGAACCGACTGCACAACAACTCCTTACCCAACAACAAATCATTTTTCCTCTGACTATGAATTTTGGATCAGCTGTTGTGAAAGGGAGAACAATAAAAGGTACTGTTGTGTTAATTTGGTTCTCCGTTGCTTTTTTTTTTTAATCTCATGAAAGTTTTTCTGGTCACATGACTTAGTGAAATGTGTAATTGGTGGGGAATAATTGTTGTAGTTAAAGTTTTGTTTTTCCATTCTTCTTTCTATGCTTGTTTGACTTGCTGCATATTTAAAGTCACACTATGGAGAATATGAAACTATTTGTATTTAATTTACATTTTCTTTGTCTTCAGAATTGGGAAAAATATTGACAACAGTTAACAGAAAGTAGTATGAATAGCTGTTTGTACATCAAGACTTTCTATCCAAATCAGTATTGAACGCTGTACTTAAAGCCTTGAAGTTACATTAGAACAAATGTCGGATGCTTATTTTATTTTCCATTCCTAAATGCATCAGAAAGTGTGGTTGAATTTGTTATTTCCTATCTGTGTGAATACCGAGTAAATGAAACCATTTAAACAGTTGAAAGCATGTACAGCAGGTGATTCTAAATTAGAAATGCAATAAAGGTCTAGAAAATTGGATAGGTTATAAATGGTGAGCAACAGAGGATAAGTAGTTTCCAAAAATGACATTATAGCTTTGACATCTCATAATAAACTATGTACACGTTTTTGTCAAAATGCTGCAAAATCAATAAATGCAAAATGTTAAGAAAATGGTAGCCAAGGTAATTTTTGTGAAGTGTATGTAGAGAAAGCACTAGGAATTGTTAAGGAATCTTCAGTGTTAGAGAAATTCTGTGTTCCCTTCAAGCAGGTGATACTGGTTGAATCATAGGTCGTACCAATTCCTGTAAACAAGTGGAGTATTTGTATCAGGTTTTGATGAAGTTGTTCATAAACAGAATGCTCTGAAAGGTAAAAAATATTTCTTCAGAGGATCAGGTATTGTTTCCTTTTTATTCCTGATCCAAGGTCTGTTCTGGATGGCACAGTATAAGGTTTTGTGACTATTGTGTATTTAAAATAAACTGGGGCTGTGATGCTGTTTTCTAGTTCCTGCCAGGACCAGGACCCAGTAGTTCTGACCACCTTACCTTGTTAGTTGGGGGTGGGAAATGCACACAAGGCCCTCTATTCCTTTTGGAGCGAGAAGGGCTCTCTTCCAAATGAACCTAGGGTATTGTTGTTTCCCTGTGAATCTTTGGATGCTTTTTTGTTGTCTCTGTCATTGGTGTTGTTGCTATTACTGTTCTTTTTCTTACTTCATTGCTGTAAATTGTTCTTATCGCAACCCAACACCTCTACCTTTAGTGCCTCCAATTCTCTGCATCCCGAAGAAGGGGAGGGAGTGAATGAGCATCACATGGTTTCCGTGGGAGCACTGAATTGGAGAATATCATTCTTAAACCACGACATACTGGTATTTCTCATCCAAATTATTTTCTTAAATTGAATTCCACTGTGCTGGGTTCCTTATAGGTTTGTGTTCCCACAAAAGGGTAGTTGTTTTTTAAGATTCTTGTAGGTTGTCAGTGCCATTGAAAAATTTTTTTGAGTAGTGTGAGAGAGAAAAAAACCCCTCAATACATGCTTCGTACCTTTTGGCGAAAAATACTTGGTTTTCTTGAACATGTAATAAAATATTTTGTGTTTTCAAAAGATAAACTAGCAATATCTTTATATCATGGAGGGAAAAAGCATTGGTTAACCACTTTAGTATATTTGTTTAATCTTTATATTGACCTTATGTTAAGAAAGTTCTACAAGGCTGGCTTTTCTTTGTCTTTTTTGGGCCACACTTAAAAAGCAAATAAGGTAATAGAAGCCTTTCCTTATAGGTCCTGTTCCCCTTCTCCTTGTTTTCTTTGTCTGCACGTTTATTGTAGAACTGCATTGTAAAGGAGCAGATGTTTTGCAAAACATCCTGATGTGTTGCTTTTTCTTACGGGAGTGCATAACTGTTCCTTCTGATGCATCGATTTGACAGCTGGTTGATTTCATGAAACTGCTAAGAAGCCATTAGTGGTGTCATTGAATTCAAATAGAACAGTCCCTCCCAGCTTGAACTGCAGTTGTTAGGGTCTTTGTCGCTACTTTCCTGTTCCTAAGCAAGATGTGGAATATCAGAGTTGCAAATAAAATGAAGCTTGTCCACCCGGTCTCATATCCCAGAATGAGGGAAAGGAGCACCTCACTGCTGTTAGTTCTATAATTTTCTTACAATGACATATTTGGGAATAGGAGATCTTGACTTGTGGTAGGTATAACCAACAATGCAGTTTCCTACACCCTTCCTCCCCCTCTCACTTTGGCATGTTAAGGGTTTCACTGTATGAACACATCGTGTTCAAATCCCTTCGCTGTGATCCATCTCCCGGACTCTGATGTATATATATCTTTAAATAAAACTTAATAGTGTAAACACTGGTGGAATTTTTTATTTTTTATTTTTCTTTTAATAAACAGACTATTGTAATAGAGCATTAAGAGTGATATTTAGTGTTTTCATCACTTAGATAATTTGGCCCAAGGAAGATTTCCATAGTCTACCAGTTTTCTCCCAAGTGTGATTCAACTTCTGAGTTAATACTGTAGTTTTACTACAGTATATTCAGTGAATTATGTTATACTACATTAAAAACTAGTTTGTGATTGTTAATTGCCACCACAAGGAACACAGAAACAGTTGTCAAAGTTAGCAGTGATTTTTGTGATTGTTTGATAGTTTACAACATTCTGAATGTAGACAAAAATGTACTAAGTATATGCTGGTCGACATACTTTGCAGAAATGGGAAGTTTGTATTGAAGAACATTATGCAGTATTTGGAATCTAGTTATAGATGATCTTCCACACTGCATCACAGAACGAAATGAAACATCCTTTTTTAAACTAACATCTATACTTTTAAAGATTTTTTTTGTTATACGACTGTTACACTTTTTACTTTAAAACCATTTTTACTGTAAATAGCAATGAACAAGAAATCACCAGAAGATTTGTGTGAGGAAAACAGTAAGTTCTCATTAATTTTTTAGTTTGTCTTTCTTAGGGACTCTATGAAGGTGAGACAGTATTAGTTCCAGTGTTACTTACTGTGGAGATAAGGAGTCTGGAAGGGTTTAGTCTTTTACCAACATCATAAGTAGCTGGTGGTAGAGGATGAAAAAAGAGCTGTCTTCACTGACTTGAATACGTAGTGTGCTGGGTAGTTGTTTCCTTGAAAACGGAAGTGCGTGGTTTGTTAGTCCGCAGGGTAATTGCTACGGGTAGGTAAGCAGAGTGCAGCAGGTAGTCATTAAACAAAACTGGGACCATGTATTCATTCAGCCTCTGCAGAAGGGCCAGGCAAGATACAGTATTTTGCCATTATTTTGTTTCTTAATCATACAGTTTTAAGTGGAAGAAAGGTATGTGGAACATATAATCCAGTTAGCACACAGTTTCACCTATTAGCTGTGTTAAGTTCTTATCCAAGTTCTTTAGTGTTTAAGCTCATTACTGTCCTAAATTTACTGTTATATAGTGCCATGGTCTTGAGCTACTCCTTAAAAATTAAAAACCAAATATACTGTGTTAAAGTCCTGTGCAGAAGTTCCATTGATATTTAAATGGAAATAAATTATAAAAGTAAAAGTAGTAATTTTGTGGTATCATTTGGATTTTTGTCTCTTTTGGGGGGGAGGAGAAATTGTGATTTATTTTATTCTGGTATTAACATTTCATGAGATGCCAGGTGAAAGAAACTCTTGGAGTGTGAGGAAGTCTTAGGGCTTGTTTCAGCTTTTTAATGTAGCAACAAAGAACAAAGGATACAAGGGTTTTCCCAGCTTAGTTTAACAGAATTAATTGATGTATTTAACACAATTCCTAATACCACTTCCTTCTCTTTTTATAGAATATCTTTCTGATCATTGGAAAAAAGACCAATATCAAAACATGTATACGGTTTTAAACTTGGTTAGTGACAGATGATCTTTCAAACGTAGTCTCTGAAATTATGGACTTTAGGAAAAGTCCATAGGGCTGGGCTTGTCAGTGTCTGTATGAAGCCTGTTGCCTTTAATGTGAATTCTCTTCCTTTACCTTGCCCTTCAGGGCCTCCTGAATGTCTTGGTTTCTGTATGTAAAGGACTTAAGACTCTTTTGAGTTGATATAGGTCAGGCATTGTAAATAGCTGAATGGGTTAAGCCTTGGTAGTTTGCAAAAAGAGATTGCAGAAATTTTTCTGGCTGCTGAGGGTGGAATCACCCAAAACCTTAAAATGCAAACTACTAAAAATGTAAAGAAAAACTACCTGAATTTTTTTTTCTGCCTGATGGACTCCTTACATTAGTAATTAGTGAGACTGCTCAGTTTAAGTATTTGTCACCGGTAATGTTTACAGCATAAAGCCTTTGGAAAGAAGGTAAACTTAAAAATAATACAGTGACTGTGTGATCATGCTGTCATCTTTTTGGAGCCTCACACAGAGCTTAGTTCTGCTCTGGAATTCTTGGAAAGGATAATGAAGAAGTTTCAGTTTTTGAGTAATGATGAACCCTAGCAGTGTATTCTTATTCCTGTAAATTACAGAAAGTGTAAGGTAGATTTTCTTTAGAGTATTTAATATAATAATTTAAAGGCACAAAATAATCTGCCTAGCTGTTCTTGAACTTGAACCTCAATCCTGAGTCTGTTGGATGAAAAGTTAAACCTTGAAATCTTCCAGAGAGTATTTTTTTCTTCACTGAGTACATAGATAATGTTTTTGGATTGTGACCCTATTTATTGATTGATTGGTGTTAATGAGTTAATGTTTTTCTGATGCTGAAAGATTCTCTAATAAACAATTCAGTGCATTTTACCAGATACCTGTTTTAGAAGAATGGTATGTAGTATCCAAGTATAATCAGCAAAATAATCCCACAACCCTCTCCTCAGCCCTCAGTCTTTCTACAACAAGAAGCCACTTGGACAAAAATTACTTCAGTGGTCCGTCAGTGCACAGGGACATAATTGTGTGGATTTTTCCTCATTTTTTGTTCTTGCACTTTTCTGCAAGCATGTGCTCATTAATCAAAGACACTGTACTGCTGAGGGCAGAGAGGTTCATCAAATTGGCAGCTTGTTTGGTGTAAAGAACAGTGTGCTGGAGCTCTTAACGTGCTAGGACATAAATAAATCTATGTCTTTGTATGCAAACCTGGAGGTTAATACTGTATAATTCAGTGTCCTGTCTTTCTTTTTATGATGGATGTTTTTAAGTGTTTGAAGCGTAATGCGAGCCTTCAAGCAGGTCAGGGCAGACAGGCTGATTGGCTGAAGCAGAAGCTTGGCAAAGGGGCTTGTGTGTCTGCTGTAGAGGGGTTTTTTTTGGCTTGGAGATCATTGTTGTATTGCCTGCGCTGTTGTAGGAGAGTTCCTAAAGATTGACGACCCTTGCTGTGCTAATGGACTTAGTAATGAAATGCAAATAGTTTGGTTCCAGTTTGTTCCAAAGTTACTGCTGTTTGTATGTAGCCTTAGCAGACCTAACATGTGGAACAAGCACAAAACGAGGAGGATTTCCCTGTAAAAATGGTTCTGGGATTTGGCTTTAACCAAGAATTGGTTAACCGTGAATTGGTTGCATATTCATAATTTAAGAACAGCTGGTTAGAGCAAGTGCATAGTCGTTTGCAAGCTATTATAAACCATTCTACTCACACATGGAGACCTGTGCTTGTGCTTTTTTTTTTTTATTGATCTAGCGTCATTTGAAATCTGGTCGCTGCAGCCACAGAGACCCTTCATTTTAGCTATGCTTGCATTGTAGAACAAGCTCAGTATTAAATATTTATTTTTAACTAAATGCTGAATAAAATGTTAAACTCTGAGCTTTGAAGAAACAAGGTGTAAGGGTGAGCAGTGACATACATCTTAAACATGAAATCTTGTTATGTAAAGACTGAAAAAGTGACATCAGCCAAGCTTTGTAGTCCTTTCATAACATTTGTTGTTCAGTATAAGAAGTCCTTGTTAGATTTACCCAGTGTTACCTTGCTAACACTGTAGTTGCTGGTTTTTTTGTGTTTTTTTCATGCATTGTGTCTACTCAGTGCTTTTGGGGGAAAGCCAAGAAGTACAAAATGTGATTGTATTACACAAAATGAAGGCGTAGTAAAATAGAACTAAGCAGTCCTGTTGAGTATCCTGTGGAGAAAATAATGAATGTATTAGGAATCTTGTAAAGGTGTGCTTATTTATCATTATAATGTGAAAAGTACATGCTTAGAAATATTAGTTATTAATACATAATAAGCTGTGATGGAAAGTTGATCTCCCTGCATTCAGTTTTGCTTTTCAGCTAAAAATCAAGCTTATACAGAAAAGTTTGATAACTTTTATGTATTTTTGCTTGCCCTAGTGATTGGAGCTTTTATAAAGTGTAATACATTTTTGACAATAAAAGTCAGTTTTCCTAACGTCCTTAGTTCTTGTGGGAATAAAAGAGCCTGAAATCCCTGCTCTCCATACATCTTTTGATCCAGTATGTTGTAAGTTATTAACTTGTTACTGATGTATAACCTGGCATGTAAATAGAAAGTGTTGCTGAGCAAAGTTGTAAATAAATTCTTAGTTAATATGTATGGATCCAGGGAAATGGGAAGCCATTAAGGGAGGTTTCTTACTGTGTTAGTCAGCGAGATAAAAATATCAAATACACATGCCTGAAAGAGTCTAGTTTTTCAAGCTGTATCAGTGGATTTAACAAAAGATGTTATCACTGCTTACAGCTCTGGTCTTGTCTGAGTAGTTACAGCAATTGAAAAAAAGGATAAACTGTGAGAAATGCAAACCAATATTTTTCCATTGCATCTTTGATCATTTTTCTTCCTTGGAGTTACCCGTAGCACCTCACTGCTTCTTTTCAATGTTGAAGAAAGAGCTAGGTCAGAGATAACTGAGACTACAACCATGTGGTTTAGGAGAGAAGTGAGGTGGAAGAATGCTCAGTAGGTCCCTGGGGGGACCCAACCTCTACAAAAGTTGTAATACCAGAAACAATTTCTTCATATCACAATTCATAGCTTTCAAAGCAGCAGGGAAAATTCCTGTTTGGATTTTTGGGTGCTTTTACTTACGGTCTAGTATTAGAAACAATAGATGCTCCCATTTTGGCTCTTTCAGAGAAATTACCTTATGCGGGAGTTGAAAAAAGTAAATTGTTAAGGGTTTGGAGGGGAAGCCATGTGAAGAATGGCTGAGGTCTCGTCTCTTGGTTTGTTCTGTGTGAAAAAAGGAGACTGAGGTCAGACCTCATTGGGGTCTGCAGCTTCCTCATGAGGGGAAGTGAAGGGGCAGCTCTGATTTCTGCTATGATCAGGGGCAGGACCGGAGGGAAAGGCTGTGTAGCTTTGTCAGGGGTAGGTTTAGGCTGGATATCAGGAAAAGGGTTCTGTCCCCAGAGGGTTGTTGGGCACTGATTAGGCTCCCCAGGGAGTGGTCACGGCTCCAAGGATGCCAGAGCTCCAGGAGCATTTGGACAGTGCTCTCAGGGACAGGGTGGGATTGGTGGGGTATCCTGGGCAGAGCCAGGGGTTGAATTCAGTGATCGTTGTGGGTCTCTTCCAACGCAGGATATTCTGATTTTAGGTCATTACACACTCACCCTCCTCTTAGTAATCACTGACAGATGGTGATTGAATTTTTTTCACTGCATTGTCATCAGAGACTATATTAAAAAGCTACTGTCCCAAAGAAAGTGTGAGAAATGAGAAGAAAGTTGAGATCCTAAGCCTTCACTAAAGGGAGTGAAATCCTGTGGATTATTGAAAAAAATCACAGCAATACATTGCAACAATTACTATCTTTCTGGCAGCTTAGTAGAGAGTGCACTTGGATTTTGTCATACCTTAAATGTAATGAAGAAGGTTTTGGAGGATAGGTTTTTAGAATGGGTGTATATTTGAGCACAATGGGTATGCCCCATTTTGATGACATACTGAAGTCCTTCTGTTTGCTTTTTTCATGTCTTTTCTGTTTTAACTTGCCAACAACCTGCCAAATAAATATCTAAAGAGTTTGAATAGTTATATACTTGCACTTAATGCATGTAAGAGTGTTTGGAGCAGTAAATTTCAGAAAAGAGAAAAAATACATATAGAGAGAATGTTATGTTACTAAATGTTACTAACAGAATGTTATGTTATAGAAAGAATGTATGTTACTAAAATGACAACTGACTTAGTAAGGGTCCTTTATTGTTTGGCCTTTAACTGTGGTATTAGTAGTATATTTTTCTGCAGTTCTCTTTTCTTCTTTTCTAGAAGTGCTTTTCAGGTCTGATTTTCCCCCTTTAAGGCTTAGAGGGTATAGCAAGTTGTCTTCATGGAACAAAATGTATTTTTGAAGAAGAGTGGGAAGTACCGATTCCATGGTTGAGCCTTATCCAGAGGGTTAGTTTTGAGCTATTTTTTTTATGATTTGCAAAAAGAAGTGTGTTAATTGTACAAAGAAGCAGTCAAAGGACATTTGGGGAAGGAAGGAAGGAACTCACTCTCGCTTACTTTAGGTAAAAACTAAAGTTAAGTGCACCCGTAAGTGCAGTCAGTTGAAAAATGCCCGTTTTTGCCTCACACTAGGAGCTGAAAGGAATAGATTATGCTATGTCATTTTCCTTTTATTTATATGTGAGAAAGATACAGAGCAGCTTGAAATACTTGCCTGTTTTTTGGGAGATGTTTTTTTATGTCAACCTGTTTCTGATTATCACTGAGGTAAATTTATAATCTTTTGACTCTTGCAGATGCCAGTGAATTTTCGACGTTAGCAGTTAAGATGTTATAGATATACAGCATATTGCGAAGTTTATTGTGTTGATACAAGTGGTTTATACAGAGCAGTGTTGAAATGTAGCCTGCAGTCTTTTTGCGGTCACGGAAATGAATTACGTGTTCTGAGAGATCCGTGCATAGTGTAAAGACTTTCACATTAAAACAGGTGTGGGCAATCACTTTTTAAAGATTTCTTGGCCTTTAAATGCTTAATTTTTATAATTGTGGTAATTTTTATACTTTGCAATATGTTTAAAATAAATAGATGAACGATTGTCTTACGGAATGATCTGTGTTATATGTTTTAGGAGACATTTGAAATGCATGTAAGTGGGATCTCTTTGTAAAGCTGAGTCACTTTTTTGCTTCATATGCCTGTTGCCCTTTAAGCACCTGTTGTCAACACGTAAAATTTTATGACCTTATGACTGTGGTTTTTGCTCACCTATTTGTCCATATGCCTGTCATTTCCTTGCCATAATTTTTGTTTGTAATTTCTTTTCAGCCGTAACTGAAAGTAGGCTAGACATTCAACAGTAAAGTTCCATAGTTTTGTGAAGATTAATCACTGTACTGAAGAAGATGCACAGATTACACCCGCCATCTGAGGAAGTGGTAGGCCAGCATTAGTGTTACTTCAGCAATACCCCAAGCAGTTCTCTGATTCCTCAGTGTGTGCCCACTGTACAAGAAGTATATATGCTGTCAGCAGTGTCCTTGCCAAGTGGGTTGTTGAAGTGGACTGCTATTTCCTCATGGGGTCTGGTTTATGGCAGTGGGAAAATGCTGAAGACCATCAAGGAACACTGCTCACAGGAGAATTTTTTCAGCCACCTCAAAAGTAGCACATGAGGAGACCTGTAGTAAAAAGCTTTTGCATGGTACCATGTACATGGGTTTTGTGCAAAGTAGAATGAGGATAGTGGATACTAAATTTTACTTTTTTTGGATCAAAATTTAGTTCTCAGAATAAATTCAATATGATTTCAATTGGAAAATGTTGGTGACTTTTAAGTAACATGACTAGAATGTTGTTTATATCTGCAACTACAAGCAATAAATAATCCAGTAATTTCAATTGGTGAAAATACTTTAGAATCATTAGCATGTGCGCATTACTTCTTATTGAGGGCACACAGTCTAGCCCAAGTTATGCTGACTTACCTTTCCAGTTCACTATTATGTGAGAGAACAAACATTTGCGTTTATAAAACGCATGCACATAATAATAAACAGTTTTCCGAAGCTTTCATTTTAGTTGAGGGTTTTTCAGAACCAAAGTCTGTGTGCTTACCAGTGCCCTGTGAAGTGGCTTGTATGCATGTGTCCTGTGGATGGCTTACAGCTGATTGCTCTTTCATTAATAAAAGCAGGACTTGCTGTTTTATACGGTGAAATGTAAGTGAAAAATACAAGGCTTTAAAAGATACAATCATAGCTGTTTTTTAAGGCAAGTGAGGTGTGTGCCCTCCTCCACACCCTGGCCCCCCCAGCCCCCCTTGCTATATATTGTGGATTGGATTACAATGATGTAGTGGATTCACTGACATCTTGTAAATTAAACTTACAAGAGTCAGACTTGTTTGTCAGATATTAGAAGGCCTGCATAGATAGCTACTTCTGTTGCTATGTTGGTTCATGCATGTGGCAGTAATTAGCTTCTGTAGATGCTAGAAAATATGTTGTCATAGAGTTGCGGAGAAGCAGGTTTCAGTGTGTTTTCACTCACTTAACAGAAGTCAGGTACCATTAGACCAGTATAAATTTAACTAATTTTGAACAGCAAAAGTGTAAGACTACAATTTCTACAGGACTTGAGAGAGAAGCTTGGTTTCTTAGACAAGACATTTAAGTTCCTTTTTTTATTTTTTTCTTTCTTGTAAATAGACCATATTGCATATAAAAATCAATGAAATAATCAGAAGTTGCATCTTTAAAAGTGTATGGCCTCAGGACAATTAATTTTCAACTTGCCTCTTGCTTGCTTTCCTGTTCTGGTTTGTTTTTTTTCTAATGAGCCATGAAGAAAGAGTCAGAGGTTAAATGATCAGTGGTCTGTAGATATCAAACCAAAAGTGAGTTTTAGAACAAACTTGTATCTTGACCATCTTTCCTTTTAAACAAATATAGTTTGTTAAAAACAAAAAGACTATTCCGTGGTAGCTTTTTAGTAATCTGATTCAATGTTTCTTCTGTGAGATACTCAGATACTGGTTGGTACTTAGGGCAATATTTAAAAAATGTGTAGCATTTCTCTTGATGTTCTTGTTAGATGTACTTCGAATTCCATTAGTAGCACAGTTAAATTAGTGCTAAACAGTGGTGGAAATTTCATTTTTGAGCTCAAACTTCAGCCTTTAGGAGCTGAAAAGTCAGGGATATTCTATTAAGAAACAGTTCATTAATTCAGACTTGCTAGCTTGTGGCCTCTTGTCATGTCATACCCTGTAGCGGCCCTTTCCACTCAGGTTTAAGGCTGGTGTTTTACAGTATTTTCTCTTTTAATCAGTGGACAATCGTTTTACAGATTCCTAAGTCTAAACTTGTCTAAATTTTGTTCTTATCCTGAACTTGAAAGCTGACAGAGCAGAAGGAAATACTTGCAAGCTTATTTTTGCCCAGAAAGACTGGGAAAACAGAAGAAAAGTAGTCTAAAACAGAAGTTCTAGACTTTCAAATAGGTAGTAACGTCTTCAGGCTTGCTGTAATCCATGCTGCTGTTAGCTTCCCATCTTGCAGAAACCTGGTAGAATGTCCAGTACATTGCTTTTGTACTGGAATGATGCTAGTATAATGAATGTAATACATGTGAATGGTTTGAAGTAAAAAACTATGACTACCAGTAGTTCCTTATTTTTAGATGCTTTTTCTGAGTGTAATTCACAGGGTTATTTGGGTTCCCCCCCTTAAATATGTGGCCAAGATTCATACCATTGCTTCAGCAAGACTGAAGGAATAGGGGGAGTGGAGAATCCTGACAGCAGAGCCCATCACTCACACCTAATTATCAATTTTATTTTAAACTAGGTAAGATTGCCAACTTGCTTTACACTTTCAACTTCTAGTGATGTCTTGTAGCCTATTGTTTTTGTGGCACAGCACCCAATGTTTTTTGTTCATTTATAATGTGAAACTGGTATGCAAGTTCTGTTTCTTTGAACTTGTTGTTACCATAAACCTTTTTGCCAGAAGAATTACTACAATTCTTAAGTTGTTACCATAACTCTTTGTCATTTCACTGTTCAAAATACAACTAAATACATGCTGAAGGACAGAGGTGAGTTTTGTAGAGTTGCATGTGTAGTTCTGAGGTCCTTAGCATGGGACTACTGAAGTGCGTCTGATAAATGGCCATTAAGGAGTTGAAGGGACTGAAGCATCTCACCTATAAAGGAAGGCTGAGAGAGCTTGAACTCAGCTCAGAGAAAAGGTTCAGGGGAATCTCATCAGTGTTTATAAATAACCTGTCTGAAAGATGCAAAGAGGACAGAACCAGGCTCTTTTCAGTAGGTCAGGACAAGAACAGGCGCAGGCTGAAACACAGGAGGTTCCATGCCATGTGCTTTGGGATGACCCTGCTTGAGCATGACTCGCTGCTGTCCTTTTCAGACTGACCCATGGAGCAATGTATCTGAACAGCTTGGGCCATGATGTGCTCCAGCCAAACCGTATTTAGAGTTTATTATCAAACCCTCTGGAATTTCTCAAGGTTGCTGAGGCACAAGCTGTTCTAAAAATAAGAAGAGGCTGAAAACAAGAAAACAGCACTACAAGAGCCAGATAACAGAAGGTGGTTGAACACCTGGACTGTAACCAATCCTGTGCCCTGAGGATTGCATGCAGAGCGTGTGGACAGGATGGGGCACCAATGAAAAGATACATGAACAGTAGTTCTAGAATGTATAAATAAGTGTGTAATGTAAACAGTCAGTGGCTTCTGCAAAATCATATTGGCTCAGTGGTCAGAGGTCCTGAGCTCCCACAGACCTATTCTGTGAGGTTTCCCCCAAACATCAGGAAACTCTTTTCGTTCATGAGGATGTCTGTGCACTGACGTGGGTTGTCCTTAGAGGTTGCGAAGTCTTCACCCTTGGTGATGCACCAAAGTCATCTGGACACAGTCCTGGACAACTCATTCTAATTGACTACTTGAGCAAAGGCTTTGACAAGACAGTCTCCCTTTCAATCTCAACCATGCTGTGATTTTGTGTGTCACTTGTTCTATATTTTAGGATATTTTGGTGAACCGTTTAAACTTACTTTGTGTCAGAATGATCCTAGGAGAGCATGCAGAGTCATAAGTTTTGACCAGAAGTGTAGCATATTGCTAGAGTCTTGAATTAAGACTCTAAAATTCTGAGAGAATTTTAGATTCATTGAAATAAAATGTGTGAGGATTAAGTTTTAAAGATCCAGTGTGATCTTTAAAAGTATAACTTTCTGTTGTTCTGTAATTTCTTAGTTTATATTGTTTTGACATTTTGTGCACAATGTCCTGAGACAGGAGGACTTGATACAAGCATGCCTGAAGGAAAACAAATATGTCAAGTACAAAATGGGTTTTTTTGTGCTGCTGTTATATCATGTTAAGAGAGAATGTTCACACAGGTATTTTTAGGAACTTCATGCTGAACTGTGTGAGCACAGGGAACCCAGAGTATGATAGGTTAAACTTCCGTTCTTTGCTACTTTTCCTCAGAATAATAATAAGGGTTGTTTTTTAAAAATTGTTTTAGTATAAGCTTAGTAGGAAGTTCTCCAGTTCTGCCTTTGATGGATTATTTCATATATTTACACTGTCAAATTCTCCCTTACCCAGAACCTGAGGGAGAGAAGGGTTGATTTTTCTTTTAGTAAAATTGGCTCCTTTGTTTTTTCCCTGAAGAGCAAGTTATTTCTGTTCAAATTTATCCATGCCTAAACAAAATACACAATATTTCTATGTGTAGCTTCATTCTGACAACTATATTTTGCATGCTTGCAGGGAGCAACACAGCTTCACTATTCCAGAATTTTTAGTGGTAGTCTCTGTTGAAGGATTTGCTTTGCCTTTCAGGGAAATAAACCTTCTGTAGCAGGACTCTGTATTTAGAAAAATCTGTGGAATAGACTTTACCACTGGTGTGGGTTGTTTGTTTTTTTCAGGTAACATGCTTATACTTACCATGTCGTCTGATAAATCAACTATATATATGCCTGATAGGTAGCTCACGTCTTGCCCTGATGATTTAGGGATAAGCAACAAAAGATGTCCATTAGTACCGTTGGGGTTTTTTGTGATACAGGATTTTTTTATTGCCGTGATACGATTGTTTGCACATGGACCAATTTAATGCCTTCTGTTGTTCCAGAGGAGTAATATTAAAGATACTGTATTAATTTGATAAAATCTGTTCACTAGTTGTTTTGGTTTTTTTTTTTTAAATGATTATAATTCTGCCTTTTAATAACATTTCTGCAAATAGGAAGACATAAAGTGGCTATATATATATGTATATATATACATATATGTATGTATAAACATACTGTGTTTTTTGAAATGAAGAAAAAACCTGTGTTTCCCTTTTGTCTTTGCAGTGCTAAAGTTAGCTTATCAGCTGCACTGCCATTTTTTGTAAGGCAGTAAATTTAAATTTAACAAATGTTAAAAATTAAACAGAAAACCCCCAACAAACCCCTGTTTGTAATAAAACCCCCCTTTTTAAAATTTTTTCATGGTTGTTTTGAAAAGTAATGCTGCCTAGTACTAGACATGTAACTAGAAAATATGTATGATTCATTAGCTTGTAAGTTTTATCATGATTAAGAGAAGTGTTCCAATCTAAATGTAATGGTTATGTAAGCCAATAAAGATGACTACAAGATCTTTAATGTAAATAAAATATTTTACTAAGTACTGTAAAATGAAGATACAATACTTGAATGCGATACGAGGTATTTCATTATCCCAGCTTCTTTGAATCCTGATCTATTTTCCTTATGTATTGTGCTAGTTATATTACTGGATATTTGTTATTGGCATCTTTCAGTACAAGGCTATGTAAGTCAGATTTGAATATGTGCCTCTTCTGTTGGAGCATGAAATCAGACTGGTTCTCAAGAGCAGAACGGAGGAGTATGAACTGGGAAACGCAGAAGAGGGAATGTGGTATTGCTAAGGACTATGCAATATGTGAAATAAGCGTTACTCTGGTTGTTTTGTATGACACCTGCCAATGCAGGAGCCTGATTGTTGTCTTGGAAGAAAGAGCGAGAGCCTAAAATTGTAGGGGTTTGCCCTGCTGCAAGGGAGTGGTGTGTGTGTTTGAAGATTGTATTATGTTTGTATATTTATATTGCATTTTATGTTTAGTTTTTCACAGGGAAACTGTAGGTCCCTGTGAGAATATTCCGGTGCCTAAAAGTGTTACACATATGCATGAGGAAGGTACTGCAATCTTGGGCAATACTGAATTAGAATTGCAGTATTGTTTTTCCTTAATGTGTATTTTATAGGTAGAAGCTGTCTCTGTTGCTAAAATGCTCTTATTTGTTAAATTGGTTCTTGTTTTATCTGATGCACCTATAAAATACAAGTAATGATATGTAGTAAATGGTTTGATCCTGGTATTATCTAAGTTGTTTTTCTGGAAATGGATTTGTTCTCGGCTTCCAGTACTTCTGTGGCGGTTTCAGCACAACTTGTCTGCCAAATAAGCCTTCCAGTACATTGCTTAGGATTATTTTTCCCCAGATTTTAATTTGTGAGTTCTGATTTATGAAAATACAGTATGTCCTACCTGCTTCAGGTTATGTGGTTTCTTGTATACTTTGAAAAATTCTTTTATGTATGTGTAGTTCATCAAGAGAATCATTACAAATAACTGTCAACAGTACCTGTGTTTCTGCCTCAAAAATGCTGCTTCTGCATTAGGTTTAAATTAACTCTCCAGTGTCACACAATATGAGGGGTCTTTTTCTGTTATGATATCTTGGGCTCTGAATGCCAGGTAATTGGTAGGGCAGGTTTAGACGAGATATTGGGAAGGAATTCTTCCCCATGTGGGTGCTGAGGTCCTGGCACACGGTGCCCAGAGAAGCTGTGTCTGCCTCGTCCCTGGAAGTGTCCAAGGCCAGGTTGGACAGGGCTTGGGGCAACCTGGGGTAGTGGAAGGTGTCCCTATATATACACATATATATATTCACATACATTTTTGAAAATACATTTTTGCAAGTTGGATTAATTGGTTTTGTATACAGGCAGGGCAATGTTTCTGTGACTGATGTGGAAGTATAAAGACTGAAAATCTGATACAAAGGCTGTTTAAATGTGCTCAACAACCAGTTAATTACCAATTTAATTTGGTTGAAATGCTTTAGCTTGCAGCTGGTAATTGCTTTTATTGGAGAAGGTACAAGATGTTTACTATTTGTCGCATCGGAGCATCTCAAAGATTTGGAGATCAAACTTTGGTTTTGTTTTTTAAGGACCTGGAAATAATATCTTTATATGGAAAGTGTTACCTTGTTACAGTTTTCAGAGTAGGACTCATATTAGCTTGTGTACTTGATATAATCTAATTGTGAATCAAACCTGTATTTCACACCTTTTGTAACTGTTTGTTACCAGACTTCTGTGCTGGGAGACGTAATAGAAGTGACTTATTGACATTCAGCTATGTGCTGCCTGTGTGACTAAACACATGCCTAACAAAGGTACTTGTATCAGTGGAGAGAATTTCCAAAATACCAAAGAACTTGATGATGAAGAATACAAATAATTTTATCTTTATCCTAATAGGCTCACTTAATTTCTGTGAGACTTTATGGTTGCATTGCATTTTTGTTCTTAAGTAACTTAATCTATTAATTTAAAAAAAAAGGCTTTTGAAACTTTCTAATAGCTTTGCTCCTTTGTCTGATTTTTTTATTCTTTCTTTCTCTGTCTTTTGCTCAGCTACGTTTGTGTCTGTGATTATTGCTGTTACAAGGCTGTCTAGGATTCTCTGAAGCAAGTACAATGCAGTGAAGTTTTGTCTGTGGCTGAGGCACTACGCAAAACAGTTACTGTGTCATTTTGGCAGTCTGGAGCAGCTAGCTATGTGAATGCTGAAGCCATGTCTTGCTGCTCCCCTCGTTTGCAAGAGCTTCCAACATTGCAGAGCAAGTATGCAGTCTCAAGGTAGTAGTCAGTCTTCAAAGAAAAGATCAAGTCCTGCCAGTGCGGTAATTTTCAGACTTTCTCTTGTTCTTTAGCTCAAAATGGATGTTAATGGATGAAATGGCACTTTGCTAGAAGAAAAAATTCTTTTCAGTGAAGGTGACGACAAGAAGAGGAGCAGTTTTGAATTTTTACCGACAATGTTTCTTTCTTCACGTTCTACTGGCATGATAGAGTTGTTAACCAACATGTCCTCACTTGTTAGAGAATATCCTTGACACAATTTTTGTTTCTCAAATGTACAGAAGTGACACATAGGGAGGTTATGTAGAATGGCCATGCTTTTTAATCCTAAGTGTGCTTGCTGATCCCTGTAAGTGCTGAGTCAGAGAAAAATTCTGTCATATCTGTAGAATGTGGGAGTCGATGAAAACTAATTAAAGCGATGCAAAAGCCTTTCAGCACTTTGCTAAAAGTGAGCAAGCTTTGCTAAAAGACCATTTTTTCACAAGTCTTGAATCTTGATCAAAATACCTAATTACGATGTAGACCATGTCATAGCTGACATCATTGCTTTCAGCCATTGTAACGGTGGAAGGTCCTGATGTGGAAAGGTTTGTGGCATAAGTGTGTCCAATGTGCTGACATAGCTTTTTGACAATCCATGCAGCTTTTGTTTCTTCCACAGTGACGGTTTTTTCTGAGTAGCCAAGTGTCAGAATCTCACCTTGTCCAGCTGCACAGGATGGTCAGCAATGTGAATAAACCCCCATAGCTCAGCTTTCTTAACATTCTTGATTTTTTGCTTGATCTATTTTAGAGAGAGGATAATTATGCAGAAAAGTGGCATGTTTTGCAGATATGCTTTACCTGAAAAATGCAAGAAAGGACTTAAAAGTTGAATTTGTTTTTTAATACTGCTGAACTAAATAAAGCCTCCAATTGATTGCTATGCTTTTGTGGTCTGTTGCACTGAAACAGAAATAAGCTCAAAGGAGGATTGTCTTTGTTCTTCACAGAGTGTATACAGAGATTTTTCAGCATTTGGAGGTCAAATAATGAACAACTGCATTAGTGTGAGAATTAGTAATATTTTTAAAATATTCAAAAATGGTCAAGCAAGCAAGTTCAAATTAATGGAGACTTAAAGAAATACGACAATTCAGAGGATAATAAGGATTGTCTAGAAGATATTTACTTTGATATGATTGTACAGTTTTGTGCCAGGGAAGGCTTAGATTGGATATTGGGGACAATTTATTCCCTGGAAAGGGTGCTCAAACCCTGGCACAGGCTACTCAGGGCAGTAATGTCTGAGTCTCTGTCCCCAGGGACATTTAAAAACCGTATGGGTATGGCACCTGGGGACATTGGTTAGCAGTGGCCTTGACAGTGATGGGGGAACAGTTGGACTCAGTAGTCCTGTCTGGCTTTTCCAACCTAAGCAGTTCTGTGTGAATGGATCTCTGTACACAAGGACTGAATGAATATGAGAGATGTCACCAGCTGCATAGATCAAATTGCTTGGATAAAAAAATATGATGGAACTATATGTGAGCCTCATTCAGGCATTTTGGGGCCAATCCATAGTTGCTGTGTGCACCGTTCTAGCAGCTAACTAACTTCTGTATTTCCTCTACAGCCGAGAAGTATAGTTTGCCCACTGCAGAATCAGCTACTTACCTAAATGTTTGGCTTCTACTTTCATAAAGCAGTGCTACCATATTCAGTGTAAAAATGTGGCTTCTTGTGCTTAGGACATTTGCCATAAAAATGGACAACTCCCATTTAGTGCTGAAAAGGTGATTTCTTAGTACAGTGAAACTGAATTAACATTTCTTATCTTCATTCTATTTGTACAAAGTTAAAATGTGGGTAGAGGCTGTAGTTTTCCCTCCACTTCTAGAATTTTGTCTAATGTGGGTGAAGAGTGGGTAGTTTTTTAAGGACTGATAAAATAATAGTGTGAGAAAACAAGGGATTTGGGGGGAGTAGAAGTTACGTTTGTGTTTCTCCTTTTCAAATATTTAATAATCTGAGGAATGTCCAATTGCAAATGACTGGAAGAAAGAAGACAATCTTGAAGAAATGAGACAGGGTATAACTAGATCATACTGAAGATGGTTTAGTGTGGGGTAGTTTTGGTGGATCCTACCTCCTGCTCCCTCAGTTGAGTTGTTTCTGTTTAGAAGCTGCAGGAAGAGCTGTAAAGAGCTTTTCCTCTGAAGGGTTCTGCGCAGCGGGGAAGCGTGTGACAAGTGAGTCCTGAGGTAAATGTGTCTCTAGATGGGAGGCTTTTGTGCAGTGACTTGAGTGATTCTCTTACATGATTGTTTCATTGGGAATGTCTAGGTAAGGCCTTGTCTGGATTACAGTTTTATTTCTCTTTTGTTTCGGAAGGATTATTCATATTCAAGAAGCATATTTTAAAAATAGGTGAAGAGGACATGCACTGGGATTCTGAGGGTAATCTGGAGATTTATGCAAGGATTTGAAAGAATTTAAATTGCTCTAGTTTAGCAAAATTTAAACCTTGCATCCTTCTTGCATACTCCTGCCCCATGGTCCACAAGCTCGCAAGAAAAATGTGTAAAGAACGTAGCAATTGCAGGATTTCAAGCAAATGGGGTCAAGCTGATTAAGAAAAAATTTAGGCTGAAAAGCTGAAAAACGTAAAGATTGGAGTAGGAAACCAAATTTGAAGGTGGTATTTGATCCATTATGAGAAGAATTGTGGGATGTGGGATAGGAGGGGAAGTAAGTTTGATCCAGAAGTCGTTTTCAGGTCTGTTTTCTTTCCATACTGGTTCACTGGTTTGTAGAAGGGGGTGGGGGAGAAATGCAGGCAGGCAAAACCCGACTATATAAATCTTTTAAGTGAAATTAAACCCAGAACGCAAAGTCTTGGGGGGAGCAATTGTTGCTTAAACGTTCATCATACTGACTGGTGTATAAATGTGAAGATGCAATACTGTTGATAATATATGTTGGTATTCAACTCCTGTTGAATTACCAGTTCTCAAAATCATAAGGGTGATTTTGCTTTGTCAGATCAAACATTTTATGGGATTTTTTATGGTTGATCAAAAGATCATGTTCTAAATCCGTTTTTATGAATGATTGGTTCTCTAGCATTAGTTCACCAGAGGAGATAAGTCTTTTAAAAAAACTGTAAAAATGTGTGTGTGTTTTTTAAAATCATAGTACTTTTCTAAAACTGCTCATGACTTCTTTCTTCCTTTTAACTGTTCCAGTAGAAGGGGTTTTCAGTAAATTCATTGACTTGTACTAGTATTTAGTAGGTATTGATGACTTTTCTTCTAAGCATTTTAAAACTACCAGAAATGGCATATCTTGCCTTACATAGAGAAATTTCAGTTTTCTTCAAATGTTCAGCTAAGTATAAGGGAATAAAGGCCCCTCATTTTATCAAATGTTCTTTCTATAGGGTTTTCAAGAACTACTGGTTACATATATTAATATAAGTATGAAAAGGATTAATACAGCTCTCTAATCTCACTTTCCCAGTCTCTTACAAATGCTACAGCTTTGTTAGCTTTCCTGTCACAGTAAACTTTCACAACAGAGTCTTGAATTAGGAAAACCAGGAAGAACGTAACCTGAAAGCAGTGTTCTTTCAGTCTTTGTTTGCAATATAATTAAAAGGGGCACTAAGTTTTGAGAAGACAGGCACATCTTTTGTGGTATGTTTGCACTGGAGAAATAAGCAAATTGCCATCGAGATAGAAAATGTCTTCCCTCATAGCTTTATGAAAACGTTGTTTTATTTTGCTGCATACTGTGGTGCTTTCAGATACTAAGTTTCGATTTAAATGAGAAGATGCCATTGTCAGAATGTAAACCAGTTATTCTAGTTTTGCTTGAAAAGCCATTTTGCAAACTGATAAGAGTAACAAAGGTGGGAATTCACCTCATCCTGTCTTCCCACTGAAGTAAACTTTAATTAGCTCCATTTATATGCTAATATTAAGCACAGGAAGCTTCCTTTGTCTTTACCTTTTACACAGTGAGGGAAATAATGCAGGGAGGCCTGATTAGGTTACATTAATGTTGCATAGTCAATACTGAAATTTGAAAATAAACAGTAAAATCACTCTTGTCCATGTTAAGTGTCCCATTCTTCATGGACCACTCTTGATTTTTTTGTATCTGTTTTTTTTATTTTAAATACTCAACTTACACCTCTCTCCATTGTTACTGAGTGTGGAATATTGGCTGTTTCTGGCCTTTTATTCTTAAGTTGCATTCGGATTTTGTTTATGTCTGAGGATATTTTGTTTTACACTTTCGAATAATTGGTTCTAAAAACAAATCTAAAAAATAAACCACAAAACATATTTCTCTGTAGGGCTTTAATAGAATAACTGGGAGTACTGAAAGGGAGAAGAACCAAGTTTCAAAGACTTCCAGTATTGCACACTTAAATGGTAAATCCTGAGCTTTTCATGTTTGTGTGTGTACAGTTATGCCAAGAAAAAGAATATTTAATCTGAAACAATATTCTTTGGTCCTTTAGAGTGTTTTTTCTTTCACTGTACGGAGAAGTTGGTGCTGTAGAATTTCCTTCAGTTCGTGCTAAATTGTATCTTTGCTATTGAATTTTACCTTGATCTTGCATTTAGTGCATCTGTTTACTCCCCATGTTGGACACTGGGACCAAAACCAGTCTGTGTGCTTTTAATTAGGGAACCATAGTAAAGCCTGTTTTTAAAACTATTTCATGACTCGGTTCAAGGCTGAGGAAGCTGTGACTGTGCAGTATCCCTGTCTGCGGGGTGCTTAAGTAGCTGATTATCATTATTGGCAAGCAGGAACCCGAAGAGCTTTTTTAACTGCCCTCTGCTGAGCCACTAACCTTTGTCCCAAAGTTCAGGTTTTGGGGGACTATTCAGTGCCTTCAGGTCTGATTCCAAACCCCAAATTTGGCAGTGCTACAGAAATGTATGTAGTCAGAAGTAGAACATATGTGCAGAATATTAGCTGAGAGCAAGTACTTGAGCTTTGAGCTTCAGTTAATGCAGCAAATGCCACATTTCCAACTTAAGAAAAGAAATATGACTTTGTTTTCTGCTTTTGGCCAGACAGTTCAGGGCTGTAGTCAGCCAGCATGATGATTGAGAGTGTAACAAAATGCTTATTTCTTTAAGCTTCCCCTTTCTCATATATTTTGCTCCCATTGTTTAAGTGGTGTAATTACTGTGTGGTATCTTCCGTCTCCTCCCTTGTTTTGGTTCCTGTAGGTTGGGTTTTTTGGTGGTATCAAAGTATGGCAGTAGGGTAGAGAAGGAGAACATCAATGTTTAGATTTCCCCTTGAGAGAACAAAATATGATACCCTTCCTTTATAGGTTCGTGATGATGTCACTGACTGTTGTGAGGAATGTTTTCTTCCTGGCTGTCCTTTGTCAAGGGAGAATACCTATTGCTTTCCTTGCAGGCCTGGGAGTGTAGCTTAACATTGGTGGCCAGAAAAAACAGAAAAAGCAGTTGGCGTTAATGCCCACACATTTACAGGTTGTAGTTTAAGATTGCATTAAAAAAAAACTATGGCTGCTATTGACTCAGCTGCTGCCTCCCTAGATTTAAATTAGCTAGCTTGCCTCTTAAAGAAGTTCTTGCTCATGTAGATGACTGAACTTTCATGTAAACTTACAAATGTGCTTTCTTGTTTGTGCCACTGTGAGATAGGTGAGCTTTATGCTCCCAGCAGTGTGATGCTGTAGAAGAGGATCTGTAGTAAAAATACCTGTTTTTCTATGCATTTGTTTTCTGAAAAATGCTCAGCCTAAAAACTCCAATCAAGGCAAACTCAAAGAAAAATCCTGAAATGCCATTTTACTGTAGCATTTTCATACATAGGCAAATGATGCTGATTTGCATAGTTAAAATTGTCAATGTAGCTGAAGAGAGCACCTCTAAACTTTGTAAAGCAAGTCTGTGTTTAGTCTTACAGAAGATATTTTTTAAGTACCACCCTGTAAAATTTCACTGAATCTTTACATGTCTTCAGTGAAAAAATATATATTGGAAAACCCCAACAGTATTGGATTTCTACTACTATAGCAAGTAACATTTTTCTGAAATGGAAATGTTGCGTCTGTTGCACTGTTTTTGGTGTCCTATACATTGTGTGTGAACTAGGTGTTTAGAAAAACTTGATCTACCCAGGGGGAAAAAAAAAAATCTGGGAAGTAAACAATCCAAGCAAGTGTTGAAAATTATTTTGAATTTTAAATTTTCAGTGCAATATGTGTGGATTGTGTACTGACACAGATGCTTCTGAATTCTCATTCCATGAGGAGAATTTGAAATCCGCATGCTAGAGAGCATTGCTAATGGAATGAAACTCTGGTTCCATTATAAGAAATTTGAGATTTTCCATTATTTTTTGGGAATTATTTTGCATTTTGACAGGTTCCTTTGGCCCACTGTGCTTACTGTGTTTATCAAAGAGGTATGGCAAAATGGGTATGTGTAGTTAAACAGATGGTTGCAAACAAATCAAGTGTTACTGTATAAGATTCATCTTCAGCTGTTCTTCTTGTAATGGCTTCGTAGCTGGCACTGGGAAACAGTGCTTTCAGTTTGCTGGAAATGCCTCACGTACTTTTTTTGGATAAATTTTAGTTTTCTGCTTGATGTGTCTTTCTCCTTGTAAAAGTTACTTGATGACTCAGTTGATCATCAGTTGTTTTCTGTTTTCAGGTGGCTGAACAGCAGTGTCACAGAACTGACCACGCTGGTCATAGTAAGCTGTAGCAGTAAGCATTCTGATAGTTCTCTGAGAAGCATGACTCATACAGGGTAAAGGAAAATACTGTTTACTGAATGGCTTAGTGCTAAATTCTTCATCCAGGTTGTGATTTCAGCCAGACATTAAGTACTGCCTCAGCTAAAACTTACGGATTCTTAGTCCATGGGTGCAGTTATTTTTGCGACTTCAGGTTTAGCTGTTAAGAAGGTCTTTAACAAATGACGTAATACTGTTATCATTCTTTCTGGATTACTTTGTATGTAGGCTTGAAATATAAATTTGATAGCGTGTAATTTTAGTTTTGTATACCTTTTAGTACTTTTGATGTCTGTTGTACAGTTTACAGAGTATTTAAAATTAATTGAGAGTTTGTGCTGGGAGTTTAATTCTAAAATTGGTTCTTAGCAACTTAGAAAGGCATTTTGCACAGTCAGAGAATATGTGATATTTTGCTAGGTGCTGAACATGAGTTTTCTTGTTTTACTAGACTGGGTGATACAGTGGAATCTGATGTCTCAGTAGTGACCTTCTGGCTCTCATCCCAGATGTAACTTTACTGTAAAGTTAGTAGAGGTGAAATTTGCACTGACAATAGGAAGGAAAAGTCTAAATCAATAATTCTTGCATGCTGGTTAAAATTATTTGTAAGATTAAATTTAAAAAGATCAGGTTTCGGAAGTGCTTTCTGTTTAATGTGGAAGAAGCTATGACAGCCAATAGTATGTCTTAATACAGTGTTTATGAGAATGGCAAGAGCACCATCAGCAGCTACTAAATTCAAAGAGCCAAGAGGTTAATATGAGGAGAGCAGATCTATTAAACAGGAAGGATCAAGTGAAGTAAAGTTCAAAAGAGCAGTTTTCCAGTGATTATATTGCTGAGCAGGCAGTGATAGGAGAGCAGGTAAGGGTGGGAGGTATGAGAGCCTGCTATTTCAAAATCATGAGCAGCATTCTGAACCATTAAAACAATAAAAAGCAGAACCAGGGAAGTCATTAAGTAATTTGCATTAACAGACAGAAATAGGAAGGTTTTATCTAGTATTTAATATTTAGTGCAGAATCAGATATTGTGGAACTTCCTGTAATGCAGTAGTGTACTGCCAGCTTCTGTAACTTGAGCTGGTTTTAGTGAAAAAGCCTTCATTTAATAAAAGCTTACCCTTCTTTTGTTTACGTTTGGTAATGTTTTTTGCTGGGATGTACTGAGAGTGCTACTTTCCCAGCCTCCAGTGACTGGAAGGATGTAGAAACTTTCTAGAAGAAGCTTCCACTTTTGCAGGGGATAAGGGGATGAAATATATAATTGGTATGAAACATTACCTCTATGTTTGGCTTTTAAAAGCTAAACCTGCTAACTTTCTGACTTCTGAAATCTTGTTTTTAAAAAAGTCCTTTACCTTGGGAAGGAGATACTATTCCATTAAGAATACAGGTGCATCGCTGGAGTTAAAAATTTGTCCTGACTTCTGAACACTCCAAGTGTTACAAGGGTTCCTTTCTCCTTAATGATTTGGGAGTTATTATCTACAAATAAGTCCTCTGTGGGGCAGTTTTTCCTGGGCCTAGAAGCATAGAATGAGAACTGCTGCTGGAGGCAGCTGACCACTCTTGTTTTGTGGAGTCATCGGAATGAATGCTGAAGAAAAGAGAGCTGTACTCAGAAAAGTGAGAAAAATGGTCAAATTGACATGCATGAATGTCCTCCCTGTAAGTATGCATTTGGAAAAAAACAGGAGGAATTTATGGATTTTTGCTTTTTGATGAGTTTTCTTATAGCCATTAAAAAATACAAGAGAAAAAATAGCCAGGTGTAGATCTCTTTCTTTCAACAAACTTAATTTTGATGCCGGCTATTAGTACTAACAGCTAACTACTCAGTGTTACAGCTTTCTACTCAGTGTGCCAGTTTATTTTCTTTGTGTGTTTATCCAACCATACTTAATTCTGAGACATGACAAATATCAAATCTCTGAATAATAATAAAAATGTATCCTTAATCATCTCTAACGTTCTTGTGAGTATAGTCAATTCCTTAGCCTACAGAACATACTCTCTTCACTACGAAGCAATAATAACCCGTCTGTCCAAACAAAGAGATGGCACTTCAGTGCACCTGGGGTTGTAACAAATAGGTTGATGAAGGGAGAACTTGAAAAGATTGGGGAAAAATGGCAAGTAATAATTCTTTCTGTGTTGTCAGTTGTGGTGTTGGTGTTTGGTCTTTTTGTTTGGTGGGATGTTTTTTAATTTTTCATGTTGCAATGATGCCATTTTAGATAGGAAGTTCCTGTGGATACTAATTTCTACTCCCCAAATTAAAATTCTTTTAATTCCTAAATGTGGCTCTCTTTATTTGTTACAAAAGGCAGCAGTGGTGGATTTTAACAGTCCAAATTTATTTGCAGAAACAGCTAATTCAGAATGTTGACACAATACTTGAAAGTTATGCAGATAGGACTTCTAAAAAATTTACTATATGGTTGTAACTAAACAAGTTATTAATGGCTATAAGAAAAAACCCCAAGAATTCAGAGTAAAAGATCAGCTTGGCAGAAGGCTGAACAAAATTTTCTGGAGTAAAGTTAGGAAATTAAGAAGAGAGGCCTCTTCGACAAAAATAGTGATGACAAGGCAAATTTTTGAGAGATGTTGCCATTACAGGAATACTGGTGTTGGATGAGTATGGCAGCGAGCAGAAGCATCTTCATAGGTGAGGTCTATACCTGAGGATTTTTTTTTTCCAGTTTTTTGGAAGGGAGGGTGGAGGGGTGGGAAAAAAAAAGAGCAGAGGAGCAAGATGTTAGATGATTCAGAAATCAGGCCTTCTACAGGAAGTTTAAATAAGGATTTTAACAGGTTTTGAAAACTACCCAGTTTTCTTTCACAATAACAAAAGTATTCAGTGGCTTACTTGGAATTGGGGGCTAGGAGTGTGAAAGCAAACAAAAAATGGGTGTGAATCAGACCCATGAAAGATTTAATGTATTTCGGTTACTGGTTCTAAAATATGAAAGCAAATTGCCAAGAAAAACCCTTTCCTTACTTGAAATTTAAATGTAGAGAAATAATGGCCTGTTTGCAGTAGAATAAAAAGACTTGCAGAAACAAGCAAGTTAGACAAACAGTTTTTACTTTTATAAAAACATCTGCTTTATCGCTTGCAGCTTCCATATATCAGAATAAAAGAAAATTAACAAAAAATGTGATTATTGAACCGCAAGTGAAATAAGTTGGAATACACTTCACAGAGTACTGAGGAAAGAAAGAAGAAAAATTTGGTGAACTTGGGTTAACAAAAGTAGTTCTATGGTTTTATAGCAATTTGAGTGTATTGGTATGCTGTTCTCCCTTCTCATCTAACGTTAGCTTAAGCATCTACATAGCAAATACATAGCTGTATTTGCCTTTTTACATTTTGTAACTACTCAAAAAGATGCAGAGAATTCATGGAAATGTGCATTTGGTTATGGGAAAGGTATCTCTGTTTTTATAGTTCCCCCAAAACAATTCTGGTGCCTACAGTACAATGAAGCTGTGGAGCTGCTGAAGTGGGTCTAGAGGAGGCCACAACAGTGATCTAAAGGCTGGAGCCTCTCTGCTTTGGAGCAAGGCTGGGAGAGCTGGGAATGTTCCCCTGGAGAAGGGAAGGATCCAGGGAGAGCTGGGAATGTTCCCCTGGAGAAGGGAAGGATCCAGGGAGAGCTGGGAATGTTCCCCTGGAGAAGGGAAGGATCCAGGGAGAGCTGGGAATGTTCCCCTGGAGAAGGGAAGGATCCAGGGAGAGCTGGGAATGTTCCCCTGGAGAAGGGAAGGATCCAGGGAGAGCTCAGAGCCCCTTGCAGGGCCTGAAGGGGGAACAAGGGCTGGAGGGACAGGACACAGGGAATGGCTCCCAGTGCCAGAGGGCAAGGATGAATGGGGTCTTGGGGAGGAATTCCTGGCTGGGAGAGTGGGAAGGAGCTGGGATGGGATTCCCAGAGCAGCTGTGCCTGTCCCTGGATCCCTGGAAGTGTCCAAGGCCAGGTTGGACACTGGGGCTTAGAGCAGCCTGGGATAGAGGAAGGTGTCCCTGGCCATGGCAGGGGGTGGGGTGGGATGAGATGAGCTTTATGGTCCCTTCTAAACAGAATCATTCTGAGATTTTAAAAGGAGGCTGTTGATGGTTTGTGGTAATAATGTTTGAAAAGTAGCAGTTTGGGGTTTTTTTGACAGTGTAGGGAGGTACACACTTAGCAAGCTCAGAAAATATTTAAAAGCTTCCAAAACAGGCTGTCCCCCAAAGAACATGAGAATTTACTTACTTCATACTTGTGTAACACCTAGAGGTTTAATTATATCTTCACTTTAGTATACTAACAATTAATATTGACTAAGAAACTAAAGATAATATGATTGTAACAGTTTTGCATGTTTGCAGTAATTATATTGAGTGTAAATGAAGCACAGGGCATTTGTTCATTTTTTTCTACTTATAACTTCTATGTAGATATTTTTAGAAAATCATCTTATTAAAAAATTGGAAGTAATTTATTGCTGTATGTTGTCTGCAAATACGGTTAGTGTGTGTGCACTTGTATATCCTTGCTTGTATGTATTTAGATGCCTTTATTGACTAAAACCAATTAACATGCTAGATCAAACAACTAAAATTACAAAAGTAAAATTACAAAAGGACTGAAAGTGTCAAGGAAAGAATTAACTAACTGCGTATTTCTCTGTGGAATATCTGCTTTTTATTATAGTTTTCTTTTTAACTAATAGTCTACATTTGATGAGTTGTAAGTTACAATAGGAAGGCAGTTAAAAAACCAAAACAAAACACAAAACCCCTTTACTGACCCAGTTTCTGTAAGAATTACTCCCAACTCTGTTAATGTTTCTGCTGCAAACCAGATTTAATAATGGTTATCTGCTGAGGGGCAGATTCTGGTTTAGTATTGTAAATCCACTTCTAGGAGGAATAGGTGGTTTGTTAAACTTTACTGTACAGATGACAACTGGAGGAGCTCAGATGTAAATGCAGTTTTTGGTAGTATTACCGTCTTGCTTAGACCAGCTGATTTATTTTTGCAATAGAAACATTCTGTTTGCACAAGGAAGTGTTTTGTGTTGTTTACAGTTCCTTCAAAAGTGTAAAAGTTCAGAAATATTTCCAAGTACATGTGATTAGATTAGAGTTTTCATTTTGTTTGCTTTGGCTTTCTTACAAAAGGAAGTGTTCTTAGCATTTAAAAATAAAGCTTTGCCCACTTACGGGAAATGAGAAATATTTTTTCTTAATAAATTTCAGAGTCTTAGCATACAGTAGCCTGAAATGTAGATGTTCAGGTTAAGACGACGTCTGGTTGACTGTTGAAAAGATAATTTTCCATATGTAAATTGTCACTGCCTTATATTTTCATATAGAAAAATATAGATACATTTTTCATATATATAAATCTTCAGGAACTTTTCTGCAGGTAACTCATCTTGACTATCCTTGAGTCCCTGTTTCAACTAGAAAGCTTCTTTAAATAGGACTTGACTAATTCACCACAAGGAAGCTCCAGAAAGTCTGGTCTTGGTACTGGCTATGAGTTCAAGGAGGGAGGTGTATTGTATGTGGGGGTTATTTTGCTATTTACCTGGACTACCATCGATAATTTTGCATTTGCTTATTCAAAAGTTCAAAAGAGATTGTAATATATGCACTTTACAGGTGTTATAAAGTATTTTTTTCATGAAGATAGTTGCAAGCTTCATCTAGCTTTCAAATATTTTGCTCCTGTGTACTTAACATCTTGAGGACTTGTATGGCAGTAGTTGAAGTTCTGGCTATGTGATCATAAATGATTACATACATATTTGTAATACAAAATGGTTTCTTCCATGGCTCAGTTTCAGTATAAAATCAAGCTGCAACTTTGCCTGTTTTAAAATTAGTCTCGATTACTGACATTCACTTGCATTTCGAGACTCCAAAAGTTGCTATCTATGAATGTCTTCATTAAGGTCATGTTGTAATGGTCCTGATGATGGAGCATATATTCTTGTACTTGGCAGAGAACGTATGTGTGTGCGTATAAATATTAATGCCTATCAATATATATGTGTGTGTATATGTGTATATTGGTTTTATCAATCCAGGTATCATATGTTTTGTCTGAGGACCTAATTCATTAGGTATTCTTTCAGCAAGTCAGGATTCTCTTTCCTCTTCTGACCCATCTCCAATCTGGATTTTTTTTTTTAGAATCAGTTTGTATATACATCAAGAGCTGAAAGTAGTTTTGCTGGTTTCATTGAGGTTGTGATAATTTTTTCTGTGTAGTAAGTATCATACCAGGCGTATTTCGTTTATTTGGGAAAGAATGTAGTAAATTGTGATGACGTGTATGTCCATTATGTAAATGCAGATGTTTTCTAACTCATTTTTTTACATGTTTTGTCAGTAGTCACAGATTTTTTTTTTTTAAGTTTTTCAAAGGTAATTTCTTTATGGCAAACACAATAATGAAAAGGGTGTGCAATTTGGAATTTTCATATTCTTGCACAATTCAGAGGAAGTAAAGATATGGTGGATTAGAGTACAGCTTAAATGCTTATCAGTTGAATAAAGTATGGGCTTAGAGGTAGTTGACGGTTATATGTATCATCTGCTTTAGATATTTTACAGAGGTGATGTCAAGGTGAAAGCAGACTTGCAGAATGGTTGGAAATCATTGATATTCTGACTCTGAGGCTGTAAATGGCTCTGTGGCAGATGGAGGCTTTGTCAAGGAAGAAAAATGGCAGCTCTGCAGCATCATAGACACTTGCTTAGCAGCTCAGCGCATAGCCTGTGACCTTCCAGTGTTCAGGAGTTCCTCCTGTGCTTCCATAAATTGTCCTCCAGTTTTACTCCCGAAAAGTAGATAAACAGTAGTCATGACAATTCTGTACAATTTGTGGTATTTCATTGTGAAAAAAAATATGCCTGCTTTATTGATAAGTATTAAAAGTAAGCTTTCAAGGATGCTTGCAATTTCTGCATTGAGGTGCCAGTAGTGGTGTTTAACTGAGCCCTGTGTAATACTGAAAGTGAAGATGTTAGTGTGCATATGTATGGCTACAAGTACAGCACAATACAAAACTTGTATATGCAAACTCTAGATGTAGATGTGCATGTTCTGTATGTGAACGTGTATATGTTTATGAATATTCTCTGGAATATTTGAAATACTATAAAATGGACAGTGTTAATATTTGGAATATGCTTGTACTCTGAGCACCTATGTCTGTGATGTATTGCAGCAAAATACAGAATTTTAGACTATATACTGAAGTAGCTTCTTCAGAGTTCAGAGAGACTATGAATAAATAAATTTCTGGGTTCATGCTTTTTCATATTGATAAAAATTCATATATGTTTTAGCACCTGACATCTTATCCTGTGTGGTGTTGATATGGTTTCATCTGTATTCTTGTCTATGCTTTTAAAATAAGGGTTTACTTTTATTAGTAGAATAACTGGTTTCTGTGTTCTCATGCCTATAAAATTTATGCCAAGCTGTGTGAGTTGGGAAGTTTTATGTAGTGTGCTTAAGGTATATGCATGATTGCCTAGTGTCAACAGCAATGTACCAGAATCACATCTTTCCTATGTACAGCAAATTTGCATATCTTGTCTTTCTCATTTGAATTAAGACTGTATCATTTAACAGTTTTCTATATTCTTAGGTTCCATAGCCACTAGATTGATCCCTAATAAAACCAGTGATGTCAGTTGCTGTGGTGTGTGGCTTTAAGGGCCTGTGAGATCTTGTAGAAGATGCTTAATTGGACTGTTGATCTATACTACATGGCAGTAAGTAATTGTTAAAAGTGCAAGCTTTTCACAGCTATCATCTGCCAGCTGTACTCTTTAGCCTACTTGACAATTCTTGGTGTTTCAGAAAGCAATCACTGTTTATCACAAAAGAAAATGACCTATTGCTTTCAAGGGTCAAGGTTGTTGCATTAGAGCTTCTTTATTTCAGAGCCTGGAGGTCATATAGTCCTTGCTTTTATATTAATCTTGCCTCCTCTATCTCTTCAGCTTCAGTCATTTTGAGGTGTAATGTGGATGGCTTTATTGCAGAAGGACAAACGCTTCATAATTGAAAGATGCATTTTTGATAGTGTGATATTCTTCATCTTTTTATTAGGATGTGGTAATGCAGAATGAGATTGAGACCTCTTCCTATGGCATGTGCCTGGATGTTTGTATCCTGTAGCCACATATCTTTGAAACTGAGAGAAATGGAAGATAAAGTAAGACCATGTGTTTGATACCTTTAGCTTTCGAAGGTTCTTAATGACATAGGTGCTTGTTAACTTAGCAGTGGAACACATATGAAGACAGTTTTTGGAAATTTTTGTGCTTTCAGTTACTTACCTAGTTCATTATGTCCAGTATCTTGATGGTATTCTTCCTGGGCTGTATAGAGACCATTTGATACAACGGGCTCCAGGGATGCTTAAGTCCATATTCTGACATGTAATTATTTTTCTCCTCTATTTTTTCAGCGGTCTTTTGGGTTTTTTGATGTTGTGATGGTTGTTGTAACTATAAAATGACAAAATGGCTTACTTTCCCCAGACAAAATAAATTAAAAATCACTTCCATTTATTCTGTGAGAGATGTGTGCAATTTTTGTATACTAGAGTAAGTAATTATTTGCTCGTTCCTTTTAACGGAGTTAGGGTTTTGTAGTGTTAATTTAGAAAAAAAGAACAAGCAACCATCCATGCCTGCCCAAGCAAGCACCATGTCATGTGTGACCTGCACCTCCTCCCCCCTGCTTCTGAAAAAAAAAAAAAAAAAAAAAAAAAAAAGCCAACCCTCCCAAACAGGTCACCAGACAATTATTCCCTATTTTGTATTAGATTTTGGTACAACTTTGGAGCTTACCAACAATAATACTAACTTGATAGTACCTTATGGTAACCATGTGTTACTTGTATTAATTAAATTGGGGGAAAAAAAATCTGTAAAATGAGAACAGTAGGAAAAATGTATTCTAATTTCACTAGTTATGGGGTGATTTCAAAACATAGGCTTAATACTTTTGGAGCTAGGGGCATAAAAATCTTTTATCTATGAAGTATTAGACAGCATATAACCTGCAAAACCAAAATAAGATATTAGCTTTTAAAATACTTTCGTAACTTTTAAAATTTTTATGCTCACCTCTGAGTAGTAGAATAATTCCTTTCTGTATTCATCTCTTTTTCAGTAAAGTGTTTTATGTACCTGTTATGTATAGTGCATACATTTACATACTGTCACTGAACTTGCTGGATTGTTCTACTTTTTTTCATTACGGTCTTGCTTGTTCAAGCAAAGAAAATACACTTGTATTCATGTAATGATGCTAAATTCTGTCCTCTTTAGTCATTAGATTAACAGAGAGGGTATTTTTCTAAAATGTGGTGTTCTGTTAAATTCTTGTATTAAGGGGTGTGCAAATAGAACTATGAAAGTATAGAAAGTGACAGCCAGTTTTTATTAGATGTTTCTGCGGTTTTACAAAGGAAGTAAAACTCCTTTGTTTCTATAGTACCCGTTGATTTTTCTTTCAAGGCTAAGTTAACAATGCTGATGGAAGCTATGCAATTAGAACCTACATTTAGCAGTAAGCAGAGAAAAAAATTTTGTAAAATAAAGTGTTGTACGTACGGTGTTAAAATATTTTGCAGTATCGCTGTGCTTGAAGCAGAGAAACGAGGACATGATACTTGAAAGGTCGAAAAATGAGAGAAAGAACAAATGATGCAAAAAGAAAATGACACTGAGGTCTTGTTTTAATACAAATGTATTCCAGGTTGACGGCTGATTTCATTAGCAAATCTCATTGTTATGCAATGTCTGTTCTTCTGCAGCAAAATGAGTATTGTATTCTCAGAGGGTCTGTGTATGTGTACTTCGATGATAGATAAAGAATATATTTATTGTTCCAAGCTTCTAAAACTTCTGAAATATCTTTATCGTTTCAAAATGATTTGTTTTCAGTTTTCCAATAATGTGGTAAATGAATGTTTTTTTTGGCGGAAAATAGCAGTTTAACCCTCCCTCTATGTGCATTTCTCTGCCACGTTTGCTACCTATGTGATCTTTTCTCCAAAATCTCGTTTGACCAAACAGCAGTTCATACTGAATTTATCCCTCCCATACATATATGTAAAGAAAATTAAGAATATTGGTTTCTGTAATGCTTTATAAAATGGATGATAGTAATGTATGCAGAACATGGAAATAAACCTCATCTTGGTGTCAAATCTCATAAAACTCAAATGAGTACATTTTATTAGATTATACTGAAAAATATTAGCAAAACTTTATGGTAAGATATATCAACTCTGTTACGAAATGGCATGTTTTGGTACATAGGACAATGCGAGCTCCTGATATGGTTTAGTTTGTTTGGTTTCCAAGTTTCTAGTTGAAACCATTCAGTAATACTAAGACATTTTGATAATCAAAATACTAAGAATGAAAGGAGCATACAAGAAAGCTTTGATACAAGAAAATTAAAATATACTGAAATTATTTAATTCAGTCTTTTTTCTATGCTCTTTGAATATTTATTCCATGTATATATTCTTTGTGGGCTTGAAATCTAGAGGCAAATGTTTGAAATGCTACTAAATGAGTGATAATTTGGGATTTTTACTAGTTCTGGGATTCGTTTTTGACAATGAGCTTGCATGAAGAATGATTTTGGGCACTGAAGTAATGTAAATAATAAGCTGATTTTCTGGGTTTTTGTGTGACTTCTTATGTGCACTGAAACAATTCTGTACTTACTAGGGTTTTGGTAAAGATGTATTTAATAAGAGTAGAGTATGGCTCTTTCTGAGTGATGGTTCACTGGTAGCTACTGTGTTCCTTTCAAGTCCATGGTACTGTTTAAGAAACAAATTGACAGGTGCCGTGTTCATGCATTTTGGAAACAATTGAATAAGAAAAAAAGGGCCTTTAAAACAAAAGCTAAATCATGAGCAGTATGACCCATAAATGTGACCAGGATATGTAGGAGGCAGGGTGAAGGGAAGATTGTTACCTCACTTCCCACTGAGAGAGGATACCTTTCCCTTCGCTTTGGTAGGGCTATAACCAACGTAAGGATGCAGATTCCTTACTGTCAGCTGATGGGTTTTAAAGATTGGTTGACATAGTTGTTCTTGGTGGTGAGAAACTATTTGAAATAAGGTAGTCTGTGTCTTGTGCATCTTTGTTTTCAGTTTGGAGACCAAACTTTAGACCAATCCAGTGAGTACTAGTGGTACTCATTGTAATAGGAGAACTCAAGAGTGGGCTCTGTACAGTAGCATATGTAGGGAAGAAGTGGTACTGAGGCTTGTAAATGTTGTCAGTCTGAATTTATGGGTATGCAAGTAGGACTTGGTTTGGTGTGCCGTTCCATGAAGGTCTCTGAGGAGTAAATGGTGGTTGAGACTTTTGTTGCAGACTGAATGAGGGGAGGAAAGTTGGTTGTTGGGCCTATCCTTTGTAGACACTCCTCTCTTCCTGCCAATCTTCTGTACTTTAGTTGGAGGTCACTTCTATTAATTTGTTAGGTTTTTCTTGAATAAAAAGATGATTTAGAATTGCTGTCATTCCTTAAGTAATGAATTGTCCCTTTTGTCTCATCCTTATTGGTCCATGCAGTTAGTGTCAGGGGATTTCAGCTGAAATTGCTAGAAGCAAAAGACAGACCAATACTGCATCTGAAACTTTTATAAATAAGCATGTTGATTTAATAAACTGCAGGAGGTTTATGCTCTCCAACACCATTGATGGAAGTTGTGTTCACAGATGATGCTGGATTCAGGTACTGGGCCTGTATTCATAAATGTTTGCTATTTTGAGCAAGTATTTCTGCTATGAAGTAATGTGATTTTTGCAACAGTTTTGAAGTTGGATCAAGTTATGATGCAAAATGTAAATCTCTGTTAGCATTCACCACAGGTTCTGTAAGGATTGTGTGTTCTTCTCAAGGGTGTGTAAGCAACGTTCATGGCTTAACTTCTTTTATATTGCTTTAACACAGGGTAAACTGAGTTCTAAATCAATGTATGGAGTAGAGCTACCTGAATGAATATAGATAGTTCTAGATAGACTGAAATCTAGTAAATAAAGTTTTCAGGATTTTGTAACTTCTTTATGACCATAAGATTTAGTTCCATGGGGCAGTGTTTGAAGTCTCAGTGGAGGAATACTTGAATATTTTACTTACTGTTATCATAAGTATTGTTTTGTAAAGATTTTAATTTTTTTATTTAGTTTGCCTAATCATACCTACAGCTAGAGTTGTATTCAGTACCCATATTTATACTTAGAATTTGCTATCACAGAAAGTGATACTGTTAAAAAAAGTAAATCTTTCACAAAGACAATAACTTATCCGCTTGGGCTCCACAGGTTGAGGCCATGCCATTTCACGAGGGCAGGGGCTGATGCGTATTTGAGATACAGCTGGAGCAGTTGATTTATTGTGTCATATTAGATCAGTTTTTTTAACGTAGTTCTTTTCATGAAGCTGAGGTGTTTTGGTGGCCTGTAAAACTTCTGTCTTAGAACAACAGCTGCTGAATCTTTGTTTCTCTCTTGCTGACTAACATGGAGGTAGTGGGATGTAGTTCATGTTTAGCTTCTCTGGTGACTACAGTGGGAGAAACCAGATCTGTGCTTTTAATGTTTCACGGTTACTGGTCTGATTGAGTCTGGGGTTCAGAAAATAAGTATGGACCTTCTGTTTTGCTACTTCCAGTGGCATGTTGTTGTTTCTCTCTCCTTCGTTTCTCTGTCAATGCTAAACGGCTGTTCCACAGTAAGTATTCTTCACATTACGAACTGCAATATGGATTGAAACAATTTTAGAAAAATTATTGTTTATGAGCTATTATTTTGACACGTAGAACTATTCTATGTTATTCTCCTGGAGTCATACAAGAATCAAATTCATTGTGGCTGTATTTTAGCATGCAAATTTCTGATATTAGCAGACTGATGGTTCAGAGCATGGTCTTCTAAATCTTGCACTGAAAGCTTGTTTGCAGTGATACCAGTACCAAACTTACCCTGATTAAATACAACATATATTGCTTTTTAAAAGTATTTTAAGACTACTGTGAAGAGTGCTGCTGATACTCCTTATTTTCGCAAAGGCTGTTCTCATTTGATGGTTTGAAATTTTACTGTTTGTCTTCAGAAACACTGCACATGGTTTGACAAAACTGCTTTTTTGAAAGACAAGAAACAAGATACTGTGTGAATGAAATGCTGAAGTTTTGGTGTAGTTTCACTTAAGGCAATAGAGTTAATATGCAAGTGTTTGATGAGGAAATTGTGGCTGTACTATTTACATCTGTAGCAAGCACAGCCTGCAAAATTCTTCTTAGTGTGTTGTTTTGATTGCAGAGATCCCTCTTAATATATCTTAGATTGTTTGGGAGATTTTGAGGACAGAATCACTCCTCCATTGGCAGTGGCTGCATTTTTTGCTGTCAGAGTTTTCTGATACAGATGCACCCCTTCATATTTCATGATCTTTCCAGTAATTCTTTATTTTTTTCCCATAGGTTTCCTTTGTTTCTTTCCTGATTGTGAAAAATGGCTGCAATGCATTTCTAACATTGTTATTAGAAACTTTTGGTGTGTTGTTTCTTGTTTTTTTTGTTTAGACATGTTACTTTGGTGTATTCCCTAGGTTGTCTTTGATGCTGCTGCATTTCAGAGGGAGGAGGTATTCATTGATTGATTCTCTGCCCCCCAGTGCCTTTGAATCTTTCTCCTGCTATACTGATGATTTTTCTCGGATTACATGTTGTGGTTCAGGCCATTGTGCTGTTATTTTAGGTCACTGTAAAAGTTTCCTTTGTATCAACAGATTGTCTAATAAGTTATCCATAGCAGAAATTTTGTATTCTGTTTTTGGACCAAATAATTTATTCTAGTTTCTTAGGAAAAGAGAGTTTTTTGTTCTGTTTGACTGTCAAAGTTTTTATTTTGGGGTAGTGTTATTGTTTATTTTTTGGGGGTTGCTTTTTCTTTTCACCTTTTAATTTTCATAGTAACCTAGGACCCTCTGCAGTTCCACCATGAAACTGGAGCTTGTGGAAATTAATTTTTGAAATGATTATAGATAGGGAACAACCTATAATCTCTTCTCATGGAATCATTGCCATGCATTTAGTCCATATGAGATTATTTCTTTTTGTGAAGAAAAAATTTTTGGCAGTTTCAAGAAAAGGCATTTGAATTTTTTTCTGTTGAAATTGTGTTAATTAATTCCTATGATTTCTGCATATTATTAGTAGATTTCTTTAATTGGCCCCTTTTTTGGAGGTTGATGCTTAAGTTCACATGCAGCGATTAGAGTTTATTTTCCTCAGTTTCAGATTTTTCTAGGGTTGTTACAGGGTATAGTTTCATAACACTTTTACATACCAAAACAACTAGGGAGGCAGTGTGTTCTGGAGAGTGTGTGTGTGTGTGCGCACGCCTAGGCATCATTTATATGAAAATAAAGATATTTTTCTTGGGCTTGGCAGAAACAAGAAAACTATGCAGCCTGGCACTGATGCTTACATAACAGTCTGGGAAAAATTTCCTTCATAGTTCAGTTGGTTTTATGTTTTTCTGCTACCTTTTCCTCTCATGTAAATGAAGTACAGAAAGAGCTGCATACTTCACCTGCGCTGGTTTTGGTCTGTGAGCAGCTGTGTTACTGGTGATCCAAGTGCTCCACCTGCCTTTCAGTTTGTTTACCAGGAAATCAAGATGTGTAAACTGCAGGAAGCACTGTTTGACCCTCTCCGACAGTATCTCATTACAATAATTGCTAATCTCTGAATAAGACAGCCATGTTTTGTGTGTAACACAGAGGGAGCTTGTGGTAGATTTTAGATGCTTCCTTAAATACAGCTTTGTCAACGCTTGCTTGGGTTTCATTTTCAGGATAGCTTTTGACAGTAGGCATCTGGAAACCTTTGGGCTCAGCAAACTCGGACATGTTAGCATGTGTGCTTTCTTCCTTCTTGACTGAAAAAGAAAGCAAACAACAAAAACATCCAGGACCCAACCCTCGGCTTGTTTTGGAGTGCTGTCACTGCTCTGTAGCGACAGGATGATGGCTACTTCCTGATTAAACCCCTCTCCACAGTAAGCTGTTCATGTTCTTTATCTATTCTCCTGTAATGCCAAGTGTTCAGTGCTTTTCTTCTGTGCTTCCTTCCCCTTCCTTCCTCACCGCCCTCCCTACCCCCTGCACCTACTCCCCCAGTCTTCCCTGAGTTAATAGTTTGAAATGTTTATAGATTGAAGAAGAATAAAAAAAGAATATATAGAGTAGCAATTTTTTAAAAAAAAATTCTAAGGTAACTACTGCTTCTTGTATTGCTTTTCTGACAGTAGTGATGAGCAAAAAAACTGATTTTCATGAGATTAAAAAAACACAAACCATTGAAGTCTATTTAGGTTTTAGCCAACTATGTATTAACTTTATGAAAAATTCTGATGAACACTCACTGGACAAATGCAGTGACAAAGAATATGTGTTTCTTGCAAATTCTGAAGTACTGGTATTTTCATATTTTTATCACTTCCAGAACTGTTTTCTGTCTAACAGACTTAGTCTTTACATAAAACAAAAGAGCCTGTTTGTCAGCTTTTCTTATAGGATTGTGTAAGTGCTGTTTCTGTGTTTATTAGAGTTGATGTGTTATTTTTACTTCAAGTAATTTCTCGGCTCTTGCTGCTGGGGACCAGGTGAGTGTGAGCTATCACTTGGTGCGCAGTTGTGGTCTTATTTTTCTCAAGAGTATCAGTCTTAACAGATTTCATATTGTGTAAAACAATGGTTACAGAGTGGTTTTGGTCTTACTTCGCTTGTTAAATGGGTCTACAATGATTTTATTTTTCTTAAGGTTGGTCTTCTGTTGTGCTAGTGTAAATGGCATAGCTTTTGCAGTACTGCTGTACAGACCATGATAAATGTTACTGGCATTCTGTAGTATATAATACCAATTAATATTTTTAGTTATTTTGTAGAGGTTTAGAAAAATGCTAAATTAAATTTTGTAGTTCTGATATAAATTAATAATAAAATAATATTGTGCTTGTGGTACCAAAGACTTTTTTTTTCTTTTGTAAACTTGAGTATGAAAAACCTTCTAGTGAATTCCTAACCAAAATCATTGTTGTGCTTCAAAAGTCCACTTTTTCTTTTATCATATTTTACATGGAAATAAAAGGATGTACAATTTCATTTAGTAACAGGACATATCCAGTATGTTAACAGAAACGGGAACCAAAAATGAAACATGGAGAAGTATGATTCAGTTAAAAGAAAGAAATTTTTTTATTTTTTTTTTAGTAGATGCAGCTGTTATTAAAAAACTTACAAATTAGCGTATATGAGATATCTGTTTTGTTCACTCCATGCGAAAAATAACTAAGTGGGGAACAGTGTTCCTCCAGGTTGAGGTAGAAAGAGGTTTTTGGACATGCTTGACCTATTAGTTCACATGAGTTGTTAGCTATAGAGAAAAGGGCGTGGACAATGGGGTGTCTAGAACATGTAGATACAGGTCTATTTTGAGGAGAACAAGGCAGGAAAAATGCCATGGGGAAAAAGGAAGAGGTATTCAACGTGTATTACTTTTTTAAAGGGTTCTGTTCTCGCAAGGTGGTGAAGCCCTAGCATTTGGAAGGCACTGATTTGAACTGTTCTTTCCCCAAAATACTTGTGCTGTATTCTGAGGATCGCTGAGGAGTGAGTGCCATTCTTTCTGAATCTATGACCTTTTCGTCTTGAGAACACTGACTGAAAGATAAAAGTTTCACAGGACAGCATAGGTTTCATACACATGCTGCCTCCCTTACAATCCCTTTAATACTGGTATTTAATTTGGAAGCCCAGTGACCTGGAGTACTAATGTCTCTTACAAAACAAGATTCTATTGTTTGTTTTTTAAAAAAAAACTGAATTGCTGCTGTTAATGGATAAACTTTATGTAATATGATGTTCCATATAAGTTACAGTAGTGCTTAATATTGACTCTGGCTGTGAAATATCCTAGTTTGCGGACCAGCAAAACATATGTATTGTCTTCCAGCAGACTTCTTGCTGTCCAGCTGTCTTCTTGTACTCCTGCTCAGTTCTTTTCAATGTCCCACAATCTGGGTGTTTCGAAAAGGTTTCCCTTACTATTTGCTAATCTTTTTACATATTCTACCTCTGAAGAGGCTATTAAAGCTTGGTGCCTCACAGCTGACCTTGTTGGCTCAAGCGTCATTTGCAGAACCTGATTCCTGCAGAACAGGTAGAACAACCCTGATGGGAGCTGCAGGAGCTGCCTTGCCTGGGGGAAGGGAAGTGTGGGAGGCAGCAGTGGCCAGGGGATAATTCAGCTGTTTTTGCTGTGCAGAGAAGGGCAGATGCTAACCCTGGGCCCAGCCATAGGCCCCCATGGAGCTCTTGGATTGAGTGGTGGGTGGCAGGAGTTGGGACTGCCTTAGGCTTCTTGCTCCCACACTCCGCAAGACAGCCCCAGCTTTACCTGTCAGATATGACCGTCACTGACTGCTTGCCTCTGCAGAGTGCCTTTAAATTTCGAAAGAATGGTTTATTGCAATGTGTATCACTGTTAACCTTTAAAGCTTTGCAAGAAAACAACACCTGGTACAGCAAAAGTGTACACCTGTGTTTTAACTCTGTTTTAACCAATGTTCTTTAATCATGTAGGAAAATGTAATGTATAGCATGTGGCTTTGTTAGAGCTGGATATCTAGATACAGTACTTTTGTTTTGAAGATGGAAGTATGGATGGCTTATTATCTTTTTTCTTTCCTGTCTGTGGAAAAAAAATGCAATCTGGCAGGTTTTTTTTTTGTGTCTGAGCACTTAATTCACATTTGTAAATAACATCAAGATGTCAGATTTGCATCTGCTTGGTTTGTAAAAATGATATTGTGTATGGAGTCAGCCAGAATAGTCTTCTGATGCTCTAATACCTGCTGTGGCTTCTCTTGAGGCTTAATTTTATTTCTTTGTATCTTAAGACCCCCATTGTTTTCCCTTCTAGTTATTCTGTTTACCTAAACTTCAGTGAACTCTATTGTTGGTTTGGAGGGTGGGGTTTGTTTTGCTTAAACGTCTCAGGTTTTAAAAAAAAATTATACCTTTCAAAGGGGAAGAAACAATGAACAAATAACATAAGAAAGGTATTTTGGAAAAGGGGGTGGGTGCCAGTGATGAAGCTGACTCAGAACAGTGGCTGTTGCGGCATGTAACGCTTCCTTCAAGAGCTGGTTCTGGGTTTCCAAAGAACCATAGGAGGGCACCAGCAGGAAAATGTGGAAACCATTTATCTGTGTCTCAGCCTATTAGTGGGAACTATTACATTCCTGCTAGATGACAGCGCAAGGTGCTTTTAGGAATTCAAAACTGAGGAATCGGCATTCCTCGATGATAAGTTTTTCAGTCAAGGTGCCAAAACTAAGTCAGTGATGTGAGAGGATGATAGACTTCTTTACTCTCCCGTGGGCTAAAACTAGTTTTCGCTGGCAGTGGAGAACCTAATGTACCATTTAGATTATTGGATTTTTCTCTTTTTGTTTAAATGTAGAATGATATTAACGTTAGAATAACGAGCCTGAAGTTTGGTGCAATTCTAAAACAAAATCGGGACCCATTGCAAAGCCTGAGGCTGATACAGGAACACATGAAAAAGATTGTTTCTCTGGGAGCTTTTCTGGAACTCTGACTTGGTGCACATAATTAATTTCTCACCAGTTTTTAGCAGAATTTGAAGGAATAGAATAATAACTTCAATTGTTAGGATGAAAAACTCTAACCAAATAAAAAATGCCAAAAAAATCTCCAGACCGTTCGTTAGGAAGGACTTTGGCTACCATCCTTGCCCCTTCTTACTTGTTACAGTATATGTGGTCTGTAAGTTAAGGACTGCAGGGTAAATGAACCCTTTTCTCAGCATCTTTTTTCTGACAGGGCAGTGTCCATGGACTAGTTCTAAGCTCCTTGCTCTGACACACATGGTGTTTATACACCCAAATAGGCATTGGATTTGTAGTTATTTCATCCCCAAATTACTTTCCCTTTAGATTATGTTTTTAAAGATGAACTGAAGTTTTCTCTCTGCAGTCATTCCTTTGTGTCTTTTTTCCCAGCGGCAGCTTTTGCCATGAGAGGTTCAGCAGGGCACTCCCCCTCTGTAGGTGTTTTCGCTAGCTCTGCTGGTGACTGTAATTGGAGCTAAGCCATGATCTTGAGCTTGATAGCAAGTCTGGCTTTTGAACCATGGGAAGAGGTGTACAATACAATGGCTAAACAGGAGCTAAGTTTTTGAGTGGCTGAGTATCACCAGAATAGCAGAAAAATTGCCTCTGACAGATTGAAATTCAGGTTTTAGAAAAGCACAGGGAAAAAAAAAGCATTGACTTCAGCTGTCCCAGTTTTTTTATTGATTTTTGAACTACTGTTGCATAGGATTTCTAGTGTGGGTTCCTGTTCTTAGGGTGGTTCAGAGCCACCCTAATCAAGAGGTTTTGCTATGTATTTAAAAAATGTTGTATTGATTATCATTATGCAAAGATTGAATAATACTTGATAATTATAGAGGTAGTTGTATATAGTTTGCTCAGTGCTCTCACAAATTGAAGTAATAATATGAAATACTAAGTCTTACTTTCGTAGGACAAGCTGTAGTAGTACTAGAATTCTGTGCAAATGAACCCCAAGTTATTGAATTCTCATAACCAGAATATTAAAAACCAAAAGATGTGGGGAATGGAAGAGTAGCCTTTTACATTGAAACTGGAAACATGTCCTCAAGATGAACTGTTAGGCATGAAAATAAAAACTGATACTCATCCTAAGACAGTATAAAATACTGCAGTGATCTGTTTGTTTGTTGGTCTGGGTTTTTTTTAGGAACGGAAAGGTTTGTAAAACCTCAGTTCTGAAATGGTAAAGCCTTTGATTTGGTTTGATGACAAAATCTGGTAAATGTGCCTCTGGGGCATTTACCAAACTGATGCCAGATAATCTTTGCATTTCAATGTTCTTCAGATGCTGTTATTTTATCCTCTGCAGTTATGACAAGAGTCCAGACTTTGCATCAGTTTTATGTGATACCACTATTTATTTGCTGTTTAGAATCCACTTAGAAGTGTTGGAATACAAATACGTAGTGCTGTCATATCCACTCCAGGAGCGGGGTGTCCATTAATGCCTGCACAGAGTTGCACTGTACTTTTGCCACCCTGATATTGATATCTACATCATGACTGCTCTTCTTCTTGAGCTGGATGAATTGTACAGTTTTTCTGTTGGTAAAAGTAACTTACAGGATAGTTCCGTTCTTGTCATCTGAAATTTGTTGTGCTGCAAGAAGTGGCTTGGGAAGCTCCTTTTGTAGGGTGAGCATTCCTGACTGAAAAGTATGTACCTCTATGTAAGAAGCTGTCCCCACCCATCTACTTCTGTGTTTTGAGGATGATGGTGTCAACTTTTCCTTTCCTAACCTGTCATGGAAGTGAAAATAAGTGAAGGGATGTGTGATCTTAGTAAAAGTGGTAACTGCTGAATGTGGACTTATAAAGGTGATAACCTCATACAGAATAACAGATAACGCAGATAGATTTTATTATAGGAGAGTTGGTTTAGATTAGATCTTAGGAAGAAATTAAGGGTGGTAAGGCATTGGCATGGGTTGGCCAGAGCAGTTGTGGTCTCCCCATTGCTGGCACTGTTAAAGGCCAGGTTGGGTGGGTCTGTGGGCAGCCTCATCCGGTGGAAGGTGTCCCTGCCTGTGGTGGTGGGGTACTTGTGTGTGTGTAATGAAATGAGATTTCCATGTCCCTTCCAACCCAAGTCATTCTATGATTCCATTTATATGTTTGTTTAAGCCAGATTCTTTAGTGTTGTTATTCTGTGTTTGAAATATTTAAGGAAGCTTGCGTCGCTTAAACATTAAGTGCCTCTCTGTGGTGCTGTGTTGCCTCATGGGTTTTTTGTGGCACAGATTGGATACATTAGATTTCTTGCCCAGCATTATACAGCTTTCAGAAATATATTCTGAGGGTTGTTCGGAAGTGAGGCTTATGGAGGATTGTAGTTTAACCTGACCTGTGTGCCCCTCGTCCCTCCATGGAATGTAAAGTAAGTGAATTATAATGTCTGTTGTCATCTGTAACTATTCTTCCTTTACCATAATCATGATCATGAAATGTGTGAATGCAGAAATATTCAAAGTGATGCTTACTTCTAATGGAAAGCAACCCAGTTACTTGTAAAATAGGAGAAAATAAGTTTTTGAGTTGCAACTTATTTCGCATGCATCATTGAATGATGAGTTTATCCTATGCAATAGAATCAAAATAGATTCATTGTTTAAAATGTCATTTTATCTTAAGACTATTTAAAGTGGCCATTACGTATTACTACAGAGTAGAAGGGCAACTGATTCCCTTCTCTGTTTCTTTTTTTGCCAGGCCAGTCATGATTCAGTTATACCGACCTTAAGAGTTGGATCTGCTTTGAAGTGGCTTTTAGTAAGTCACCTTACGTGGGTAAAGACTGTTAAAACAAATATTTCTGGAATTGTGGTATATATGTGATTTTATAAATGTTGTCACTGGTGTGGATTCAGATGGAATAAACAATGAATGGTTGTATCACTGATTGAATGTGGGTGATGTGAGTCAGGGGAGGGCTATAAAAGCTCATTTAGAGCGTAAGGCAGGAGAGCACAGCCTGCCTCACACGGTATAACTGGCAGTAATGTTTTAAGTGTATTGGTGCATAGAAGTGTCTTTGATACCTCTTTGAAACATAAGCCAATCTCACTGCTGATTTGAAAGAAAAGGTTTTATTGTGGTGGTTGATTTAGTAAAAGAAGTTTTGTAGTGGTGGCTTTTATTCCTGGAGAATTTTATATAAAGTACTTAGAGTAAATTAGTAAAAATAACATGACTGCAGTGACATTCTGCAAAATTTGCATTATATAGCAGTTAACTTGGCTTTTATGGCTTGTACAATACTTGCAACAGTGGATCTCATTAATTATATATATTTTTAATTTACTTTTGTTTGAGTTTTAAAACCTCAATGTGTAAAACATCATAGCAGTAGTAGACTGTGTGTTGGAAGTTCTGTGACCAGGCCTTGTTGCCAGAGCAGAACATCACTGGAAGCCTTGGGTGTCCATAGTCTGTCTGTAAGGAATTGCACCCATTCCTGTGGGTACCTCACTTCCTTCTTACCTGAGGTTTGGTCAGCATGCTTGCTTGTTTTGTAGGTTTTTTTGTCACACCACTGCTTTTAAACCCACTCCTCTCTGGTTGTGTGGCCCTTGGGGAAGGTGTGGAACACACAGGTACTGCTTGACCTGCTGAGTCACCTCTGAGCTAGCACCTGTACTCTGCATTTACCTTCTGAGCACGACCTTTTTGGACACTGCATTTTGCATTTGTGATGTGCTGGACTGTGTGTTCTGAGAGATTCTGATGTGCTTCACTTCATCAGCTGCAGGATTTCTGGCATCAGAGCACTCATTGAAACAAGAACTAGCGTCAGACTGACAATATCATTATGGTACAATTAAATACCTTTCTGTAAGGCTAGAGAGCATTATATTGTGGGACTCTTCTATAGTTTGGGGTCATAAATCTGTTACAAATTTCACCTGGTTGTCGTGAAAGACTGAAGCACATTTTTTCTCACTTCTTTTTCATTGTGTTAGTGGTAATAATTGAAATAATGAAGCAGTAGATGGAGTGTAGAAGTTAAACTGGAATTTGGAGATGAGTTAGTGTTCAGACGTCTTCAAAACAACTTCATAGTTTTCACACATCCCAGCTAACATTGGTAGGATACTATATCCATGATACTATCCTGTGAAGGGAATTACTCGTTTATGCCTGTTTAAGAGTAAGAGAGGGGTTTTTCTTCTGCATTAGGGTACACGAGGGTGAAGATTTTGAGCATAGAATAGGTAGTTGATTGACTGTAAAGAAATTTCAACTTGATATATTTGAAAATTATTTGATTGTTGTTTCCTTTAGTAAACAACTTGATTTTCTTAAGTGTTTCTATTTTAATTAAACATTAGTAATTTTCTTCCCCAAAAAGACAACTTTTTTTCTTGTGTAAAGCTTCACATACTTCCCTTCTTTGTTCCTTTTTACTGAGAGATTGCTTTCTGTTTTCATTGGGTTCAGTTGCATTAATGATTATTATTCACCATGGGAAAATCTGGGAAAGAAGCTGGAATTTTGGACAAAGCATTGAGAGGAACTGACATAAACCATTACCTGGAAAATTTTAAAAAGTAGGTTTTTTTCCTAGTTTTACTTAATGATTTTTCTCTTTTACAAATATGAGAGATTAAAAACAGTAATGAAAGTTCGTAACTATTGACTGACAAAATAACTGCAGTGGAACAAATGTCTCACTTATACTTGAGGTTAAAAAGAATATGGATCTGCTGTAACTAGTATGGACTTTTTAGTCACAGAATGCATTAGGTCTGCAATGTAATTATTGCTGATCCTGTCTAATGACTGTTTTGGGCATTATCTCTTTTGGAGTTAGCCATCTGCTGTGGTTAGAGTAATTAAACATAATTAAGGGTTAACTTAGTTTGAAATCAAAAGTACGTACGTCTCTAGGAGTAGAATGTAAATTTCTTCCATTCAGAATCATTCAGAAATACCAATATTCCAGTTCTTTATTAAAGACATTAAACAAGCAGCTAAATTAAAGTTTGAAAAACCACCCTCTCCAAAACACTTCCCAGTCCCCTGTAAACTGAAATAAAAGGAGCAGGGTGGGGGTGAGAAAGAGAGGGGAGCCTTAAAAGGGCAGCTTATTACTGTTCTCCCAGTTCCTATTTGATCAAACAGATGGCTTATGTTGGTTAAAAGCTTGCAAGCATAGCTATATTTACTTTTCTGTATTAAAAAAGTATTGATTTGCCAAGGATGTCTTCTTATTTATGACTCAAACATGGATTGCTTGTAGGTGGTTCTTAACTATACTTATTTATAAAATACTTCAGATGCTCACATCCTGGACAGAACTCCAGGTCTGTCAGTCTGACCTCAGTGCCCAGGAAGGTTATGGAACAGATCATCTTGGTTGCAGTCACACGGCACATGCAGGATAACCAGGGGAATAGGCCCAGCCAGCCCAGCTTTAGGAAAGGCAGGTTGGATCTGACCAGCCTGATCTCCTATTCTGACCAGGTGACCTGCCTAGTGAATTAGGGGAGGGCTGTGGATGTGTCTGCCTGGACTTCAGCAAAGCCTTTGATACCGTCTCCCACAACATTCTCTTGGAGAAACGGGCAGCCCATGCCTTGGACAGGTGTGCTTTTTGCAGGGTTAAGTACTGGCTATATGGCCAGGCCCAGAGAGTGGTGGTGAATGGAATTACTTCCAGCTGGGGTTGGTCACCAGTGGTATCCCCAGGACTCAGCTCAATATCTTTATCAGCGATTGGGATGAGAGGATTGAGAGCACCCTCAGTAAATTTGTGGATGGTGCCAAATTGGGTGGGATTGTTGATCTGCTTGCAGGTAGGAAGGTTAGGAAGGCTGTGCAGGGGGATCTGAACAGGCTGGATTGATGGGCCAAGGGCAGCTAACTGAGGTTCAATAAGGTGAAGTGCTGGGTCCTGCATTTGGATCACAACTCCCCTGCAGTGCTCCAGGCTGGTGGTTGGTAAACTGGAAAAGGCCCTTGGGGGTGCTGCTGAAAGTGGCTGTACATGTGCCCAGGTTGGCAAGACGGCCATGGGCACCTGGCTTGTATTGGCCCCGGCAGGACCAGGGCAGTGACATTGAGTTGGCACTGCTGAGGCAGCTTGGGTGCTGTGCCCAGTTCTGGGTCTGTCATGAAGACACTGAGGTGCTGGAGCGAGTCCAGAGACTGAAACAGAGCTGGAGAAGGGGCTGGAGCACCAGGAGCAGCTGAGAGAGAGCTTGGCTTGGAGAAAAGGAAGGCTCCTGGGAGCCTCCTCCCTCTCTACAACTCCCTGACAGGAGAGTGGAAGCACCAGGCAGGGTTTGGGCTCTGCTCCCAGGGGACAGGGACAGGACAAGAGGGAATGACCTCAGGCTGTGCAAGGGGAGGGTCGGGTTGGACATCGGAGGAATTTCTTCATGGAAGGGATGTTCAGGCACTGGAAGGGGCATCTCAAGGAGATGGTGGAGTCCCCATCCATGGAGGTGTTCCAGGCACTACTGGACCTCAGACACTCAGTGCCCTGCTCTGAGTGATAAGGTGGGGACCGGGCGCAGGTCAGACTCGATGATCTTGAAGGTCTTTCCCATCCATTTAGGTTGGATTCTGTGATTCTATGGTAAAGACTTCTTTTAGTGTTTTATTATTACACACAGCATTACAGGTTTTTTTTAGAAATTTGAGAGTTCTGGATGTTTTTGTGAGGGAACATAAAATACGAAGTTTCAACCCTGGGTTTTGAAGGGAGTGTTTTAAAATTTAGAAGTACCTTTCCTTTTACAAGGAATTCCTGTAATAATAGCATTTTGATCTGTTTCTAATTTCCCTTATGCTCTCTGGAAGTATAGTGACTTCACTGTAGCCATAATTAAAACAATACCAAAATACAACAAATTTTTATTTGTACAAGCAATGCTTGTTGGCCTCAATAAGTTCAGTCATTCATAGCAACTAAAAAAATGTACTTTGTCATAATAGTTTGTCTGTTGATGTCCATATACTAAACATAGTAAATATTTTTACTGTGTGTTTGCAAATGCTGTGGACTTAAGTCTGTAGATTAAAACTGAAACCACAGTCCCTTATGAACCAGATTTTTGTTAACTATTATCCTTCAGAATAGTTATAAAAGTTAACGGACATATATATGTAATAAACACTATATGCAGTATTTTCCAGTGACCTACCTCCACTGATTAGCACATTAGATTGATTTTAGCACATTAGATTGTTTATAGTCACAGATTGCTAAAAATGAATGAAGCATTCTGTGATTGTGGATGAAAAATGTTTAACTGGAGAAAAGTATGTATTTAGGAGTCCCAAATGAAAAAATTAAAATGTTTAATATTTTTCTTTCATAAATTATCTGAAGGAAGTAGTTTTGTTATTTGTCCTTTTGTTCTGAAGGAGAAGGACATTCCCCTAATATTCAGTATAGTAGTAGATACCTTTTTTGGCATGATATCAGTGTGACTGTTTTTTCTGTGTTTACAGAAAAAAAACCAGGATTTTTTCTGCATGTGTGAAAATGATTCCTGATAAATTGGCCTGTAAAGAATAAAAGCAGTGAAATCATTAGGTGCTGTTGAGGGTGGAGCGGCTGTTTACTGTTGGTACAAAGGGTAGGCAGTTCTGTATGACAGACTGTGCCTCTCGTGTTAGCAGTTTTCACTTTGCTGAAGTAGTATGCTTCTGCTAGCTTGCAAAGCCTGGAGACTTTCCCCATGCATAGAAATTGCATAGTATAAATATATAATAGTATAAAAACTATTAGTGACAAGGAATGAACAAATCAGTTAAAATGGGTGCGGTGTATCTTCACAATATTTTGTGTTTTGTGTTTGTATTTGCTGTGGCTTTTTAAGTTTAAATTTGCTGGCTGAGACAAACCAAGGATCTACTTTCTGGGGATGCAGATGACAGGTTTTATGCTGTCTTTCCAAATGTGCATTTGGGAAGTCACTATTAAATACAACTTTGGATCAGAAGTGCTGTTTAACATATCAGTTTTCTAACTTGTTTAAAATAGAATTTTAAAAAGTGTGTCTTGTGTACTTGGCATTCCGCTTTACAAGTACTGAGAATGAGATTTTATAACAGTTGTTTGATTTCAGTTCAGTACTTATCCCCCTCAGATTTCAGGTGTAAATCTGAGAAAGGGTGTTGCCTCTGTCCATGAAAGAGACTCTATGACAGGAATAGGTTTCTTGGAAGTTTCCCAGTTTAGAGTTCAGTGTGCTCAGTCTCACGGTGTTTTTAATAGTACAGGGACTCTGAAACTTTTTCCCTACCTTATTTGTACTGTGATCCTGACTCACCATCAGCTGGCAGATTGAGTTAGACAGTCTGTTGATGCTGCTACCACTGTGCAAAGACATAATTGGTTTGGCTGCGCTTCTTAAGTGTTTGAGAAACTACTTCACAGAATCACAGAGTATGCTGCATTGGAGGGGACCCACAAAGATCATTGAGTCCTACTCCTGGCTCTGCACAAGACCATCCCCAAGAGGCACACCGTGTGCCTGAGGGTATTATCCAAAAAACCTTTTCTGGTGTTTTTAATAGTAATAGAATACACATGCTTGTTTAGTGAAATAAGTCTGGTGAGTTTTGATTTAGACAATTCATGACGCAGATAAAAATGTCTTATTTTGCATGAAAAGCTCACCAGGAAACACCACCACCACCACAAACACCTAACAATTTACAGATGTTCTTGCATTTATGCTATCTCACCATAATTGCTGGGTCTTTATGCACTACTGGTTCTTTCAAGTTGTCTGTCAGGGAGCAGCAAAGAGCAGGGCTACTCTTCAAGGAGCAATAATCTGGCAATTGAGGATTCTGCGGGCAGGGCTTTTCCCAACGCTGGCACAGTCCCGTGCAGTCCGAACAGTGCTGGTCACAGGCTTAGACAGAAAAGAATCTGTCAGGCCCGGTGTCCATCCAGTTGTCTGATCAGAAGTAGCAGAAGATGGGAGCTGATGCAAGACTAGAGGAAAGCTAGAACGTGGGATGTAGCCAAGAGGCAGGGTACAGTCAGGCTGCAAGAGTGATGGGCTGGCTCTGGCAAGGGCTGAGGATTCCAGCCTGAGCTGAAGTGGAGTTCTGGAGCACAGGACATGGTAAAGGCATTCAAGTTGAAATGTGGTGTAACTGAACAGCAGTACCAAACTCCCATAGTGCTGCAGCTCTGCTGAGTTCCCTGACAGATGGGTGTTGTTAATGGGATGTACCTCTCATGTGAAGGTCTCACAGGAACCTCTTGAGAATTTAGTACAGATCCTGAGACACAGCACAGACAGTCCCCATAGTCCCTTGTGATTTCCTTTGCTGCCATAGAAGACAGACATTTATCATCTCTCTTCCAGATATGGAGTCTGGAGAGCGGTTAACATCATCATCAGTCTCCTCTACTGCAGCTGCCTCCACTCCAGCGTCTTCGACAGCGTCGGTAACTTCAGAAGTATCGAAAGGTGGCCTTTCTGCCGGAGCTGCGACACTGAGCTCCACAATCAACACATGTGGTAAAAATGATTCAAGTCTATATTGCAATGTAATTTTAGTGTTTGTTGGCACTTGTAATAATAATTACAAGTCAAATGTAATAAGGTTGCACAGATGTATCCAAGAAAAATGATTGAAGTTTTTTGGTTTTGCCAAGTGACATTCATTTGCTGTGAATACATTTTACGTAATACTTATTGAAGGAATGAAGTTAATTGAAAATTGCCTATTTAAAGTGTAGAAAAAAAATTCAGTTTGCAAGGCTGCCTTGAAAGTGGGATCAAATAAAGGGTTCGTCTGGCAAACACTATGCCACTTTCAGATTAAGTTGTAATAATCAGCTTCTTGAGTACACATCATATTCTCAGCATTTAAGCCCAGCCCATACTGTGGTTTTACATTTGGAGGAGTGGTTTCCTGTAGTGGAGCGTGAAATGGAAAAGATAAATATCACAATGCCACAGTCTTGGATAATAATTGACTAGAGTGAAATATCTTTACCTTGAATCAGAAATATATATGGAAGATTTCTTCATGCAAGAATCTCATTTTTGTGGTTAAAACTCCTGTTTCAGCTGAATGTTGCGTACATCACCCACAGAACAAACGGTAAACTCTTCCCTGCTGTTTCTCACTTCAGTTTTGGAAAACATTTTTTTGGAGAACATTGTTTCTGTTAGCCCAATTCTTACATGGTATGAACGGTAAATAGGAAGTTTTTTCAGCTTAAATTCATGGTAATCCCCTGTTTTCAGAAAAAACTGTTCTTGCAGCAGAGTGAGCAAAAGTATATTCTCCGAACTGATACAGCTTGATAATAAGTAATGAGTAGATTCCAAGTTGCCAACTCCATGCTGCATTTGTTCATTTCCAGCTGCCCCAAGAAGCTGAAGCCAGAATGTCTGCAGACCTAGGGTTATATCTCAGCTATTTATTTTAATTTCTCTAAAACCAGAAAATTCTTAACTCTTCTGGAATAAGTAACAAAGTTTTTCATTTTTCATTTTCATTTTTTAGTACCCCACTAAAATTCATTTCAAAAGAATTTTTTGTCTATGATTGTTAGCCCATGCCACTTGAAATGGTTTTCTGTGGTGGTTCCTAGAATGTAGCAGGAGTTAATTTCCGTATGGCTATGAATGTACAGTCCTAACCTGAAGGTTCCTGTAACTCGTTTACCTCTTCTTGCTGCTTTTGCCGTGTACATATTACATCATGTAATTCTATATCTCCTGTTAACCTTCTGTGCATTTATAGGATATGTATTTGGTCTGCCAAAATACAGTAAGACTGAAGCAGATGAATAATGTAATAAAGATACTAAACTGTCAGTTTTGTTCTTAATTAGAAAACACAGGTAGTTCTTTACTAAAGGCCTTTTAAAAGTTCTGTTCTCTCTTTTATTAAAAAAGCTTAATTTCTGTCTGATAGCTAAGAGTTAAAAAGGTTGATAGTAATTACCAGCATTCTTTTTTTTTTTTTTTGATTGTTTGATTTTTTTTTGATTGTTTGTCTGGCTGCATCTGATGTTTAAGAACATATGTAATTTTTCAAGGACACTTTTTCATCCCAAAACCACGCTGGAATGTAGTTTACTATCAATAATGTCCCATCAGTTTCATTTACTAATAAGTTTTTCTGCTGACACACTGCGCTGTGGTTACTGTTGTATCCACTCTGAAAAGGTTGCATGGAAGTGTTAATGTTGCCAGCCAGCTGAAGGTCCTTTTCCCTTGAATGATCTATGGCATCTCCAGAATTTACAAGATATTCTGTAGCTAAGATAGACTATACACATAGCCAGTTCTAAGCTGAGACATTCTTCACTCCTGTGATATTTTAAAAAAACCCAACAACGTCTGTTAAACAGATAATTGAATTATCTCCAAATTTAAAAATGCATTTTTCTAGTATCTAATAAAATAAGTTTTTAAGAATGAGCAATTATTCTTACTGAGAGAAGGTAATGCATCTTAATGCATGAGATTAGAGAGATTCTTTTTAGCCCAATTCATCTCTTTATTTTCTTTGCAGCAATCTCTTAGTCTATTAAGTAGTCTCTGCAATAAACTTGATTGCATACTCTGTCAGGTGCCTGTGATACATGATGAGTTAGGACTGGTAGTCTTTAAGCTTTGCCAGGGACATAAAAGTGCAAGTAAATTATTTTGGCATATTCCCAGGTCAAAAAGACAAAGCACCTGTGTGAAACGGTTGTGGAATATATCACATACTGTTAGTTTAATTGGTTAATTTGCACTAGTTCCTGAATAATTAAAGCATTCTAATCAAGTAAACAGATATTTTATTTGCTTTCTTCTTATTCACCCATTGCTGAAAATAAGAAGTACATTGGAAAAGTAAATTGCCCCTGGAAAGAGGTTTACATTCACCCTCATGAGAATCTTAGCAACTTTGGAAGAATATAAATCAGCACTTTTACTCTAAATAAAACCATAATTCAGTGTTTTGTCTTTATGAAAGGCAGTAGTACTAGTGTGTGAAACCATTCTAAGCTGAACATTCTAATCTGTGTTGTTTTGATGTTATCAGATCTGGAAGGTCTTTAATTTTCAAAAAATGGGAAGTTCATTAACTTTTTGTAAAATAACAAAACACAACAGTTTTATTTCTCAGACCAGAAGCTGTTTTTGTCAAAGCAAAGAAACCTTCTTTTGGAGTTTCCTATTTCTCCCTAATGAGTTCCAGAACAATGTAAAAATTGTGTACATGAATGCACAGAGTAATTCTTTGTTACTAAGAGACCAGCATTGTTGAAATGTATGTTGCCCTTTGGAATAATGCTGTCAATCACTTATCTGTGCAGTGGTTAGTAGAATTTCAAAAGTTGTTCTCAAAAATATTTAATCTATTTGAAAGTAACCCATTAATATGAAGGAGTGAGATTTAATGTGAAATTCAGCTATGTGGAGCATGTTTAAGGTAAGTTAGCAACTTGAAGAGTGAACACTAAAATAAGAAAATTAATTGCTGTTAGTATTTTCATCAGATAAGAAAGAGGGGAAATGTCATTACAGTTCAGTTTAGTATTACAAGGCTTTTGCCATTTTTTGTTGGTGTTTTATTTCTTCCATGTGTTTAAATGTGTATTTTAAAATGGGTGGCTTCTATTTCTTAGATACTTTAGGTAGTGGCTTAGCACACTTAGTATGTCTTTTTTCAAAGCCATAATAGTATGTAGTATAGTGTACAGTTAACTACACTTTTTATATGATGAAGAAAGTTGATGAACAGTCTCAAAGGTTCTTTTAACTTGGCAGGTCTTCAAAGTATGAAACTTTGCAATGCAATGTTGCTCATTGGCATGATTAAGAATCACAATGGTCTGTGAGAGGGAAGCATTGTGGAAGAAGATACGTAAATGGGGTTTGGGTTGGTTATGATTGTTTTTTGGGTCTTTCCTGTGATAATTTACAAAGTGATGTTAAAGCCATTTAAATGAAAATCAGCAAATGTAGACCTGAAACACAATGCTTTTAAACTCATGTCAGAGGTTTAGTGAAGTACACTACACATCACCTGCAGTACTTAGCATCAAGGAAGTGCAAATTCTTTCTTGTCTTGGAGGAAGGAAAAAAAGGCGCCTGAACCAGGAATCTGAAATCAGTACAAGGAATTTCCCTGCACCGTGTATGTTGTTTTCCTGTTACGTTGCCTTGTAGTTGCTAATAAATGAAAAGTCCTAGTGAATGCCCTTGCGTTCCTAACACCTAATAGGATGAGTTACTGCAGTCAGGAGCTTATTCCAGAATTATTTCTTACATACACAAACACAGTAAAAATGTTTAAAACGTGTGGAGGGAGAACTAGGAATTACAATGGTTTGCATATAGAAGTCCATGAGAAGCACGGTCAATGTGCTGAGGCCATTGTTGATGATGGGAGTCTCCTGGAAAACAGGGAATGCTTGGTCTTTCACATGCTTTTCTTTTTGACATGATGCTCTTTGTATTAAAGGATGGTACAAATGAATTTAATGTTCTTTGATGTCAGTCTTTTCCTGGTCTTTCTCTCCATTAAGGACTACATAGTTCTTCTGGATAGGTATGCTTTTACAGTCTCAGAATTCCATGATTTGTTTTCCACACTTGTGTTCAGGCTATCTCTAAAGCTGAAGTTTAGTTCTGAAACTCCTGTGAGATTTCCTCTACCAGGATTACGGAATTTCTAGGCCTTTGATTTTTGTCTGTCATCTTTGCTATTCTTACCTTGTCATACCCTATGAATACATGCTGACTTGTTGTATGGTGCCTGCTTTCTTCTCTGCTGCCCTTCCCCAACCTTCCAGGTGTGTAGTGGCCAAATAACTTCTCTATTTACTTCTTTCTGGTCACTTCCCCTGTTCATTTTCCTTTTCACATATTCTTTTCACATATTCATAATTCTGTATTAGCTTCAGTCTCCTTATTGTTTAAGGTAAGCACAACTCCAGCTATGCTTACTTTTTACCTGTAATTTTTGCAGTCTGGTTCATCTAGCTTTAGTGCTCCTACTTGAGACCACATTGCCACTCACTTTTCTCCTGCCCCTCACCACCACCTCTTGCCCTTAGAGGGCTGGAGAGGAAAATTGGAGGCACAAAAGGCAGAGGTGACAGGTCACGATAAGAACAATTTACTGGAAACAGAGATGAGATAAGAAAACAAATATTAATGGCAGCAGTACTGACAGAGCATATAAGAAACAAACTAAATGGAACCCCCCCCTTCCTGGCAATAGACAGTTCCTGACCTCTGCTATGGTGCGCCAACTGGGAAGAGAGCCCTTCCCTCTGGAAGAGAGAGTCCCTTTTCCCTGCTAATGGTGTGAGATTTATTTGAGTAGCCTTTGGGTCCTGGCCATGCCCCCTCCCAACTACTCCGAAAATTAACCCTGTCCTGGCTGGAACCAGGACACCTCTTCATCATGTCTCATCTTCACCTTGTCTGCCATCCTCCCAGTCTGAGAGATGCCATTACTCATACTGAGGTTAGAAGCCAGAATCTCCAGTTGAAACTAGGGCATTTGAATAGGGTTGTTACAGGGAAAAAAAAAATAGAGGCTGCTTTTTTTGCAATGCAGTGTCAAACTCAAGGATAGAAACCTTTAGTAGCAGCTGTAGAGTTACCACTGGGTAGCAAGCAGTTCCTCTATTTAACAGGTCTTTTCATGAGGAACAGCTTCAGATGTGGTTTGTGGTGGAGGCCTGGGAGTATTGCAAGACTCAGATTGCAGAGGTGACTGAAAGCTGTTGTGTTACTTCGTAGCTCTGATGTAGGAAGAGTGCTGAGGCAATAATAAATGTTAAAGAGCGATCTGTGAATACTGATTCAGTTTATAAGACTTAGAGTTTCATTTTGGGGTGATCAATGTCATATAGCTTTCTATTAAGTATTAATTTTCAGAATCCATTTAAATAAAATGGCATTGCAGTCTTCATCAAAATGGTTTTAATGACTTAAGACCAGAGTTGCTGCAGGAAATGCATGTCATTGAAAAGTTCCTAAATGCTCTGGGTTACACACAGCAATGGGCTTACTGAAATACTTAAATATATTACTAGAACACCTGAAGTTTGTTTTTATTTCCTTTGCGGTCCAGAATGGTGGCGAACAGCAGACACACACTCTCGTCCTGGGACAGCTTTTTTCCCACCACTCTTGGGAATTCCCACACTGTTTGCTCCTCCTGCACAGAATCATGATTCTGCTTCATTCCACTCAAGAACTACAGGAAAAAGTAGTCGGAGCAATACAGACAAAGGTAATGGCTGAAGTTGTCTGGAAATAATCATATTGAATTCTGCACATGCAGAAAGATGTGGAATTTGAGCTTTACTTTTGTCATTCTTCCCATTTCTAAACAGTTCTATAAAAATTGGTTCTGTTAGGTAAGGATGATACGTACCAATTATGTGTTTGGCCTTTAAATCATGGCTGCTCTGTATGATTAAACTAAAGTAACTCCAAATCAGAGTGACTGATGACAAATTTTAGTATATGTAACAAGTCACTTGTAAGTAGTTTAGGACCTTGTTACATGTCTATGGAATGTTAGTGTGGTTGGGGCATCTCAGAGAAATTACCTGTTACTTCAGATTTATTTTAAATGTCACTTTGTAAATCTGTCATCTTTAGGAATAAATGGGTCACTGAATGGCAGCAGTACCACTGCGGTCTCAGTTCTCAGCACATCTGTGCTTTCCACTGGCATTGCAGCATCAGCAGGACCAGTGAAAACTGTAACCTCAGGAGCTGGGGGACGCAAATACAACCAGGAGCAGAGCAAAGTTCAGCTTTTGGACACCAGGACTGACAAAATCAAAGATAAGGTAAATACCAGAAAGAAATTGAAGATTGAAACAAAAAATTTGACATGATAAGTGTTTGGCACCCAGGAGCGTTTTGCAGTGTTCTTTCCGAGTACCAAATATTTTGAGTTCTTCTGATTTATTAGAGCGAGAACTGTACCCTTGCCTCTGTAGGGATTTTTTGTGTGTAATGGATTTTGAATTTTTTTTAATTGTTTGGGTATTTTTTGACATACTTGTGAAGCAGAAGTTACTAGTACTGCTAATTTCACTGGTTAGTAAGTTAATAACTGTGTCCAACACCTTGTTTTATTTAATTAATCTAATTTTTTTAAAAATGTATTTTTAACAGCAGTATTTGATATTTTATATTACAGTATATATACACACACATATATTGGAATTACAATTATAACATCATAGATTATTTCTGTGAATTTAATTAGGTTTTCGTGTATCTTACAAAAACAAAAAAAAATTTTAGACATTAAAAATGCTTTTCTGAAAGCAATTTCCTATACATCAGAACAAAGAACTGTTATTAACTGCTGTTTTTCAGCAATATTCTTAGCCATCTAATATGAAAGACCTGAGTAGTCTCAGTAAGTTAGTAAACCTTATGTTTACATGACCTAAGCACTCGAAGAACTTAGCTACTCTGGGAATCAAAACTATTTAAACAAAACAAAAAAAAGAAAATGGTGTACTGGGATGATGATCACTGTCAGAATAGAAGCTAAGGGAGTAATTCTCTACTGATAGCCATCTGGGCTAAAATCTTTTTCTTTCTTTCTTTATGCCTATCTATTTTTGTTTTCTGAGTGAATTGGGCCTCTTGCTTTCTTTCTGTTACTGAACTACATTCAGCTACCAAGTCTGAATGTTTCAAGGTAAGAGGTTGGCATTTTCAAAGGACAGCTGGTGCTTGATGTATCTGCATAAAAATAGGGGTTAGCACTGAAATGGTTGCTTATAATTGTGTAGTGATATACAGTGTTTAATATATGGACAATAGGGAAATTATTAAGAATATTTTCCCTCAAAATGTTCTCTGTGTTCAACAGTTGACAGCTTTTGAAAGTATTAAGCTAGTTAAAGGTATTTGGGAAATCTTTGATTTTTTTCAGACTTAAATACTAAAAATGGCTCTTTCTAAAATTCTGCTTTTATCTCGGGTATATCCATGCAAAATTTATCTTTCTTTCTCTGTTGCAGAGGTAAAGCTTTTTCCGGATGGTGTTTCTGTATTTTTGACTATTACTACAGTTAGTCAGAGTACCAAATAAATTTCACTTTTAATATCTCTGAATACCTTCCCAAAATTTATTCAGAAAATTTTACCTCTTTTTGCCCATTGTTTGTTTGTCTGTATTTCTGGTTGGTTTTTTGTTCGGGTGGTTTGTTGTTTTGGTTTCAGGCCTCCCCCCCCTTCAAATTTCTACCAGGATGTTTGTCAGCATTGTTACCTTTTGTCTTTAAATATAAATTTGGTACTGTTGATAGATTTCTTGATGCAGGCACTGATTTCAAACTCCAGTTTTACTTGACCAAATGCTGAGCCGCTGTAAAAGGATGGACTTGGTGCAAGTACCTTTCTTAAGAATATTGTGTCCTGTATCTTAACTTTTAAGTCTTCTGTCTCATGCAGATAAATGTCACGTTGTCTGTTTCCTAAGTTCCTGTAGTAAACTTTTTAAGATTGATATGGAGTTTGTTGTTCCTAATCTTACTTGATATGCTGATGTTTATAACTTTTTTTCCTGTAAAACTTTTTATGAGGTAATTGGTATTTGTCAGTGTAATGATTTTAACAACCTTTTGTACCAAAACACAGAAATTACTCTAAATGAGAACTCCAGCATGAGGATGATTATGATTATTGAAGCTGGGCTCTGTACAAGTGATTTTGAGCTTTTAAATTTCGAAGTGTAACACTTTCCTCTTCTTAAAAACATGTCTTATTATAAAACCTGTTAATGTACTTTTCTAAAGGTTCTTTTCTTTAGGGTTTTGGTTTTTTTTGCATTCAACTTCTGATTTCTTCAGTCATCTCCTTAGTTTTAATTTCTTCTTGAGGGTGGTATCTAAAAAATTATTAAAATATTTATTTGGTTTTAGAAAAAAAAGAAAAAAAAAGAAAAAGGCAAAGCTGATATCAAACTGTTTTTACAGTTGATGAAAATCTAGAGTTTCGTTCAATATAATGTAGTTGTCAGTATTGCAGATTTGCGTCCATTTCTCAGAAGAAAATCCCAGAAGCAATTTGATGAACATAATATTTTCAGTCCTCAAAACTGTACATTACTGTAAAACTGTACATTACTGTACAGTATGAGCTGTACAACTGTACAGCTCATACTGTGAAAGTGGTTAATTGAATGTGTCACTGACACTTTGCTAACCCTAATATTGTTCTTTCTGTGCTAATTTGCAGTACAAGTTTTGGGTATAAATTTTTTGGGAATTGGCACATTCTGTGGAGGTTTATGACACCCAAATTCTAGGTCAGTGTTCTAGGCCTAAATTTGGCATTTTGCGTTTTGATATAGTGATGTCAGCAGTGGTCAGAAAAAGACTTCAGTGGAATTTTGTGACCAGTTTTTAATTTTCATCATCTTGTGAATCACTTTCTCTTTAAGCATTTGCTCGAAAGTCTTACTCTCCTTTGTTTCAAAGATTATGTGTAATAATAAGATCATATAACAGATTAAAACTGAAACATTAACAGAGAATTCATCTTCCTGGTAGAAGCCCAGAAAAAAAGCAGTGGAAAGCTCTAGTAACAGTGACAGTGATTCAGGCTCCTCTTCAGACACCTCAAGTGAAGGTGTAAGTAGTAGTGACTCTGATGACCTAGAGGATGAAGAGGAGGAGGAGGAGGACCAGAGTGCTGAAGAGAGTGAAGATGATGAATCTGATTCTGAAAGTGAAGCACATCACAAAAGCAAGAACAAGGTATAACACCTCACTCTGCTGCCCACTGTCTTGTTGCTGCAAGCTGTTTGTGACAAGTTGAGCTACCCATGTCTGTGAGCAAATAGCCAACAATTATTTAACTGCACATTAAAAAAGTGCTAAGAATACTCTTTTTTAGGTTTGCTCCAGGTTTTTCTGTTTGAGGGGTTTCTGGGAGGGCTTTTTGTGTGCATTCATGTCTGTGTATTGCTGTTCTTTATAGGCTAGGAGTTGACAGTTGGTAGACCGTTATTTTTTTGGTTATAAAGTAGGAAATACAAAGAAATCAAGTACTGTGCATAGGTAGTGAATTGAAAATATATCATTGTGGGTATTGCTTGGCAGTTGCTTTTTTCCTAGCAGAGTGGCTACTTCTCCCTTGTAATAGAATATCGAGATTGGAATCTTTATCCTGTTAGGTTTACAGTCACAAATACATTTAAGAACAACCATGGTTTAATACTCCTTCTCTAGTACACATTGTTGTCACATGCTGAAACTATCTGGGGGAAAAGATCCAAAAATGAACAATACATACATTGCAAGACTGATTTAAAATTATTATTGTTCATCCTCTGCCAAGACTAATGTAATTGTTTCATGGAGACTGATCATATGTTTAGTCTTTTTAAAAGGATCTTTAACTTACATAATGAACAGTCAAAAATAAATATTTTGCAGGTGCTAATGCATAGTGGTGTAACAGATACAAAAAGCGATGGACAGAAATCACAGGAAAAGTCTCAAGATAAAAGAACACACCAGCAGATACCTCTTGTTTCTGATTCCCAGACTCACTCATCATTCCAGTCCCAGCAGAAGCAGCCTCAGGTTTTGTCACAGCAGCTTCCGTTTATTTTTCCAAGCTCTCAGGCAAAGGAGGAATCTGTGAACAAACACACAAGTGTAATACAGTCTACGGGATTGGTTCCTAATGTGAAACCTTTGTCTTTGGTACATGAAGCCAAAAAAGAGACCTATTTAAAACTCCTAGTTCCTTCCCCTGATCTACTCAAAGCAGGGAATAAAAATACCTCTGAAGAATCTATCACTTTGACCAGCGATGTTAGAGCTAAACGGGTGAGTGAAGTTTTGAATTATTTGTAACTTGTGTCATCTGTTTAAAAAGATGTAACATTGTGCCATCGAGCTCTTTTAAATAATAGTGTATTAAAATTACAAGTATATATATATTTATAATCATGGGAGTTTGTGTTTTTAGGGTTGATCTGGATTTCTGAATGGTGTAAATTAACTAGATTGTGTGGGTCATGCACCTCTTAAGGACAATGTGCACCTGAAATCAATATCAAAATAAGAAAAGTTCTCATGGGAACACTGGATATTTTTCCTGTGCTTCTAGGTTCAGTCAAAATGCTAATTTAATACTTCACATATCTACTGTTTAAGCATGGTTTCACTTTCTTTCAAGTTGGATAGTTTCAAGTCAAAGTAATGGAAATCACCTATTTTAACCACGTTTTTAAACAAAGAAGCTGAAAGCCATTTATTAAAAAAAATGCTCAATATAATGTTGAGTTTTGTTTGCTCTTTAAAGACAGGTGTTTATGCCCTGATAGCTGTTAAAGCTCAGTATAGCCATTTCAATAGTTGTTTTTAGAATCAAGGAATGGCCTGGGTTGGAAGGAACCCTTAAAGCTCTACCCTGTCCCACCCCAGCCATGGCAGGGACACCTCCCATGGTCCAGTGTCCAGCCTGGCCTGGGACACTGCCAGGGATCCAGGGACAGCCCCAGCTGCTCTGGGCACCTGGGACAGGGCCTGCCCACCCTGCCTCAATTTATCTTCCTTTTTACTGGTCAGGACTTTACAATAAGTTTATATGTCTGTCTTAACAGTTCTGCAGCTTCAGAAATTTTTAGATCCTTGGTTTATTTGTTTTGTCAGCAGTGATTAAGGTGATTGTTGATTAATCTTCTATTCAATGAGATTTGAATGAGGGTTAGAAGAGAATAAAATTATTATGATGATTTTAAATTATTTTTATTATTTATTATTATTTATAATAATTGTAAATATTATTATGATTTTGTTTTTTCATATTTTGTTTTAAACTAAGTAGTATTTGGAAGTAATAAACTCAGTTCTGATTCACAGCTAACTCACAAGGCCTTAGTGAGGACTGAAAAATATTTAATTTTTATTGCTTGACTAGAAGATAAAAGCTGTTTTTCCTTTCAAATTTCCTGTTACTTGGTAAAAATCAAATAAGCTTGTCACTCTACCAGGAGTAGCTAAGTAAGTTATAATTATGAGAACATACATCTTTGCTACTGAAAGAGGCTTCTGCTTTCAAATTTAGGTTACGAGTCTTTAGCTGGTGATAGATCACACATTTAGTAGTTTGATTTCTCTGAAACTTTTACTGGAGGTATGCACTGTCTGAATATTTATTTTGGAGCTCTTCATAATTTCGTATTCAGTTTTAAATGTTAGTAACTTCCAGGAATGTATGGTATTTGACTTAATGTAAAAAAATTATTTTAAACTGTACGGTCTTTATCCATTTAATTATGTTTTCTACTGAAGATGATGTGGGTTTTTGTCCTTTGGAAGTCTTTATACTAAAGACAGTCTTAAGCTTTACATGCATTTCTGAGCTATTATTAACTTTTATGTGGAAAATTTCAAGTACTACTCTTTCAGTTAAACAGTTAGCATATCACAGCATTTCTCAGTAATACCTTTTCTCTCATTTGTTAAAATAAAATTTTTCTACACCAAGGGTTCTCTGTTGGGTTTCTAGTATCATGGCCATTAGTGTGTTGTATTTACCTTGTGCTTTAAAGTGAACAAGTTATTAAAAGTAGCTGTACATTCACTAGAGGGATTTTTATATGCTGAATTAAGTAATAAGAAGAGGTTTTTCTGTGCTGGTACACAAGAGTAGTAAGTATCTTTTTAAAAAGGGCTTTTTTCAGAATGATTAATACCTTTATGAAAGTCTCTGTCTAGAGCATTGTAGCAGGTGAGAAAGCTTCCCTACATAGTTTGAATCAACTTCATCTTGAGTTCAATTTGTCTTTCCCTGTTCATTTACAGTGAAAAAAATCATGCAAGACTTGTGTAACTAGTAGTTTCTCATCTCGTCTGTTGTACCTAGTACCTGCTTTTGACTTTCTAAAAATGGCTTAGCAGATGTTTAAAATTTCCTAGAGCTCACTTGCCTGAATATCAAAGAAAGCCAAACAAACACCTCCACATTTTATTCCTCTATCTTCTTATTTCTTTAGGAACAATATAAACAGACATTCCCAGCAGCACAGCTAAAGAAACAGGAATCATCTAAGAGCCTGAAGAAGGTTATTTCAGCTTTGTCAAGTCCCAAACCAACCTCTAGTTCACCAGCTCATCAAAAACTCACATCCTTGGAAAACAACCATTCTAACCCATTCCTGACAAATGCACTTTTAGGTAATCACCAACCCAATGGAGTTATTCAGAGCGTCATCCAGGAGGCTCCTCTTGCACTCACCACGAAACCGAAACCCCAGACCAAGATCAATGAAAGCGTAGCCATTTCTAGTAGTGCCCCCTTTTCTTTGCCAATAAACTTGAGTGCGTGTGGGAAAAAGACAACTGGTAACCGGACAGCTGTTATGCCCTCTACCTCTCCTGTGTTACCTGGTTCAGGAAAGGATAAAGCAGTCAGCAATAATGCAGTAAATGCAGTAAAACCACAACACCGCCTTCATTCTGCAAAACTGGTGGTGGAGCAGTTCAGAGGGGTAGACTCAGATGCCCCCAGCAGTAAAGACTCTGACGACTCAAATGATGATGATGACGACGATGAAGATGAAGATGAGGACGATGAAGAAGATGATTCTGATGATAGCCAATCAGGTGGTTTAACCTTTTTAATAGGAAAAGCAGAAACTTAATTTTTTGCATTTTGTAAACATGCATTTCCCACCATATTTTAAAATAGGGGCAGGATACTGGGCCAGCGAGGCCCACACGGTGCCCTACACATATCCTTGGAATTAGCACTTGTCTCCATTCTCCATTTTGTCATGTCAGAAAAACATGTTTGGGGTGTTCTGATACTTGGTCAGCTGTCCTGGTAATGTGGCTCCTTAGCCTTTTGGAAAGGCTGTCAGAGACCTCCCTTCCACATTAGTCACCCAGCCTGTAGCTTGATGTAACAAAGTGCTCAGGAAGGGATTGACGTTAAGGCTGATTGATGGTAAATGGTTCTGGCAGACAGAGACCAGCTGCAAAACAGGTTTCCTAAAGAGAGAGAGACTACACAAGGGCCTTCAAATTGTCAAGAGTGGCAAGAAAAGCGTATTTTTGTGCCTCATGCAGGAGCACAGCAGCCAATGAGCAAGTAATTGGACAGTTTTAAGGGCTACAGACCAGGCTATGCAATTTGGAATGATAAGGCCTGTTTTAAAGAGTTGACTGTATTCACAGTCACTGCTTTGTCCCATGTCCTGGTATCTCTTGTGTCCCGCCTCCACTTTCATCATTCTGTTCCCCCTCTCATCCACACACCCTGTGCTAATCTTTTTCTCAGGCTGTATCTCACCTTTAGTTCCTTACCCTGGCTGTCCTCGATTCTTACTCTTCCTTTGCCCAAATTGCAATACTTTTGATTCTGACACCTTTCAGCCCATGCCCAGTTCAGTTGTTTTCTTCCTCTTCATTATGGATTTCACACCTGTGAAATGCCTTTCCTGGGATAATGCCCAGCTGCTGCTGGGCTAATGGGATGATTTAGCTGTAGTTCCTTCTGGAGTAAACAGTCTTGAAATACTCCAGCTTTTGTCACTCATCTCTTCCCATTCAAAAGAACAGTGTATTACCATGCAGAATTACTTAATGCTGTCATATTTGTAGTAATTTTAAAGTTTAGGTAGTTAATTAGAACCTCCTATTTATACTCGAGATGTTATTAAAAAAGCATATATAATAAGAGGAAATACTTTGCAAGTGTTAGAACTTTAATGGACTTGCCAGTAGTTTCCAAGTTATAATGTGCCTTTTGCCACACTTTCTTTAAACAGAGTCTGACAGTAATTCTGAGTCAGATACAGAAGGGTCTGAGGAGGAAGATGAGGATGATAAAGACCAAGATGAATCGGATACCGACACTGAGGGAGAAAAAGCCCCACTGAAACTGAATAAAACTTCATCCTCTGTGAAGAGCTCACCCATTGGTCTTACAGCTCATTCCACCCCGCTTAATCTCCAAGTAGCAAAGACGTCGAGCTCGGCATCAGCTGCCTTATGTCCTGAGTCCCAGCCTGCAGTGTTCCTCGGGACGGGAGCCTCCACCCTCACACCAAGTACACACTGTGGTATCTCTCTGTCTTCTGTTATACTGTCGTGTTGCAAAAGTAGTTTCAAAAATAGTCCAGGTGCTGGTATGATGTTCAAGAAGATTTTTACCCTTAAGAACAGTGATTCATTGAACAGCCATCCCAGGGATGTGGCAGTGTCCCCCTCACTTGAGGTTTTCAGATGTCAGTCGGTCAGGGTGCAGGGTAATCTTGGCAAAGCATCCTTTCCCAAGGAAGGCTGGACTGGGTGTCTTTTGATGTCCCTTCTGATATTGGCTGTTGGGTGACTCTGTGATCTTTTCATGGGTGATTGCAGGAGTCATTAAGATCCGTCAGCCAAATTGCAAGTTCTTCAGACTAGAATATTACCCTTAGGCCCAGGATATTTTAACTCATGCAATGATTTGAGAGAAGATAGAATTAAATATCCAGAGTTGATATATATTATATTAAACTCCTAATTATTAGGTCTTTGGAAGTCTCCATTTTATTCTAAACTAGTTATTTTTACTTCTGATTCCTGTACATTCTAGTTTGTGTTCTGAATCTTCAATTTTTTGCCCCTTTCTTGACAAACTTTGTAACCATACTTTGTTAGAACATAATTTTCTAATAATTCTTTCAAAATTCTCAGTAGAATTTATGGATTATGCGCAGGAATTTATTTTTAAAAAGTTAATGGAAAGTACATTTAGCATTTGCCTGATACTGTATAGTGCTTATAATCCTTCATTTGGTGACTTAATTGGTAAGATTTAGTAATTACTATGGCTACAGTAAATAATGCATTTTTGAAAGTCAGATTCCTTAATTTGCATGGTAACAATACAATGAAATCACATATTTCGTACTTTGAATTAGAGACTTGATGTTAATTAACATGTGTATAAACAGGATTATTAAATGGGGACATCTGCTTATAAAATAGGTTTTTATATTTGGATTCAGTGGAATAGAAATTCCATTCCATGTCATACAAGGGCATTAGCTTTGAAGCGGTATAATGAGATCTGCCTAATATTTATCCCAGAAACAGGCTTGTGAACTGTGCAGTTTATAAAAGATTTCATATGGATTGAGAGTTACTCAAATGGGTAGATTAAAAAGATCATGTTTTTCTTAGGAATCTCTGTTGATTTGTGCTGCTTTGAAAAGTCTGATAGCAGACTTTTCTGTTTACTGGAATAGGAGGTAGAATAAATAAGTTTTATGTCCTTGCTTTATGGATAATAATATACTACACCTAAGGATCACCTAATCAGAATCAATATAATAGAACAAAAATATTTTTGTGAACCTTTTACCTAGAGTTGGTCAATCACTGAGGGGGTCTCGTGGTCTCTTGTCTGTATCTGTTTTGCACTGGATTTTTCACTTCACTTATATTTGGAAAAGCAGCCTCCCTCCCTGCACCATGGCCATTCAAAATAATGCAGTAGTCATTCATGTTAGGTTAAGAGTGCAGACCTGTGTCTCAGTTTTGGGATCTGAGCACAGGCATTTCCTCAGTGCTTTTTCTAGGGGTCTCTTCACATCACCTGGAAGGAGCTGCTGGCAGCTCCCTTGGCAGCCAGTGCTGAGCTGCCATGTGCTGCTCCTGGCAGAGAGGCTGGAGCAGGTGCCGGGGGTCAGTCTGGTGACAGCCCCCACTCACGGCTCTTCCCAGGGAAGAGATGTGTCGCATCCTTTGCAGAAGGTCCAAACTCTACCTCTTTTGGACGTGCATCTTCCAAAACTTGGTCTGTGTGCATAGTTTGTTTCCTGTGGCTGCCTGAGAGGCCTGAGGAAAGCCTTCCACACTAAAAAGCCCCACGTGTGGCAGTTGTTTCTGGGATGCTATCCACTCCGTTGCTTGACAAGCACCAAACACAGCATCTGTTTGAACTGGGAAAAGCTGAAGTAGTTTTGAAAATTTTCTGCATTTGGCATTTGACTGCAGTCTGTGGACAGTGCTCTAGGAGGATTAAACCTATAAGAATATGAATCTATTAAGTGTGTTTTTATTTGCATCTTGTTTACTGAAAAAAACTATGTAAGGTCTTGTCTAGAAAAACAGGCGTGCAAGGAATTAAATTAGCAATATTTGAGAGCACTAAACAGGACAAGCGGCTAGGTATGGGATAGTTAGGTTTTCTGTTCACAATTTCAGAGGATGAGGTTACAGGAAACTTAGTGGAAAATGTATTTCAGAAGGAGAACACTTACATTAGTTTTATTTATTTTTTATTTATTTATAATTGATAATTTGATAGTTGATAATTGAGGCACATAATGGCAAGAATGAAAAAACAATTTTGTTTTGCAGATAGAAACATAAATACATTTTAGGAACATGTTACCTTTTTAAAGTTCTATTAGGTATTAATCAGAGATTCTGTTTTAGGTATTTCAAAAAGACGAAGAGTAGCAGATGAACGGGAGCTACGTGTTCCTCTCGATTATGGGTACGTTATCTATATACCTGACTTTCCTTAAAGGGTGAAAATGCCTTCAAAAATGCATTGGTAAAGAAATGAGTTTAAAAAATCTTGAGGCTGAATAATAAGGAAAGGGCTTCAACAATTTAGATTTGACTTCCAGTGACTGTGGATCTCTTTAAAAAGTGTCAGCATATTTAATGTGTTAATTTTTGTGCATTAAATTTGTTCTTTTGCAAACATGAGTCATCTCTTAGCTGTTTTGCTTTGGAAATTAATCCTAATGATCTGATACAGATTGGTATATCTATAGCCAATACAGACTCCAAATAACTCCCTGAAGTACAGTTCTAAGCTGTTTAAAATCTGATAATATGTACATCGCTTGATATAATAAATTCATATATTTAGTCAGTTTGGACAGTCTACCTGATAAAATTAATGGATTGGTCTGTTTCATTTATGATAGTCTAGTCACATTTTCCTCTTCCCTTTTTTATAGAATTCTTAAATTGCCATAAATTACTTGTTTTTTAAAAAGTGTATTGTTGTATGCAACTATTTCATATTACTCTAGCTGGCAAAGAGAAACCCGAATAAGAAACTTTGGTGGTCGTCTTCAAGGAGAAGTAGCATATTTTGCACCCTGTGGAAAGAAGCTGAGACAGTATCCTGAAGTAGTAAAGGTACATTAATTTCTTAACTTCTGTGTTCTAATGCTAGCAAGCATGCTTGCAGTTAAAATCCTTAATTTTTTTCTCTCCAATAGAGATACTACTTATTTTCTGTGATGTGAGGTGTAATGTATCTTGGTATGTTACTGATTTGATGTCTTAAAAATGCATATCCCTTTGACAGAATATGCAAAACATTACACTCACAGTTAGCTGTGCATCAAAGCTGGGTTGTAATTATTTACAAGCTGAAGTGGAACAATATGTGATTTTTTCAGTATCTCAGCAGAAATGGAATAATGGATATCTCAAGGGACAATTTCAGCTTCAGTGCAAAAATAGGAGTGGGTGACTTCTATGAAGCCAGAGATGGACCGCAGGTATCCACTTTTTAAACAGTAAAGTTTTTGATCCAAGGAGCATTAACTTTAGGTGAAGTAATTTTTCTACGATCTGAAGCGTTACCTGTCTTTAGCTAATTATTTCTAAAAGCTGCACATGTTGTTAACAGTAGTTAGATTGAGACGTGGAGAGCTTGATCCTGGGCTGTGTTGAGAACTGCTCCCTTCAGTGGCTTTGCTCGGAGGGTGATGATGATCAGCTTCATCATCATCTCTGAGCCTGGCTTGGTCTAGTTTGAAAACTCAGAGCTGCGTATTTTAGCATTCAGGTATTTCTGACTTAAAACTTTGTTTTTTCTTCTAATGTATACAACCTCATATCAATAGTAATTTATGTGTAGCGTTAAATCCCACTCTGTTAGTGTGTTCCTGTGCATAATATATGTATGTGTGTATGTATGTGTTGATATATATGTAAACTGCATGTTTATATACAAGTGTCTCCTGTGTTATGAATACTGTCTGAGCATCCTCAAGCATGACACTTCTACCAAGGGGGAGGGGATGCAGAATATACAGGGGGATGCAGTTCCACTTTACAGTGGTAAAATTGTTAGACAGTGTATAGATAAACCCCACCAGGATAAGTAAAACCAAAATTTTAAGGAAATTGTTACTGTGTTTGTGCCATGCTGTGTTACTGCATTTTGGCCATGTTGCCATTTCTTCAGGATGTGCACGAAAATTTTTTGACTTTTCTCAGTGAAGATATTTACTTCTTTGAAGGATACGTTTTCTGAACGTGTTACTGGCTCTCAACAGTCTTGAGTTCAGGCTCGAGTTAAGCCTTAAGTTCTTGAAATACCTTGTAGAAATATGTATTGTTTGTGTGGTATTGAAAGCGTTGAAGACTGAATTCCTGGTAAGCAGCTGTTTCTAGGTGGTGCTTCCTGTATTACAGGCTGAAGAATTGCTAAACTTTCTTCATGTTTGGCCTTCAACAGTTACAAGTTCCTGGGGTTATGAACTTCATTACGTACCTGCATGTCTTGACTGAAATAATTCGTTTTACTGTGATGTAGTGTAATGGCAGGGTGTCTGCTTTCTTTTTGCCCTGTTGCCTTGTTTGTATCTGTATTACTTCATTAGTCATGTCCCTTTCTTTAGTTATATCTATCTTCTCCCTTAAGTTGATTTTCAGTTTGCCCTGTGATCTATAAAGCTTGAGAATGAAGGCAGTGTGAGGGGCAGATTTCTACCGGCAGGACTGGCAGTGTGAACATGAGTTTGCTGCACATATCATCACTGAACTTTGTACTGATGTGGATTTTGATAGGTTACACCGAGACTTGAGTAGACAAAGGAAAAGTTTTCTTGTTAAAAAAAAAGACTGAGGGCAGCTGTGTCAGATGTGCTAAGATGTGTTTACATTTTATGTGTGAATGAGAAGTTACCAAACAGTGGAGCTACGCTTGGGCTGATAATATTACCTAGTGAAACAGCAAGTGATACTGATATTTTATAAAAAGAGATTGCACCCTCTTTAGTAAAGTCCTTTGAATCATCCAGATTCAAAATAATATATGATAATCATATCTTTATGGATGTCTGGAGGTAATTCCAGAAATTTTATTTCTGCTTTTATGGTAATTTTTATTATTCTGTATAGTCTTCAGTGGTTAGTCATCCCTTCCTTTGTTATGCATTTCTGTCATCTTTTGATACATGCAACATGTGCTAGGCTAAGTTTCTCACAGCTCTAAGATGAAATAAGATGTGAAGAAAGACTAAAACGGTATTATTAAAGATTTACCTATAGCAAGCCAAAAGTATGTGGATTACCTGCTTCTGTTAGTGTCTATATTTCTGTGTTTCTCTCTTGTGGAATACAAACCACCAAATATTATGGGTTATTCAAAGCAGTGTTTGAATGCTGTAACAGAAGCATATCTGGCAGAAGTGGGCCACAAAGGAGTAGGATTAAAAGAATGATTGAAGTTTGGCAAATGTGAAAATTCAGTGACTGGACCTGGAAGCTTTAAACTGCTGTGATTTAGTAAGATCAATACAAATACGAATTGAGGTGATGAAATAAACATGGTCCTCATGAGTTCAAGTAATATATGCAGGAGCCTTTGTCCTATTCTGAATTCTGCAACTCAGTTTGGAACGCTGTGTTGCTAACTTTCCCCCACAAATCTAAAATGAAATTTAAGTGGATTTTTGCTTCATGCAAAGTGTCTATGGTTTTCTTCATTAGCTTGATTAACAGGTTTTGAACATGATTCTGCTTTCATGCATAGTTGTTTTATGTCTTTTTGGCAAATGTCCCGATGGCAGCACAGTATTGCAGTACATGGTAGATGCTTGAAGGTGAGAAATTGAATAAAATTATTTTGATTAGCTTGAACAATAAACCACAGCATTTCACAGTCTCTCACCCATTTTTTCTCTAATGTTTGAGTAGCAAAGCTTCAGTTTTATGGAAGCCTGTGATTCTCCTTTGTTAGGGCACAACCCCTACATTTTATCTTTGAAATGTCAAAAAGCCAGAGTATCAGACTGTACATTCCTTTAATAGAAATGTATTTTGGGTTCGATTTTAAAAGTTGTTTGAGCACAAAATATAGATGGGCAATTGACTCTTGCCTTATCCTTAATGGCTTTGTTTTGGGCTATTTTTATCTTGTCCTCTCTTAAACTTGTGAAAACTTGTGCATCCACAATGCCCTTTGACAGGACATTGAACAATCTTCTCCCATCCCTTGAAGCACCTGCTCCTTTTGCTTACTGAACCATTACTCACTTCATTTGATGGCCTCTAGTTTCTCTTTCAGGTGGCGTTAGGAAAACGTAATACCCAACATGGTCTCTGGTACTAATGATCTGGTAGACCACTTATTTTTCTGTGACGCGTATTTATTATCGTTAATATCATTAACTGCAGAAAACACAAACACAGGCCAAGAACAATCTCCAGTGTTCTGAGATACTTTTTGAATTATGGCTGCTCCTCCTCCTTTTCTTTGATTTCTGTTTTGCCTTCCTGGCACGTACATTTTATGAGATTAGGTTTTCTAGGTTGGAAGTGGATATAGGTAGTAAGTACAAGTATTAATCTACCTCAATAAGCTGAACCTGTGATAAGCTGCAATTCAAGTACTAGGCAGACAGGGAAGCAAAAGTTATACTTCAGTAGTGCTCTGTAAGATAGTGAGAGAATTAACTTCTAGTCAAGAGGTAGAGGTGAATATTTTGGATTAAGAAGTCCTTAGTGGTAGCGCATGGTGATGTGGTACACATTTAATGGTATGGTCTTGTTCTGAACAGTGCATTTTTGGAGCATAATTAATAGCAAAGCCCATTGGAATGTGTACAGACCAAGTGTGATGAGTACTCTGGGGATGGTCTTAACTGGGAATGATTCAGACTTTAGAAAAGTATCTTTGCAGATACTGATAACTCCTTTGAAATCTGAATGTCTCATTAACAAACTGCCATTTCTTGTGCTGAAGTTACGCAAAACCTTTTGTAATTGTGAAGAATGAGCAGAAATAATTAGATGACAAATTACCAGAATAAGGAAAAGATGATTTATGTTGTGGTACAGTAAATGGGATTTTAGGGTTTATGTGCATATAAATGTGAAAGCCAAAGCATTCTAAATACATTCTTTCTCAGCTAATGCTTAATGAGTTTTCTAAGTTACCTACTTTGCTTCTTGCTTTAGGAGACATTTTCAAAATTTTTTACAAACATTTTTAAGGCAACTTATGAAGAGGTCCTGAAGGATGCTTAATTTGCAGTTTTTTCCCAGCATTTCTCAAAAACTTGGGGAAATGGTAAAAGATACTAAAATTTTGAAATGCTGGTGTTCAATTAAACAGGATCACCCAGATGGTGCTCCTTTTCTGCTCAGGAGATGCAACAAACTCTACTTTTTAGTAACCAGTTAAAGTAAAGGTGTTCCTTCACGAATATTACCTTGGGTATTTTTATTAACAAAGTATTTTAGAATCTGCTTTCATGGCACCATAGAATACTATAGTGCATGCTTTGTTTGGTTAAAGAGCATAGTTCACATAAGTTTAGATACATGGATGCTTAGAAGCTACTTCACATTGATTCAAGTTGGTGCAGAAACACTTTCACAGTGAATGACGGGAAAACTCAGTTGTACTAACTAAAACTTGAAGATTAAAATGCATCTGTTTTTTCAGCTCAGTTGCTGAGCTCTACAACACTGAAAAGCAATATTTGAAAATACATAACTGCCTTTGCTTGTTCTGTATGCCAGAATTTCTGTAAACATGCTCTGTTGGACAACAGCACCTCATAGCTCGACACAGTTTTTTATTCATGTTGAGCGGTGGGTTATGTGAAAGCAGAATAGTGGTTGTTGAGTTTACATAATAAGGAAGAAGCTGTTTCGCCTTTTAGAAAGGGCTGAACAATTTGATTTGATGAGAAATAATTAAAAATAACACGGTAATGGCATATCCTCTTTAGGTAAAAACTTTGTATAGGCTTGAATAGTCTTCAAAATCTTTCCTAGTGATAGCATTTACAAAAGTTGTTAGTGATAGTCTCTCAATATATAGCTTCTGTGCACCATTAAGAAATTGTCCTGCCCAAATAATGCATCACAGCACTTGCATATTTAATATTTCAAACTCATTTTAGATTTTGGGTTATTTTAATGTCTTTGTAATACCTCTCTGTGAAATGTGTCAATTAAAAGGGTGTGCAGTGGTGTCTTCTGAAGGAAGAGGAAGTCATTCCCCGTATCAGAGCTATGGAAGGGCGTAGAGGACGACCCCCAAATCCAGAGAGACAGCACTCCCGAGAGGAGTCAAGGACGAGACGCCGCAAAGGCCGACCTCCCAATGTTGGAAGTGGTGAATTTCTGGACAATGCTGACACAAAGCTTTTGAGAAAGCTGCAGGCTCAAGGTAAGAACTGTGTTAATGTTTTCACAAAGAGAGGGTATTGGTATATAATTAATGTTTTTCCTATAGGAGAGTGATTTGTCTCACTAGGATAAAAGTATACAGCATTTTATTTTGGATATTTGTTACATGCTCTTATTGAAGACTTTTTGAAGATCAGTAAATCACTTATCAGTATATAGGTTTTAAAGAAGGAAGTGCGTGTGTAAAGACATGTCTAAAAGCTTACTCTATAGTTGCTGCACAAGAAGCTGATGGTATTTTGGGGAGTTCTATCATGCAGGTGCTGGACCTCAGTCCTTTGAAAAGCAAGCTGAATTCAACCTCCAGCTGTTTTCTATTAGTGTGTCCGTAAGCAGTTAATTCAAATTTCAGAAACGCTATCACAGGGTAGCAGAATGGTTCAGGAGGTTACTAATTAGCATAAGAATGGCTGACTTCAGGTAGCCACGGGAAAGAGGCATGTGACCCAGGTGAGTGTGCTCTTGCTTCATGGTTAAAAAAGGATGATGTAGTTACATGAGGTGACTTCTAAGGAAAACTAATTCCACACTTTCTGAATAAAATGTTCATTTAGTAGCCTTGAAACAAATGTTTTCTGCTTCAAAAAGAAAGAAGAAAATGGTTTTAAAATGAACCAGCATTATTAGTATGATTCTGTCACTTAATAAATGTTTTTTTCCTCTGAAACCAGTGTTTAGTTTATGTTGAAAGTATCCATGTTCATTTGCACTGTTGATGCAGTTACTGATACATGATGGGCCACTAATGATAGGTCATAGAAAAATTTGGTAAACGCCAGCGTGTGCAAAACAAATCCTCTGTTTGCTCTGTCTTTACAGACTGCAAATATCTGGAACACAAATTGTATCTTTATTCTTGGACAGGACTGTTTTTATGAACTTAGTATTTTCTTTTTGTAACAGAAATAGCTAGGCAAGCAGCACAAATAAAGCTACTGAGAAAGCTTCAGAAGCAGGAACAAGCACGAGCTGCTAAAGAAGCAAAAAAACAGCAAGGTAAGTATTCCTTGTGCAAGTTAGTGCATGCTGCGGGATTATTTTGAAAAATGTTTATGAAAAGTTACCCGTCTCTTGCCATGTTCTGTGATGTTGTTTGCTTTTGTTTGTTAGCTATTATGGCAGCTGAAGAAAAGCGAAAGCAAAAGGAGCAGATAAAGATAATGAAGCAACAGGTAAACTCTGCAATTGCTAAATAAATTCTTTCAATGATTTTAAATCATTCAATAAGGTGTATTTCAAATATTTGGTAAACTACTATGTATGCTGATGACAAGGTGTATGTTTTAAATCTAGTTTTAAAGAGCACACAGTTATGTTATGTATGTTACTTAAAATTCTAAACTTAATTAAATCTACCACTAGCCCATGTCCCCAGGTGCCACATCAACACATCTTTCAAATCCCTTCAGAGACATTGACTCTCCCACTGCCCTGGACAGCTTGTGCCAGAGCTAGACAACCCTTTCCATGCAGAAATGTTACCTAATGTCAAGTTAAACGTCCCTTGGTACAATTTGAGGCCATTTCCTCTTGTCCTGTCCCTTGTTCCCTGGGAGCAGAGCCTGACCCTCACTTGACTGCACCCACCTGTCAGGGAGTTTAAGAAAATCAGAAGGTCCTTCCTGAGCTTCCTTTCTTCTGAGCTGAGCTCCTTTCCCAGCTCCCTCAGCTCTTCCTGTTGCTTCAGTCCCTTCCCCGGCTCTGTTGCCCTTCTCTGGACATGCTCCAGCCCCTCAATGTCTGTATACTATCTCAGCATCCCAACACTTGGAAAAAGTGCTAGTATTAGTTTGCCTGTAAGTGACATGGGAAGGAGTCAGAGATGCTGCTTGCCACTCCAGAGAGAAAATTCATGTGGCCAAAGCTCAGCCGGAAGGTGGAGCTGCCAGAAATGTGGGGGACAGTGGAAAAGAGTTTTTTCGAATATATTAATGTCAATCCTGGTTGTGTTTATAAATTGGGAAATGAGGAGCTGAAGAGCAGCTGCAGGAAGTGATCTGGTTGATGATCAAGTTGGGTATTCAGTCAGCAGTGCCCTGGCACCCAGGAGGGACATCTTTGCCCTGGAGGGCATCAGGCCCAGCTTCATCGGCCAGGCAAGGAGGGGTTTGTGCCCCTCTGCTCTGCACTGGGGTGGCCTCACCTGGTGAGTCCTGGGGGACAGTTTTGGGCACTGCAATATAAAAAGGACGTGAAACCATTAGAGGCTATCCAAAGAAGGCCATGAGGATGGGGAAGGGACTGGAGGGGAAGTCTTAAGAGGAGCAGCTGAGGGCACTTGGTTTGTTCAGCCTGGAGAAGAAGAGACTGAGGGGAGAATCAGTGTGGTCTTCAAAACACTCAGGAGGGGCAGTGGAGGGGTAGCTCAGATCTCTGCTCTCTGTGACTGGTGACAGGACTTGAGGGAACTTCTGGAGCTGAGTTGGGAGGTTTAGGCTAGATATCAGAATAAAGGTTGACCAACCCAGAGATTGATCAGGCACTGGGGCAGGCTCCCCAGGCAATTGTCACAGCCCCAAGGGTGCCAGAGCTCCAGGAGTGCACCCAGGCAGAGGGTGGGATTGCTGGGGTGTCTTTGTGTGTCAGGAGTTGGACTTGATGATCCTGATGGGTCCCTCCCAACTCACCATACTCTATGATTTTATGATATCTTGAAGTTAAAAAAGCCAATAAAAATATGAAACCCTTTCACATCTTCGAAATCCAGGTATTAAATCCTGACATACTTCTTTATTTTTTTTGAGTAGTAAACCAAAATTGGCGTTACTGCAGACTACCATAAATAACCCCATAAGAGATAACAATTAATTCTTGTTGGTAACTGTTTTAGTGTTTCCTTTTTTTCTTTTTCTTTTTTTTTTTTTCTTTTTCTTTTTCTTTTTTTTTTTTTTCTTTTTTCTTTTTTTTTTTTTAAGAAAATGCTCAGTGTAGTAGACACTAACTAGTTAGAAGCTGTCACTCTACCATGTGTGAGTTACAGTAGAAAAAGCTGAGAGAGCTGAGACTGTTCAGCCTGGAGAAGAGGAGGCTCAGGAGGATGTGGCTAATATGGCTAAGTACCTGATGGGAGGCTGCAAAGAGGTGACCTCTCAGAAGTGCCCAGTGACAGGAGGTTCCTTCTGAATGTTGGGAAACACTTTGTCACCAAGATGGCAGCTGAGAAGTGGAGCAGGTGGCCCAGGGAGGCTGTGGAGTCTCCCACACAAATTTTCAACAGCAACCCGAATGTGGTCCTTGGTAACTGGTTCTAGGGGACCCTTCTGGGACAGGGGGATGTGGACAAGGTGACTTCCAGATGTCCCTCCCAAACTCAGCCAGTCTGCACTTTCGTAGATCATGACAGTTTCAATGTGTCCACTTCTCAAGGCAGCACATACTAGTTAAAGAAAAGGAGCACACTGTGAGTTTCAAGTGGTCCTTATGTTCCAAGGGGTCTAGGGAGCAAGAATTTTTATATTGACAAATACATCAAATCCAGACCTTGTTTGTCATCATCATATTCCTCCTTGATGTGTAACCTGATGAAACTCATGATTTCAATGTGCAGAGTACTTCTTCTCTGTGATATAGTTCTTTATTGTGATCTCTGCTGAAAAGTTTGTTCTGTATTAACTCTAACCTTTATGGAGTTAAGAGGGTATAGCACATGCTTTCAACTTTTGCACTTTTTTGTTTTAAAGTATAATGGGGGATTATAGAGATTTAGGGTCCATGCTGTGAGCTTCTCATGGTGGAAAAAGTTCAGCACTGTCTGAGCAAGGCCTCAGAATTAATTTTCTTGATAAATTTGTATTATGTTGGACTTCTCAACAGTTTAAGGAGCTGGTAAGATTTGCCTGGAGTTTATAAGACTTCATGTATTGGAGCTCTATTTGTCAGAAAACTTTGTATGTCTTTCTCATCTGTGATTGCTCTTTTACTGTTAAATATTTTAGATTATGTTTTCTTAGGGGCTTGGTTTTGGTTTTAGTTATTTTTCAATAAAGTGTATACATCACTATGTGCTCTCCAGAGAGTAAAATTTTAGACTGATCCATGTTCTAAGAGTCTCAGGCCAGCTCACAAGACAACCACGTATTCTGTACAAGATAGGCTTTACCCTCACTGTTGGGAAAGCGTCTGCTGTTGCAGAGAGGTTCATTGAGGTCCTTTTCAAGCTTCTGGTCTAGGCCTCCCCCAGCTTGCAAGGCTATTCCATGGTCTGGGTTTTGCTTTTTAAACTCTACAGCAAGTCCAGCTTGTGTATGCATGTGTATGTATATATGCACTTTTCTTCTAAATGGTCCTTCCAAGTCACTGTGGCTCGGCCAGCTCTTTTGAGGTAATAAAATCTGAAATAATGTGTGGGTGAATTTTTAATATCTAATTTAACAAACAAACCCATGTACCACAGGTAGTGTGAAATAATTCCAGTGTTTGCAATGATTACATTTCTCAATCAATGCAGTAAGACTTTGTTCAGATTTTAGGAACTAATTCATAAAGAAGAATAAATTAGAATATAGTTGCCCAGCATCCATCTGTGGAGTGCATAACTTGATCATTTTCTTCTTACCATGATGAAACATGCTTAAATGTGTTGTAGTACCCACAGTTCCTGTTCCAATTACTTCTTTTTTTACAGCATGCATACAATTCCATCCCCTAAACTACATATTAAAGCTTCCAAGATTAGCATCAATTACCTGAGTGCTTTAACAGTCTGGAGAAACTGAAGTGTACTTTACTGTAACTGCATGTTACCCAGGTTGCATGTGGGTGAGTGTTCCTGGCTGACAGAGCATGGGCTTTGGGTTTTGCTGAGCCCAGCTCTCTGTGCTGCCCTTGGGACCACAATGGCCTGAGAGAGGCTGCAAGAACTGAGGCATAAACAGTGCTTGCACAGATCTCACAATCTTGTGCTCAGGGAGATCACAACACCACGTGTTTCATGGCGCAGCTCACCCTTCTGTTCATTCCTAACGAGCTCCACCATTGTCAGCTGGAATTTGAATGCTCTAACTTCCTTGCTTGGTCATTAATCTGGTCATCTTGAAGGCGTTAAAAAAAAATAATGAAAACTTTGACAACTTAAACATGAGCACCTATGCATAACTAGGTGTGGCTGCCTTCAGGGTTATACCAGACATCTAATACTAGTAAAATTTCTGAGCATATGGGAACAGTTGACTAAAATGGACGAAACTCAATAACATAAAGTATTTACAAACTTTGTCATTTTTAAATTTAAAAATAAATTTCCTTTATATATATTTTTTAAAGAAATAACTTTCTTACCCTTGTAGGAAAAAATTAAGCGAATCCAGCAAATTAGAATGGAGAAAGAACTTCGTGCTCAGCAAATTTTAGAGGTAAAAATAATGGCTCAAATGTAATTTTTCTGTTGCGATTTTAAGGAATGTTGTATTTTAGTAGTCATGCATGTAGTTAGGAACATAACTAAATATAGCAGCTCCAACAACCTTGATTTCCAAAGGCCAGTTGAAAAATGTGTGTTTTTCTTAAAAGATAGGCATTAATTGTGATCCATAGTCTTACAAGTACTCGCACTGGGCTCACGGGTTTCTATCAGAAATAGTCTTGTGTGTACTTAACGGCAGAGGAATTCCTCTGTTGGAGAGCAAGTTTGCAGTAGTAGGGTATTAAAACAAAATAATGCTCTTCTCTGTATGACATGCAGTGGGTTTAAAAATGCTATGTCTGTATTAGAGTATACTCTGCAGGTTTGCTGGTGTACTAGCAAAGATAGATGGCTAGTTTTCAAGTCTCCATTGACATAAAAATTAATAGTAATCTCTTTGCCATTTACATTGTTTCTGTGTGTACTTGCTTTCTTAAAATAGCCAGGTGAAGCAATTTTGAGTGGGACTTGAAATTCTGTTTAATTTTTGTAAAGTAACTGAAATGTGAATTGGTTGATCATGAAGGCTGCATCAGAGATTTCTTGTGATGTATGCAGTAAGTGATGATGTCCTTAACTTTTAAAGGTACATAACTTTGCTTTTAGTCAGATTATTTTCAAGTTGTGACAGTGCTGTTGTATGACCTGTTTTGCATGCACAGGCAAAAAAGAAAAAGAAGGAAGAAGCAGCAAATGCCAAATTACTGGAAGCGGAAAAAAGAATAAAGGTTAGTTTGGAGGAGCTCCAAAAACAACAACTGTTACTGTACATAGTGCATGTTGATGTATAAAAGCAGTAAATTTGGGAGAATTTTCATCGATACTGAAGCTGTACATAGAGACAGAAAATAGTAACATGTATGTATGGTTATAAAAAGTCATGAAGCATATGCAGAGGAGTTTGTGTATGTGTGACATACACAGATAAATAGAGACAGAACTTTATGTGCCATTACCATGGTTTGCATAACAAAATGTTCATGCAGTAACATTATTCACAGTATTCTTTCAAGCACACCATATCAAAAAACTGTTGTTTCTCAGCAAGAATAGTCTTTTCTAGGCTGTAATGTATGCAAGACTTCAGAACTTTATTGCAAATACTGGAAAACACAGTGTGTGTGTGTGTGTACATAAGTACTTCTGTTGCTGCTTCGGCATTCTAGGTGTATTCTAACAAGGAGCTCCCAACTCACCAGATTTACCGTCATGTATGCTGTGTGTACTTCTCTGTAAGGTAGAATTTAACTCAGATGTGCTGTTTTAGTATGGCAGAACTGTGTGCAATTTGGTAAGTAAATTTTGATTGATGTTTTAAATACATTTCTGTTTTTCTATTGAAGGAGAAAGAGATGAGAAGGCAGCAGGCTGTTCTTCTGAAGCATCAGGTTGGTATAAGTTTGGTTGACCAAACAGACAGAATGCCAATTGTGAGCTACCACTTTCAGTTGTATGGGGGGGATGGAATCCTCAAAATATGCCCTTTTTAAACTTCTGGGTTTGATTCCTGTACAGATTTTCTTTTGCCTTACGATTTTTTGCTTTGCTTTGGTATTGGGGTCTTTTGGGGGATTATGAAGTGGTTTTATGACTTTGTGATTTCTGTTTCATAATGTTGTGCCAACTCTTTCTACCAGGAGTTGGAGAGGCATAGACTAGATATGGTATGGGTATGTTTATTTTTGTACATCTAACACCGCATTGTGATTTGGTTGTGATATGGTTGTCATAGCAATGCATAAAATGTAGCACTGGCTGCTGTCATATTACATACTGCTGCATGGCTTTACAGCACAGTGCATTGCATACATCTGCTTGTCTTGTCTGTTAAGGAAAAAAAGACATGTCTTGAACGTGTATAAATTGAATGTGGCGATAACTAAATGTGGTTTTTTAGCCAGGGATCTCTGTTACTGATGTCCCCATAAAAATTTGACTAGCATATAAAATCAGGGATTGATACAAAATTAATAGGTAGCCACTTGGATGATTTTTGCAAGCCTTGTCCCATTCACTGGGAATGAATCCAGACATTTTAAATACAATTTGAATGAATCTGTTTTAGAAATCAGGATGATGTCTTCCCCTTGGAAGATACTGAGGAAATTAACTTTCAGCTGGTGGTAAATACTTAATGTTATAAGTATACAGTGAAATATTGGAATGTAATCCTAGCCTCACCAAATTAGATGATAAAATTCCTATAGTCTTTACTGGGGCCAAGATTTGCTCTTCAGCTGTTAAGGCAAACCCCTGTACGTAGTGCCCTAGAATGCTGCTCCTTAGTGCATTTGAATTTACTGAGGGACAGGCATCAATAAATGCAAGTGTTGTTGTGTACGTATATGCACCACCACTGGCTTGATTAAAACTGTTCTAGAGCTGATAAAATTAACCATGTTAATTTCTTGCTTGGTTACAAAAATGTTAATATTTGCAATGTTTGAAAAAGACCAGTTTAAAAATTCTGCTGAATTGGCTATTGAAGAAGTAAATTGCAAGTTCCGTCATAGCAGATGTAAGGTAACTGACCTGTTCCAGCCAACCATTATGCTTTTTGTTCTGCCAGCTTATGAAGGAGCATCACAACTGACCATAAGTAAATCTGTATGCTTCTTTTTTACACTGTCTCCATGTTCATTGCTTTACCTTTTTTGCTTTTGATTGTTCTTGTATTTGCTTTCTAAACCTGAACTAAAACATGCACAGACTTGGCCATTCTTGTCCTATATTTAGTATTTACTGTGACTTGTCTATTAATGCTAAATTTGTTACCTGGCTTTTTTTGCTGATTTGAAAATGTGGTTTAGTTTTGTTCTAATATTACCTGCTTCAATAGGAACGAGAACGGAGAAGACAGCATATGATGCTTATGAAAGCCATGGAAGCACGTAAAAAAGCAGAAGTGAGTATTAACCTCTGGAAGTTCGAAGTTTTCATGGTTTCATTCTGCAATCATCTGTAGAAGAGCAGTGTATTTTTAAAATATGTATAATTTAATTTGTGTACATTGCAGCAGTACGACAAGAGGCATTATGCACTGATTGAAATATAGGAAGTTCTGTTCAAACTTAAAGCTTTTTTACTTGGAAGGAGGTGGTTGAACACTGGCACAGATTGCACAGTTTTGAGAGTTCTGGATGTTTTTGAGAGGAAACATAAGGAAAATGCAAAACCCCCATAATTACTAGTTTGCTTTTTGTTTTACTCTTTATGTATTTCTATATCCTGAGACTTTTGTAAAAAAAGTGCAGATAATGAAGATATTGAAATAAGATGACGATCCTTATAGCAAGTAGTTGTTAAGGAAATTGTTAAAATGTTTCTCTAGGATATATTTACAAATTTCAATAAAAATGACTGACCAAACCCAAGAAAAACTGAATAATACTTCAATACAAGGAAATGGAGGAAGATGATACCTTAAGCACCCATTCCACTGTTGGAAATCAGGATACCAGGCTAAATGGTCATTTAGACTGATCCAGTGCTCTGATTATAGTCTTACTCTAATGGAAATAGAACAGTGTTTATTTCAGCCAGTAAAAGTAAACTTTGAATAGATTTATGAAACGTAATGCAGCTAAAGTTTTCAGTTTTAGTCATAACTGTAAATTACTGTTCCCACATAAATATCCATATATACAGCTCTTGTTTTCTTCTGTTGTAGAGTGTTTCAAATTGGCAAAAACAAGGGCAATTCCAGTTGGCCATGCGACATTGACATAGACTAAGATAAAAGGCAATAAACCATTTTAAGAAGCAAATCAGAGGGCATTTTCCATTTTAAAGTCAAGTTAGGGATTTAGTGTGCTGCTTTAGTGTGTTGTGATTTTTCCAGACAAGATATCACTTATGATTCAGTGTAGATAAAGAGGGCCAGCGTTCTCAGTGTGGAGGATGGTCATACAGCTGTAGAGTAGCAAGCAGGTGGGCAGATGGGTAGTTCTGAATGTCACTGCTTTTTTTTCTGCCAGTGTAAATTTACTGGTCCAAACATGTTCTTTGTATCTAATGTGAAACTCCATCTTGCATAAAATCCACTAAAGACTGTAGTAGTAGAAGTCACGATGTCTGTGCACCCACAGTGGTTATTCATAGATGTCACTAGTGGTCTGGTAGTAATCCTTATAGAATCAAAAGGAAGAGTAAAAAATCATGGGGCCTGCCACAGCTCTACAGAGAAATCAGTGGTTAATAGTAACATACAAATGCAGCTGAACCCTGACTTACTATTACCCATACTCTCTTATTGTTGCAAAATATGGTGGTAGTAAATGGAAGAGATTAGAGTGACCTCTTAAAGTAACAGAATAGTAGGGAGTGGTTCTGAGTAACGGGAAGCATCGTGGCTTAGTTCTTTAGCCCTTCTGTGTCCACAGGTGAAAAGCACATACAGTATCTTCAGCGTTCTGTTGTATCAGGTTCTTGAGTGGTGGCACACACACATACCTGTGTTTGTTTTTATGCACGGTTCTGTGCTCTGAACAGGTGGTGTTGATCTGTGGCAGATTCCATACATTTTACACTCGATCTGGGTTGCACAGAGATGTGTGGGGACTTGTGTCTTCAGGACAGGGGATTGGTGATGAACATGTGGCAGCAGAACCCCTGGCAGCGGGGATGGGAAAGGCCAGGAGAGCTTCAGGTTCAGAGTTAGTCTTGGTGTGTTACAGAGTTGGTGTAGTATTGGTGTGACTCTACTGTGGAGGGTGTTGAAGAGACAAGTAATGGATGCTTGGCTTCTCACATCCGCGTGTTCATGTTGTGCATTTGTTGTGCATGAAGGGCTGTTCAGTTTCAGGTGGCATGCAAAGTGTCATTCAAGGCCAGAAGCTACCCGTGTTTGAGAAGATCGGTTGTGTTTTATAAGGTATTCATATCTAGTTTATGTATTACGGGACTTCTAAAACCATGTATTGTTCAGAGAGGTTTCTTGAGTGCTCTCTACTGTAGCAGGTGCAGATTAATGATACTGGGGTGGAAGCAGACTTGAAGATCAGATGTCTCACGTGGCAATTCTTTGTCATATTATCACTCAGTTGTCTTTCTTAAGTGGTATTTCAAAGAGCTTTTCTTAGCAAAGATACTCGAAACCTGTGTCTGCGTGGACAGGAGAGAAAAACGTGAATCCTAGAGTGCTTTACAAATACAGTGATTTTGTTCTAGTTTTCCCCTCCCCTTTACTTTAGTGCAGGTTCCTTAATTGGTGTGGTGATTTTTAAGGTTGCAGAAGTAGTGCTTTCCAGATTCTTAGATTGTTCCTTTGTAAGTTTAATATCGGATTTATTTTTTTCCCTTTTAATTCTCGTAAGGAAAAAGAGAGGCTAAAGCAGGAGAAACGTGATGAAAAAAGATTAAATAAAGAACGTAAACTGGAACAGCGAAGATTGGAATTAGAAATGGCAAAGGAGCTAAAGAAACCTAATGAGGATATGTGCTTAGCAGACCAGAAGGTAATGGCAGCAACATAGACATACTTTCTTCTTTGTGTATTTTATAATTCTGTCAATAACTTTTTCTTGCAACCACACTCAAAGCATTCGAGTTTTAATTGAGGTAATTATAGAACTATTTGAAATACATACAAATACAAGATACTGGAACACTGCACAGTAGCATATGTTTAGTTAATTAAAACCTTTTTGTTTAAAGGAGGCCTGCTTCCCAAAAAGCATGATTGCTTAAAAAAAATTCTTTGCTCAGGTTTTTTTTATATCAGAAATATGCATCATGTCTCAGTACTAAGGCACTAAGATAGTCATCTAGACAACTCTTACAAGCTGTTGCTCAAAAAAATTACTTTCCCAGTCTTCCAAAGTTCTTAGTTCTTGTCTGTAAGGACTTGACAAAGCTCAGGTTCAAAGTCTCTGTTCCAGAGAAATTGCTTCCCTTTTTCCCCCCTAAATAATTTTACACCATCTTTTACAGTAATTTGGCTCAGAATAGATCCTTACAGTGTCTCCTGGTATTTATTAATATCTTGGTTCCTGTAATTTTGAAAAGTTTAAATATGTTTGAGCACTGAATGGATGAAGGGTGCAGATTGCCTGTCGCCTGTACCTTTGAGCATGGTTATGCTGTAGGTCAGAAGGAAGTGTCAGTCAATTTTCCCAGGTATAAATTTCCCAGTTACCAAAAAAAATTTCTTTTGAAATATGTTGCTGGATCTTCTAACTTTTTTTCTTTACTTGCCAGCCTTTCCCAGAGCTGCCTCGCATCCCAGGCCTCGTTCTTGATGGAAGCACATTTTCGGATTGTCTCATGGTAGTGCAGTTCCTGCGTAACTTTGGTAAAGTTCTTGGCTTTGATGTGACCATAGATGTTCCCTCCCTGAGTGTTCTTCAAGAGGGTTTGCTCAACATAGGGGACAGCATGGGAGAAGTACAGGACTTGCTTGTGAAACTTGTCTCTGCAGCTGTGTGCGATCCTGGACTTGGTACAGGATACAAGGTAAAAAGAAAAAACCCATAGTAAACTCCCTGTATATATGAATGCATTCTTCATAATGTGTCTCTGACACCTCTCTCATGGATTTCCATTCTCTTTCCTAATTCTTTTCTTCAGTGTCATGGTTCTAATATTACTCCAAAACTTTGTGTCCATCAGCCCTCCCATTTTCCAGACATGATATATTTCTGTGCATTTTCTCTACACATGAACACGCGTCCCATTTTTATTTGGACCTTTTGTAGGGCACTGTCGCATCTGTGGCCATGTCTTTTAATTCCTTTCTGTCCATTCCTTTGCGTTCTTACCCTCGTGTTATATTCTCAGTGAATCTTGCTGTTTCTTTCCCTAAGGTCAGCTGTCTAGGTCACTTCATCAAAACCCCAATTCATTCATGACTCTTACTGGCCTTCTTTTTCAAGCCAAAACAGTTTTTGTCCACTCTAGAGCTCTTCATAGCATCATTGTACAAAGCACTATTCATCAATTTTCAGTTGGACCATGCCTTTTTACATGTAATCCATTTAATTATTACTAATATTATCTCTAATAAGTTTTTAAAAATGTAGGGTTGAAGACATTCTAATTTGTTACTGTATTTAAGATTTACATTTGAATAGTTTCAAAGAACTAATCAAGCTTGAAGTCCTTATGTAAAAATGCAAACAAACCCATAGTATCGTCTATAAACAATAATATAGCCTATAAAGGAAAACAATGTTTTTTAAACATAACTGGTTGAAATGTGTTTGTTCTTTTTAGGCTAAAACTATTCTTGGGGAACACTTGCTGAACGTTGGTATCAATCGAGATAATGTGTCTGAGATTCTGCAGATTTTCATGGAGGCTCATTGTGGGCAAACAGAGCTGACAGAGAGCTTGAAGACAAAAGCTTTTCAGGCACATTCTCCAGCTCAGAAAGCATCAGTACTTGCTTTTCTGGTCAATGAGTTAGCATGCAGCAAAAGTGTAGTAAGGTAAGGTTTGTCCCAAACAGGTGTGTAAAAATAAAGTTATAAAAGTGTTGTAGCTTAGAAATACTGTGTATTCATTGTATTCTGTTACAGAAGGACTACTTATGTTGTTCTTACAATGAAAACTGAAATTTGGTTGAGTTACTGCTTCTTACCTTTATGTACTGTTGATATGATGGAAGAATAGAACTTTTCTATTTTTGTTTATTCTAGTTTTGTTTTCAAAGCTTGAACCAAAATTTCTCTAGCAGTTTTTGGAATAAAAGATGCAGTTGATTACAAAGAAATTTAGTAGGTATCCTAGGGAATAATTTAGAAGAGTTGTACGAGGCTTCTGCAGTACACTGTTTTCCCTTTTTTTACTTTTGTTTTTTGAAGATGTTTGTTGTCCAGATACTTTAAGTAGGGTCATAAGGTGAGGTGGCAAGCTTGATGTACCATCACAGTAATTCAAGAAGGTGTATGTTGCATTTGTGGTCAGTATAGCATTTCATAATTTTAAATCCCCTCTATGTTCAACAACTTGTCAAAACCCACCAATGTGTAATAAAAAGTTAAGAATTCCCAGTTTCTGGGATGCCTGTTCTTCCACAGACTGACTTTCTGGGGTCAAGTATTTCATCACCTAATTGAGTGCTGCTTTGTTTCCCGGTGTATTTTGCTGGGTTGGGTACACTGTGCTGCAGAAGTTAATCAGGATTATGTAAGTCAGGAATGGAAGAGATGCTTCAGGTTTTCCAAAGTTGAAAAATAGCAGAAGCGGGGAGTGCAAGTGCTGTGTCTCACCTGTGCAAGAAGGTTCATGTGTATCAGTCAAATTCATCATAGAAAGAAATTTCCTCTTGTTGCAGATGACTGTTAGGTCTTTTTTGTAGAAATGTTCACTCAGAATTCAAGTTTCTATATTTTGAGAGTAGAAACATCTATAATCCACTGAATTGTTGACGCCAGGATGTCTAAAAAGTGGGTGTGCAGACAGTGACTGCACTGAAGCCCTTCTTTTGGTTCTTCAGTTTCTGCAGTGAAAAGTGAATGTTGGATTGTAGATCCCAGGGATCCTAGGCAGAATACCTCAGATGTACTAGTGGTAATTATTTTTTCAGTACAGGGCTATGTGATTTGTGGCAAAGACATTTGGAGGCTTGGTACTGAGCTAGAACTGTGAAAAATGTTGAATGCCATGCTTCTTGTGGAAGGAAACCTGAGGTGATACTGGGGATAAAGACTGACATAAGTACCTCTGTGTGCTACAATGGCATCCCTAGTATTGTGATTTCCTAGCTTTAAAATTATTTATTTTGAATTTTAACAATTTCTCCAAGACAGTTATTTGAGGGAAGAGTGTCTGTATGTAAATGTCTGTTAGAAAAAAGATACATAAGTTCACAGTTAATGGATTATTTTCATCTTTGACAGTGAAATTGATAAAAACATTGATTATATGTCAAACTTAAGGAGAGATAAATGGATGGTTGAAGGCAAACTTCGGAAGTAAGTTCCATTTCCTTACGTATTACAATATTTTGCTTTTCTGCCTTTGTTCACATACACTGCTATATAGGGAATTGGTTCTAACCACAAAATCAGCTGACAAAGTTACAGGTTTACCAAGAAATTAGTAATCAAACTGCTTAATTAAGACAGATGTGGATTTAGAATGTTGCATCACCAGTCTTTTACGGTCTATTAAAGACACATGAGATTCAGAGGGTTGGTGTCGCTCAGAATTGGAGCAAAGTCAAGTCTAATTTTGTGTTCTTTGGAGGAAACGAAAAAATTTTTAATTGGAATATTAAAGGAGCCATAAAATTGCTATTGACATAATCAAAGCTTATTTGGACCTACCATAATTCCCAGTGTTCATTCTGAAAGGAATTTTAAGACAACGTGATTTTCATACAACTGCCAGTCGAATTTTGCTAATTTATGTTATCTTAGTGTGTCTCATCTGTCAATGTCACGTTGTTCCCTGTAGCTAGGGATCATATGTAGAATGCAAACTTCGAGGTATTTTTGATATTTTTTAATATTTCTGTTTAAGGTAAAATTGGAACTTCTTAAGGGTTGTCAGTTTCATATTCACTGTTCTCCCATCCTACAAGACAAAATTCCATACAGCAAACATACTGGCTCCAACTATCAGGAAGCTGGACGGCATAAAGTTATGAATCACAGGGGGTAAAAATGCATAGCCAGACTCTGCCTTTTTTTTTTTTTTTCTTTCTCATCTTTACCTCTTGCTAGGAATGGTAAATCCTTTCTTAGACCTTGCTATAGGTACTTTTGTTTCTAATCTTATGTCTCCATTTTTTCCCTTTAATGTATCTCAGAAGGAAGAAGGAAAGAAGTAAAGAAGAAGGACAAGAGGGAGGTAGAGGAAAAAATTAGACCAATAAAAAGAAATTCTCTACTAATACTGCAAATCCCAGTCTGCACAGAGTTAATATATTTTAACCTTTAGGATAACGCAGATACTTTTTTCCTGTCTTCATCTTTATCCCCCCTTTGGGATATAGTTTAAGGAGTGTTTTTGAAGTTCTGGTGCAGCCAACTTGCCGTTAGCAAACTGGGACCCTTCCCCATCTTTGTCTTTTTAGGGCCTGCTTAGTCTTTCTCTCCCTCCATCAAACTGTAAGTACTTGTAGATGTAGGATCTTCCCTTTTCCTTCTAATCTCTCATTTCTTCCCTGTCAAGTACTGAGCATCATATCCTGAAATCCCAAACTCCTCCTACTTTTCACAATCCATTTCCTGTTTTTTTCCCCTTGTGTGGATTTCAGGTTCCAGTAGTGCTCTCCTATTTTTGAGTGCAAATATTGCAGCAGAGCTCAGAAATGTTGCTCTTCTGCTTCTTTGAATTCACTGAGCTTGATTAATCTCTCTCAATCTTTGATTCAAAATTTTTGAATTTTCCTCTTTTTCTGATGAATTCCAAGAAGGTTCTAGAAGAGCTTTCTTCAATCAATTTAAACAATGTTTTCTTCTTTATTTGTGTCAAGTGTGTTTTCCATAAACCCTTAAAACTATTCTGGGGCTTCTCTGAAAAGAAATGTTTGCAGTTCAGTCTTCTTTTTGCTATTTTTTTCTGCTTCCAGACTTCATTCTTACATGTTATCTTCCCCATCCATTCACATCTTGGTCTAATTTTTAAGCATCCCAATCCCAAACAATTTTGCATGGGAATACCTGGTTAGTTGAGTATTCGCTGTGTGATCAGCAGCTGTGACCTCTTTTCACGTGTCTCCAGAGCTTTATGTGCCCCTCAGCACGTGCCCCTGCTGAGGGAAGCGTGTAGGGGATGAATAATAGAGGCTGAGGAATGGATTTATTTAATCTCAGCCTGGCTGGCCAGTGTTCACTGTCGTTAGTCCTCAGACCACTGTGTCCAGGCTGGCTGCAAGTATATCCAAGGAGGATGAGAAAAGATTTCTCTTTTTCATCGAACATGTTCAATGAAGGATTATTTTTGTGCTTATGTTCTCACTTTTTAATGACATAAGCTTCTCAGCTGGGGAGGAGGGAAAAAATAAATACAAAAGCCTGTGCTTGGCAGATGCAAATAAGCAACAGTAAAATCCCTGGTTGGAAAGCAGAATCATTGTTATTTTGTTTTAAGGAATGCTTTCCCTCTCACCCTTTTCCCCACTCTTCCCTCCTTTTCTCCTCCTTCCCTCAAGGATCTTAATAAGTAATATCAGTGGCTGGAAATTGAGTTCTAAACTGCCTGGACTGTTTCTGCTTAGCTGATGGTCAGTGAGAGGCTGCATATGATTCCTTCTCTATCACATTTAGATGTGAATCCTGCTATTAATCTCTTTTTTTGTAAAGGCACCTATCTCATATGATCAAGTCATCTTTCTTTGTGCTTCCTGCATGACAGCTGTGGTCAGACTGTCACCGGAGATGATTGTGATTTTTTTACTAGATGATCAAAGTCTCAGCATCTCCTTTTCCATTACCTGTCTTCTCTTCGGCATCTCTTGTAGCCAGATCAACATAAAACAGAATAAAAATGAAATACAACCTCTTAAAGCATTACATAATAATTCAGTTTTTTACAGGACTTGAAACAAGTTTTTCACTGCAACAGTGTTCTTTTAACATGCCAGTGTTATGGTATGCTCTGTGTAAGTTAATTTCTGTTGAATTAAACCATTTCAACTCTTAAATGATTATGGTATGTAAAAAACAGCATCACTAAGGGGAGAAATTACACCCTAAGTTTGGGTAGAAAATGATAATACTGATTTGCCAAACTTCCATTTTTGAGACACAAGGTGAAATATGTTAAAAGTTTATTAAAAGAACAATGTTCAGAATTTCTTTGCCTTGGTACTACCTGATACTTACATGCAGAAATTACGGGGAAGGCATGAAAACTGAGTCAGAAAGTGAATTTTCCTTCCCTGATCTATTTAGTAAGAATTATAGATCAGATTAGAGCAGGCTTGAGTCAATCATCTGGTTTTCTGATGAGCCACCCACTCTTTTTATAGGCCAGTAGACTACAGTTCTCTCAGCAGTTGCAGATGCACGTTTGATCCATACCTGAAAGTGAGAAAGACAGAACAGTTTCCTAAGTGAGGGTTTTCTTCTCTTGGTGAGCCTTATGTGTAGGTAGCAACAGAAAAATCATGCTGCTTCCTGAAGTAACTAAACATTTTTAAAGTTATGCTGGCATTGGTTTCCGCCTCTGTGCAGAGTAGGGACTGCTGCCTCTTTCTGCTTGTGACGCTACCAAAGGAAGAGCATCTTTGGTTCATTTGCATGCTTGATAATTTGCAGTTATCATGCAAGCTTCCTTTAGTGCTTGACAGCATTGCATCTTTATTTTTGCTTTCAACAAAAGCAGCCTTTTTTGTTTCTTCTGATTCCCTTTAGGTATATGAAAGAGGTGTTGGCAGGTCATTGAACATTCACTTGCCAGCTTTATTACTGAATTGTCTTCAAGATTATCTTAGTGTACGTAAATTGTCTCTAAAATCATCCTGTGCTGCTGCTGTTAATCCAGTCACTGACTAGTGATTTTGGTTTTTAGTTAATTCCTGTGTATTGGCAAGAATTTCCAGTCCACACAAAGAGGCTTGAAGTTATCCTCATAAAGGAGAAATTAGTTTTCTAAAAAACTTAGTCAATAAATAGCCTGAGTCGTATTGATGCTTGTGAGACTGAGGGCTTTTACACCATACCTGAAAATGTTACTTGCTTCCAAATTCACTGAAAGGCCTGAGATTTATTTTTTTTTTAAGATATTTTAAATCACTAAAAAAGGTAAACATCCCCTTGATATGGAAAAAATAAATGTATAAAACTTTATAAATTCTCCAGTGGATTAACCAGTGCAAAAAAACCCAACCCAAAACAACAACAAAACCACACCAAAAAAGACAAAGCCCATCAGTTTTCAAGTCCCCTTGATGATTTCTTTGCTAACAGTCTTTTTCTAAAAACGTGCTGCTCCCAGTTGAAAGTGATACCTTCATTTCAGTCTGTGCTGCTGAGAACTGGCTCTGGTTATCTAGCATTTTAGAAGGCTGATCCATTTGTCAGTGTTCCCTGGAGCCAATACTTGGACAGTGCTCGTTGTACTTGTAGCCGCTTGCTGTATGGAATATTGTTCTGTAGGATGGGAAGAGAGAGGAGTACGACAAGGAAAAATTACGTCCTGGTAATTGTGTTTGTCGTTACCGTTCTGCTTTTCCCATCCTACCTTCTTCAGTCATCTCTTACAAAATCTTTGTCTTTTCTACACGTTTATGAATCTCTTCTAAGTCCAGTTGCGTTTTTGGTCTGCGTGATAAGTGATTGGTTCAGCCTGGCTATTTACACCTCCTGTGGTTCAGCATGTTTGCCTGCAAGCTCCCTGATAGGTGGAACTGTAATTTTTGCTGTGTGGAATCTTGTCTTATAGGGGTTTTATAGAAGAAGGAGGTCTACTACAACCATAATAACTGGTATGTAAGTTTCCCTTTTCTTTCATAAAAGGAAAAATAACAGTTTGAGTAATCTTTAGTAGTTGAGGTAACTAAAATTCCCCAGAAAAAAAGTGTATCTTAGAATAAAAAGTTCAGCTAAAGGACTAATGTTAAATAATAATTGAGGTTCATAAAAATACGGAAAAAAAAAATACTATACCAACCTTGCTGTTGCCATGCAATGCATGTAATTTCATACTTGCAAGTGAGTTTTTTTGCCTTTTCCTCTCTGGTTCAGAGACAGGTATTTTGTCATCATGTTTTTAAATGCATTAAATAAAAGATGAAGAAGTTGAAATGGTTCTTTCTTCTGTATCTTCTTTTCTGACTTCTCAAAATTCCTCCTGTGTTTCATTTCTTCTCAACAGTTACACAGTAAAATTGACCTGGGAGAAACAAAGTCTATTCAGAATGGAACCACGAGGTGTAAGGGTTTTATAACTTCAGTTTTTCTGTTGACTAGTGGCAGTAAATACTGAGAAAACACAGTGTCATGATAGATCAGAAGCTCTAACTTAAATCTGAGCTATATGATTTTCTTTCAGTCTCATAAGAAGAGAGGTATGTTTGTGATACAGACATAATCTATTATTTCACCCTTTCTCATGTGTTCCAAGGCTCAGAATTATTCATGCCAAGAAAACGGGTAAAAGAGACGCTGCGGCGAGCGGGGACGGAGGCGAGGAGCCGCATTCCTTGGAGACACCCGCGCCCGGCCGCAAGCGCCGGCGGAAGGCAGGGGACAGTGACTACGATGATGATGATGATGATGACAGCGATGATCAGGCAGATGAGGATGATGAGGATGAAGAGGACAAAGATGATAAAAAAGGAAAGAAGGCAGAAGCTTGTGAGGATGAGGTGGGGAATTGTCAGTATAGTGAAACTTCATTTCCAAATAAGCTAAAACTTGTTTTCCTTCTGTTTTTCTGCAATATGGCACCATTTCCTCAAAATGTTACCATAAAAAGGAGGGAAGAATGACATGCCTGCAATGTTTTAAAACTTTTATTAGTTTTTAATATTTTGTTAACTAAAAAACAGAACAATAAAGTTACATTTAACCTTCTCTATTGTGAAGCTTGAGTGATCTTCCTGTGTATTTTTTCACAACTTCCCCCAGGTAGTCACTGCCTGACTGTATTTGATCACAAGATGATAAACAATTTTGTTCATCAATGTGGGATACAATACAGGAAGTATCACTGAAAGATTTTTACCTTGTTGAGCTAATTTTTAATGGAATTGCACAGGATTCCACTGGATAGAACCTGATACAGGCACAAGCAATAGAAAATACTACGTTTTAAAGCACTTGGTGTTGTACTGGGGGTTTTCTGTTGGCCAGAAAACAATCCATTCATGCAAGGCTTGGAGATGTTTAAGACTGCCTGAACAATGCATGTATCTAACATATGTAAACTTTGCATACACCCTTAATTAGAAACCCACTTAATTTCTAGAGTAGGAATAACTCTTTGTGCTGTTATTCTTGATTTACTTCAACTATTAGCATTCGTACAAATTTAAGAGACTACCTTAGAGAAGCACCTCAAAGTTCTTAAAAATAACTCAGAATTAAAAGAATACTAATCTCAAGTCAATCCCTTAATCCTTTTCCCTCTTGTACAATCTGTGCAAGTACACCTGTGTTGGTTCACTGGGCATTTCGTAGACAAAGTTCCAGTAACTGTACAGAAATTCATTTTCTGATCTCCCAGATGTTCCATTGCATTTGTATTCTGTGAGGTATTTCAGAAGGCTTTACTCTGGTACGCTTTTATGGAGCCATGAAAAACAAGACCCGTATCTTATGGTGTAGATGACTTTGGCCGTATTCTTTTGGAAACTTACTATTATCTCCAAAGATTTTCTTCAACTAAATTAAAACTCTCATAATGGAAAAGACTCTCATTTTTAGACAGGCAAGAAGGCGGCAATCAGAGCCTTAATCAAGAGTGCATTCCTCTTCATAAATCAGCAGGACTGATGCTGTAACTTTTATAGCAGAGTTATAATTTAACATGGCTCTACAATTTCATGTAGACATTGAAATAAAATGCAAATTTTGGACTGACCAAAGATTTACTGATAGGATTTTAAGAGATGCCATTATTTCATGCATGAGAAACATTTATTTTGACTGTCTAAAAAGATTAAATTCTGTAGTGTTGCGTTCATTCGCAAACTGAGTTACTTCCAGTTTTCAGCAAACATGAGCTTTGTCCACATCTGGGGTGGTTGAAAAATATTCAAGGTGTATTCTCTTTTCAGTTATGTTGTTGCTAGTGAAATATATAGCACAAAGCACACAATTTGAAAGTTTTTTTTTCTCTTTAGTATTTTCCTCTCCTTTTCTCTTACATCTTTTTTCTGTAATAATGATAAGACATAGTAGTATGATTTCATCCTGAAATAAATTTAGTGTAACAGTGTATTTGGTGATTATAGGATGATGGGGACCAGGCAGTAAGTGTTGAAGAACTAGAGAAGCAGATCGAGAAACTGACAAAGGTGAGAGATCATTACTGTTTTTTCTACTACAAATGTGATCACTGGGTGTCATGAGTTAAAACATTAAACATCATTTTCAATGCTCCAACTTAATATAAATTGAAATAAATATCTACTCTTGTTTTGTGAAAGTATGAATGATGGTTGGATTCATGACACCTGAACTGTGAGTTCAGTCTGGTGGCACTAAGTGGAGGTCACTCAAAAGGCAGTTAATAGTAATAGTTAATAATATGTTTGCACTTCAGAGAATAAAAAGTAATCTAATTTTTACCCAGATCTACTTCATATATTCCTGTTTGTTGATTTTAGAAAGTGATGACAAATTTTTTATATGAGAAGCAATGGCTTCATTTATACAATGGATTGTGGTTCTCATGCCCTCCTTTCCATGCTGATTTCTGCAGTTGTACTCCAAGCCAATACAGAGCTGTCTGGGCTTCACACTGTGGAAGAAGCAGAAACAGAATAGGAAGAGAAGTGTATATGAGAAAGATGTAATGCTGTAATTAGAGGTCCTCATGGTCCATGCTTTTATTGTTCCTATTAGAAAATTTTTCATTTAAGATTTTGTGTTGGTTTTTCTCATGTTCATGTTCATTGCAATAAATTAGCAGTCCAGGATTCCACTTGACTCCCAGCAGCATCAATTTAGCAGAGCAAGAACTGAATAAACAAACTGAAGTTCTTGTTGGCCCCCCTCAAAGACCTGTGTTAAGTTCAAAGACAGAGTTTATTTTTGTGTATTGTTGTTGTCATTTTTTTATGAACAGTCAAGATATCTCATTAGTCTTCCATCAGCAGTTGCACTATCTGTCTTCAGGATTCTGTTTACCTTTTGCTTATGCTGGGTAATTGTTAGTATTTCAGCTGCTTTTGTGCAAGGAAATCTTTCTTGGATCCATTGCTTTTTGAGAGTCAGGGATAAAAAGACAAGGTGCACCATTGCAGTGTGTTTTTAGAGGAAAACTGATAAACCTAGGCTGAGCCAAGGAGTGTTTTAATTGATTTTTTTTTTAAAGGGAGCTTTGTAAGTAAAATCACCAAGGCAGTGATGGTGAGTAGACTACCACAACACACAGGCACATCACTATCCCAAATCTCTGAGAAGACCTCCTTGTCTGACCCTTGAACTTCTGTTCAGTCTGGCAACCAGATATTATTTTCTGTAATGATGAGATTTTTTTTCCCCCACTGATTTATAATGCTCTCCCTTTTTAAAATAGCAACAAAGCCAGTACAGAAAGAAGTTATTTGAAGCTTCGCACTGTTTGCGTTCAATGATGTTTGGTCAGGACCGTTACAGGCGTCGCTACTGGATCCTGCCCCAGTGTGGTGGTATTTTTGTAGAGGGCATGGAAAGTGGTGAAGGTAAGAGCCATAACGGAATGGTGGCAAACAATGCCAAGAAATGCTGTCAGTAGAGCTCTCCACTCATGTGGTTCTTTGGTATCTCTGTCTGGTTATGAAAGATCAGGTAATACTTTTAAAAATGAGGATTGGTATTTTGGAAGTTTTCAGTTGTTCTGCATGTTATGCTTTTACCTACCTGCAAAGTTTTTTGACGCTTTCTGAACTATTTCACCTTTCCCTGTGGCAGAGACCTCTGTGTATGAAGATTTGGAGGACCATAGAGTGCAAAAAAGAATTTTCATCCTCAGATTTTCTACAAATGCACAGACTATTCTGTGCATGAAGATATGGTAGATGTCTGCAAAAATATGACAATTATTTTCATGCAGTGAAGTACCTTGTTTTCTGATCAACTACATGATTCAGTGTCTGTATTTTACCAACTGACCTTTAACCAGCAATTGCTGAAATTATTTTGCTAAAATGAAAATATAATTTTGGGGTTGTAACAGTAGTATATTAACTGTGGTTGAATTTTTCCAATGCCTTTAATTGGATAGATACAGAAATTATGTATTAATCTGACTTTTTTGTTGGTATTAGAATTTTTAAATGTAAACCTTCATTTTGGCCAAAGAAAAATCCTTTCTAATTTTCATATAGATGAACCAAAACCTCATTTCTCTCACATTTTTTTCCCTCAAAAAATAACAAGAAAAAAATCTGATGGACATCAGAATTTCATGATCTCATGAGAATTGCATCATTCTAGAGAGCTGTTTAATTAACTGTAACAGTATGGCATAGTAGAAAATTTGAGCCTGGTTTGGGGTCCAAAAATAAGCCATAGAACTTACCCTAAATGTAATGTTGATCATCAAGGTATCTTTCTAAAATGGGTAGCATAAAATGTACTTTCCTCTCTGTCTCCTGCTCCACATGAACTTACGGTCTGTGTTAGGAGCGGTTTTGCATGAGTAGCTGCATACAGAATGTGCTGCTTGCATTTCTTTGGTTTGCTGTATTTAATTGCATTTTAATCAGATGAATCCCCAAACACTTTGGAAATGGTACGCCAAAAAAAACCAAAAACCCATACACTCATGTGTTTTAAAATAGTAAAAAACTCCATGCAAACAAACACACACAATAGTTTTAGCAAAGAGCTGTAGGGCAAACCTCTTTTTTTTTAATGTTGTCTTAATGAAAGCTTAATCTCCCTGAAAAGGCAAACAGATGCGTCCTTAAATTCTTACCTGCCTCCTCTTCCCCTCAGCTCTTAAGTTTGCCCTCTTTATGTAAATTCTACAGTTTATCTATTTCTAATTCCCTTACCCTAAACCTTGGAAAAAGGTGATATAAAGTCTTCAACGATCTGTCCATTTAAACAATACTTCTCTATCCCTTTTGTGTATCCATTTTCATGCTTGTGCAGATACTTAAATTGTTTATCTCTTGATAAAGACTATAATTGTGAACACTTTTTGAACTTTTAATAGGAGGGGATGTACTTTTCTTTGTAGAAATTACAGCTTTTCAGGAGCAAGTAAATATTCATAGATGTTCCTGCCATGAACTGTAAGCCATGTGTTTATTTGTGGCTGCAGTATCTGATGAACATAAAACATAAAATAAGGAGTTGGATTTTCTACCTTCTTCCCCTTATGCTAACAGTTTTCTATTTAAAAGTACTTCATACTTTTAAAGACTTTTCGTCTGACTTGGCAGTCAGTATAAGGGTAGAAGAGAAACAGTTAATAAGGACTAGTAATGCAAAGAAGAGGAAAAAAATAGTTTTCTCCTTCTGTAAAAGGTAGATCTTCAGATCTTTTGCACTTCCTATGTTTGAAGAACCTTTTTTTTTATAAATCAGCTTCTGCTTGCTGTTTAGATGATTTGGATTGTTTGGATGTTAGTTGTCTGCTTAGTTGTATGGTGAGTTCCAGTCATGCTGGGTGGCTCTTGAAAGAGTACTAAACTTCACAGACTGAGGCATGTGGAGTCCTGCAAAAAGAAAGTGACAAAAATTTTCCATTTCAGAGACTTGTCACTGGCAAACTGCTTCAGATGTGTGAATCCAGTAGCGTATTAGCCATATTGAGGTGATTTTTCATAGAGGCATTTAGTAGTGTTTAAATCTGTATGCCTATAAACTTGTTTCCTTCTGCAAAGTGTGCTGTAAAGTGAGAAGGGGTTTCGTTAGCAGCAGCAACAATAACAAAGATATGGGAATCTAACACATGTTGAGCTAAAAATGAAGTAATCTCTAATTCAAACTGTGATTATAAAAACTTGGTAAAATAGTTGATCTGTTACAGGTAATCTGTGCTTCTTGTACCTTTTTAGGTCTAGAAGAAATTGCAAAAGAAAAAGAGAAGTTAAAAAAGGAAGAAAGTATGCATATCAAAAAAGAAGAATTTGAAACAGAAGACAAATTACATTGCTTAGCTACAACTCACTGTGAGCAAAAGGAAAATCTGAAAGAAAAGGACAGCACTAACCTGTTTCTACAAAAACCTGGGTCATTTTCAAAATTAAGCAAACTGTTAGAGGTAGCAAAAATGCCACCTGAGTCTGACACTATGTCTCCAAAACCTAATGGCAGTGCAGCAAATGGCTGCACATTATCTTACACGAGTAATTCAAAAAACTCTGTCTGCGGTCTGCAACCCCCTGCATCACAAAGCTCCATCGAGAAGTCTGATTCTAATAATCTTTTCAGTCCTAATGCCAGTGGGACAGGAAAGTTTTACAGTTCTCCACTAATTCCAAATGATCAGTTGTTAAAGACTCTTACAGAAAAGAGCAGGCAGTGGTTCAGCCTGTTACCGCGGGTGCCCTGTGATGACACCTCGGTGACCCATGTGGACACACCAGCTTCTACAGCTCCACTCACTCCTCAGTCACATCCACCATCAAAGTCACCATCACCTGTTCCATCACCTCTTCTGGGCTCAACCTCTGCACAGAGTCCCATGGGATTAAGTCCTTTTGCATTGTCACCACTGCAGGTAAATCAAGTCAATTTTTGAATAGCTTGAATTTGCAGAGCTTATTTGGGCAGGATATCTGTTTATACAAATTATTTCACAGACCTGCAATCATTTTATCTGCATTTATTTATTTTTTTTCTGTTTCTAAATGTTCATAACTAAATACAGAAGTTCTATAATACTAGATTATGATGCTTCAAGTAAGCCAACGTATGGTATTTTGTACATGTATTTCAGTAATTAATTTGGCTTTTCAGGTGTTGGCTACTGGTATTAAATGAAAAGTGTGTAAATACAAACTAGATTTTGGAAGTGTAACACACCAAACTGAATCTTTAAAAGCTATTGTTTTTTGGCATTAACCAGGCCCTAATAAGAAGTATTACATGTCAGTGTTACATTAGTTTCTCTGAAACTAATTGAAGTACTGAGTGAAGGCTTTCTTTGTGTTTTGATTATTGTTTGACAAAGAGCATCCTAATCATAATTCAGGTTTCTTGGTTATATTAATGATAGTTGTGCTCTGTAGCAGATGAAGACAGGACTACCTATAATGGGACTTCAGTTTTGTGGATGGCCTACAGGAGTTCTCACTTCAAATGTTCCATTTCCATCTCCTTTACCTGCTCTTGGATCAGGTCTGGGATTGTCAGAAGGGAATGGTAACTCATTCTTGGCATCTAGTGTTCCTGCAAGTAAAAGTGAATCACCAGCACTACCAGCTGAAAAAATAACTTCTGCCCCTTCTACAGCAGCTGAAGTAGCCAAGCCTGTAGATTATCCTAACCCAAAGCCTATACCAGAAGGTAAGTGTAATGCAACGCTAAGATGATACTTCCTGCAATGCCTCTGTCATGTTACAGGGTTTTTCTTAACAATTTTCCTGTTGATTTTCTAATATGATCATGTGTGATGACATAAAAAAAAGCACCTGCAAAGTGTTTATATGTTTGTCTTGATTTAGAAATGCAGTATGGGTGGTGGAGGATTACTGATCCAGAGGACCTGAAATCTTTGCTTAAAGTGCTGCATCTCAGGGGAATAAGAGAAAAGGCCTTACAAAAGCAAATACAGAAACACATGGATTATATCACTCTGGCCTGCATCAAAAACAAGGATGGTATGTAGCTGATGTTTGTGTTACACATGGTGTTGGGGCACCAGACAACTGGCAGAGAGCTCTTTGGGATATGTTTAGCAGGAGAGTTAAAGTAATGGTTGGAGCAAGAAGGTAATGGTCTCCTTACCTGTAGTCACCTTTTTGCCAGCCTTGTTCTGGAAAGTTACTGGATTAGAGAAATGCCATGTAATTTAAGTAGTTCTAGTGGTATAAGGAACCTTCTTAAGCTCTGGTAACCTTCTGAAGCTCTTTCCATCTCTGTAGCACTTGGCCTCTCCTTCCCCTTCTTGCCTTTAAATTGCAGGTTTGAAGGCATACAGAATTTGTTGTCCTTATTGGGTATTTTAAGAATAGTATACTTTTACAGCAGTTCTTCAGCATTTGACTGGAGTGACAGGTAAATCAGTTTGAATTTACCAGTGCAGTTGTAATGCTAATTAAAATAACAAAAATGTGATTCTCAAATGCAGTTGCTATTATTGATATCAATGAAAATGAAGATAACCAGGTAACTCGTGATGTTGTGGAAAACTGGTCAGTAGAAGAACAAGCTATGGAGATGGATCTTGCTGTTCTTCAGCAGGTGGAAGATCTAGAGAGGAGAGTTGCATCAGCTAGTTTACAAGTTAAGGTAAAACCAACTTTCAGTAAAATGTCTCTTTAAAATAAGTGGTAAGAATTTAAAATAGACAGCAGTCTTTGTGTATTGTTAAGTATACAATTCTTATTCCATCCTAATTGCCTGCAAATGAAACAAATGCACTGTGCAGTATCACAGAGATTCATGTCTGAAACATTTTATTGCAGTTCAATCTTCAGCTGAAGATGCTTACAATGGCAATCCCTGGAGAGTGTTCTCCTACAATGCAGTTCCGTGTACATTTTTTTTAACCTCTGAATGCAAAGACTGTATTTCATATAGAGTGCTTAACTCTTGGGGGGTTTGACACAGTTCTGCCTGGTTTGTGTGATTGTTGCTGTTAATGCTTTCAGACATGCCCACAAGAGCATCAGAATAATTTCTGTGAGTATTGTAGAGCCATGGAGAGTACGCAATGGTTATGAGAGTGATAAAGTTAGGAATTCTCTGGATTTTGGAATTTTTCCAAGGTGGGCGTAAGGTTATCAAATTGCATATGTTTGGTTATAGTACAGGTGCAGTGTTTGGGATCTAGTTTTTGGCATGAGATGGATGTTATTTTCCTGTGTCCTGATACTGCCTCCTGAGCCTACTGAACAGGTAGACCTCTTCTGATGTTTCAACCATCTACTTCACAAGGGGATAAGAATGCAGACTATTGCAGAAAGGTCCCTTCAGAAAATCCAGTAATGCTTGTATTTCTTGATTAATTATTTTAGTTCTCTGGATATTTTTGGAAAGTGTCTCCACAGATGGATTACAAGTAACCAAGATCTACTGGAAACAGCACTTCAATTACTTAGTTTGATTCCATAAAAAAGTTCCTCTGTTTGCACACTGAGTTAACAGCAACCAATAAATGCCCAAACCTTTCTATTGACATAGGGTTGGCTGTGTCCTGAACCTGCATCAGAGAGAGACGACTTGGTATATCGTGAACATAAGTCAATTACTAGATTGCACAAGAAGCACGATGGAGATTGTGCTGGAGGCGGAGAAGGCAATGCCAGCTCTCTAGAGCGGAGGAGTGACAACCCTCTAGATATAGCTGTAACCAGGCTCGCTGACTTGGAGCGGAACATAGAGCGAAGGTATCTGAAGAGCCCCTTAAGTACCACCATTCAGATCAAACTGGATAATGTGGGCACAGTTACTGTCCCTGCTCCTGCACCATCTATTAGTGGTGATGGTGACGGGTAGGTTATTGAAATTAACTTGAAAAATTATTGTGCTTCTTTGCTAATTGGAGCCTATTTTCTTATTGCCTGTTATCTATGTACTTTCTTGTATGTCTGTGATCCGTATGGATCATGTTATTCTGCATGGTGCTTTGTAAATATTTTTTTTGTTACGTTTGTTAATAATCTTGCAAAATTATCTTACATTTAACTGGTTGTGACTAAGCTTTGAGGCACGTAGCCACAGTCTGTGCACTACATGAAATTTAGTTGCTTAAACCTTATACTTATTGGCTGTGTACGTTTTGTCATTGCTTGGCTTTCAGTGTGATAATGATTGTCCCACATTTAAACATGAGCAAACACAGGTGTGACCTACTTAATTTGCCTGTATTTTAATGCAGAACTGAAGAGGATATTGCTCCAGGGCTAAGGGTGTGGAGAAGGGCACTGTCAGAAGCACGCAGTGCTGCCCAGGTAGCTCTGTGCATTCAGCAGTTACAGAAATCAATAGCATGGGAAAAATCCATTATGAAAGTTGTAAGTACCTAACTGTTTTTGCTATATCCTATTTTCCAACTTTGGGCATTTTAAGTTGAATAATACATTTCTTATTACTTCACGTAAAACCTCACACAGCTAAACTGTACATTGTGCACAGATGAATAAGCCTAATGGAAAAGATTGTCCCTTGCTTGCCAAATTCAGCATGCTGAACTTGCTGTGATAGAAGGCTCTTGTAAATGGTTTCGTTGTTTAAGATGGTAATTATTCTTTGATAATGACATTGAGGTAAAAGTCATCTTGTTCCATCTCATGAAAGATACTCTTTCTAATGAAGTGTTTCTAACCTCACCTGTGACACAAATTTTACGGAGGTTCAACATCATATATCCTTCACTAAGGATTTCATTTTTCAGAGAGTTGAGATGCTCCAAATATATGGCTTCTTTGCATGCAGAGTTCTCACAACTGAACATACAAATTAGGCCAGTATGTGAGGAAACAAACTGGAATATCTGTTTCCTTGTACACTCAGCAAGTCAATCTCTGTCAACTGCATGTACAAAAAAAGCACATGAATGGGATATGTCAGAATTTGCATGGACCTCTGAACCTCAAATTCCTGAAAACTTAGTACTGCAGCAATAGTGACTACAGTGTGATCAAGTATGACCAGTGTTTTCTAGTGGGTGACAAAAGTGATTTGATTTGTGCTCCTTTTCCTATTTTTTTCATTTTTGTCAGAGCTGTACAGATTCTAATTACAGCTGGGCAGTTGAAGGGTGATTTAAATAAAAGCTGTAATGTCAGGCTGTACTTTTGAGTTTATATAGCTGTTAGTTTTAAGGAGTCTCTTTAGGGCAAAAAGCTTATGAATTTGATAGGAAATGTGAAAAGACATTGGAAAGTTTCAAGATGAATTAATTTATTATTCAGAAAAAGATACATCACCCTCAGTTTGGTTTAAATATTCTCTGCATTTAATTACAGCACAGTTGGTTAGAGCAGGATGCCAAGGTCATGGATTCAATTCTTGTATGGGCCATTCACTTAAGAGGTGGACGCAATGATCCTCATGGGTCCTTTCAAACTCAGAATATTCTGTGATACCAGTAACCATATGTATTTGGTAAAAATATTTGGAGATTTTTTAAGTTCCTGGAAAAGATGTCTAGAAGTAAGGGAGTAGCAAAATCAATGTGTGTAAGAAAATTGACAGTCCTTCAGATATTTTTAAGTTAGTGTGAATTTTAGGAAGTGCTTGGTCATTTGTTTTGCTTTACTGAATTTGTTCTTGGTGGCCCTTGGATAAGATCCTTACCAATTACTATGTGGAAGTACTCTTGCAAAATATAAATTTTCCTTATTAAATAGCAATATATATATATATATATATATATACATTTCCAGTATGGCATAAATGAGATTTCTGAGGTAATATGTTTGGGCCAAGAGGTTTTGACCTTTACTTTTCACAGACATTAATGAATTATAAGAAGTGCTCATCTTTTGCTACACCTGTGTTAGAATAAATGAATTGCTTTTCCAGCATGTTCCCCAAATGTAGCCTTTGGATTAGTTCCTTACATACTCTATATATTCTTCTATGGATATGATCATTTGCAGATTCTGACTGAAGTAAAATGGAGGTATTTTTGAGAGTGAATTTTTGTGTTTGAAGGAGAAGGGTAATTTAGGTACCATTTATGTGTTTTGAATTTTAAAAGTGGAATTAAACCCATTTTTCATGAATTACAGTACTGCCAAATTTGTCGAAAGGGAGATAACGAGGAGCTGCTCCTCCTTTGTGATGGTTGTGATAAAGGCTGTCATACCTACTGCCACAGACCCAAGATCAGCACCATCCCAGATGGGGATTGGTTCTGTCCTGCCTGCATAGCAAAGGTAAGGGTGAAAGGACTGGAGCAAGTGACTGGTTTTATTGTATATGGTAGAGTTACAGATCTACCAGTGCATTTTCAGTGAAAATAATGGTTTGTATGTTTTATGGGAGCTCCCATTAAATTATGAAACGAGTAGTTTTATTTAACCTGCATTTTTGTGGCAGTAAAGGCTACAGTTTTATTTGCTCTAAACAGTGGGCTTTTAATGTAAGTAGGTACAGAATTTTCATGCTAATTCAATACCATAATTTTTAATTTGTTTCAAAATTTATTCAAATTCAGATTTCATCATTAAGTGTTGACAGACCTATGTCTCCGGTTCTGTTTTAAAAGAAAAAGCAGAAAAAAAAAATTGTGGATTTTTTTTGGTATGTTTATATCATTTAGTAATGGACTAATATTTGTGTAAAAGTATGCCAACTTGGTTGTTAGTGGATACTGTTTCACTAATTTGAATGTCAGGTGCATTTGTACTGTCACAAGTTGAGAACCTAGGTTGTGAGTACGAGGAATTTCTGCAGCTTTATTTGCCTTCAGAGAAGAGGAAAAATTGAATAATCTCCAATAGTAAATACTTATTTTTTTGGTGCTTCTGTTTCTGATCTTCATTGCTGTCTGTCAGTGATAAGAGGTTTCTGTAATTTCTAGGTTATTACTTATTTCAGTTCTCTCTATTGTAGGCAAGTGGTCAAACTCTAAAAATAAAAAAACTTCAAATTAAAGGTAAAAAAAGTAATGAACAGAAGAGAAGCAGGAAATTAGCAGGAGAAACAGAGGATGAAGACTCTGCAACTACAAGCGTTGCCTTAAAAAGAGGAAAAACAGATCCTAAAAAAAGAAAAATGGATGAAAATGTTTGTGTAAGCCAGTTAAAGCAAGACAATTGCACTGCTGTTAAGAAACCTAAGAGAGATGGAGACTCCAAGGACCTGGCTATATGCAGGTAAAGTGTCAGATGCTAAATTTGGGGTAAGTCTTGTTGGAACAAGTAGTACTTGATCCATTTTCTCTCTGTTCTGGGGAACAGAGTGCTGTTCTTTGACAAATGTATGTGTGTATCTACACCTCTCGCGAGTGTGTGTACACACACGTTTGCTGGGAGAACGTTCCTCTCAAGACTGGGAGGAGAGAACCCAGCCCCAGCAGCAGTGGCACTGAGCCTTTCTCAGGGGTATCCAAGACAATCTCTGCTGTATCCGAAGGGGCACACATGAACCGTCTGCTGTGCTGGCATTGCTGCTCAGCCAAAAGAAAGAAGCCAAAAGAAGTTTAGCCATGTCACAGTCTTGCAAAGTCAGTCTTAGCAGCTGGTTTGCAAATGGTTTACATTGAGGATCAAATTCGCAGGACCATGTTTTCTTTTGGAATGTTTATCATTAGAATTTCATCTCACACATGTTGCCTGGAGAGAACTTCATGCTATTTTAGTTACTCAGTTGTCCGTCTCTATGTATATTGTTCTCAGCCTTGCACAGGGTGTAGAATGCAGTGCTTCCTTTTGTAAAGTGAATAATTTGGCAGTTCATAGAGAATTCATGTAGTAGTGAAAACACTGTGAATATATGAACAGTTAAAAAATACTAATTTGAAACCTTACTTTGTTCAGCATGATTCTCTCAGAATTGGAAACTCATGAAGATGCCTGGCCTTTCTTACTTCCTGTAAACTTGAAACTTGTTCCTGGTTATAAGAAAGTTATTAAAAAACCTATGGACTTTTCTACCATTAGAGACAAGCTAAGTAGTGGACAGTAAGTAAACCTATTGTAAATTTTACTTTACATTTTAAAAATATTTAAACACTGAAATACAATGTGTTTTTTAAATAAGCTAAACCATATTGTTCTACTCTGACACATCTGTGATTACTTTTACAGTCAAAATAAAAATTCTTGATTGTATGCTTTTATCTGTGCCATATCCAAGTGAAATAGTGTGTTGGATAGAAGAATGTGTGGAAATGGCTGAAAAGCAATAAAACTGCCTGGTCAAATGCACCAAAGCAATCAACAGGAAGGCTTTTTTCCCTGGTCTTTTTTCATGGAGATACTTTAGTGTTAACTGCCTGTCAGATGTAACTAAATATGTAGGCTTTAAGCTACTGAGTCCCTGTAAATGATGTGGCTGTGGAGCGAATTGCCAGCTCGGTTGTGGGTAACACTCCTGTAATGGTGGTTAATCATTTTATAGTCCTACAAATTAGACTGCACAGATTCTTAAAAGAGAAGACCACACTACATGCATGCCTCTGTGAACCTTCCCTCCTTCTTGTTATCCCCGTGCTCTAATGAATTTGTGAAGATGGACTCTCTGTAGTGTCTGTCAGCTCTACACAAAGTGACTTTCCTAGGATAGCACAAGGAGCTTTTTAACCTCTTCAGGCTTTTTCTCCCATGAATATGAGATTTAAATGCTCCCCTTGTGCTCATGTCAGTAGACTTGTAACTTTTGTTCTTATTTTTAATAATTTAATAATTGAAATAAATAAACCATTCAGGGGTATGTTCAGAACAATCAAAAGAATTTTCAAAGACAGTGTCACAGGATTATCTGGGCAATAACCCTTTTTTGTACCAGTTTGTTCCTCACTTAGATAATTTCAGCTCTAGTCAACATTTTGGAAGGGCCCTGTGCCCAAGAATAGATGCATAAATGGGAAATAGCCATAGCATTTTAGCTAGAAAGCTGTTGAAGAGGAGGAATTAGTTTCATAGAAATTTGTTTTTCCAGTACAGGCATGAAATTCTACCTTACAAAACTTCTGAGGAAACTAACAAAACAGTGACAAGAGAATATTTCCATTCACTGGAATAAAATGTTCATTTTATTAGAAATTCTAATTTAAATTCTTAAATATTTTCTCATGTAGTTGAAATACATTTCCCCCTTGATTCTCTGTGTTCCAAAAACGATTCACTTTTTTCTTCTTTCAGGTACCCTAATCTTGAAGCATTTTCGCTGGATGTCAGGCTTGTTTTTGACAACTGTGAAACTTTCAATGAAGATGATTCTGACATAGGCAGGGCTGGCCATAACATGAGGAAGTATTTTGAAAAAAAATGGACAGAGATTTTCAAAGTGAGCTGAAGCTACTAGAAGTCTTTTTTTTCTTTTATTTTTTTTCCATTAAATGAGGACTGATAAGACCAGCAATGTGAACTATATTTACATGGAAGTGCAAGGCACATACGTAACTAATTTTTTCCTTTAAAATATCACAGAGTTGTGATACTAGTTTTAAAGGCTTCACTCCTACAGCAACCATGGCCCCTTGGTTATTGGTTTGTGTGTTTTAAACTAATTTAGGTAGAACAGGGAAGCACACCCAAAGAATTTCAAAGAAAGGGGTGTTATAGTGCAATAGAAATTTATGAAAACGCACTGAATATTCAACCACCAGAGCTCTACTTGGGGAAATGGTTATCTTTTCCCTTTCAATAAATATCTATTTTTCATTTTTTTTTTACTTTGTAGTTTATTTTTTAGTGAATGTATTTAATTTTATGAATTATTTATGATTATACAGCATTCAGAATCTTCGTTTTCTGTGAAAAGGAAGAACTAGAAAATTGCTTTAAATGTTGAAAATACAACAAGGAATGTTTTAAAATATAAAACAAAGCCAAGTAAAACTGTTTACACTGATGTGCTGTGAAGGCACTAAAAATTAAACTTTACTGTAGAGTTACAAGTACATTTATATATATGTTGCTGCATCACCTGTGTAGTTAAATTGTATTTCAAGACAAGTGAAGAAAAATTGAGACATGTATATACTGTTCATTATTGTTTATATTAAGTCTTGTTTTAAATATGTATGATGTGTACATATTGTTTGCAGACATTATTGTTTATGCCTTAGGAGGATGGTAGCATTTTATTTTAGTCTTAAGGTAATTATAGCTCTATGGCTTGTACAGTAATTATCCTCTACCAACACTGTGGAGTCTCCTTAATCTTGGTAGTGCCTGCCTTTAAAACAGGGTGTAGGGGATATTAGTTTTCCATTTTTCTATTTTGTTATATAATTTCAAGCCCCCACAGCCTCAAATTCAAGTATAATCATTTGTATCCATGTGAAAGAAAATAGTGACAATTTCCTACGCACACAGTATTTTTTCATAGAAACATTTCCCTCCATTTGCCTTGCCACAGAATAACAAAAGAAGACATTTGTAACCACTGTGTTTTATCTGCTGTGTGTTGTGGTGGCCTGTTGGGGCAGATAGATTGGAATTTTTTTTGTACTAATGTAAGAGTACTTGAAGTTTTATTTAAGAGAAATGTTGTGGAAAGGTAGCATTCTTTTTCTTTTCCTTTTTTAGGAGTGTTATTTTTCACTAGTATGTGTGGCACGGATAAAATAAAAGACTGTTTTGCAAACCAGATTTTCTTGGCAATTTTAATACTTCAGGTCCTGTGTATACAGGTTTTTTGGTTTGGGGTATTTTTTATATAGTATCTTGGGAGTCTTGCATTTAACCTTCAGTTCTTTTTATCATGCATCTAATTCTCCTGGGTTGTTAATGGTAGTTCATAAGGAAGCAATTGCCAAGTAGTCAGAGAGCAGTTCTCTGCCTGTAAATAACGGTGGTGTGCCAGGCTGATCCATGTCCTCACAGAGGTGGAAATGCACACATTTGGTCATGTTTCTGAAAACCACCGTCCATGGAAGGTTTTGTCCCTTTTTTGGCCTGCAGAAGGGCATTAAAATCATAACCCTTTCTCTGACTTCTTTATTTTAATAAAATACAGGAATTACAAACAGATATTGTGGAACCACCATATCTGTAGTTCTCTCACAAAATAATGTTGGGGAGGTGTTGGTTTTTGCTTTTTAACTAGGTCTGTCATTTTTGAGTCTTAGTGCCTGTTTTTCAGTGAATGTTTCCATTGTTCTCCCCAGAATATCTTGTTCAGTAATATTTTCCATTATCCCAAAGTTCTGTTAGAAGAATCTTGATTACTTTTTTTTGAATAAAAAAATTACATTTGGGTGTCGGACAGTCTTGCACGCTGACATGAACTTCCACACAAACTGCTCCACGCCTTTCCTTTTTATGCCCATTCTGAAGACATAAGTAAAGAGGTTTGCTGTCATGTACCAAAGATGTGAAGATTAATCACCATTTTGATTTTATGATGGTAAGCTTGTAAGAAGGTGTTACAAATATGCTTAGACAATTGAGAAATCTAGTTCTTCAGTGATTTTTTGGGTCAGATTCTGTACTAGTTAATGCTTTGTCTGCAATACTAGAACTGTTAGTTTTCTGAAATGTCATGTTACCAGCTATACTACATGCAGTATCTGTGATACAAGTTGCATTTTTTTCAGCTTGTATCCCAGTTCAGATGAACTACTGGGAAGGTGGCAACAGCTACTGTAATGATGACAGTGAGACAAGCATCACCACTGTCTAACTTGACATGGGCAGTGTATTGCTTTTCTTGCTAACAGTGTCTTCATTAGTCTTGCAGTAAAATTAAATTTACAGGAAATAATGTGTTTAAATGGCAAGCTTGAATCATGCATATGCCCTCATATCTCCATAGAAAAGAGCAGGGATTTAACCACTAGAAAAACGTTTGTAACATTTCCTCTTTGCTAATTTTCTCTCCTGTTGATGTTTGTATGTTTTAAGAGGAAAAGTTTTCCAGTGTGCTCTCACCCTTTCTGAACAAAGTGTGCCAGTTTAAGTTTAGAGAATTTGTTCTGAAACTTTCAAATTTAATAAGTACCGTAATAGTGCTCAATGAAGAGTGTTTTGGTTGAGTGTGGGTTCTCTTCTGTCTCATCATCTCTTTGAAAAAAATGGGATGATAAAAAAGCAGCTGAAAATCAAAATATGTATCTTTAAAAGGAGGTCTAAGGCCTTATTTTTAGTAGTGGCTGTCACGATTCAGAACAATGAAAGGCCAGGCTTTCACAGAGTGTGCAATCAGTGTGCTACAAAACAGAGTATGAGATGGTACAGACTAAACATGGAAGGCCGATCATTTAGGGAATGCTGCCCGGACAGAGTGACTCCGAGAAAGTAACTCTGTCTTTCTCAAAACGTGTAGATGTCGGCTTAACCATGTATTCTGCACGAGATGCTGAGTGAGGGGGAGAGGGCGATGGTTTAAATTACCTGACAGCTGCTGGGCCTGGGGGAGCACTCTTTGTTGGAACTCCCCTTAGCGCTGCTCGGGGGCCCCGCCTGTGGCGGGGGGAGGCCGGGGCGAGGCGGTCACCGTGTGGGTCCCAGCGGCGGAGCGTGGCCGCGCTGCCCGCTCGGACGCGGCTGGCGCCCGCCACTTGGCGGAGCTGAGGGCGCGGCGGTGGCCGGGAACATCCGGCCCCGCTGACATCCCGCAGGTGCTGGCACCGCCCGCACCCACGCAGGGTTCGTGCCAAGGCAGCCACAGCGCCGCCGGATGTTATGCGGCTCCGGGCCGGCATGGAGGGCTGAAGGTCGCACGATCCGCGCCCGCGCTGCCTCAGGGCCGGGACAGATGGCGGCGGTGAGACCGGGAAGCGCAGCGCCGGCTTCCCCCCGCGGCTGGCGCACAGTGGTGCGGCCCGCAACGGGGCGGGTCTGCCCGGGCCGTGCCAATGCTGGGAGGCCGGGGGGGCACCGTGCGTGCGCAGCTCCCTGGGCCGTGCGCGGGAGGTCGAGGCCGGAGGCGTCACGGTCGCAGCGCGGGAAGTGCGGCCGGGATCCCCTCACGGCCGGGATCCCCTCACGGCCGGGATCCCCTCACGGCCGGGATCCCCTCACGGCCGGGATCCCCTCACGGCCGGGCCTGGTGGCCGCGGGGCCGCCGCGCAGCCGAGGCAGCGTGTTGTTTGCCCGACACCTGCCGCTGAAGCTCGAGGTGATTCCGCCAATCTTCCGAGGGCGTCCCGGCCGCGCTGCCGGCGCGATGGGTTGGGTTGGGGTAGGCTGCGGCAAAGAGCAGTAGGGAAGTGGCTGCCAGCCGCGTCGAGAATTGCTGTAGCTTTTTCTGTGGGCCGATGCTGCTGTTTTTGGATTATGTGGAAAAATGCGTAATTGCCAGAGAAGATGATGCTATGGTGCTGAATATCTCTCTGGTGATGAATGCTCCTTCTGCTCCTCGCTCCCTCTGTCGATTTGTTGACACTGAAACCTCTTGTTCTTAGGTCTGCTTTCCTGCAATGAGCTGCTGAAAGTCTCCTCACAGTGAGATCAAGGTGCTTTTTTCAGCTCATCTTTCCACATGTCAAGCTTTGCCTGACTCTTCGGTTTCTCATAATTAAAGTATGTTTCTTTTCTTTCTGCAGCTAAGATATTATATTGATACTACTTCATCTGTTTAATGGTTTTAAAGAGAATAGTAGTAAAACTGAGTATCCCAAAGCTAAAATAGGTAGTATTCAACGATCTATAGCTAAATTGGTGTGCCATACACTGTCTGAAGAGAACAAGTATTTTGCCCTTACATATGCACCTTTGTACCTGTGTGTATACATACATATCTCTGCATGTGTGCATACATTTATACATTCTTGCATGTCCACATACATACAAGCAAATGTGTGTATGTTTCTATGTAAAAAAAAAAAAGAAGTGTGAGTATACGTGGTTTTGTTCGTAGATGCCTCAGCACTGAAATTATTATTCAGAATGGAGCACTTATCTAAAACAGCAAACTATTATTTAAGTTAACTCAATATAAATGGTATTATGGTGGGTTTTTTTCTCTTATAAACAGCTTGTAAGAGCTGTAGGCACTTCATTTTGGCTCCGTGCTTCCTTATTCTCAGAAAAGTTGTCTGTGATCTGCAGCATAGCGAGTAACTGGTTGGAATGTATCTCTTCAGGGATTTCCCAGACCTCAGCAGTGTAAATTACTTGTCTGATACAATTTAAACTGGTTCCAGCAGTTTTAAGTCCGGGGAAAATGCGTGTGAAGTTCACATTGTCTTTTGGTTGTTCTGTGTAGCAGTAAATGCAATTTCTGGAGAGGTTCCACTTTTGATCACCCAATTAATTTTCACATTTTGACTTAAATGTTTTAGTCACTCTGGTCAAACCTTGGATTGGCAACACAATTATGTGGTATTAAGCTGATGTATTTCCATCACTACTGTTTCTATCTCTGAAAGTAAGCAGAAGGGAGCTCTTGGACAAATTCAAACAAAAAATGAAGAGGATACAAGCAAGGACAGGTAGCTTGAGAGGACTGACTACAGAGAGATCATCTGAGCACTCAGGGATTAGATTGGGAAAGCTGAAGTCCTGATGGAATTAAATCCAGACAGGGATGTCGGGGCAACAAGAAAATCTTCTATAGGTGTGCTGGTGATAAAAGGAAGATCAGGAAAAATGTGGGCCCTCTCTGAAGGGAAACAGAAGACCTGGTTATCCAAGATGTGGAGAAGGTTGAGGTACTCAAATGACTTTTTTGTCTCGGTCTTCACTGGAAAGTGCTCTAACCACACTACAAAAAGGCTGGAGAGGGTCTTTTTACAAGGGCATGCAGTGATAGAAAGGGGGGTGGATTTAAACTGAGAGGAGGTTTAGATTAGAGATTAGGAAGAAATTCTTGGCTGTGAGGATGGTGAAGCCCCAGCACAAGGTGCCCAGAGAAACTGTGGCTGCCCCTGGATCCCTGGAAGTATTCAAGGCCAGCCTGGACGAGGCTTGGGGGCAACCTGGGATAGGGGAAGATGTCACCTTCCACTATCCTACCTACCTATCCTGCCCCTAACTACCATGGCAAGGGCTGAATCTGGATGGGCTTTAAAGTCCCTTCCAACCCAAACTAGTCTGTGATTTTATGATTCTGTGCTTAAACAATGCTAGGTGAAAAACTTGCCTTTGCAAATGAGGTTTTATTTCTTTTTTTTTTTTTTTCTTCAGAATTTGTCTTGCTAAGGTAGTATGTTTCATTTATGAAACAGGAAAATTAAGTCTAACTGTTAAACTCTTTTTCAGATTTTAATTTTTTAAAATGGCGACATTAATTCACACTTTAGCAGATCATAGTGATGATGTCAACTACTGCGCCTTCTCAACGTCGTGCTTGGCTACTTGTTCCTTGGACAAAACAATTCGTGTTTATTCTCTGAGCGACTTCACCGAGCTGCCGTACTCGCCTTTGGAAGGGCACGCGTACGCCGTGCACTGCTGCTGCTTCTCGCCCTCGGGACGCGTGCTGGCCTCGTGCTCCACGGACGGCACCGCCGCGCTCTGGGACAGCCGCGATGGCCGCAGGCTGGCCGTGCTGCAGCAGCCCGGGGCCAGCCCCGTCAGGGTCTGCCGCTTCTCTCCTGACGCCGCCTATCTGTTGGCAGGGGCGGCGGACGGCAGCGTGGTTCTTTGGAACGTGCAGTCCTTGAAACTGTACCGGTGAGTGGCAAATGTCTTTTGGCAAATACTTTGTTTTGAAGTGAAAATAATTCAAGTAGTATTCTCTACTGTATGCAAGATATGCAGACTTACACCTCTGCTGGTATCAGAAGGAAGCTGGGATAGGATTTAGATGACCAAAAGATATTAATAGGAGAGGGAGAAGTGCTGAGTAGCTTTTTGGTTTTTTGAGTTAAACAACGTGAACTCAAGAAGCTTTAAATTTTAACAAAGTTATCTTGCATCTAAATCTTGATTTTTTAAAATTCATTTTATTGATTTAACATGAGATCAGGATGCATGTCAGGCTGTATGCATGTGGTTTCTAAACAGTGGGTCAGCAAACTGTGATACATAATACACATTTAGTGGAGCCTGACTGTACTGTGTGCTATATATTGCATTACACATAGTATAAATTAAATGTTTAATTACCAGGAGTTTGGAGTCCAGGAAGGTCTTAGAAGCTTGTTGGTAATCCAGCAATCAGAGTTTGGAAACTATGGATTTGTCCTGAAACTGTACATTTTAAGACATAAAGTGACAGAAAGAAGTATTTGTGCTAAGTAAGTTAAGCATGACAGTCAACGTTTCACAGTTTTCCAAGAAACATTTGAAACAAAGGAGATGAGCGTATTTATTGGTGTTGCACAGTTAAAGGCATGAACCTTAGAGCTATCTTCAGAGTTCTCCTCTGTATCTTTGACTTCCAGTGAGTTCTTCAGGCCAGTTGTTGGAATCTGTACTTGGGCAAGACATTATTTAGGTTTTAGGGCCCTATTGCACAATGAAATAACTCTCTAAAGTTAGAAGAGTAGTTAAGAATTTGAGCAAGCTGATGTTTCACTTAGGATTGAGGGAGCAGCTGTTTCTGAAAGACAGAACTGTTTGATGTTGGTGGTCTCCTGTCAGGCATGTCCCTTCTTTTGTGGCCTCTTTGCTTTCCACAGCAGTGATTTATGTGGGAACTGTACAGTTTTTCAAAATGATTGATTATAGTTACTTGAAATTGTGTTAATCTGGAAATTTGTCCATAAGCAGAATTCTTACAGATTTCTGTCAACCTGTGTTTTGTAATACATAAAGAAACACTGAAGTGGCGGTTTTGTTTTACTTGACAATAAAGGGGTACTGATAACCTATTCTTTCCTAGTTTTATCTTTAAGAAGAATTGGGAAAAAAGTCATTAGTACTCTAAAATCTGAGGGTTTATCTGTTTTGAGACATAACTAGTGAAGAGATTATCTCTTTTTATTCAGAATGTTCGTTGCTGAAGAGAAAAACCTAGAAGTATAAAAACATCATTTTTTAAAATTGTATGCTCTTAATACATGCAGTGATGCATGTTTTAGACGTACATCCTAATTTTCTTCTAATTGAATGGTGGCTGTATAATGACTACGTAGAAAATATATTATTACTAAGCAGAAATTATTCTACTTTGGTATTTTCATTGTAGAGAAATAAGAAAAAACTTGAACATTCCCATCCTGTCCCCTTCAACTATTAAAAGTTCATTTCAGAGTCTTAACAGGCCAGCAGTAGTCAAGTTAACTTTATATCTGTTTTGGGATGTGTATGTGTGTATGTATTTTCAGCTGATCAATTTTTTTATTGTCATTTTTTGTAATTTTTTTGTAATTTTTGTAATTGCAGATAGAAAAATGCACATGTCCTGTTTTTAAAAGTTGAAATTAGTATCACACAGAAATCATCAAGGTACTTGGAAATTATGTCAGAGGAAGTTAGCTGACCATCTAACGTCCATCTATGGTCCTTTGTTTCTCTTGAAACAGTTGATTGTGTTGATGCTGAAAATGATAAAACATTTTACCACACTGTTTTCTCGCTTGACTAAATATATGGGTAATTATAATAAAATAATGGTAATTATAATAAAATTACATAATATTTGCTCTTTATCTACTCAGCTGTTGTAAGTGACTGTTTAAATTATGAAGTAAGATGGCTGTTTAAATAATTTCTATAGTGAATGTGAACAAGAAAGCAAGTTGACTAATGTGTATTTCTTAGTGGTCTCTATTTCCTGTCCAGTAGTTAAGTTACAAAACTGGTATTTGGTCTGCAAGTTTTAAATGCCTGCACAATGCTATTTATTTTACTGTTGCTTTCAGAGCAAAATCTGCAACTTTTTGTGTGAAAGAACGAAATTTGTAAAAGCGGTGGTAAAAATAAAGGATTGTACATGTAAAAATGGGAAGCATTATAGTGGATTTGACAGTGTTCTTAAATAATAAAGGGAGACAATGCTTTTTAGAAGGTCATGGGTCTGATTAGTGTGACACTGAGGAAAATTTATTGACTTGTCTTCTGTGACTAAGTTTTACACTTCTGGCAGTAAATAAAATTTCTGTCAGTAAAAGAGAATTAGCAGCTGTTCTACAAAGTACAGTAGAGTAAATAGGACTGACAATTCTTGCCATGTGACTGTTTCTCAAGGCTGTGATTTTCTCCTTGCACTTAAAGACTCAGCTATGCATGCTTGGCTGGATTTGGTGTCTGTTAAAAGGTATGAGACTCTTTTGATTAGGTTATCAGATAATGTAAAGGATGTCAGGTTGACCCCACTTCCTTCCTGACAGTTGACCACACTTCCATTTCTGCTAGAAATTTTCTTTGAAGATCAGTTTTACAAAGTGCTTTGGCTGATTTAGTTAAAATGCAGAATTTCTTTTCCACATTGCTTTCTCTTGTGTACAAGTTGTTCAAAATTAATCCCACATTATAAATCACAAAGTATTCTACTCAACTACAGCTTATATGGGCTAGTAGGTGTTCTTTTTGTCTCTAAAACCAGAAGAATTGTCAGTCTTTTTCCCCCTTGTTTGTATACATGTAAATCTGTGTTAATGATAATTGTGTATTTATCTTTGACTTTTAAAATGTATCCTGCCATGGAATTTTAACAGTGCATTATGTCTTTTAAGTGTTAAATCCTTGCAAATTGTCTTTAGTTTGAAAATTATTTTATCACTCAGTTACAATTATTGCCTTGGGCTGCCATCTCATGTTTTTCCTCCAGCTGTCAAAGAGCAGGTTTGGTCCCTGCTGCAGAACTTATTTTGCTCTCTTTTCACAGGTGATTTGAGTTTCTCTTTCCTCTGTTAGCTAGTTCCAAAGTCCAAACCTTAGAAGAGCTTGGCATATTGCATCAGACTGCATTTAAGAGGTCACTTTGTAGAACTTTACCTGCTCTAAATTCAAATCCTGTGTACTCTTGCTTTTCAGATCTGGGAAAGTTAAAGGTGGTTCTTTGATGGCTTGCGCATTTTCTCCCAATGGAAATTTCTTTGTCACTGGATCATCAAGTGGTGATTTAACCATTTGGGATGATAAAATGAGATGCCTGTATAATGAAAAAGCACATGATCTTGGCGTTACCTGCTGTGATATTTCTTCACATCCAGTATCTGGTTAGTTATTCAACTCATTAGGGGAGGAACATTTAAAAAAAGAAATGCTTTTTTTTCTCTCTAGCTCTTTTTTTCGTATTCTTTTTGCCATTGGTGCTCAAGATACAAATGACCTTGTGAAGAGCTGATGTTTTAGAATATTCTGAGTATTCTTAAGTAAAGGCTGTGGTCAGGCTGGTGGCAAGGAATGTAATAGGTCAACAAAAAAAGCGATAACTTTAAGTAGCGAATTACCCAGTGGCAGACAATGGCGTTAGAAGATGCAGTGCTTGATTACCATTCCCACTTGACTCTTTCATACTTTGGTTCCCAAGGAGTAGGACTGGATTAAAACAATGCACAGAGCTGTAAACCTAGTAAGCTAAATGCTTGAACTGTGGAATATGAACAGATAGGCTATTTTCCTGCACCTGACTTTGTCATTTAGAGGAATGTGGGGGAGTAATGAGCCCAGAATTACCTGTGTTCCACTAAGATGTTCAAAAATCTTAGAGTTGTTTTAGCATTTGACCACAAAGTCATTTGCTTCCAATGGAGGTTAGGAAATTGGGAAGAAGCCTCATTGTAAGCTTTAGGAAGTAATGCAGCAACTTGACTTAACCACCTTGTATGTATATTTTCGTCCTTTCCAGATCTACTGCTGAGACAAAGTGATCTTCATCAACACATTTAGGTTTTTGTATTCAGAATACTCAAGCTGCCATTTCAAAGGCCCCAAAAGTTATAACTGAGCAGCCACTTGCATCTTCAAGTGCTGAACCTGGCAATAAGTACTGCCCTATCTAAGAGGTGGTGCAGAGCAGGAATAAAACAGGAGAGAAGCAGTGGGAAGAAGGCAAGAAAGGAGCAGGAGGAAGCTGAGGAAGAAGGATGTGAACATGCACTTCAGAACAGAGAATTAGTGATTGACAATATCAAATCAAACAAATGTGTGTCCACTGAAAGGTGTAGGATCTTTCGTGGTGAAAATAATACACAAAAAACTCCATCATGAACTATGAGTTGCATCTGAGGGCAAAAAATACATTGCAGCTGAAACAGATCAGTGTGTAATTTCCACCACTCCCATTTCATATTGAGATTATTTTCTTGGTTTAAAAATTGCAGCCTTCTGCCAAGATAAGGTGAAACAGGCAACAAAGCAGGTATTTCCTACACTGTAGATTTGTTCTGGCAGACTTATGATCATTCTTGATTTTTTAATCCATATATTACTGAAAGTCAACATATTTCCTTTTGTGTGTTGCTGTTTCGTCATCAGTGCTTGAACCTGGAATTTTGGGCAGATTTAACACATTATGAAATGCATACAAGTAGTGCTTATCCAATACAAATAGAAATAGTTTTAAACTGAGATTCTTTTTACCTGCTTTATTCAGAGCAAGTTTTGATCCATAGTGTCAGATAGGTTCTTTGTGCTTTAGGCTGTGACAGGTGGTTCTGCTTTTGAAGCAGATTCAGTCACAGCTGCCTAGGAGCTCATGGGATCTAGAGTGGTTGTGGTGGAGTTTGCCATCTTAAGGAATATAGGTCAGGTAAGGAATAGAGGCAGGCTCCTGAGGTTTAGGAAGGCAGTCTTCCAGCTCTTCAGTGGATGACCGCCCTCAGGGACAAGGGAATGGAACAGAGTTGGCAGATTTTTGGGGAAGTCTTCTACTGAGTGCAAGAGTCAGTGGTTCCCAGGAGCCAGAAACTGGGCAAGGAGGGCAAGAGACTAGCATGGCTGAGTCAGGAATGGCTGGTCAAACTAAAAAGCAAGAAGTAAATGCACAGGCAGTGGGAACAAAGACATGTAACCTGGAAAAAGTATAGAGATGAATTACGATTGTGTAGGGAGGGGATGAAGAAGGCCAAGGTGAAGCTGGAACTGATCCTGGCAAGGGGTGCAGTGTTCACAGCCTTTTACCCACCAGCATCCCCAAGTCCTTCTTGTCAGGGCTGCTCTCCACCTGTTCACCCCCCAGCCTCGATTGTTACCGGGGGTTGCCCCAGTCTGGTTGCTGCATCAGCACTTGAGGTTCCCATGGGCCAGTGCTTGAGCTTGTCCAGGTCCCTCTGGGCTTCTGCCAGATCCTTGTCCTTCTGGTGTGTCACCTGCACCACTCAGCTTGGTGTCATCTGCAGATTTGCTGAGGGTGTGCTTGCTCCCTTCTTGCTCCCTATTAAATTTCTTAATTTAAATAACACTGGTCCAAATACAGAACCCTGAGGGACACCACTGATCCGTTGGGACTCTCAGGTTGCAACTCTCCAACCACTTTCTTATGCATCTAACAGTCCACTTCTGGAACATGGTAATTCAGAAAATAGCCACTGAATCAAGAAAGGAAAGCTGTAAGACTATTATTGTTGTATTTCTCTCTTAATGCAGTATTTACTGAGTGTTTGGTTGGACTGCAGTCATGTAGAGGCAGTTTATAAAATTAAGAAATTAAATGTGTAACAGTATGAAAATTCCCTGTCAGATACTCTCAGAACTTGTACAAGTGTATGTGGTTAATTTTGAGAATTACTCAAAAAACTGATATAACCGTATCATTTATATTCAAACACTCCAGCAGTATAATCAGAGCAATCAAACATTTCTCATCAAGAAAACTTAAAATATGAGCACAGCTCTGGTCTTTATCTACTTATTCAGGAAAGAATACCTATTTCTTATATCCAAAGTGTCTCAGAACTTCTGCAATGATGTTTATGTTAATGTAGTTTACTGATCTGCTGGTATTTTTAATGTTTCTGACTCCCATTTATATATTTTTATTTTGTCAGATAGTGAAAATGGAGTCAAATACTTCCAGATGGCTTCCTGTGGACAAGATAATCAGCTCAAACTCTGGCTTATTTTGTTTGCAGATTTCTTAGGTTTGTATAGAAATGTTTTTTGAATATACCAATATCCTAGGTCTTCAGTGACAACTTAAATCAAAAATCAAATTTATACTACTGGATTCAAAGCCAAACTAACCGCAAGTTGAAAGCTTTCTTTTAATTATTAGCTGGAGAACAGCTAAGGCATTCAGCACTTTGTGATGCTACACCATGTAGATTTTATTTAGCAATCTTTTTATGAACAAGTATTGAAAGTAAAGTTTAAAAAAAAATTCTACTGTGGCCTTTCAAGGTGGATAGGTTGAAACCTCTTAATCTGCCTGGCCAGGGAAAAGTTTGTTTCCATGCTGGGCCCTGAATAAGAGCTGGAGAAAAGAATATTTGCTTCTGCAGAAACCCTAATGTGCCCTAAATGTAGAGACTAGGTAAATTGCCAAAAATGTCTTCAGTGGGTATTTTTTGTCATCTCTTTTATATAAAAATATTGTATGTCCAGATACACATTTTATTATCTAAAACCTTGTGAGACATGCTAAGACTACAAAGTGAGAAAGTTGGAGCTATGAAAAGGGGAAGTTGTCTCTGTGATCTTTTTATTCCCTTTTTTGTAAACAATATGTCACAAAGTCACATCTTTGGTGGAGCTTTGGGCTTCTTAAAATAGCTTGTGTTATAGCTTGTCAGATATGGCCAAATGTAATAATTTACTTCTTGTGTTTTTAGGTGTTCAGTTAAAATATAAATGCACACTGAATGGGCACTCTGCCCCAGTTCTGGCTTGTGCATTTTCTTATGATGGACGGCTGATAGTCTCGGGGTAAGCAGCGCCTTGTTGAAATGTCCAGCTGTCCAGGTTCACGCTTCAATATTATAAAACAGAAAGTTGAAAAGAGTTGAAGATTTCTAAATACTTATTATCAAAAATAGTTCTTATAGTTCTATGACCTCTAGAGCTGTTGGAGTGTCTTTACAATTGGTCTGTGTCTTGTAGGTGATTGAGTTTGAAATCTCAGGTTTTGGAAAAGGTTAATGAAATTGTTTCCTTTTCCTTCTCTGCATCACTTTAATATCAATGTGTTTTTTTAAGGTCTGTGGACAAGTGTGTCATAATCTATGAAACTGTAAGTATAGCATAACACAAGACCATTTGTTGGGGTATTCTCTTTAAATATGAGCACTGCTTCTGCAGTGTCTTAGCAATGAAAAAATATTAAACAATACAAATGATACCAAGCCAAAATATTTACTGTGCATTTGAGGGTATGAGGGGAAGGAATCTAAGGAAAAAATATCTCCTGAGAGTTGATCGTTTTTCTCACTTTTTATTTACATTGTGAGGATTTGTCAGTTGATTTCTCTGCAGTAGGGTGTTACTTGATTAATTCCATACTTAGGAGTATTACAAGATTCATATTGAAGTGGAAGGATTTTTTTGTTATCCTAACCTTAGCTTAGCTTCCAAAGCAAGGAGGACTGTACCTTTTGACATAAAATCAGGAATGGTGATCATAGAAATTCTGTAGTTAGCTATATGTAAAGTGCATATAAAATGGAAGCATAATAAAAAACTCAAGAAAAATTTTATATTAAGTACAATGTCATTAAAACATATTGTTTAAGCATTTTCTGTAATACCTTTGTGATTCACCTGTGTTATATATACCTTTAGTACTTTATAGTATTAATAATTTTGCTGAAAATGAAGGATGAACAAATTTTAAACTTCTTCAGCTTGCCCTGCACATACCTATTGTATTGATAATTTTTTTTTTTTTTTTAATTAGCATTAAAGTTTTTCACCAAAACCTGCACAATTTTTGCCCTATTTATTTTAGTAGTTTGAAGTTTAGGCATGTTAGATGTCCTCTAGAGTTTGGGAGCCTCAGAAAATTGAAAAGATGAAGGAAACCACAGCCTAAGTATTTCTTAATATCGTTCATCAGCTTTTGTGGCCTTAGATCTATATCAAATGGGACAATGAGTTTTCTAGTTGTGAAATCCTCCTTTAGAGATACTTAAAACCTGCCTGGACACCTGCTCTAGGTGATGCTGCTTTAGCAGAAGGGTTGGACCATATCATCTCCAGAGGTCCCCAACTGTCCTGTGATTCTGTGGGGAAAAGTGGGGACAATAAACCTCTGTGGAAGGGAGAGAGATTTCAACCTATATTAGGGCACTTTGATCATGTTGGACAGCTCAAAATACTGGAGTGCTGACCGATCAATTAGGGATTCAGAATAATTTGCTAATCATCTTGCCAACCTGTCTGTACCTGTCAAAGAAATGCTATTTTTCATAGGAGGGAAAATCTTTCAATAACAAGTTAAAACTACCAAAATTCAGGGATTTTGTTTTTCAGTAGTGGTTAGTGGCCAAATAGAGAGTAGGCCAAATAGGTATGGTTAATTATTGGTCCAGTTGAAGGATTGTGGTTTGACCCCCACAATGACCCTTTTGGTAACTTCTAATACAAGATTTGTAAAAGAAATGTCTTTATTTACACAACCAACCACAAATATGGATTTAATTCAGTCAGTGTTTCTGGAACTGTTCTCCCTGCATGTTCCATGCTGGCTGATTGTGCAGGAGAGCAGTGCTCCAGGGAATCAAATAGGGTTTCAAGAAGAAAATTCAAGTTGCATTTCTGACTCTGCTGCTGATCATCTTTGTCAAGGTTGCATAACTTCTCTGAAGTTAGCTTCTGTCACCTTTCAAGAGGCAGTATTCTCTGTTTTGAAGGGATGCATGCAAGTGAAGAAACAATTTCTTATTCTTTAAGACTTAAAATCACAAAAAACTCTTTTACAGAGTACTGGCAATATCCTTCATACTTTGTCTCAGCATACAAGGTAAGAAATCATCATGATCATTCTGTTCCATAAATAAAAAAAGTCCTTTTCTCACGAATTTTCAGACTTTTTTTTTTATTTGTAGATATGTTACAACTTGTGCTTTTGCACCACATAGTCCCTTACTTGCCACAGGCTCAATGGATAAAACTGTGCACATATGGCAGCTTGACCTTAAGCAACCCTGTGCAGGTCAGTGTGTGAAGTATTTGTAATCTGTTCTTTAAATTCAAAACACCATAAAGATACAAAAATCCCATATTCTTACCTGCACTTAATGTGTTAAATCAGGATTGTGTGCATGTTTTTTTCTTCTAATTGACCTGATTAATGCCAAGAAGAGGTATTCTCTTTTTGATATTTTATAAAGAAAAATATACTAAACGTATCTTAATTTTATTAATTTGCTGCATCTTTTTTTTTTTTTTTTTGTATTTGCAATTGCTTATTCTCTGGACAGCATTTAAGAGATAAATATTATTGCCTGAGTGCTGAAAAACTTCTTGGACACCCATAATTTGTGATGAGTTGAAAATAATGCTAATTGCCAATTATAAATGCACCTTACCAGTTATTACAGGTGAAAAACTAATTGTACAAATGACATTAACGCCATTAATAGAGGATAACTAATGGTACAAATTACACCAGTGTCGCACTGTACTGGGAATGGCAAAAGTATGACACAGACTCTCTCATGGGCTGTTCAGGAGAGCATGGTTTATTACCCCAGATTTTCTTCTGTAGACAAGAAGGTCCGGAAAGGTAAAACTCTTATTGGTCAGTAAACTACACATCACCATCACTGGTCAGTGGGGTACACCACCCCTAGACCTTCTCTTGCAAGAAAACAAGAAAGTGACCAACAACACCTGCAAGGCTGTCTTCTATCTCTAAGGATTATTTTGATTCCTCCTTATGATTTCTCAGGCCATATTCTCAGGCCAGTCTGAGAAAGTTATGTGACTTGCTTTTCCACAGACACTGTGCTCCCTGCTTGCTTCTTGCATTTAGCATCCACAACCCCAACACCTAAAATTTGTGGAACAAAAGTACACATTGTCTTTGTTTGAAGGAGAACAGTAAGTTTGGATTTTGGTGTGCCCTTCTAAGGACGTGCAAGATTATTCCAGTGTCTGCTGACACCTTCCTGGTTGTTTGTTCAATTCAAATGTGTCAGAAGTGCAGGCATCTCAGAGATTAAATTCCTCTAAACTTTGAAAATTAATAGGTAAAAGGTAAACCCAAATTACTGCCCTCCCTCCCAAAGGAATGTCTAATAAGCATTTATTTTATTAGAGGAAGAATGTATAGTACTGAGAACACACAAAAACAGGGTCTGTTAGTGACGTTTATTTGAACTGAAAATTTCATTGTTGGCTACTTTTGGGGGATTGTGGTGAGGTTTTTTTTGTGGGGGAGAGGGGAAGATGTTGTTTGTTTTTAATTTGGTTTTTTGTTTGTTTTGTTTTTTAACTCTTTTTTTATTTCCAAAGGAGATACTGTAGAAAATGAATCAAAGGTGGCTGTTGAGGACTGGTCAGAGGATGATGTTTCAGCCTGGCTCTGCACACAGGATTTAGCAGACTTTGTTGGACTTTTCAAAATGAATAATATTGATGGCAAGGAACTACTGAATCTTACTAAGGAAAGTCTTGCTAATGAATTAAAAATTGGTAAGAGTATTGAAATCCAAATAGTTTTTAACCTCTAGAGTACTTTCAAGTGTTGGAATGAAAGCAAGATGGGAGTTCCATGCATGGATTTTTTTTCCCCTGAAATGCCTTTTTTATTTCATTTCCAGGGCAGTTAAAAACCCCCTAATGTTACATTGTCCACAGTATTCCTTTTTCGTGTGTGTGTGTTTGCTTATAACTGGAGACATACAATGCACTTCTACTAATGATGCTGTTAAATGGTCTTACCTGATTTTGTTTCTATTTTCCTTGTTCGATCTTGTAGTATTATTATTAAGCTGTGGAAAAGGAATTTCAGCTTTTCTCTATAATTCATGTTTCTCACTTTGGTAAATAGGGTGGTCTATAGTTTTTCCTATCAGTCTGCAGAAGTACCATGTTTAGAATTGCACATTTTCACCAACCTTAAACAGTGAAATTCTTAAGTGTGCATTTTATGATGACTTTTGTTAAGGATCAAGCAAAGCTTGCCTGGCTCAGACACTTTCTAATACATCAGGTTCATACATTGTCCTGTTGCTTCATCGCAAAACTGTGGTTACATTTTAGAAGGAATCACAAGGAAGTGCTGTATTAGTAGTGATTCCACAGCGGTCATTATGAAATAAGTTTAAGGATAGTGAACTGCACTGGAAATTTCAAAATACAAGTTCTCTATTAATTTTGAGGTCAGATTTATGTGTAAATTAGGTGCGAATATGTCTGTCGGAGTGAGGTCAAGTATAACAAAAGGCTGAATGAGGTAAGGAGCCTTTTAAAAAAAAGTACAGTTGGATACTGTTTGTTGTAGGAAGACTGCTCCCTTTTTTTTGTGTGTGTGCGGAATTGGTCTATATTGGATCATATTATCTCTGTGTAACAGCTGGCTTTGTTGAAGTCTAGAAATAACAGAGATGCTGGGAATCTGTCAGGAATTGTCATTCATGAAAGACATTTGGCTTCCTCAGTTTATGCTAACATTTTCCTTAGCACTGAAGTAGCCTAAAACTTTGTTGCAGCAATTGCCAGCTGAGGGTAATCAGATTATGCTGAGTAGAAAGTTCTGTGAGAATTGAATGTAGTGTGACCAATGACCTGCTATAGAGTTCTCTGTGGGGAAAGAAATCAACAAAGGTATAGGAATTACAACCTCATATATCTGACTTGAATAATGGCTCTCTGCCACAGCCCAAGCATTTACAAAGTAGGAAAATACTATCTGCCTAAAATGAACATTTTCTGTTACTCAAATTCCCATTTAACTAAATTTTAGGAGTCTACCACCACACAAACACTTGAATGAGCATCTCCTTTCTCTCCCTGATAACCTGTTTTCTTTGCTCTGAGAATGTGATGTAAGATCTTGACCTCTAGAAGTTCTTCACAGTCTTTGCAGTTTGGAGGATATCAGTGTTCTTGTAAAAACCACAGGCTCAGCAGGTGTAGTGGAACAGACCGGGTGTGACCAGGTGAAGGGGAATCGGTCTGCTGGAGGTGCTGGCAGCAGGTGTGCACAGCTGTACCTTCCCACTGGCACTTTGTCCCAGGCCAAGGGCCAGCCCTGCAGTGTCCCGTGGCAGGGTGTGGCTGCAGGGCAGTGCTGCACTCGCACTGTGTGAGTCGAGTGTGTGGCCACCAGGCCCCTGCTGTGCCACGGCTCTGCTGCACTTGCTCTGGTTTTACTGATTGTTTTCATTACTGCCCCCAGCTCCTGTGGCACAGCACAGCAGGAGAGAGAGCCTGTGGCAGAGCTGACTAGAGTGGGAGCCAAGGCTGGCTGCAGGGTTTTGTTTTAGGGGTGAGATGGAGCTGTGTCTTCTGTAACACAGCTGCTGACTATTGCAAGATCTGACCTCTTTGCCTTATCTGTCTGCTCTCCACTTCATGTACAAATAATTTTTCAGAGTCTCTAGGCCTGCGCAGTAAAGTTCTCCAGAAAATTGAAGAACTGAGGATGACAATGATCTCGGTTTCTGTTCCTGATGAGTTCTTATGTCCTATAACAAGAGAGCTTATGAACGATCCTGTCATTGCCACAGGTATGTCTTTGCATGACATGGATTAAAACTAATTACTTGAGGGTAAAGATAGGCCTGTTTTCTGTTCCCACACCTATCTTGATCATCAGCCTTAGAAAGAAAAACTAATCTAAATGGCTGTTACAACAAATCAGAATTGTGATAAATGTTTAATTTGCTGAATTAGAGCTCTGATATGGAGAAAAACACTGTATCAAGCAGCTTCCTTTTTTTAATGTGCCTTCCCTTATGTGCCTTTGTAAATACAATTACAAGCCTAATTACAGTGTTGGCTCAGTAAGTGCAAAATGGAATTGTGCATTCAGTGGGGCAAAAAACAAACCAAGAAATCAAACCAACCCCCTCCCCCCGCCCCCCCAAAAGTACAGGTTCATTACTCTGCTTAGCACACCATCTGTAGGGCACTTACTTAAAAGTTTTTACAGAATGAGACACCTTTAAATGCAGCAAGCCTTTGAAACAGTGATATGCCAGTAGCATAAGATGTCACAGTTACAACATTTTTGAAGAACTAGTGCTGTGTAGTTCTGTTCTTGGGGGGAAGGGAAAGAGGAGCATAAGAGCATCAGAATATCAGTATAATTTTTTCTGTTGCTCTTTAAACAGCGACTAACTTCATCCAGTTCTGAGGTACTAGACTTCTGAGAATTAAAATGGCCAAAATATGAAGACATCTTCTAATTGTTGGAATGTTGGTGGCTTTGTTCAATAAGAAGAGTATAGCTATGTTAGAGGAGGGGAACAAGGCCCAGGTTTGTATTCCACCACAGAGATTCCTGGGTGACTGACATTTAGCTGGGGCCTAATTTCTGTTCTGTAAGGATCAACTGCTTCAGCTACCAACTCTAAGAGCCAAAGTCCTAAACCTGGCCAGATGGTGAGGGCTCTGTGCAGCTCAGGGCTGGGTCAGCCAGGCGGACAAGCCCCTTATTCAGCAGAGCAGCAGGCTTTAGTCTGCTTGTTAGGCAATTGACGGTAATGAGCTTTTACTTCACATTATGGATCATTGAAACTGAAAAGAAAGTCTTATTTAACTTGTGCATAATATATTTTGGTGCTCTGCAGGCAGAGATAGATAAATGAAACTAGCCAGAACTGTTTATACCCACAGTAAAGATTCCACATACAGTGTACTTATGCCAGAGCTCAGTTTTCCTGTTTGGATGTATTTCCTTACTTGCCTTTTACATTTAAACAGCTAACATCTGCACAGTGCCACAGTGCCCGAGCCTCTGTAATATGAGCTTTTGTTGATGGTTTCTTTGCAGATGGCTATTCCTATGAAAGGGAAGCCATGGAAAACTGGATCAGCAATAGACGATCTAGTCCCATGACGAATCTTCCTCTCCACTCTCTTATGCTCACACCAAACAGGACACTAAAAATGGCTATTAGTCGATGGCTAGAGAATCAGCAGAAATAGTCAAACCACTTAATTTTGAAGTTGTTCGTTAAAATTAATTGAAATTTTATGCAGCTGAAGGAATTCACTGTATCGGAAACAAATCAAAAGAAGAAGTTGTGTTTTTCTTCTAATCTGTGGCTGGTTCAACCTTCATTGATGGAAACTCCCAGAAAAACTTTAAGTTCCTGGTAGTTCTACTCTGTGGTATTTCTGTTTAGGAATCAAGTACTCAAACTCAGGAACTGAGTTTTTCAAATAAATTTTTCTTAGAACTTTTTACTACATTTATGAGTTTTGAGTCTTCATCTTGCCAAGTCAGTCATTCAGAAGGTAAGAAATAGCAAAGTATATGAACTAAATTTCTTTTTCTACTCCAACAAAGCACAATTTGTGTGTCTTTCTCTGTTCCCCATTACTGGACATGTAGTTGGAAAAGCTGGGAGGGAGTTTCTCCTGTAACCATCAGAGACTATGTCTCATCCCACAGGTATATTAATAATCTTTATTTTGTATGGAAAGAATACAGTAGCTGTGCAAAAATAGAACTACAGGACAAGACTAATATAGGACTTGTACAAAATATCAAAGAAACGGTAAACAATAAATAAGCTGAAGTGTAATGATGCAAACTGCAAAAGGATGTGCAGAGCTGGGTACAGCTGTTTACAATGTACACAGAACACTGTAATCAAGCATGATGAGAAGAGTATAAAGCTGAGCACTCCAACTGAATTGCACTCATAGGAATGTCACTGCAGCAGTTCATTTTCAGAATGTTCTTGCCAATAAAACCTCTCATTTCCTCAAAAAACCAACTTCTCAACTTCATCCTGTCATGCAACTGCACATACGCTTTTCCTTAAACTTTCGCGTTCACTCCATCCCTTTCTTGGGTTTCCCATAAAAGCATTTACTAAGCATTTACTTGTACCTTTTCACAAATAAACAACAGATCATTTTGCTTTAAGATAGCACCCAAAGGTGATTAGATACCCTATATAAAGTGCGATTATTGTTAATAGGCCATAATATTGTGTTCTTCAGTGCAATAACCAATATGGTCAAAGCCTCTCAATACACATGCAAATGTCACTCATTTTATTTAATTGCTTCTAGTTACTAAAAATAGTTTTATTTACATGTCAGAGCATGGCTGCTTAAAGTTTACTCATACACAAATTATTTATGCTTCCTAAATGTACATCATGCAACCCAAATTAGATCCCACTAGAAAAGTGTTAAAATAATTTGATTTAAAAAATGCATGCATGTACAGATCTGAGTATTCTGCAGCAGATTATCTCCCTTAGTGCTGCTGTGAGACACCAGCACATAAGCATTTGAGAGGCACGTGTACTATGTGTGAGATGCAAAAGAACCCAAAGCCAAGACTGAAACCCTACGTGAAAGGAAACGCTTATTAAATGGTAACATGTAATGGAAAGGATTTCTCTGCTCGGGCTCCTAGGCCAATCTAATTGAGTCTTTCTACACAAATTTGTTATTCCAGTTACTGTCACTGCCCTGTGATGGTAGGAACAGGTGGAAGTGGTTGTATCCCATTAAAGACTGTTCCCTAGGACCCAGCCATGCCCAGGCACTCAGTGTTTCGTAGAGTGATGGTGTGAGCCAGGTCTACCCTGTCCATTGTCAGAACAGTATTTATACATTTGATTCAATGAACGATCGCTTTGGTTTTGCCGTGGTGATGTGACTGAGGTGGCCGTCCTGAGTGCTGGGGGATGGCAGTTTGCCTACAGCATCGGGGTATAAATGAGAACCTTGGCTGGGTGATCTGCTGTCTGTACAGTGGAGAGGGATTTGGCACGTGAGCTCCTCATGTTCTTTTGCTTGCACACTGCTCTGGCTGCCATCTCCTGGGGCTGCAGCTGTAGAGGATCCTTTAGATGAGTAGTGTTTAACTGAGAACTGCTCCAAGCTGGAAGGCTGAATGCCTGCAGAAGCAACATTTGTGGATAGCGAATCTGCTGCCTGAGAGTGCCAAGTGCGACTAGATTGTGTGTTTTGCTGCTGAAACCTTGCAGTCTTGTCCATGATTCCCATAAACGGAGTATTGCGAGGTCGGTGCTCAGTACCCTGAGCTTGACTGACACTGGTCTCCTTGAGTCGAACATCTGGGCCCAGCCCCTTAACACTGCCTGACAAACTGCTGGCTGAAGTGAAGCTGCTTGATGAGCTGGCAAGAATCACACTACTGGCTGGAGAGCCAGAAGAGCCACCACTGGGTATAGGGCTTTGCTGCCTTGAGTCAGTGACATGCATTGGAGCAGAGGCTGTTGATGTGTCACCAGGTTTAGATTTACTAGCAAAAGAACGAGAAGAGAGAGTCTCATGATGCTGTGGATATGAACGCTGGCTGGACACAAACTTCTCACTGTGCAGTTCAGCAGTGGGATCTGTGGAAACGATTCCAGATGCTGATGTGCTTGTCTCATCCACATACTGACTTTTAGAGTGCCGGATGGGCAAGGGACTGTGGGGAAGCTGCTGCAAGGATGATTGTGTCTTGGTGCTACATTGACTGCTTCCTGGTTTAGATCCAGGCTGGCTGGAGCTCAGATGCTGATTAGTTTTTACAATCTGTGCCTGCTTTGTTGGCTGCATGATCAAGCCTGGCTCTCTCAAGTACTTGTTGCTTGTTCTGCTTTGAGGGGACACAAACTGAGCTTTCTGAACACCTTCTTGAAGGGTCCTGCTAAATAATGAAGCAGTCGAGGGACACTGCAGCCTTTGTGGAGGGGAAACAGATTTACTGGGATGTGGCAGTTCATCTTCCCTGTCTTGAAGATTCAAATTATCATTCGCACCTGGTACAATGCCCTCCTCCTCATTATCAGAGTTGTTGGTTTGTTCAAGTAGCTGTGGAGACTGATGTTTCTGTTGCTGTGTTCTCTGGAACTGTTTGCATTCCTCTTCCACCCGAGCCAGGAGACGTTTTATCTCCTGATTGCTGGGGCACAGCTGAGTGGCTTCCCGTAGGTCAGCAAGAGCAGCAAGTAGCTTTCTGTTTAGGAATAAATAAGTGAACAATGAAAACTGGGGGAAATCTTGAGTCCCAGCATTGCCTACTACTAATCCACCTCCACCCTTGCAGCAAAACATCCTGATTTGTTGCTTCCTGCTGCAGGTGGTGACAAATTAGAAGTGCAAGTTCTCCACTTCAAGAAATTCTTAACTACGGTGGGTGTGTAGACCCAATATCTTGACAACCCATGGAGGCAGGCAGAACTCTCTGCTGGGAACACCAGGAACTGACACTTTGAACAGCTTTTGAGACAGAGTTACCTCAAGTCAGGAACCTGCTGAACTCTGCTTTATGACCACTTACTGATATGTTTAGGAAAGACACACTGAATCCAAAAAGGCACCTCTTCCTGTACTTCACCTATGTACTATACTATACTACAAACTATAGTTTATTACTCTTCCAACCTAAAGAGATAGTTCCTTCTCTCTCCCCTTGTTTTTGTCTTCAACTGCTAATGATTCATCATATTCTGTCCTACCAAAGCAGGCAGTAATAAATCATAAACTCAGCAATAACTAATGAAGTGCTGGGATTGGGTGGCACACTGCTGGCCACATGTGGAGCAGCAGACCCATTCACTGTTACACTTGATCCCTCTTAAAATGAATTTGTTATTTTCTGGACTGCCTCGTAAGTATTTACAGAGTATTCAATATGGCTGTTTGGATGTGGTTGGCTTTATCTGATAGAGAGACCTAGTATAAATGCAAAGAACACTAAAAAATATCTTTTTCTTTGCAAATTTGAAATATAACTAGCAGAAAATAACAAGTTATTAAAAATGGCAAGTTAAAAAAAAAAATCTGTGCAGACAGATGCACAGAATCCAACAGTACCTGCTGTTCCTCTTGGCTCTTGCTCTGGCATAATAGGCTTCATAGCACTTAGGCTTCAGATCCAAGGCTTTGGTAGCAAACTCCTCAGCCATACCAAAATCCTAATAACAGAATCAAACACACTCATTACCCAGCGACAGTCAAAGCAAGCTGCCAGCTGCAGGTCGTGCTCCAGAGGCTCCTGCCCCAGTCAGCAAGAGCAGGTATTTGCTCAAAGCACATACGGGCACAGCCATGGCACCTGGATGTACTGTTTGATAACAAAGGCTGGTAGCAGTGTTTTCCTTTCACTCTTAATTTTAAAAGTACCACAAAGATCCAGCAGTTCATCATTCCAAAATAACTGTGTGATTTAAGACCAGCTGTAATAGATCCCCCATGGCAATATGCCCTCATCTTATAAGCTACCTTTTCATTGATATGATGAAGCCCAAGATCAGGATACAGTGAAAAGGATTCTAAAATAGCATGGATAGATGTCCACATACAGTGCCAGTAACACAGTAGGAAAAAAGTCTCAGCTTGGCAATGCCAGAGAGGCAGCAGACCAACAGCAGGAGCTTACGTTTGTTTTGCGGCGACATCGTGACAAGTTCAGGTACAAGGTAACTCTCAGCTCAGTGAAGGCTTTCATTTCCTCACCAAACCCTTCCCTTGGGAACTTCCTCAGTGCATACTGATAGCGCTGTGCTGCTTCCCTCATCTTGCCTTTCTGCAAATTTTAGGGAACAAGAGGTTTTAAAATTTTTAATATTGTAATACTGTTACAATAAATAAAACATATTTATATTTGATGTTTTAATAAATATATACCGTATGAACTACACTGTCAGACAAGCACGGCGAGAGCCTGCATGTTAACCAGAGTTTGTGTTTCTTTCTGAACTCAAATGTTTAAAGGTATTTGATGAGGATAATACTCACACTAATACATACTATTATGACCAGAAAAAATCATGTATGATTCTTGTTTTGTTTTAAACAGAGTAGTAATATATCAGATTATATAGTTGAAAAGGAGGCATAAAGGCATTCAGTCTACCTTCAGGCAGAAGTCCAATGTTCTGCTGCCAGAAAAAAATAAAAATCTACCTACTTTATACAGCATATTTCCTTCTTCCATCAGTTTCTGCAGAAGAATCAGGAGAATATCGGGTTTGGAGGTGGCCATTGCCCATGCTGCATTTCCTGCAAGTTAAATTTTAAGGGTCTCTGACAAAAGAGAAGACAGCGTGTTTCTGCTGTCTACCACAGTAGAAAGCCTGGTCCTACTTCAGTATATATTCCACCTACATGGAACTAGTATTACTATTATGATAATAATTAGGGTGTACACATTTAAAATAAATCTATGCCACCACCTGGACAGCAACCAGGTATTAAATGGTCTGATACATTTCAACCCTGTGAAAGAATGTACAAAAGTCACAATTAAATTCAGGCCTAAGAACCTGTATTTGATGACACTTACTACCCAAATAATATGAAATAGTATTCAAAGGTACTAAATATTCAGTAAGTATCACATACACAACTGCACCATGTACTTGCTTACTGGTAATACATGACCTACATTTTTTTGGCCTACCCTTTGCAAAAACACACAGTTGTATAGTTTATTAGAATAATGTTATTTAGAAGTAAAAATTCTTAATCTGAATCATTAATAGTGTCAGAGTTATGTACCAGTAATAGCACCATCATCATTTGCTTGTCTTAAGGCAATTAAGGCAGAGTAACCATATACAGTGACTCCTCCAGATCTGAACATCAGCACACATCTAAGAAGGAGCAGAATAAAAGTCCTTACGTTTCCTCACTTCTAAAGTGAGTCTTGTGTGTCTGCCTTTAAAGGAGATTGTTTCTCTTGGGTGGGCAGCTGCAAACCAGACAGCCTGCAATAATCTGGTGTTTTATTTCATCTGCTTTACGGAAATTACTAATTCTGGCAGAGCAGAATCCAGTTGTTTGTCCTGGTGGAGGGCAGTTTCACTAACCTAGCTTAGCTCCTTTCCTCAGCAGCATGACCACGACTGAGGTATTGCGGCAGCCAATCGCTCTGTCCAGTGGCCTCATGCCACTGTGGTCCACGTGCTCAATCATTGCTCCTTTCTCCACCAAATACTGCACCTGGGAGAAGCAATGAGACATGCTTTGTAACATGGCTTTTGGTAGGAAAGGCAGACCAATGAAATATTCAAGGTACCTTGTAATCTTTGAAACACACTGAGCATATGCTGCAGAGTCCAGCACAACCATCTCAAAGCCACTGACGGCACCACAGCACGGGCAGGCTGGAGGGGAGCAGCAGTTCTTTCCCATAACCATTACTTACCCAAGTGCCACCAGCAGTGATCTTGCAAGGGAAGAGGCACCAACAGTCCTGCCCAAGGATAATTCCTACGACCCAGGGCCATGGGCCTGCTCAAGGACCTCTTCACTGGCACTGTGCCTGTCCCAGCCTGGCCAGTGGCTGAGCACTGATGGGACTGCTCTGGCCAGGGAAAGGGGAGCCAGCACCACTCCAGGACAATGTCCTACAGCAAATCCAGGGACAGGAAGGAACCTGGACACCCCTCCTTCTCCAGCAGTCTCCAGTACCCAGTGTCATGGGCAGAAACACACATTGTCTAAAAACTACCAAAGCCACTAAGGAACCTGAGGGCTTATTTACAATTTCAAGTTAATGCAGACAAAGGCTGAATGGGATAACGTGCTACAGTGAGTTACAAGCCACGGCAGCACCTGAACCAGAGCTTCTCTATGCGAGCTGGAGAAACACAGATGTGAGTGTGAGAGGCTGCATGTGCTGTTCTGTCTAGTTCCTTGCTGACCTCTTGAATCTGTCCACAGTGCATGTAGACCTGAGTGTGTCCTTCTTCTTACACCTCTTCTTGGGATATTCCTGTACGAAGGCACCAGCTGACCAGGACCCTGAGAAGGGACCTCTGTGGGTTTGCAATTTGTAATTCTGTGCTTCTACTTCATCTAGAAAATGCTCTCCTGAGCAAGCAATGCTTTCACTGCAGTCGAGAGCAGTGTAACCATCTTGGCTACCTCCCCAAATTTCCTATTTTGGTAGGTAGTATTTTTTCTAAATTCTAAATTTTTGTAATTTTTCCTTGTATTTTCTGTTTTGTTATACTTACAATATCAGCATCCCCATAAAAAGCTGCCAAATCTAGGGGTGTTCGTCCATTTTTGTCTGTCTGATCCGTTGCTGCACCTTTCTCTACTAAATACTGAACCACTTCCTTGTGGCCTTTCAGACATGCCCAGCTCAGAGCTGTCAGTCCTTCCTTGTCCAGAGATGAAACAGTTGCACCTGAAAAATGAAAATGAACTTTGTTAGGAAGATTCTCTGTTTAAATGGAAAAATTGCTTAACTCATCTGGATGCAATCCCTGGTGCAGCTGTAATCCATTATTTATTTTCTACCTTCAGAAAGGAGAAATTCCACAGTGCTCAGATGTCCTTCACAAGAAGCCACCATCAGTGGTGTCCGGCCTTGCTTATCATTTAAATTCACATCAGCCCCATGCTCCACTAGAAGTTTAGCAATCTGAAACAGAAAATACCAATTTAAAATGCATTCCTTGCACCAGTGGGGGTTTAGATTGGATATTAGGAGAATTTCTTCTCAGAAAGTGCTGTCCAGCCCTGGTACAGTGGCAGGGGTGTAATTCCTATCTGCCACATCCCTGAAGGGATTTAGAAGGTGTAACACTTGAGGACATGGGTTACTGGTGGCCTCGGTAGTACTGGACAACAACTGGACTTTATGGTCTTGGAGGGCTTTTCCAATCTTACAAACTCTATGGTTTTATGTAATTGGCAGACTGAGATTTCAGACATCATATCATGAACTTTTAAAAAGAGGACTAAGCTGGCATTTATGGCAACCACTGAGAAATTCAATGTAGTTCAAACCCTGACTGCAGTTCCAAGGCCTTCTCCCTACAAAAAAGGCCAGCATGAGAAAAGTTTGTGAATCCAAGGTTCTCTCTTCTCTGCACAGTAACAGTATAAAAGATCTGAAATAAGCTCTGATCTTGGTCTAGGAAATAAAATATTTTAACACACATTATTTTTCAGGTATATTATACCTAAGACTGTTGTGAGGCCAATGTGCTTTTTAAGTTATTTCAAGCGATACAAAGGGTTTGAAAGTGAAGCTTCTGAGCACATCCCACTGAAGCAGATGCTTCATCTATTAGAAAATTTGACACTAATTATTTTCAAAACTGGAGATGGGAGGAATCAGGGAGCAGCTCCCAAAAGATGCCCAAAGCTGTGCCAGACCTGCCAGTGGCCCTGCCGTACGGCACAGAGGAGCGGGGGAACTCCTCTCCTGCTGGCTCTGCTCACGGCCGCTCCGTGCCCGAGGAGTAACTTGCACACTTCCAGCTTCCCTCTTCCTGCAGCAGCTGTCAGGGCTAGAGAAAGCATTTGCATCAATATCAGCTCTTGGTTTATTTGGCCTTTGGACACATACACAAATATGTGAGTGTTACTGAATCCCCATTCTTTCAGTTTTTCACTGTGACACTTATTGAAAGCTGAAAAGAACAACAAAAAATACTTTCCCCATCATGATTTCCCCCCCCTCTTCTATTTTGGTCATGTTGTTTTAAACAGAACTTTAAATTTCAATTTTTGTTGTTTGTGTTGAAGCCTAACCAGTCATTCCAACAGCATTTAGAAAATGAGTTTATGTGTGATGTGTTCAAGAACAAGCAAAGGACTTGCCCCTCCAGTTTCTAAAGGCTAATAACTTGCATTTTCTACTAAGAAGTGGGTAAACTTGTGAATTTCCTGTTGCTAGCATTTAGCATTTTCAAACATGATCAAGTAGATTTTTTTTTAAATTCCAATGAATGCTGAAAATAAAGGAAATTACAAACACTGCAGGAAGAAGTAAATTTTCCTTTTTTAGCACTATCTCACCCATTCCCTCCCCAGTTGATGAAACTGCACTGTGTCACAGTTGTAACAAATGTTTAGAGCTGAACAACTGGAAAGTAACTGTTATGGATATCAATGTTACAAGCAAAAGAGTTGAGCCTTGTTCAAAACTCCCCCTTTTAGGGAGTTCACTTCCTCAGTGAGTGAAGATTCCCAATACAGTATGCAAGGACTTCAATAAAGAACACTGACAGGAAAATATTGAAGAGCAAAATTCATTTAGAAACAGGTGTATGGCTTTTAGAATTCACTGGTTTTGCAACAAGGGTTTCGTTCACGGGTAGGAATGAAGTGCATTTGCTTCTCCAGGATGTGAGAAGCCACTGACCATGATCCCAGTGCTGCTCCCCCAGCCTCGGCTGTTTCCATGGAATGGAGATGCCACTCACAAGGCACACCAGGGAACTGCAGTGCAGCCATTACAGTCTGCCTTAAAAATTACATTTGGCCATTACCAGATGTCCAAAGGCTGGTCATTTCTTCCACTGCCTAATTAGAACAAATGAGGCTATGGCCCAGCATTTCCTGAAAACTAATGATATTTAAACAAAGGTTCTCAGACAGAATCCCATAAAATTCCACACTAAAAACTTAAGCACTCTATTTCCACAATTTTCTATTTAGTTAGAAAGTCAGTAATTTACAGTAATTTTAATATAAAACAGTTCTTCAATACTTGAGATTAATTGATTCAGTAAGTTAAAACTATACTTATAAACTGCATTTTATTATTAAAACTGGTATTTTCCATTATTTTTCCTGCAGAAAATTAAATTTAAGAAGTAAGATTAAAAACTCTTTATTCTTAAATTAGCAACTCTAATTAGGAAACACATGAGAAGGGTAATACCTGTTTCTCCCCACAAGGCATCAGTGTCATTGATGTCCATGTCATGGTCTTTTTCAACTGTCAAGATATAACGAACCACCTGCCAAAAACAGTGAGCAGAGATGTGCTGAGCCACAAGTGCATCAGTTGTCACTTGTATGATACAGCAAGGGAGAAAAAACCTAAAACAAGTGAGAGTGCTTCTCTCTCAATGTATATAATCAATAGAAAAGAAAATCAGTATTGCTCAAAACAAATTCAGTAGGATTTTAGAACTACTTGAAGGCAAGTGCATGTTATTGAGAACAGTTTTAAAAAAGCCCAGTGCTCTTCTGTGAATTTGTTGTTTGGAGTAAATATGATTTCATGAGCTCCCATGTGGCCTATATAGAACAGAATAATTAAAATAAACAATGGCAAAAATAAAGCATCCCAGTTCAGTGAGGAAATTCAGATATGATTTAGAATATCATCTAAAACAAGTGAGGAAAAATGAGAACGTCTGCATACATTTTGTAAAATGGTGATACCTAGATTTTTCCTTCAACATTGGTTATATCTTACCTGTTTTTCTAAATTTCTTCTCAGAATGGTCTAAGTGTCTGTTGATAAATGGCAATTTTTAAAGCTGAAATAAGCTTTTAATTAAGTTTTGCTGTGTTTCTAGTATATTAAGGAAATCTGTGTTTTGAAACCACAATGCTAAAAGATTAAGTTTATCAATCATTATTATTATTAATTATTAATATATTATAAATAATTATATATTAATATATTATTATTATTATAAATTATTAATTATTATGCAGTCAACAGGTGATGGAGGAGAACCACAGTAACAAAGTTTGGGATGCTACAGGAAAAAACAAAGGCAGGAAAGGAGAAAGGATCTGGGTGTTTTCAGGCTGTCTGAAAACTGTTGTATACCATGTATGGGAAATCCTAGAATTCAAAATGCTAGGACATAATTTATTAAAATTCATGAAACATACAGATCTTCTTTCTAGCTAAGAATACAGCTTCTTAATGTCTTAAAAATAGAGAAAGATGGACATTTTTCAGGTATGTATTTATGATTAATGTGATCTCTTTTGTTGATATTCAGGAGTTGACTGCTTTCATTTAATCAGTGGACAGCAAACAAGAACTTTCACAAGAATGAAGGAACTATCCATTCATCCAAGTTAACCATAGCTCAGAATCCTCAAGTTTATACTCTAAGACAGTGATGGCTTATATACCATATAATATAATAACCATATAATAATTATAAATAACTGCACATAGACATTTCTGTATTTGGCTCATCTAATCAACTTCAAAGATCAGACTCTTTATAGCAATTTAAAAATAAATTTAAAAGAAGTATTCAAACAGCTTTATTGAAGATGAGATTTTGTTTCCACATGGGTGCATCACTTACTCCATAACTAAGACCCCTAGCCTAGTTGATCTTTATTCAAGTATCTTTGCTTACCCATTACTTTTCTATCAAAGTTATAGTTTATTTTCCCAATGAACAGAAGATGTACTTGTATTTCCTAAACATCTAAAGCATTTTAAGTACTTCATATGTGTTTCAGTGTTCCTTCCCCAATTTCTGTCTAAAGTGACACTGAGCTGAAGTCGGTAAGTTGACATGTACATCAAGCTAAAAACTGAAGCCTGTGCAATTGCATGCCATGAAAAACTGGAAGAAAAAATTCAACCTGAAGTAGAAACATACTTAGGTGGATCAGTGATACAGAAAATCATCACCACCACTAGAGGTTTAGGACTACTTCCAAGAATAGAGGGGAGAAAGTAGACAGAAAATTAAATATAAACAAATCCTAAAGCAAACTGTATTATCAGATACTGAGCTAGAGCATTTAAACCAGCTTCTAATACATACTATGATAAATATCAGAAGCATCAACAATTCTTCCCTAGCCTCTTTTAAAAATAGCTGCAAGCACAGTTGTACAATTCTGATGATTTCAAACAGATCTGGAAGTACCTGAATTCCCAACCCACCTGGCAGTGCCCCATGCTGGCAGCTGCTGTGAGAGCTTGTTGCAGTGCCTGGCGCTTCCGCAGTGAATCCTGTTCTCGGGAGGGCGGCACCCACAGCAGGCCGAGCAAGAACTCGAGGATTCCGCAGTGCCCTCTCAGTGCACTATGGACCAAAGCACACTGGCCCTTCTTGTCTGCAAGGTCAGCCTGAAGGGGGATGAAGGGAACGTCTGAGGTTAAAAGATGTGTGAAAGGCTGTGGAGAGGAGACGCTTCAAGGTACTGCGAGAGAGCAGCTCTCACTCCTGACTTCCAGGACAACGAGGAACTTCTGGGGAATTACAAGCCCAGTAGCTTTATCTGAGCAGCTGGGCAGGTGATGGAAAAACTAATCCCAGAGAGCACTGCCCAGCACAGGATGGACGAGGTGAGCAGGAGCAGTCAGCATGGGCTTGCCAAGGGGAGATGGTGTTTAGCCTGCTGGACAGCCAGCGGCTCTGAGGGGATCAGAGGGTGGGTGAGGAGAGCTGGGGATGCCCTTGACCTCAACTTTAGAGGGCTCCCACACTATCTCAGTAACTATCACTGGACAAGCTGATGACAGCAGGCCATGAAAGTGCACAGTGAGGGGCACCCAAAACTGGCTGAACGGCTCTGCCAAAGGGTTGGGACCAGTGGCACATGCAAAATGCTTCACAGAAGTCTAGACTCACCCCTCAACCCTATGTCTGATAATTATACGCTTAAGTAATCAATAACAGCTTTTTTAGGCCTTTGTATGACTCTTCTGGCTGCAGGTTTGGCAATCTTTGTGCACCAGCTTACCTTTGCACCTTTTTTGCACAGCAGTGACACGATGTTCATGTGACCTGCAGCAGCTGCGTAACTAAGGGCTGTCATCCCGTTCTCTGACGTTCCATCAACAGCAGCTCCAAACTCGAGTAAAAGAGTGACCACTTCTTCGTGTCCAAGGTGTGACTGAACACACAGCACTGGAGCATTATTCAGTACTTCAGTCCTGTAATTCACATTTGCTCCTGCCAAAATTAGCAGCCGACTCACCTAAAATTTAATTTAAACAAAACAATGTTTTCACCATATTTGTCTGAATTTGACGTCTTGATCAGGTACTCATTTGTTACTCCCTAATTTTGATGCAGATTTTATTGGCAGACACCAACTTTAACATATATACAGCAATATACCAGTTTAAAATCTTCTCCTAGTAAATATATTATTGTATTACTGAGCACTGCACTCCCAAGAGAAGACTTTTCTCTCCTCTGGAACTCACTACTCTCATCCCAGCTGCATGTGTGACTTGCTGCTACTCTGCAACTATCTCCGTGAAGAGACAATCAGGTTGCATAAAAAGAAAATCTCAAAGAAATGGCTAGAGCATGCACATGTGTGTTTATGTACACACAGATTCCCAGTCAAAAGCCCTAGCAGTTGGATCAAATTCCAACTGATCAACTTGGATTTCACTATCCATCATCTAGGGATTCAAATAGTAGTGCAAAGTTGTGGTATTTTAAATCCTTTCTTCTCACAGTATTTCCCCCTTTCACAATTGACACTTTTGCACAGAAGCAAAGAGTGCTGAGCTCTGACCAGCAAGGCCACGTGGGACATCTAACCCCCAAAAGTGCACCCACACACTCACCTGTGCTACAGAGCACAGCTACAGAAGAAAAAAAAGAAAAAAAAAGGAAAAGCCCTTCTTTCCATCAATACTATCAAGGAAAACTTGATTTGAACTTTAGCAACAGCTTACCAAAGTACACGAAGGCTTGTCACAAAAGAATTCATATCCAGGTGCTTTTCTGCTGATGAGTCACACTGGATTCAGCATTCCCCTGCCCAGAGCCAGCAGCAGGGGCAGACAAAGCGCTGCCTGTACAGCCCTGCTGATGTTCTTACCTTCACGTTGGGTGTGTAGATGTTTCTCAGAGAAGCCAGGGCTGTTGACAGTCCATCAGTACTATAACCAATCCACAAGGCTTGGAGATGACTGGAAGAAATTCCGGTCCTTTTACTGAGACCCTAGCAGAAATGATATAACAGGAAATCTCTCTATAGAATTAGAAATCCTATTTTTATCTACAACTCAGTACAAAAAGCAATAAAATCTGGATTGACAGCACTACAAAATATTTTGCATAAGCTCTGAATAAATTATTCAAGCAAGTCAGAGGAGAATCTCTATCATGCATTCATACAGATAGGTCATAAAGCCTACAAAGCTGCAAGCTTTACCTTGAAAATATGAGCTTTAAGTATATGGTGGCCAAGTTCCATAGTTTGTTGGCGGTTCAACTTTCCCTCCTGTCGAGAAAACATGAAAGCCAGTAGAGCATGTCCATTCCTAATAAAAAGGATTAGGAGAGAACCACTTTTATAACTGCACTTCAGTAAATATTCTAACACATCTTTATGCATGTTATAACAGTTCAACTTTGCCAGACTACTGAAACACACCATCACACCTAAACATAATTATTTCCATAATGAAACAGTGCAAAATGGAAAACATCAAATTTTGAAGATAAAACACTCCTGGTATTATTTCTGTTCTGTCCCTTCACAGGGGTCCTGTGTCAGCGCCCCGGGTTTACATACTGCTCCCTTCTGCATTCTCAGAGCCAGGAACTGCAGGTATCTCACAGAAGCCAATCCTTTCAGAAGCACAAGATCTGAATACTTGCGAAATTTGAGAGAAAATGTGTATTTAGTAATTCTACACCTACATTAGTGGTGGCAAATGTTCCAGGAAACAGTGAGAGTGGCACAACTCTGAGAAAACAAGGTTATCATATACTGTTTGTTAATCAGACTATACACTGGAACTGGGCAATTAGCCATATGCTAGCTGGACTCTTCAGCTGAGGAGGAAGTTGTGGGAAGAGACCCCACACCCCATCTTCAGACATTTCTGAACAGAACTTTCCACAATCAGAAGCTTTACCTGGGCCCAGGCAACTCCCACTGCTGCTGGGGCAAGCACTGGGAGTTCCTGGCGTGGTGGGACCAGGGCTCCACAAGGCTGCAACCCCCCAGTTCCACCTACAGAACCGGTTCTGTTACAGCCACCTGAAAGCTCAGACGAGTCTTGGGCTGGTAGTAATTTTAAATGTCAGCATTATTTATTCTTTTGTAAAACCCAAAAGCTGTAAACCCCAAGGAATATGGAAAAAGCCATAACGGGCAGCCGACGGTGAGAACAGCCACCGTCTCCAACTCAACCTACTCTGTCTCTCCAAGTAACAGAAAGTGAGCAGGAACAAACTGAACCAATGCCAGCCCAGGATATAATTACAGCACAAAATGTCTCAGTATTTTTATGTTTAAAAAAGCCCAAATGATCTGTTCTTTCTATTCCTGCCCTCTACACTACATAGACAAGTTGCTGCTGCATGGGACTCTCAAAAATTTTGCTGTGTTAGTTAATAATACTAACTAATACAGTACTCTCATTTCTCCATGAAAGCAGCAAAGTCAGATGCAAACTTCTGTAGAGTCAATTATGCATTGTAAACTTTGAATCTTAAGTCATATTACCTCTAAATATATAGAAGTTTTTATTTTGGAAAAAAAATAGTTCTTGTATTTTAACATCACTCTTTCCTCTCTGTTGCAATCAAATATACAAAACCTAATTTCAGTTATTTGAACATGAATTACTGCAGTTTTAATTTACCTTGGCTCACATAAGAAGTCAGTATTTTCACCTTCTGCTCTCCAGACAAGCCATTCCCTGAAGGAAGGATGGCAGAACATGCGTGTTTTGTCACGTCTTCTGATCAGAAAACACGAAAGGGCTTCCATCCTCTGGCTGAAGTCTTCCCACTGTTGTTCACTGTTTATCTGTCCTGCATTAATAGCCTGGAAAATCTGCTCATCTGTCATGGGATGCAGGGATGCCAATGCCACATTCAATATGGGCTGAGCTCGCTCAAAAGCAGAGTTTGTCATGAACTTCATATTGCACTGCAGTAAGTACAGCTCTGACAGAGACACAGGAACAACCTTGTAGCTTGCACTTTTGATTACCAAATGACCTTTTTGGAAAAGATCCAGAGTGAGTTTCAAATACAGGTAGGATCCCAGGCTTCTCATCATCAGGTGGTTACTCACTTTCCCAATTGTAGCTGCATCAGCTTTTCCATTTAAAGACATGTTGTTTATAATTTCCTGACTGTTATTAATTCTGTACTGAATGTAAGCATTCAAATCATCATGAATTCCTTTGTTGTCTGGAAAACTGTCCAGGGATATTGCGATAAATGGTAGTGAACTTACCACTTCCTGTGAGGGAGAAAGGAGGAAAAAAAAGGAAAAAAACCCAAAGACATTACAGTATTCCAGCACTGAGAAGTCAATGATGCATCTCTGCTACATTTCCCTTCTGTAGTGATACCAGATTAAAAAGGAATTCAGCACCCCTGAGATGGTTTTGCAAATATTGCCTCCTCATAAAGAGGCAGAACAGTATTTCTACATTTTATCATTTTTCATAGGAAAGTCTCAAATATTTCACTGATCAAACTCAACAACTGAAGGTGATGAGAAATCACCACTTCAAAGTTAAGGAAATGGAAAACAGCCACCAGAATTGGACCCTAAGGGCAGGGAAAGGGGGAGGCAAAAGGAATGATCTATTAGGCAGGAACATTTTATTAAGTATCACAAATGACAAGAGAGAAAAGACTCCCCTTATTTCACCTTCCAGTGTCAACATACCAGAAAAGTGCAGTGCACAGATCCCCAGCCCCATGTGCCTGAAGGTGCAAGTACCAAGTACAGCACAGACTCTTCACCTGAATACACTTTCATGTTTCTATTACCCAGAATACTTCTATATTTATGTAAATAAAGATCCAAAAGATCTTTATTTAAAAGTAACACTTCTGTAACTTCTTACTTAAACTTCATGCATAAAGTAACTTCTAGAGTTTTACTTTAAAATTTCTAAAATTAAAGTTTGAGAACCAGGAACTTCTTACATAGAGTCCTATATTAGAAAGGTTTAACAAACATCTCCAGACTTCCACAACACAAAAAGGAACTTTATCCCACTTTATGTAATTAAATGAATTTCAAACAGCTGCACTTTCGGACTAGTGAGATGTTTTAAGCAAAGACACACTTCTCCAGTCTCCAGAGAAGGGACTGTCCCTACGACAAAAATCCCTTCTTAGACCCGAAAATTTAGTTGAGAAATTAACTCTTCAGGCAGTTAAATACTCTCGTGCTAGTGGTTAAGAAGGAAGAAAAGAAATAAATTCTCAGAGGCTGTACTGAAGCACACCTGCACTCTAACACCGCACTCCTGAGGTACAAGGGAACAGACTCAAATTTCATCATTTTTTGTATTATCAACACTACTGACAGCTGCCATAGTGATTCACAATGGAGAAGGCTTCCAATATTGTAACTATGCACTGCAAATAAACATAGAACGAAGGAAAAAAATCCAAGAGACTCTGAGTTCCTCTAAACCCAGTATTTTTCATAATAATGCAGCTGCACCAGTATAAATGATCATTTGGTCCTTGAGTGTAAGAAAAGCATTACAAAGTTTTTACCTGGAAATTAGTTCTTACAGTCACAATAAGCTTCAGCCAGGGAGGAAACTTATAAATTATACTTGTGATAAATGAAGAAATTGTGTCACCATAATCAGGTTTATGAAATTCAGCATCATTTAAACCATCTACCAAAATTATGTAGTCTTCCTCAGGAATCTTCTGCTCTGAAATTTGAAAACAAAAATGGAAAGGATAAAAACACGTTCTCCCTTAAAGTGACACATCTTTATTCTCAAATTCTGTATGTCAAGAAACAAAAATCTTTATGCATACCAGTATATCTTAGGGCATTTAAGCATTATTTAGGAGATTAAAAGCAGTTTTAACAGGAATGATATACTGTGTTCATATGCAGGCAAAGCCCCCATTCTGCCACGGATCAGGTGTCTGCTCAAGCTGGCATATGCTGAGAAGCAGCTGTTTTCAAGGGGAGTTTGCCAGCGTTTTATTAAATACAAAAATCATGTTGCTGCTTGTTTTCTTTTACACACCATTCTCGAACAAAGGGCTGGAGCTGTGTCAGGGGAGGGTTATGGTGGATTTCAGGGCAAGGTTCTTCCCCCAGAGGTGCTGGCACTGCCCAGGCTCCCCAGGGAATGGGCACGGCCCCGAGGCTGCCAGAGCTCCCCAGAGCTCCAGGAGCGTTGGGACAGCGCTGCCAGGGATGCCCAGGGTGGGGTGTTGGGGGGTCTGGGCAGGGCCAGGAGCTGGACTGATGATCCTGATGGGTCCTTTTCAGCTCAGGAGATTCTGTGATTGTTGGAAAACTGCTACATCTGTTTTGAAACCAAGCAAAACCCACATCCACTTTGCAGATGTTTAGGCCCAGAAAATTAGAAAGGATGTGACAAAACTCAAATGCATCTAAAAAAAAAAATCCTTTAATGTGAATGCGCCAGCCTTAACTTCAAGCTAATAGCTGTCTTCCCATCTTCTGGCAAAAAAGTAAATATAAAGTTTCTGTGACCTTTAATAAGTTTCACAGAATTTAAAAACTAATCAACTGTTCAAAACCGATCTGTTATTGTTACAAACAACTAACACAATTAAGGGATCCCTTTCTCCAGGAAAGATCTGCTTTATTTACGTTTAATATTTTTCTCCACTCTTCATGCAGTTTAGGTCCATTTCCAAGTCACTTTCTGCTTAACATACCTCTCCTGAGGTTTGAAAGTGGTTCCAACACTCCCCTTTTAAAAGCTGCTGCTGGATCCTGGACGCAAGACCTGAGGCTCAGCATGCTCTGCAGGTGAGGCTCTCTGATCAGGAGATCTCTGTATGCTGTTAACTGATGTGAGCGGCAAAGCAAAGCTGCCACGCTGTGCACAAACTCAGGGACCAGACACGTGTATGTGTTATCAGCCTGGCAGTAATGATAAGCAACGACCTGCAGAATTACAAAGTAAAAAGCATTAATTACCCTTTCAAAATTTTAGTTGGTTACTAGTTAGTGCAGTTACGATAAAGTGTTATTAAATTTCTCTCTCAACCTACAAAATCCTTTTCAGTGTTAGATCCCATGCTATAACAGTCTCTGACAGCCTGGGCCAAACACAGAGGGGAAGGCAATGAAATATGGTTTTGACCTTGCAGGGCATGCAGAGAGGAGAAGAAATCAAAGTGTCAGATTCTGGCAGGAAAATGTAACTATTTCATTTCATAGCATTTGCATACAGTGGGTAAGGAGCTGATTAACTGAGCACAAGAAAAGTAACCTGAGAGTCCGACTAGGTAACCTGGTTAGCAGCTGTAATTTAACACCATGTTCCACACTGTAACGACCTCAGGACTAATCTGACCATCAGGCAAAAGTAAATGACAGACAATTAAAGACATGGTTACAGAAGCAAATGGAGAAATACAAAAACTGTTTTTATTCCGAGTATTCCAAAACTGTGTATGACTTAAAAATAAACCAGGATGTAACCATGTTTCTTTGGGGGAAAAACCCCCCAAAACGAACCACAAGGAGAATGTGGTGTTCACAGTGAAGAAAGAGCCTGCACTTCAGTGGTTTTCATAACACTGCTTCAAATGAGTATGTGTCACTTTAAAGACTGCAAATGTTAAAGAGCTCATGTTTTCCCTACAATTATTCATATAAAATATGCAGTTCAGACAATCATTAATTTTACTACCTAGGCAAAAAAAATGAAACACCTAACATATTAATCTAATACAAAAACTACTTCAGACTGTCAGAGTATGGAAAATAAAACTACACTCAGACTCAACCTGTATCACAGCCAATCATAACCAAACATTTTATCTTTCCCACCTCCCCCCGCCCCAAATTTTGCTTTTGAAAGGTACACTGAGCAGCTGCCTGCAGAAAACATGCAGCCCCTTTGGCAAGGAAAGGATCCCAACCTCCCAGACCCAAACTGATGAGAAATTGTAAAGGTAACTCTTTGTAAGACTACGCAGGATTCAGGTACAAGAAGCAGGCAGCTGATTTCACCAACCATCATGCAGAGGTGCCCAGGTGCTGCCCCTCTCCCAGCACCACATGCAGCCTCCTGGGGGGCTCTGCAAAGAACACTGACCCCCAGGTTAGAGGTTGTGTCCTTCTCTTAGGAAGTGAAACTCACCTTTGAAGCGAGGCGTCTCACAGAATCCCCTGTTTGAGTTTTGTATTCAGGAGTACCAGGACAAGTCAGAGTCTTCATTGTATTGGTGTCACCTGACGAAGGGGCACATGGGGGTGGCTGGCTCAAGGGAATCTCCTGACAGGAGTCACCACCTGCTTTTAAAAGGTAACGAATACAAGAGAGACCAAATTTGCTAATAGCAGATTGCCTTCTAAGAAAACACCACAGATTATCTTACTGCTAGAGGAAAAATTGAAATCGAGCAATACCATTATAAAATAAGCCTGCAACTAATCTGATAAATACAGGCACACATTTGCAACTTTAAGATTTTAAAACAACTCAACTGACTGTTAGATCAAAACTACAGAATTATTGAAAGCAAAACCATGCTGATGTGAAAAGTTTCCTTCAGAAAATTACAAATACAAGATCTCATTCAAACTAGTAGTTACTATATGACTGAACTCTTGGGAAATTTATCACTGTCATTATTAGTTCCAATAACATTTGAAGCGTCAGCCATCAGCTGGGCAAACAGCAGGTAATGACAGTCACACCATCCTTCCAGTTAGTGTAGGCACTAGACTGGTCTGGTGACAGGATGCTATGGATCCCAGTAGCAGACAAGGGTTTCTCCATAGCTTTAGTCTCACCTCTACAAAAATTCTATGGAAAGCATACATAGTGGGTACACAGAAGGAAAGAAACACTCACTGCTCCCTTTCCAAACTCGTGAGAGATGAAGCTGCTGCAGTCACATCCTCAGAGTTTGGGGTACACACTGCCTGGCATAAGGAAGAGACCCTGCACACTGCCTCTGTGTTACCACCTCTGATAGGCTGAGCCCACTTCATGTTACATTGAAGGTATTCGTCACAACACAGAATTTTAACTCCTTCCTTTGCTAGAAAAAAGTGCTTTCTAAAGACTTGATGAGGCCTGACTACCTTAAGCCAAAAAAGCAAACATGTGAGTCCTGATGTCAGCACATTAACCCAGACCATTACCCAGAAAAGGAACATACTTTTAGGAGATGAGCTTGGGCTGTTGGAGGCTATTTGTCTCATGCGACTTCCATGGCAGCTGAGTGCCACCAGCCGTGAAATGACTGCAGTCTTCCCAAATCCCACATTTCCAGTAATGACTGCTCCCCTGTTCTCTGCTGGGTCAGGATTCTGCAGTTTTTCTTCAATGGTGTGAAACAGCCATTCTCTTCCAACAAACACTGAATCTGTGGTTATGCTTGGCACCTCAAACAACAGTGGCTTCAGTAAAATGTCCTGAGGCTTATAGGGGATGAAACGAGCTGAAAAGACATGTCAGGGAGGAAAGTTTATTAGAAGAAACTTGACTTGCAGTCAAACAGCATGGTTTCAAAAGGTAACATAATTTAGAAGGTTTGCTACTATCAGTCATAATCAGACATTCTAGTGCTTTCATCATGAAAACAAAATCTGATTGCCTCAGTTCAGGTCATCTCCATAATTTTTGTATTAATTAAATTTTAGAGGAAAGAAGCTACAGGTGTAATTTAATTTTTTTTAACTGAATTCAAGTTAGTAAGTTGTAGAATACAAAAGATTTTATTAAAAATGCATTAATAATTCTATAAATGGGGAAGCATCATTTTTCAGTTTAGAATTAAGTATGTGCTGAGCATCAGTGCTAGGTTTTCAAGCCTGTAAAGACATTTACAGAGAAACAGAAAAAGGTACAGAGAATAACATCATCTTTCTGTTTAAAAAAAAAAACCCTTAAATTAATACAAAAAAAATTACAACCTTGTTTTTCTGTACTTTTCAAGTCACAGGAACAGTAGTTACACCTTTGATTACTTTGACATATACATCTGGGAAACCTGATAACTTAGGGAAGAATTTGGGTTTGATTGCATAAAATACATCAAAATTTACAGGAATAATAATATTCATCAACAGTACGCTCTGAAGATTCATCAGCCAAATGTAATGTTACACAACTTCTGTTTCAGCATTAATCTATGATTGTGAAAAGCCAGAAATGGAAGAGAGCAGCACAGTATCTACATACAGTCCTCAAGATCAGTTTTACTAGCAGTTCACTTAAATTTTTCTTCCTTTAATTGTTATTGGTGGTAAGAGATGCACACACATTCCATGTCTAAACCACAGCATTGTGCAGGAGAAAGTGTAAGCAAGCATCTTGTTGGCAGATACGCAGAGTGGCTTGTCAGGAGCACTCCACAGTAACACTGTGGGACAGGGCTGCTGGCAAAGCTCACAGCCCACCCACACTCCAAAGGGCTGAAGGAATGTGTGCCTGTGCCAGACAGATGCAGGTGTAAATATCTCTGCCTTTACCTTCCTGCTGCACTCTTCCGCCAGCGGTGTTGTGCCAAGGTAAGCGAATTGAAGTTCGTAAAGGAGTATTTCTTTGTCCGTCCAAATAACTCAAATCTTCCAATTTGGTTGAACTTGTTGCTAGAGTATTAAAGAACCGAAGCTTATTTTTCTCTCAACACAACTTACAAAGAATGATATTATTTATTACAGTCCTTCATTCTTCATTACTTACAGAAAAGTTTTTCTAGACAATTGCAACAAAGTCATTCATGTTGTAACATTTAACAAATGCATGTCAATCATGTTCACTAAAGATTTAGTTGAGTTTTTCCCTGTTTAAAAGGTCTTAGCTCTCCCATAGAGACAGTTTCCTTTTTTACTGTGGGAACAATCACATCAGTGAGGTCAGAAGTGCTAGAACAGGTTTGGGTATTGCCTGCTAATACACTACCTATCATCAGGCATAGTCCTGGAATAACTGAAGGACTTCTGAAGTGTCTCAAAAGTCCTGACCTAATCAATACCTACCAAAAAGCATGGTAAAAGCCTTCTGGATGACAGTTTTAAACAACTTAGGTAATGCTTATCTATTTAGTCCATATCATAGGCTTTTTTCTTTTTATCCTATAGAGATGCTTTCATACTAACAACAGAAAGACTCAAAAGAAACATCCTATCATTTAGAACACCCTTGGGTTTTGACCTCAGGACTTTACCTGCAACAGAGTTTGGACGAGGCATTATTAAAGAAGCAGAACTCTGAGTGTAGGGAAGGGGACCCTCTCCTGTTGGTACTTCTTTAGGCAAATTCTCAGATGATCCAATGGCTTCCTCTTCTGCAACTGGTGAACAATTATCTGTTCTTCTATCACAGCTGATGCCTTGGTGTTTTCCAGCTCTGAGACTCCCATCCTTACTCCATTCTAGGCTGGATCCACTACGATCATCATTTTCTGATGAGCTTGTTATAGTGGCTGAAAAAGAAGGGAAAAAAACCAAGTAAAGTGAGAAGAATATGGGATACACATTAGAATTTTCTTTCTCAAATGGCATTGTGAAACATAAATGACAAAAGTTCAAAGTTGTTCACAGGTCTGTCTCACCTAAAATACATAATCACATCAGGATGACAATCAGCCTGTACTCATATACTTGGAAAATTAATCTTGATAGAAACCTTCCAGCAAGTAAGCTATTTACTGTTCCTTTCTTAAGCACCTACTACATTTCACTGTCAGAAAGAGCAAACAGGAGTAGATGCATGATGAATCAGAACCAGCAGAGAATGGTAATAAAATTTCAGACTGTATTAAACATACTGATTTATGTTTGTAAAGAGTGCTGAAGTATAAATCAGAGGCTAATAAAGGCTTAGAAGGAAAGAGGGCTTTTTCTGCTAGAAAAATTTCATATGCTAGGCAATAAGCAACACAGACCTAGAGAGACCTTCAGCTCAAAGGCAGACAAGGCCACCGAGGTGTTTTTGGATGCTGTGGCACAGCACGGCAGTTTCTGCTGCCACAGTGACTCCCCTGGGTGAGAACAACACCAACTGCTTCACCCAGCGGGATCCAGATGTTCCAGAGAGATCGCTGAGGGTTGTCAGTGTGTCTGTACTTGTCTGAGATTGTATTTAATCAAGGCCTCCTGCAGTAATGTGAAGACTTTATATTCCTGAAGACCTACTTGAGTAAAGGTTGATAAAACTATAATAACCTCCTTCACCAATTAGATATATACTTTTTATATTAGTATGACTAATACTAGTGACTAAAACTATTCTGTTTAATTTAAAGGTTTTTCAGTTACTTACACTAAACTCTCACAAAATAACTGAACAACAAATATTTATTAAAGGTTAAGCCAACACTCGATGCACTTTGACCACTTTAATGCAACAGAGGAAAATACAAAATAGGATGAAAGAGCATCAAGATAAAAAAATAAAAAAAAATAAAAAAAAATCAATACCAGCTCAAACTATAGTATCGGTGTGAACTCTGGGTCCTTCACAGGCTACCAATTTAAAAGTTAAAGCCATATTTGTGGCTATTCTACAGTCAACTGGCCCATTCCTTAAGGAAAACATTCTGGCATACTGGACTGCTAACAAAATGCAACCACAGGGGTGGCTCCTGCAATGCTGAGCCTGCTCCAGCCAAGCAAGGACCAACTGTTTTTCCACACCAGCTGTACTGCAGCTTCAGACGTGCAGGATGGTGAGGTACTTGTACAACTCTGCATTCTTCCAGCTTAGGCTCATGCTCCTAAGAAATAGAAGATTGGATGCCTCAATTCAACAGTTTGTATTCTAAGAAATACCAATAATACGACACAATTTAGAGGCAGTAGAAGAAAAAACCCAACTTTCCAGGCACTCCATTAATCTCTGCATACACTTTGATTGTACTTCCATATGACGAATTTATTTTATTTTTATTGTTGTGTCAAAAAATCTGGCTCCTCCTGAAGTATGAAATCTTTAGGACTTCAATTCCTCTTGGAGTGAAATGCAGCTCCAGGAAACCTGGCTGCTCAAGATTTCCATCCTGACACAGTAGCAAGGATCCAGCAAAGCTTTTATTTTGGCCTGCAGCCCAGTCTTTTCTCCTGCTTAGCTGCTTGCTGAAGTTTAAAACCTGCCTTTACTACTATTACATCAAACTCAACAGAAGCAAAGAATTCAGCTTCTCTTAAAACACTGCAAAGTTAAAGGAAACCTGAACTGTAAGTAAGAAAGAGGCAAAGGGAGAAAAGCCCTATTTCCCACCAGTCTGCTGGTGCAGCAAACATAGCAAGAGTAGAAATACAAAGGAGGCCCACATAAGTAGCACAAAGAGCAAGATATTTTCATAGCTGAATGAACTCTGTCAAAGACATTAGAAAACATATACTTGCTAAACATAATTTAAAATGCACATGTGCTAATAACAATTTTGAATGCACAGACATACTTGTATATAAAAAGCAAAAGCACAGGTCACTTATCAGAAAGGGACCTCTTCTTGGTTTCTTGCTTTTATAGATGTAAGGGGTGCTGCCATGTGTAGCCAAGAGACAGGGGGTGTTCAAACTCTGGAATCTGAGACACGAACAGCAGCTCTGCAGAGGAGCAGCAGATGATTTCCACACAGTCCCACAGCCATGAACCACATGGACTTGACTGAAGGAGCCATCAGCAAGTTCCCCCTGCTCTTGCACACAAACACTCATCCTTCCTTTTCAGTAGTTCAATAAGCAAACTTTTATCACTGTTCTAAAATATTTTCTTTAAAACACTGATACTTACAAGGTTATACAATAATGATGTTGTCATGCCAGTACATTATTTTAAACAAACTTGAGGCCATTCTGACCTTATTTAGAGCATGGACATACTCCTGGGTTATTTCAAGCTTGTCAAGCATGGCTAGTATGTTCATATCAGTATCTACATTTGTCCTCATTTTCCAAAAGCAACAGCTCTGATATATGCTTTCCTTTGCATCAAGATGTTCATGCTATCAAAATTAGATCTTATACAAAGTTGATCATGTATCAATCTGACATGGAGTAAGTACACAAAATCATTTTCTTCAACTGAAACACTGAAGTTTTATACAAGAGTCTTTCGACCCATGACAAACAATGTCTCTTAGGATAACTGGTCAGTAAAAATGATTTATATTCAGCTGGTTGGTACAAGTGGCTTGTAACAGCTGGGCTGTGAGGATGGCTGCCTCCAATGGTCACAGACTCCCCACATGAGATGAACACATACCCTGAACTCAGCCATCTTTCAATGGAGGATCACACAATTTCATCTCTTCCACAATGCCCCATTTTAGCTTCATTTTCATGACAATTACACAAAAGTCTGCACTTTTTTCAAACAGTTTAATTTAAGCTATTCTCATAAGAAATCACATCAATTATTGTTTCCTCAGTTGGAAATTAAATCAACTTCAAGCCCTGCTGTGTTTACCATTATTAAAAGCATTGTTAAGACCTCTGGAATGGAAAAGAAAAAGGCATAAGAAAACAAGAAATGGAGAAAAACAGAGGAAATTAATTATTTCAAAGGAAAAAGTGAAGAAATTAGAACTGCACCAGGAAAACAAAAGAAAATAAATGCACACATAACAACAGCAGCTGTTACAGGCAAGACCAGGATTTCAATCTTTCAAAATGGGATCCATAGACAGTGTAAAATCGAACACGGTGACACAAAACAGCTGCTCAGACTTGCACAATTAAGGGGAAAGTAATTTCTACCATGTGCAGCGCTAATGCAAGTGCTCACCTATGATGCCACTGTCCTTGCTCTCCAGAGTGGAGCTGGGGGTGCTGATGGTGCCGCAGGGACTGCCCTTGTTGGCCGCTGCTTTGCCAGCACAGCTGTTGAGGGTGGAGCAGGGGCTGTCGGTGCTGGGTGATGTGGTGCTGCTGGTGAGGGTGGAACAGGGACTCACACCTTGGCTGGTGACCGCACACTGCCGGGGGGAGACAAGAAACACTCACTGCACAGCAGGCAGGACCCTGCTGGGCTGAAAACCAGAGACCTCAAGCTGCGGTAGAATAAGAGCAAAGCAAAGAGCCCATTTTTCAAGTAAAGACTTCAAGAAGTGAAAGCTTTATCTAGATTGGGAATTTTAATCTTTCACATTACTCTAAAAAAGTGACCGCTGAATTAAAAAGGGAATTTCACAGTTCAGGGAAAAAGCTGCAGTGAAGCAGATTTCTTCTCCATTTAACACTTTACTGGATACCCCTCCCCTCCATCTCTTGTATTCTTTGAGTTGAAAAAACCTAGAACTGCAGTCTTAGTAATTTTTCACTATCAGTGTGAAAACCCAAACTGACACACTACAATTTGGGAGGGCTAAAAGTGGATAGAGTAAGGGGGAGGAGCAGAGGTTGGTAATTACTGTGAAGTTTTAGTTAGTAGATGAGTTTAATATGGACAGTAACTGCCTGCTTCTCTCCAATCCCTCTACCCCAAATGACAGAGAAGAACTGTCTGACTGAAGTGAACTTCTCACGAAGAAAGAAACACACCCTTCTCCCCAAGCATGCTCTCATTTTAACAAAATGCTGACCCTCTCAATTCTAGGAAATTATTGAAAAGAGAAGGCAAAAATTTCCTCCTAAATAATAAAAGCAACCAGAATTCTAGAAGTTATTCACATTCATAGTAGATTAGATTTAGCCTCCAGAAATTATGAGAAGTCTATTCAGTTTGTGTGTTTTGAAATTGTGAATTGGTCTTGAATTCTTGAAAACAAACACTTGTTAAAATTAAAATCCAATTCTGTTACTGTATCTGTATTAAAATGGATGGTATTTGGGTCAATATCAAGTAACTGCAACTAGCAGATAGAGGAAATAACATTAGTCCTCTCTGAAACAGGATGAACATTAAATATATTATATTTCATTATCCTACCATAATTTCGCTTTTCTCTTCCATGTGAGAAGAAGTTGGGATTCCTTCCCCCAGTAAAAACCCCAATCTTGTCATCAATTCTTGTGCTGCAGGAGAACAGCTTGAGTCTTTGTCAGGCTTTGCTTTGGATTGGGAGGAAAAAAAGTTGAAGGTTAAGAGTCTCATATTTGAAAACTGTTAAAAGAGGCATAAAAAGTACAACCAAACTGTCCATCAGACTTTTAACTGCTAGTGGGTCTTGAATCCTCTGCGTAACTGTGCAAATCTAGGGGAAGAAAAAGCCACCTGCCAGTAACATCAGAAATGTTCGAGTGCAATGAGTTCATCATTGGACTGATGAGTGACGTAACACAATGATTCCCCTAAGAGCAGTATTAAGCTCAATGCTATTAAAGGTTACTGGCAAGCTGAAATTCTATTTCTGTCATATAAAAACATGAAGAGGTTAATAACACAGATGTTTTGGAATCTCACAGTTAACACTAGAACTAGTGCCATACATTTTTGTTTTGCTTACTATGCAAAAGATGTGACACCAGTTCTAAACGTCCCAGCTCTTCTGATGCAAAGATATTTAATTTTATCATTACAGTGCTTTGAAATGTCTTCTAGCATACAACAGATATAACAAGATGAAATTCAAAATGAGGCAACCTGCAACAAAAGCAGCTAAGCACAGCTCTGCCCTGGCACACACTTCTGCTAATGGACTCTCACAAACAAGCATTTCCAGCCATTTTCCTTCTTCGATGCCAGCAGTCTGGCATCACCCACCAACCTGTGACCATCTACTCTTACAGGAGCATTTACAGGGCATTTATTTCTTTCACCCATTATTTTACATACACACACACAGGCCTGCCTGTCCCATCCTCAGGTATAAACAGCTAATTAAATAAGGAGCATCATCCTACCACTTGGAGAAGTAGCTCCCAGCAGGAGCTCTTATTCCCAGAACTGCCAAGGGGGACACCCAGGAGCAGCTGCACGGCCCCTTCCAGCCACCCCCCATGCTGGGAGCCAGCACCAAACAGCTCTAGCACTTCACCTTTTGGAGATGTTGTGCAACAAACAATTGCTACAGAGTGCCTCAGTGGGTGAGAGAAGTAGCTGCCCAGACTCAGGGATGAATTTTAGGAGAGGAACTACAAGGCCCTCAACTGCAGCACCTTCTGCACCACCACTGAGAGGAGCTGGGGTGAGGGGGGAACCCACAAAAACCCCAGCTGAACTGTCCCCAGGCCTCCCCTTCACAGTGTCCCTGAGCCAGAGCAGCGTCAGGACAGTTCTTACTCCCCGTGCCAAGGATGTGGTCTCTGGCCACGTAAGACACAGCAGACACTCAGTGGTACCTGGAGACAACATGTTTTGCCCCAAGCTGCAGACTGGAAGAAAACCACAAATTAACAACTGTAACTGAACAGCCTGACCATAAGCTCTAATTCAACAATGGCCCAATTTCATAAGTGACATAAACCCCAAAGTTTGCAAACATGTGCAGTACTAGTGAACTCTGTCTTTATTTCACTCCAGCTCAATGCCTACTTGAATGCATGTATTTCTTACTTTTGTGGGTAGCTTAAGGTTTTACTCTGCAAGATTGATTCTCACTTAATCCCAAAAGAAGGAAGTCTATGAAAGTAGATAGCAGAAGTTTTTTTCATCTCAGAATTTTCACAAATTGACAGGTGTTCAAATATTTGCCTGGAAAATATATTTTCTCTTTATAAAAGCTATTTTAAAGATTACAATTAATCTTTAAGTCACAATCTTGGAAATTACAGTTTGTGAAATCATCTTCATTCTTCTCTCAAAATTAAAAAAAAATTATTACTATTATTACTAGAAAAATTATAATACCTGACAAGTCTGAGTAAGTGTTAGGCATGCTACCAAATTCAGTCAGTAACAGAGACCAAAGGTGTTGAACAGAGCCCAAGGTGTTGAAACCAGCATCCACTGTTAGATCCTTGAACAGCAGAACCTGGTGCTGACCTCCAGCAGCCTCAGCCTCACTGCATGGGAGCACAGCTCTGTGAGAGGAACACGGTCACCTCCACATCAGGGGACAAAGACTACATGCTCTTCCAGCTGGACCTACAACTTTAATGCCAGCTCCAGAAGATGGCTATGATGATGGAGGCACAAAAGCAACCAGGGTAACTATACCATATCGAGTAGATGGTGAAAACAATTCCAAATAATTCTGGTTTTGCTACGAAGCATCTGTATTTTAGAAAGAAAACACTGATTTTTTTAAACTGTAGATTCCTTTAAAATTGAAACAAAAGGAAAACAAAAGGATTTTCACCTGGAACATTATCAATTATATCCACTGACCTTAATGAGGTTAGTTAAACTGAAAAATTAATCTAAAAATACATGACATATACTGACATATGTGTTACGACATTCACTGTAAAAGGCACACTCTCTCACATTAGTCAGATTTAATCATGAAACTTTCCAAGAATGCCAATTAGCTCAAGGGAAGTGGCTTCTCCCAGCTTTCCCAACACAGGAGTTAACTGTTACTGCCTTAGCCAGCAAACTTTTACAACATTTCTAAAATGAAGAACTGCAAGGAATGCAAAGCTACACATTTGAGTCAATTTATAATAAAAAACAAGTTCAGAAAAACACCAGAAGGCCTTTGCTCTATGTGGCAGTGAGGACACTCACCAGGCAGACACTCGCACACCCGGCAGAGCCACACTCGCACACCCTGCACACATTCACACCCTGCACACACTCACACACACACACCCTGCACACACTCACACACACACCCTGCACACACTCACACACACTCACTCACACACACACACTCACACACACTCACACACACACACACCCAGCACACACACACACACTCACACTCACACCCTGCACACACTCACACACACTCACACTCACACCCTGCACACACTCACACACACTCACACTCACACCCTGCACACACACACACCCTGCACACACTCACACACACTCACACTCACACCCTGCACACACTCACACCCTGCACACACTCACACACACCCCCTGCACACACTCGCACACCCCACACAAACACACACCCTGCACACACTCACACTCACACCCTGCACACACACACACCCTGCACACACCCCACACTCACACCCTGCACACACTCACACACTCACACCCTGCACACACTCACACCCTGCACACACTCACACCCCGCACACACTCACACACACTCACACACACTCACACACACACACACCCTGCACACACCCCACACTCACACCCTGCACACACCCCACACTCACACACACTCACACCCTGCACACACTCACACACACTCACACCCCGCACACAATCACACACACTCACCCTGCACACACTCGCACACCCCACACAAACACACACCCTGCACACACTCACACTCACACCCTGCACACACCCCACACTCACACCCTGCACACACTCACACCCCGCACACACTCACACACACTCACACACACCCCACACACTCACTCACACACACTCACACACACACTCACACACACTCACACACACCCAGCACACTCACACACACTCACACACACACACACACCCAGCACACTCACACACACCCAGCACACACTCACACACACTCACTCACACCCAGCACACACTCACACACACTCACTCACACCCAGCACACACTCACACACACACACACTCACTCACACTCACACACACACTCACACACACACACTCACTCACACCCAGCACACACTCACACCCAGCACACACACTCACACACTCTCACACACTCTCACTCACACTCACACCCTGCACACACACTCACACACTCTCACACACACTCACACACACACTCACACACTCTCACACACTCACTCACACACACCCTGCACACACTCACACACACACACACCCTGCACACACACTCTCACACACACTCACACACACTCACACACACTCACACACACTCACACCCCCCAGCACACACTCACACACACTCACACACACTCACACACACTCACACACACACTCACACACACACCCAGCACACACTCACACACTCACACACACACTCACACACACTCACACACACACCCAGCACACACACACACTCACACACACTCACACACACACCCAGCACACACTCACACACACTCACACACACTCACACCCCCCAGCACACACCCAGCACACACCCAGCACACACTCACACACACTCACACACACACTCACACACACTCACACACACACCCAGCACACACTCACACACTCACACACACTCACACACACACACACTCACACACACACACCCAGCACACACTCACACACACTCACACACACACCCAGCACACACTCACACACACTCACACACACACACACACCCAGCACACACTCACACACTCACTCACACTCACACTCACACACTCACTCACACTCACACTCACACCCCACACACACACTCACACACACTCACACACACTCACACCCCCCAGCACACACCCAGCACACACTCACACACACCCAGCACACACTCACACACACTCACACACACCCAGCACACACTCACACACACTCACACACACACACACACCCAGCACACACTCACACACTCACTCACACTCACACACACACTCACACACTCACACACACACTCACACACACTCACACCCCCCAGCACACACTCACACACACCCAGCACACACTCACACCCCACACACACACTCACACCCCACACACACACTCACACACCCAGCACACACTCACACACACCCAGCACACACTCACCACTGGTGCTGGGCTCTCCCGGTTCCGGTCTCCTCTGCAGGGCCAGCGCAGCCTCCCCCGGCACCCTGGGGCTCTCCACATACTTGGGCTTCCTGACCGAACCTGCAATGGGAACGAGCTGAGTGTATCTAACTCCACACGGAGCACGAGCTTCCCATGTCCTGAATCTCTTCTCTATGATGGAAAAAAACCAGAGGAATTACTTCTTACACACACAGCTGCTATCACACAGATCAGCGAGCTGCTGCACTTCCACTCTTGTGAGAAACACAGAAACACATGTTCCAGGCTTCTCAGAACACGAAGTCTGCTAGAAAACAAACACAATGTATGTGGTGTGTAACCCCAGTAGCTGCTCTCCCCCCTCTTCTCAGGGCTGAGGTGTAACTCAGGACTACACCTTGGCTCTCACTGTGCCTCCCCCTGCCCTGCACTTCCCATGCTAACAGAGCAAAACCCCTGCAGGGAACGCTGCCGAGGGGCTGTGGGCCTGGTGCCAACTGTCCCACACTGTCCTTGATAAAGGGGCTTTCCCCTTCCTCAGCTCGGGCCTTCAGAAAGCATCCTTCTCCTTGGTTCAGAGTTCAAGGGCACACCACAGCTGTCTCACACTTTGTTTATTAGAACCTCACCCTATTATTTAGGCTGTGGCACTTCAGCCACATTAAGCATCCCATCTTTCCCTTTGGCAGCAGCCTCAGATGCTACATTAAGTCTCTGAAAACTACATTGCTTTCTCGCTCTTTCTGCTCCCAGAGTCCCACTGGCACAGAGCTGTGAAGGCCTGGCCACCCCATCACAAGGGAACACACATCCTTTCCCCAGAACCATCTGCCCACACCCATCTGCTCTTTCAGATCTCCACATACAAGTGCAATATGGGAACACAGCGACAACCTAATTTCTTAGCTAAGAAATACTGGTCAGGAAGTGTCCATCCTACATGAACACACATTTCTATCTCTAGGAGAGATTCTAGTGTCGATTTCACTTTTTACACCAACACCAGAGGGGGCTCTTCCAACGCTACTGTCTAATGAAAATAAAGGATATTGGTCCTGGTGAAAAAGCAGCTAAAAATACATCCCTTTGAAACAAAATCACATTCTTTAAGGAGACGGTAGTCCACACTTGTCATTTGTAAGCAGAAGTATAATCAAACATATCAAAGTTGGGCAACAAAAAGCACTCATTCTACAAGAACCAAAAAAACATGTAGCAGTTGTAAAATTAGATCAGCACAGAAAGATTTTCAGGATGTATTTTTAACATTCATGCTTTAAAATGTGGAGGAGACCCTTTACTGAATTTTGTTCCTCACAAACTGCTGTGGAAGTGACTTATAGAACTTGCAAACCTGATATACAACACTACAACAAGTAGAAGAATTCTTGGTAAATTAATTTTCACGCACTAATCTAGAACAGGACACGTGAATTAATCCTTGGATGAAAAGGATTAATTTAAATGTGAACTGCATCTGCAGAACAGCAGCTCTTTTCCAGAAGTATAGGATGGCTGAATCAGGTCTGATGGAAGGTTCATGTGGGACAGGGCTTCAGCAGCAGGGAAGGGGAATCTCAGTAAGGGAAAGCACAGACCCTGCTGTGCTCTGTGACTGCTCCTTAGTGCCTGAGGCAGAAGCAGCCACTTGCTCTTTACGAGCTCCAGATGGATTTTTCTTCCAGGAACTAACCCCAGCCTTTCCTTCACACCCTGCAACATCAGCAGGTGAACACAACACTTCCACACACAGTGACTGCACTGCCTCCTTTCCACAGCTGCCTTTTCTCCCTGCTGGACAAACACCGCTCCAGTCTATCACTCTGACTTCTCTTCAGTGCCATTCCACACCAACAGTCATTCCTGCAGCCTGTCCTAGCTTTGTCCTGAACCTAGTGCAGATATTTAAAGTTGGTATCACCAGTTACACCAGTCTCCTCCCAAGGGGGACAAACTAGAGATTCATACAATTCCATAAAAATACTTTTTTAAAGTCATCTATTCCTTTGCTAGTAATTCTTAATGCTTTTTTGATTGCAGAAGAGCTGATTTATCAAATCATTCCTTTCCCTCTTGTTAGCTCTAAGTGGATCTGTAGCTGTACTGATCCCAGGGACTGCCCGATGCGGGACCTTGGAGCTAGGACAGCTTAGTGCTGGCAGGAGGAACAGTCCCCAGGGCTCCCAAGGGTAGGGCACAGAACCACTGCCTGGGATGAAACCAGTTCTCTGACCTAGTCTAGTCTCAAGAAATAGGTATGAAGATTAATTTTCTTATTAATTAGAAATTTTAATTGAAGTTTAACTTCAAAACTTATTAAAGTTCTGTTGTATGTGAATGCAAGACTGTCCCAGCAGTGACCTCTGGCATTCACTGATGGAAATTTATTTCCAAGGAAACCTTTCTCTGTTAAAGCATTATTGTATCATTAATGCAAGGAAAGCAGCAAATCATTATTTCAAGTGCAGCAGCAGCATCTTTCATTCATATTTTAAACTCCACAATCCATTTTTTTGGAACACCCCTTATAAATCAGTATTTTCGTTCTCTTAGTTGAGCCTCCTATATCAGACTACGATCAACCCTTTATTACCCCTTTAAGATAACAAATACTGGTTTAGCTGCACACCTGTAAGATAACCAAACCAAACAATGTTCATTCTAGCTATGTAGTAGAAGAAAGATCCTGAAAGATCTGTAACTTGCTGTCATGCTACGAAAACAGAGAGCTTTGAAATCAGGACATCAGTATAATCTTGTTACTACCCCTGCCCCAGATACTAGACAGCTAATTTATTAAATCGTCTTCCATAAGCTAGAGTTTGGTGAAAGTCAAAGGAATAGCACAATGTTTCTGTCAGCCTCCTATCACCTGGTTAGGTCTTTGTACAAAATAATGATTTGTACAAAATAATGATGCATAAATGCCAATAAATTCCCAGCATTGTAGAATCTTAGGAAATCTTTTCCCTTGGCTGTGGGTCACAGTGGAATGACTTTGTAGCTATCGTGAATACGGCTCTTCAGTCACGACTCATCAACTGCTCAGCACTTTCTGTGCTGACAAAGCCCAGCTTTTGACACTCTGTTCCCAGACCTTATAAACTCAAACCTGTTGAGTGTCTCCACAGACAACAGGAACATGGACAGTTTCACTTGGCTCTTCCGCCTCGACCCAAGTGAACCCAAGCGATGCCGGTGTGCTGGAATGATTTCTATGTGCAGAATGCTGATAAAAGGAGCCCCATATTTAGCCTGGCTCCCACTCTAGTGGGTAAGCACCACTGAGGACACAACTGCTGAAAACTAACAACCTTCTTGTCATTTCCACAACGATTTATCTATTGATACATTTGTATATGGAGATACAAGTAAAATAAATGACCTGTAAAAGCCACAAACACCACCCAGTCTTGCACTAACACATTCACAAAGGCTTTTGCAGCAGTCCTCTACCTGATAAAATAACCATAAATAACCAGGTTTAATCATATTCAGATGCCTCAATATCAGTATCCGCAACACCAAATAGAATAATCTTTTGCCACATGAAATAATACATTCTATTTAATAACCAATTAGTTTTCTAACCTGGAAACATGCACTGCTCTCATTCTTGTTGCAAAAGTTTAATATGATTTTACTATGTTATTTTATGCAACATTTATCAATAACTGAGTTAACATGTTACAAAGATTTTAGCTGCTCATTGTTTCATCTTACCTGGAGACTTCTTGTTTGCTCTTGTCTGCATCAGATAGGACTGGCGTGGCAGCAGAGGCGAGGATGGCAGTGACATTGAGACTCCTTTGGCCAAGTTGGTTCTGTAAGAGTCCTGGGAGCCTGGCTGCTCGCCAGTGGGCAAATCTGCATTGTGGCCAGATGTTGCTGTAACCTGCGAGGCATTCTCTGGGCAGCAGTCACCTGCTAAAAATAACATTTTGTCATCTATTAGGTGATGTGCCAAAATAAACAGCCTAGAGTTGCACTGAAATGTAAGTGTTTAACACAAGAAAACATTTGCCAGCAACAATTGAGCATGACTACTGTGCCACCTCCACTGCAGAATCCAGATAACCACTGGGAAAACGTAAATACACAAGTAAGCAACATTTTAATTTAATGTAATAAAGAGAAAAAGGAGGAAGAAAAATCTCGCTTTCAACAGAGTCAGCACTTTTCAGATTTCATCCTTAGGGTCAACATCAAGTTTCCTATGAAGATAAAAATATTTCTTGAACTAAAAAGGTGTTCTAGCATCACTGTATTAGCGTGAGAGTCAGGACCACCTGAAATACTGCTTACTGAACTAGTTAAAGGAGGCATGGGTTACTCCTTACATGCAATGAGAAGGTGGATTACTAATAGATATAGACAGAGGTGGGAAGTCTAAGATTTGTTTTTTCACTTTCAGTGCTAATAGGCTAAGGATTTTCTTTCTCTGTTCTTTTGAAAATTAAACTTCTACAACAGCCGACTTAAACACAGATTTAATATTGGTGATGTTATTCTTTATTTTTCAATACAGAATATGTGAGTTTGCTTCAAAAGGTGTTGAAAAACACAGTAGAATAGTAATGCAACTAAATATAACTAGAAAATACTGTAATTCCTGTTAACAGCTTTTTACTAGACACATATCCAGACTGCAGCTTGGAATTTGTAAGTATTCCAGGAGGAATGCTGATGGGTGGGGGGTGCAAAACGGTTGACACATCCCACCTGCAATTCCTTAATTTCTATTTTCCCTTTTATGATGGCACAATCTATGTCATTCATCGTCTTCTTAGTAGACTTTTGAATTAATTTATCCTTCTCTATTGTACATGAAACATTACAACACAGAAGAGAGCTGGATGGAGCTAAATAGCTCTAATCAGTGAGTTTAGAGTTTGATCATGACAGTAACAGGAAAGGTATTTTACAGTCAATATACAAAGACACTACTGCATCTTAGCAATTTTTATTCCAGCAGTATTCTGGTTTTTGTTTTTCTTGAGGCTGTGGGGAGCAGCCTTCCATGACTCAGATTCTGAGAGCAGTATGACTTAAAAGACAAAAATCTAAAATGTGTACTGCAGAAATTCCCCTTTTCAAACATTTCAATTCCTAATTTTATAATAAGCCTTTGAACAACATTACCACCCACATCCCTATGGTGTTCAGACAGAACAGCTCCTTGGAGCAAAACCCACACCTTGATAAAATCCAACTGTACTGGCTTCAGCCTAAGGGTGTTGTATCCTCAGTGCTGGTGAATGTGTTTGAACAGTGCTGTGCTCTGCTGAAGCAGGAAAACTCCCACGTTAAGTGCAGAACAGTTATGGTACTATGGAATAGCAGTCACCTGTTAGACAAATATCATTCCAAGAAAGGAGGAACAGCACCCTGCTCCTCCAGGCTCTTTCTACAAAGCTGTTAACTCAAGGTAACAGACCAACACCACACCTGGGAGCTCAGAAGCAATGCACAACAGGAACAGCAGGGAACCACCAGAGCACATACACCAGAATCCCTGCAATGCTGCCCAGCCACAGGCACAGAGCAGCTCTTCCCAAAACTCTCTGATGGCCCAAGAGCAGCTCCAGTGAAAGCCTGGCACAGCCCCCATCCCTCACTGTGCTGGCCAAGGCTCCCTTCACTCAGCAGGAAGGGACAGGGCACAGGGCACACAGAACAGGCACCAGGACACATAGAACAGGACACAGGACACATAGAACAGGCACAGGGCACACAGAACAGGCACAGGGCACACAGAACAGGCACAGGGCACACAGAACAGGACACAGGACACATAGAACAGGACACAGGACACACAGAACAGGCACAGGGCACACAGAACAGGACACAGGACACACAGAACAGGACACAGGACACACAGAACAGGCACAGGGCACACAGAACAGGCACCAGGACACATAGAACAGGCACAGGGCACACGGAACAGGACACACGGAACAGGGCACACGGAACAGGACACACGGAACAGGACACACGGAACAGGACACAGGACACACAGACACAGGACACACAGACACAGGACACACAGACACAGGACACACAGGAACAGGACACACAGAACAGGACACAGAACAGGACACAGGACACACAGAACAGGACACAGGACACACAGACACAGGACACACAGACACAGGACACACAGACACAGGACACACAGACACAGGACACACAGACACAGGACACACAGGACACAGGACACACAGGACACAGGACACACAGGACACACAGACACAGGACACACAGGACACACAGACACAGGACACACAGGACACACAGACACAGGACACACAGACACGGGACACACAGACACGGGACACACAGACACGGGACACACAGACACGGGACACACAGACACGGGACACACAGACACGGGACACACAGACACGGGACACACAGACACAGGACACACAGGACACAGGACACACAGACACAGGACACACAGACACAGGACACACAGAACAGGACACAGGACACACAGACACAGGACACACAGAACAGGCACAGGCACACAGAACAGGACACACAGAACAGGACACAGGACACACAGAACAGGACACACAGACACACAGAACAGGACACAGGCCATACTGCCCAGACTCCCCTGGGGACACTGTGGTGTCCCTGCCTTAGGGAGTGTCCTGGCCCTGCAGTGAGAGCCGAGCCTGTGGCACCTCAGACGGAGCCACAGACAGGACTGTGCCCCTGCACTGCAGAGTCCACCAGGAACCTCAGCCAGGGCTGCCTCCAGTTCAATTACGTGTGGGATAATGAGGGCTGCCAAGCTTTTTACATGCTTACATCATCCTTTCCTAAGTCTCTGAATCTATCCTGTAGATTTTATTTATTCCAATCCTGCACTTTCTCCTTTGTGTAAACGGGACTGATGACTGATCTCCACATTTCATCCAAATAATAGGAAAATTTCCGTAACATATGTGGCTTTATACATGATAAGACAAACCCAAAATTACCAAGCTTGTGGGATCCACCTGGTAATAGATTATGCTTCCCACACAGCAATTTAACATTAGGGAAACAACACTAGAAAAATGCATGAGAAATACCTGTCAAAATACAATTTGTTACAATGCCCAGATACTAGCAGATGCCACACAAACACAAAACCCCAATAACTTAAAGGTTAGTAATTTAAAATATTTTAACTACCAGAACAATACTTTAAAATTACATGACATTGCCTGGTATCTACCAGAGTATAAATAAAGCAGGCTGTGTCAGTTCTGGAGTGGAAGGAAGATGACCTTTCACAAGTTTGTCAGTGTAAAAAAAGAACACATAAGGAAAGGTCCTGAGGTCCTGTGAAACCCCACTTTCATTTTTTTAAACCTCTGAGCTGTACATTTTCCACTGCCAAGCAGCCTCTGGACAAAAACCTTTCGTAGCATCAACCAACACTGGAGTTCTTATTCAGTGGTCAATATAACCACAGAAAACTTAAAAGTTTTAAAAACCACAGACAAAAAGCTTGGAGAATGAAAACCAAATCCCATTTTAGCTGCACCTAAGGATGCAGCTGAACGACATAATCTGATTAACAAACTACTTTTCCTTTAGATACAAAAAGATACAAGGACAGCTGACTACAGTAATGATTCTGTAGAGCTTAATATTCTAAAAGAGAGCTTGAACTTTAAGATCAAACTAATCCTATTGAACAGGGAAGATAACTAAAATGGAAACCTTCACACCTGTCTATATCAGTATTAAACATAATAAAATGCATCTAATTCTTCATTCTATATAAGCTGCTTAGAAACCAGGAGAATGCCACCTACTTTACCAAAGTATGTGTAAACCAAGTTTGATGCAGATGTGAGAATTCAGATCATTTTTTAATGTGAAGGAATAGGACCACTACCTTTACAACAGTGAGAGTTAAACCAATGAACATGCAGCCTCTGATCCTGGATATTGAGAGCACCTGCAGAGAAAACTATGTTCCTCAACAGGCCCTTCTGGGATAGCCTGGTTTGTCTTTGTCATCATTAACCTTTCTACTAAAGTGAAACAAGATTCTCAACCCACTTAAGAAAATATCTGATATAAAATTGTGCTACAACAGAAGAAATCTGTAGCTCTGCTTTAGATGCTTTAAAAAGGAAAAGAATGCAGGATGCTGTTGCTGACCAAGGCTCTGTGTGAGCCCCACGGAGTGAAAGGCACCACCACACCCAACACTCCGGTGTGATTACACGTTACCACTGACAGTCCTAAAGTTCACTCTGCTCCACAGGACATGTTCCACCCTAACAACATTAAGAAAAGATGCGACCTTCCAGACAAGTTCAGAAGGAAACTATATGTGAGAAAAAGAAAACAGCTGTAAGTACAAGGAAAGCCATCCAACCTGGAAAGCCCCTTCCAGAACAAGGCATCTCTATGTCTAAGCAGTAAGAAACTGTTGAAGGATTACCAAAACCAGTAGGTTTGATATTCTTTCAACAGAACTGACCGGCAAGTACACAGAACTCTGTAATATGGCTCAGTGACAGAGTATAAGGTGCTTAATTTTTATTGTAAAACGCTAAGCACTGCCCTTGAAGGGTTGTGTCTTTCAAAATTGGAATGTTTACATGTGTGTGTGTGTGTGTGTGTGTGTGTGCTTGTACACACAGCCAGCCCAGCTCTGGGAAAGGGCAATCCAGGAGATCCAGGAGGCTTGGGGTGTCCAGTGTCCCAGTCTGTCCAGTCAGGACAAGGCCATCCAGTCACACCATTACCAACACTGACCAGGAGCTGCAGAACCATTCCTGCCAAGTGGAGCCATCCATAGCCAGCCTTCTGGGACAGGACACAGGCTGCTGGCATGGAAAATCCATGCATGAGGGGAGAGCAGCATTTAATTCTTTTACTCTCAAGGCTCTGGGAAGACCAGAAAAAGAGAGAAACTAGCATGGAACGGGAAGAAAATGCATTATGGCCTGACTAAAGGAAGCAGTGATGTGCACTGAGTGAGAAACGACCCAAGCAAAATTGGAATAAATGGTTTAAATGGCCAACCTTTGCCAATTCTGCTCGTACTTGACATTACTTGCTCACTTTCTGACATTTATTTCTGCATCCTGAATTACTTTACCGGTACACAAAATATTAATGTTCTCCTGTAGCTCTTAAAAAACAATCAATTTCTAAAGAAAACAGTGGAAAAATAGAGGTTATTCAGACCACCAAAGTAATTTGCATATGTGCTTCAGGGGCAGGATTTGTTTTTTTGAGTGGGGTGTTTATATGTACATGGGATACATCACTGGAATTAGTTTCTAAAAAGACATTCACCACAATATATACTCCGTGCTCAGCAGAAAAGCTTAAGCTTTTAAATAACTGACAAGAGCAGCTGAAAGTGGGCAAAGCAACACAAGATAATCAAAACCAGCTCCATAATTTAAGCATGAAACAATGCTTCTTCTGTTACAAGATATTTTTAGAGTAACAACAAAAAGTCAAACTGAAACTTAGAAGTATTCCATTCCAAGTTCAATGTTCCAGACAGTGAATGTGTACTTTATGTACCACAAATGCCCTTTGCTCTTAGAATTCAAAGCCTAATATCACAGAGCGTTTGGACAAAAAAAGACAATTGAATGTACATATTTAGATTTAAAAAGGCAAACTTATTTAGTTTTCCAGAATGGTACCTGAAGCCTTGATGCTCTCAGCTGCATTCAGAATGTATTAGGAAGAAATGCTGAATGAGATGTAATGCAAGACAGGGGTGTTAAAACCTGCATTTAGCTGACCACTGTCAGCTGAGAATCAAACCTTTACTGTTACATGCAAGTAATTCTTAAAATTCACTTTTAAAATAAATATTAACTAGGTCTGGGGTCTGAGTCTTAAGAAAAGGTCTTCCAGTCTTAAGAAAAGACGAGGTTTTTCTGGACAGCAACTTCACTTTTCTTTTGACAGTAGCAATTTAGTTGCCAATAGCAATAAAACAATAAGTAAATAATAAGCCCCCCCCCCCCAAACAAAGAAACAAAACAAACAAACAAAAAACCTCCAAACCCAGTGCCAGTGAATTTCAGCACATTTCTGTTGATCATTCCCAGAGCTGCACGTCAGGCTTGTAACAGGGGCTGAGAGGGAGAAAGTAAAACAGGGACGGTGGAACCTTACATGAGCAATCACAACTCATGCCTTTGAAAGCCATTATACTTATGCAAAAGAATATTAAGAATAATCTCAATTTCTAAATTGTATCTGATGATTTGAATAAAAAAGAGGCAATTCTGAATTCACAGATTTCATCCAACTTGTTCAGTATACAATATTCCTAAAGGGAAAAGCAGGCAAACAAAAGTAACCAAGGATATGCCAATCTACAGTGGAACATAATGCAGAAATAAAGCCTCCATTCTATACAAACATTCAAAAGTCTGTACACTCATATTTGAGTCAAAGACACTTACATGAAGATACCTGAATACAAGAAGGAAACTAATGCAAATGCAAACTAAGTCTCAAAGAGTATTGTAAAAATTTAAGTCTGATCTACCGGATCTGAATCAAAGACATAAGAAAGATTTATTAATATGAATCCCTTTTGCAGACCAAATAAAAAAAAAAAAATATGCAGGCAATCACTGCAAGTCTGATGTATACAAATCCACAAGTACTTCAATAACTTTTATTTCAGAAATCAAAACCATCCATCCTGTTTCTCCAGATTCTCTGTCTTTAAAGCACTACATTGCTACATTCTAAACATTACCTTTTTGTTGACATAAAAATATGTCTCTTGTTATTTGACCACTACTATTAATATCCAACAAGCCTTGAAGCTACAAAACCTAAAAGTCCCAACTACTTACCACACTGAATTTCTACTGACATCAATGAAGTTTCCAGGCATACCATGTACTACATTTGATGTTCAGCTTCTGATGGGATTTAGTGCAGGAAGAACACTGCAAACTAAGCACAATACTGCCATTATTCATGTTCCTTCAGGCCTGATATTGGGTCAACAGAACGACAATGCTCATGCTACTACAAAGGCATCTGAAATAACTGAGTATATTCTGTAGAAACTTAATATACAGGATTTTATTTTCTTTTTAAATTGAAATATGTTACATGTATTTTATACTGAATGAGCTTTTGTTTAGTAAGTTTAAAAAAAAAAGCAGATCCTCAAATGCAGGCAAGTTGCTGACTCTGGGACAGTTAAAGAAAACAAATGTAATTATATACTGGAAAGCAGCTGGCAGTACAGAAACCCAACAGGAAATACTAATACAAGCTTATCTCTGAAACATTTTTAAGCATTTAAGAATGAGTAGTGCTGTAGAATTTCTAAACCAGTCATAACTAAGAAGTATTTTTTGTTTATATTCTGAAGCTTATTATGTATATTCTTTATACATAATAATGTGGTGATATCACATCATCATAGGCATAGACAGGACTTACAGGTAACCTGGTAGAACTTGAACAACAGTCTTCTGGCTCTGATTGTTTGAACTGTGTCACTAAGACACAAAATTTCTATGCTATATTAAAATAAAAACAGCCAGCTGCTTTCAGCTGAGGCTAGAGGCAGAAGATATCCTTGTGGTTACAGAAGTCAAGTTAAAAAACTCAAGGAAATAAAACTGGACAAGTAACCCTCAACTATGAGAACATAGGAGAGAGAGCAGAAACAGTTCTGTGGCAGGCAGAAAGAAACACGGGGCAGAAATAAGACAAAGAGCTGAGATTACCTCAAATCTAGAAAATAATGTCCATTAACAAAGTAAAGCAAAAGACAAAGAGCAAGGAAAGAGAATCTGTGCCCTCAGCAGAGGTCACAGGGTGAGCCAGCTCTGCCAAGTCCCACTGGAGAGACTCCTCCCCAGGAATCTCCAGAGGACTTGGAAACTTTGCAAGAGTTTTAAGAGATAATATTTATTTGATGACAATAAGCTAACAAAAAAAAAAAGAGAAAGCACCACTTTTTACTTTGTTTCTGAGACTGACTAAAAACCTTGAGAAATAAGGGGAAACTGAGGGAGTAACTGCTGTACATTTCCAGCTCAACGTAAGTGAGACATGTAAACACACCAATTACTTTCTGGGACACAAAAATTAATCTTCCTGTTTACCCTCTTCCTGCTTGGTTTCAAACATTCCCCAAATAGTTTTCTGTTACTTTAAGGCTACAGGTGCAGACTGGGTTTTTTCCCCTCAGCTTCTGTCCTTTAGCAAGTGTGTACATCAGTAATGCAAGGAAGGACAAGAGAAAAGAAAAATCAACTTACAGATCGTTATCTCTATTGTATGGAAATAACTATGTCTGAAGAGCTGTAAATACAGGTTTCTTCATGCTGCAGAAAACCAGACAAAATCTGGATGCAGAAATAGTTGTATGTCCCTCTGAAAATCAAGCCTTTTGATATTGTTTTCATCATTTCTAGCCACTTTCCCAGGAAAGTAACTATAAACATGGATGTTGATACATTCCATTAAAGATATACCTTTTAATGGATGTCTCTCACGGCCAGTGTGGGTGGGTAGGTGGTAACCTGACTATCCAATCCCTGGTCGTTATCGAAAATCTATAAATATTGAAAGAACAAATAAACCTTCTTCTTCCACCACACTTCAAGCTGCGTCTGTGTGAATCATTTTGTGTCCGACAGTGACAGTCGTGTGTCTGGGTAAAAAAAACTGGTTTGTTTGAAATTTTGTTCATTTGGCACATCTGTTTACCTAAGTAGGATACCAACCACCTTGTCTTCAAATCCACATTTAGAAATAACTTCCCTAAGTTTTGATTGTAAAAACTGTTCTACACATAACTTGCTGCCAGCACAGCTCTTTTCACCTGTGTTCATATATGTTTGCACAAATTGATAATTACATATGTACATGTGTGAACAGCACATATGCTGCTTAAACTAAACAAAATTTAACAAAATTTAAAAAAAAACATTTTTCCTTCGTTTAGATTTTATCTAATTCTACAACAGCCACCTACCTACCTCTCAATGCTTCCCAGCCACATCGAAATAAACCCGTTTTAACAAAACAATTGTAGAACTTCTACTGAAGCAACTGCAGGGTCTGAGCCCAACTACGTATCTCTAATAGCTGCTCTTGGTGCTGCCTGAGGCATTCTTTTTCCAGAAGTGACATTCCCATGTGACAGCCTTCCACCTGATCAAGGCAGAAGTTATCTCTACAAAGACATTCTACCACTCATCAGCAGAGCACTTCAGTCTCTCTCATAGCATCAACACTAGTTCTTGCAACTCTCTTTTTCAAGATAACCCTGAATTTAAGAATCTATTAAAACCTGCAATCAACATTCCCAGCAGCTAGATTTCAAAATGTTATGCACAGCTTCAGCTCTTAAGCCTTTATGTCAGAGAAAATGATAAATTCTAATATTAAAATCCACACAAGCTACTGCTAGAAAAAGTACTAATTTCTTTTTGTCCTTTAACCCTTTCACACTTTTTAGTATTACAGCTGTGCCTGCCTTCAATCCAGAAAAAAACACCACGATTCCTACTCGCACTAGTTCCACAAGCCTACCAGCTGTAAAACCCATAAAATAGAGTTAACACACAAACAGGAAGTTCTATTCAGTCAAACAGGAATCATCTCAGCTCTAAATGACGCAGACTTCCAGGCGTTCCTTTCATGCAGCCCATGGGACAACTGGGGTTACTTCAGTTGAAGAATAAGCTGTTGCAGTTTAGCCTAAACCCCTTCCAATTTTACTCCAAATGGTCACATGTGGTCAAGGTGCAGCTGCAACTCATCACCCCATGTCCCTCCTACACGGGCTGGGCTGCCCCTCTGAGCCATGGAGATTTTACTGCCTTCCAGCTCCTCAGCATCACTCCTAAACCATGAATACACTGAAAAAAGACCACGCAGTCTCCCCAGTTGTGTTCAGGGTGGCCTTACTGAGATGTGCTGTCTTCTTCCTCCCACACTTGGAGGCTCTGAAAAACCTAAAAACTTTTTTCAAAACTTCATAAGCAAAAAAATCAAGCCCATGTGCCCACACAGCTGAGAGAAGCATCTAAATTTACTGCTGCATTCCTCTCTGCAACAGTGGTCTGAAGCATGGTGATGGCCACGTTAACAATCTCATCTCTCCAGTCCACTCCCATGGCTGAGGAGCATTTCTGCTCTCTTCAGACAGCAGGAAATTTTAAGCTGTTGTTGCTGTTCCATATCCAAAGGGCCACCAAGTGGGAAAACTCTACAGTCAAACAAACCCTCCAGTTTCTCTCTGTTTTTAGTTTACAGACCAGGGAGATGAGCGAGCAAAAATAAACTCTACAAAGACCAATGTTCTTTGCCTTGCTTCGCATTTTTTCTAGAAGTAGAGAAATGTCTTACAGCTGAAAAAATTGGAATGTCCTTTGGAATAGCAGAGAAAGCTAATAAACTGGACATAACTTTAGGGTAAGTCCTGGTATAACACAGAACAGAATAAAATGCACACATCTCTCTTCAAACTTTTCAAATACAAAAAAGTGAAAATCTGTGAAATACAATGTATAAATTATTTACTTTCCTTTAAAAAGCTGCTCCTGAACTTCTGCTTGCTCTACCTCTCACCAGTCAGGCATTATTCACCAATTTTTCCCAATGCTTAGTTTCCATAACATCTAATTAATACATGAAACTCTAGAGCCCATCTTAAAAAACAACAAAATCCCAAACAAATAAACATACCCACCAAACCAAAAATTAAACCAAAAAACTTCCCACGCTCTAACTCTTCCCTTGCTGGTCAGAAATACAGCAGCATTGCATTTGCAAAAACAGAGAGAAATCTTCTTTTGCACACATTAACACAGACAGATGTCATGAGAGCCTAAAATAAAAAGCCATGCTTTCCAACCCACAGGAAAAAGGTTTTTCCAAGCTTCAGATTTTAATCAAAGCCTGGTCAGAGCTCCATTCTAACCAGCCTGATTTTCCTTTTGTGCCAAAATCAACTTCCATCTAGTATTTTAACAAAAAATGTACCAGTGAAAGCCTAACCACAGGAATCTTTAGCCCACTCTGTTTAAACAACCCCAGCTGGTAACTTCAAGTCAGCAGCACACACAAAATTAACAGGATGCCTTTCGTCTTGCTCTGCGATCCTTTCTGTACATCTCTGATCTAGTGTTGATGTTTTTTCTAGTCAGCATAGCTCCTACCATTCAATCATTTAGAAAGGAACTGTGGCAGAGTACAAACTTCACCAGACCACAGAAATTTCCTGAAGAACAATACATTACCTGCCAGATGAACTCAGAACCAGTTTTTGCAAAATATCAGTGAAAATACCCTCCCTCCTTGTTGGACTCAGTATAACTGTATAGTTTTAAAAGCTGCAATTCAAGACACATATATAACTTGCTTTCCAAGCAAACAGGATTGTTTTTAAGGTTGTTTTAAAGGTTCCAATAAACAAGGATGTGGCAGCTTTATTATGCTCTGTTCCTTATACATTTAAGAAATATTCAGCTTTATTTGTATTTTACTCTAGGAGTAAGAAGTTCATGTTGCCAAAGAGCATGAATTTACTCTTATGGATAATTTAGGATTCAAACTCATCAGAAAATCAGAAACATTAGTCTACATTAATGTAACTCAGAAAACCAGTAACTTTCACTCAGGTCCTGAGCTTGCCAGCCACTGCAGCAAAGACTTCAGCATGCCTGGCACAGAGCAGGCAGGTTCACACCAGCCACCAACACCTGCACATCTACAGCTACTGCTCCTCCTCAACAAGCATTGCTAGGCCTTCTCTGCCCTTGAAAATAGCAATGACAACTCTTAGTTACCCTTCTTCCTGGAAGGTAATGCAGGTAAGTAGTGGCCTACTAAATTTATGGTTAATAGTAAAATAAGTTTTATTTAAAGTAAGATTTGTTGACAGTGATTACTTTTACCTTCAAAAAATCTCTAGTGGAAGCACAAACTAGAACATAAGAGAAACCTGATAACCAGCTCAAGAACTTTTCACTAATTCAGTAATTTTTTTCCAAAAGCCACAGATAAAAACTCTATTGCCCATAATACATAACCAGGGCAGGCAGTTTAAAGTGCATTTCTGTAGCCGAGGGCTCGGCAGGTCAGGCCCTGGGCTGTGTGAGCTGGCTGCACAGCACACACAACCTGTTCTCAGTACTTCCAGGACAACAACCACGACCAGCTGCCCACTGCAGATGCAGGAACAAGTGCACTGGAGCCTTCCTGAAGACCTGCAGCTCCTGCTCCCCAGGCAGCAGCTGGGGAGGCGGGTGGAGAGCTGCCCCTGTGACAGGCAGCCCTGGGTTTGCAGTGCTTCACTCACTGGGGTATAAAACATTGCAGTAATATTCATACCTGGGTCTTTCTTGGTCCCTTTGCCACCCTCTCGGCTCTTTTTCAGAACGGCCTTTAACATTCTAAATGTTGCTCCTAGAGAATAACGGAGAGAAACAAAAATAAATGCAATGTCCATCCACACAAGTCAAAACAAAAAATAGACAGGATCAATACAAGAAAACAGTGAGGTAATTGCAAGAAGATTTTTGGTAGTCACATTTATTTCTTACAGCATCACTTGGTTAAGCAAAGTACTGATGCACGAGGAATGTTTCAATACTTGAACTAAGCAACTAAGAATTTGCTGTCTTCTGGTACAGAAAAATAATGCAGCATTCTCCACATTCCACATCCAATTGCAGTTACAGGGCTAAACCTGAGTAACTTGCTGTAAGACACTCCAGCAAAAATAAACTAAAGTCAAGCTCTAACTCCTGACTGGAGTCCAGCAGCCTGGTGTCAGTTGGGAATGCCAACTGCAAGACTGCAGAGCAGGGATAACAGCAGGACGTGGTACCACCCCCCATTCTGTCCCCACACACAGCACACAGGGGAACTGAGCAACAAACTCCTCCATCCCCACAAGGCTTTCACAGTCAACCTCAAGTGAGCACCAGCTGCAGATTTCAGAGCATGTATGAAGAGTAAGAAGTAAAAGTATGAAGTAAAAGAAAAATATATTTGGACTGATAAACATGAAAGACAGTTCTTTCCCATAAGTAACTTCAGTTATAGAGCAAGGAAAACAGAATGAAAGGAATTATGAGGAGCACTTCTTTCTCAAAAAGCTTTCTAGGAGCATCTGTGAATTGTAATTTCATTTGTTTTCTCTATTGAAAAATTCAAAAGGTGGGAAGAAGGTAATCTATGTCGTAGCCATGTGTACATGTCTGTGTAACAGACTGCCAAGAACCCCACATGAAATCAACAGGAAAAGCAAAAGACTTCCACCCAAAAACTCTGGATTCCTCAGAAAGTTCTCTTCATTTGATAAAATGAAGCTGAGAAAGAGAAACCAGCACAACAGAATTCTTCAGCTCTGATGAATAACCTGAAGTACATACAACTAACAGTAACCAGAGGGCTGGAAGGCTTCCAGAGGCTGGATCATCATCCTCCACACACGGCTCTCCGACACGCAGCTTCGTGCAGGTGACAGGCGGGCACGCCAAGGGCTGGTCCCCAGCAGGCAGGGACAGCGCAGGGCTGAGGGCTGCCACTCCCTGGGGCCACACTCGGGCACAGGGCAGCGAGTGCCACGGGACAGAGCTCTGCCGGCACACACGGCACCGACACCGCGGCACTGACACCGGGGCACCGACACCGCGGCACCGACACCGCGGCACCGACACCGGCACCGACACCGCGGCACCGACACCGCGGCACCGACACCGCGGCACCGACACCGCGGCACCGACACCGCGGCACCGACACCGGCACCGACACCGCGGCACCGACACCGGGGCACCGACACCGCGGCACCGACACCGGGGCACCGACACCGCGGCACCGACACCGGGGCACCGACACCGCGGCACCGACACCGCGGCACCGACACCGGGGCACCGACACCGCGGCACCGACACCGCGGCACCGACACTATGGCACCGACACTGCTGCACCGACACCGCGGCACCGACACCGGGGCACCGACACCGGGGCACCGACACCGCGGCACCGACACCGCGGCACCGACACTATGGCACCGACACCGCGGCACCGACACCAGGGCACCGACACCATGGCACCGACACCGGCACCGACACCGCGGCACCGACACCGCTGCCATGGCCAACACATTCTGCAACACCTTCAGCTGCTTCCCAAAGGATGGAAATTCATCAGCCCTCTCCAATTTCAGCATCAAAAAAATTGAAAAAGCTCACAAACACACCCCCAAAACTGGATCATCTAACCAAATAATGAAATACACTAAAAGGAAGCAAATTATGATTACTTACTGGATACAAAGCAAAATAAATGTTATCGAAATAAGCATACAAAACCATCCACCATGTCAGCCTGAATTATGCAATGGTAGGACCTGAAGTTGTTAATGAAATTCAGAATCGGGGAAAGGTATTTTAGCTAGAGTAGAGTGGCAGGCGGAAGAAAAAAAAGGAAGACCTGAAAAGTCACATATTATATTTAACTTTCTTATTTTGCAAATACGACAAGTATGAATTTTCCATTAACCAGAACAGACAGGCTTGATATAGAACTGAAACTCTATAGTACATGTCATTCCTATTCTTAGAATACAGATAAGGGTTAATGAGAGACCATATAAAAGGAATCGAGGACAATTCCATCCTAGATTTTCTCATCTTGGAATTGAGGCCAATTTCCCTACTGTGCAAAGAGTTCTTAAAGGATTTATTCCAACACAGAACAGAACTGGCACGCAAGACGGTTGTTTATTCAGACCACATTCAGTGTAGATATGAAAAGTGCCCACTACCTGGAAATAAAGTCTAGTTCTTTCCTTTTCCCCTATAAAATGAAATGCAAAAATGAAACATAAGCACTTCCAAAGCAACTGACCTCTTGCTATGTGAGTTATGCACAGAGCGAGAGCTAATCCTAAGGGCTGCAACAGCAAAGCAATAGCAATGCTCTTTGTTTGCAAGCTGAAAGGTGTAGAAAATAAGCTGTCTTCTGAAGTAATGCTAAAGCCACCACCTTGGATCCAGTACAACATCATTCACATTCCAGAGCGTGCAGGTGAACGCTGAGGGAATGAACCAGCTTAGAAATACTACAGACTGTGTTACTTAAAAAATAAAAAAACAAACCCAAAAGATATACCAAAGTTATTTACACCTACTGTGATGCTTACTGATTTACTGATGTACGTCCAAAAGCATTTCAGCCTCAGGTAAAGTATTTCTCCATACCCATTGCTCACACCTCAGGATCACCAATTAAAGTGAATGGCAATAGTGTGCATTTGTAATTTCTCATCCCTTGAACCAGGCACAAGGTATTAGATCTTGCTTTTGTTTTAAAGGTAACTGTATTAATAGGATATTTTTCAGTAATGCTGGCACCCCGTCTCTCTAAGTATACTGCACCTCCTCTCTCCTCACAGATAACTGAAGTAGAACCACTCCCTGCCTCAGACTTCAGGAACCCTTTCAGCTGCTGCAATTGCTTCACTTTGGTAAACTCCAGTTTACATTTTCTTAATTCCAATTTTTAAATTCTGCCATGAAATCACTTCTTCATGTTTTTTTTAAAGATTTGAAAACTATCATTCCCATTTTAAAATGGGTATTAGATGTGGACTTGTTATCCCAGAGTGCTAATAATAATAACACCCAACAGAACCCTTCTGCTTGTCGAATTGAAGACCCTGTCAGCTGCTGACAAAGGTGGATTCCCAGCTGACACCAAGAGCATTTTCAAACATGCTGTCCTCCCACCAGCTCAACTGTTTGTCTTCAGATGCAGAAGACATTCCATACAACTGCTTCCTACTCAGAGCATGAAGGGAATGGGCAGAAAGACCCTTGATCCAAGAATTTATAATGATCAGCTTTTTTATGAACAACTCCAAAACACTGTCAGCTTTATAAAACACAAGTCTTAGGTCATGGAAAGAATCCAGAGCATAGGCATATGCAGTTCATTTCTCAACCTTTATAAGCTAAGTACTTCATTACTTGAAAACCAGAGATGGAAAAATCCCTCCACATTTTCACCCAGCCTGCAACTCTATCCTTAAAACACAGCAACTTCCTTGCATGGGAATGTTTTCAATGTAAAGCTGCTCCTGAAGATGCCAACATCAGGAACAAGATGATTCACAGCTCTTGTTCCACCTCCCTTACCCTTCTGAGAGGGTTATTTTCAAAGATCTACCCACAGGAGTTCATCACCACTGCAGAGGTCAAATAAACTAATCCCACATGGCAGGTGAGCACCTGAGCTAATGCCCATGAACTCCTGACATTTATGCTCTTTACATTACTACCCACAGCTGTGTTCAAGCTTCCATATTTAGATCCTGAAAAGCAGTTAGCGCTTTTCTGCAAAGAAATAAAGGGGAGAACATCTTAGTCTACTGTCTCCACAGAAGTACTTATGGATTTGCCACCTTTCAGGATGAGACTTATTAAGCACATACTTCAAATATTCTGCATTTTTAAAGTGTATTTTGCATTTTTGAATCCAAAGATTTAAACATTTCAATCCCAAAATCCTCAGCTTTGAAAGAAAACTTCATTTAGTCAGAACTACTTTCACTGCCTACAAACACATTTGGCGTGTCATTCTATGTGTCACACAGAAAAGTTCCATCAATTCCCTTTCCTGGTAAATTCAAAGTCCTTTAACTGAACTTCAGATTTCAAACAAGAGGATTATACTGCAAAAAACAATACTTAAAGGAGCAAGGTATTACTCATATAACAAATCAAGAGAGTAAAAATAAAAAAATCCTTCAAAATGACTACATCTTGGGCCATCAATACCTAGCATTTTGTAATAAACAGAGGGCATATCCCCAGATATGAGACTACTAATTCATGAATGAACAGACATTTGAAGAGTGTTTGTTTTTGTTTTTTTTTTAAAGATACAACTTCCAGTGACATATATTTGTGTTATGATAATTCAAATGCATGAATGAAAATTATAAAGCATAATACTGGAGAGGTCTGTCCCTGACCCTTTGTCCCTACATCCAAGTAGAAAGTGGCATATATAATATTTCCAACAGGCTATATTTAGCCAGACCCACTAATGTTATTAATGAAATATTTTTATATAATACCGAAAACAATTATGGTCTTTACCCTTTGTAGATGTTTCTCATGCAGAAAGATCAATACAGGTACAAATATAGATACAAAACTGACAAGCTGTAGTACATTAGTGTCATGTGCTCTTCACTCAATCATCTAGTTATTATTAAACTTACCTACGAGATACTCCACATTTTCTCCCCCTCATCTGACCCAGTGAAAACTATGCAGCATTTTAAAAGGAAACTGCAAAACAACAGCAAGGTTTCCAGTTTGCTGTTCACTTCTGAAGTGGAATTATGCCCTGAAGCACTATTAAAATACAGTAAGAGGTGAAAGATGAGGAAGTGTGAGAAAAGCCTCATTATCATGTTAGCTGTGTTAGAATGTGCTTTTGCAGTAGCTTTTTTCCCACCAGTCTGGATCTAGATTTCATTTCCCAGATGCCACAGATGTAACTATTCTGCCCTGCAATCACCCAGTTTTCTGCTACCTTACTCTTACCAAATTGCTGATTATTTTGGCCAGTGTCCCTGAGGGCTGCCAACTCAGGGGAAAAGCTGGTTGCTTCACTTGACTGCTGTCCAGAAATCTTGGGCAGGTGCCAGACACTGCAAAAATGACTCTTTATCACCATTTCAGAGATTACTGCTCCCCAGCTTCTTGGTACTGCCCTGAAGCACTGAGGAAACTGATCTTCACTTAAAGCAGATGGAGAGCCCTCACAGCCAGAACTACTCAGTCCAAGGATCAAAAGCCCTTGCTTGAACCAACCCTCCTGCAGATGGAGAATCACGAGTGGAATCACCTGTCTGGCTGCACTGGGAAAGAAAAGCATCAGCTGTCAACACAACCTGAAAATATTATCTGTTCACAGCTTTTTCTTGTATGAAAAATATCTGACCACAGCAGAAATGTTTTATACTTTTTATTCCCATTCTTCTGGGAGCCTCCAGAGAACACGCCGAGACTACAGCCATCTACATTTTCTAGTTTTCCCTTTCTTCAGTTCTTACAGAACAAAATGTAAACTAACTAATCCCAACAAAACCCCAAATCAGGTCAGTATTATGCCCAGGACACAAGAGGTGACTTTTTTCATCATCACAGCTACTTTGCAGGTTTTCAATGAATCTAGTATGCCTGAGATTTCTATTTTTTTAAAGAAACATGGACTAATACAGACAGCTGTGCTTCCTTGAATGAAATGAAGTTTATTTGTTTTAGCTCCGTATCATATCTAGTTCCAAATCTCCTATATTTTTCATCCTTCTTATCAGGTATTTTCAGGATTTTATTCTCTACTTTTTCATGGAATTTTCTTCCTGTTTTACTAATAACTTTCTCCTAACACTACAGATCTCTGTTTAAACATGGACCAGAACATGCACCTGTATTTGGTGTCAATCTTTTCTCCCCCATGTCAGCTACCCTTAGAAATTCTGGGACAGTATGTTTTGTATAAACCCTAATTATAAAATACCTGATCTGGAAATGTCTGGGAATCACAGCCGCTCACATTTTCTATAAATCAAATGCAGAGCTCCATCCATCATCTGTACACAAACAACACATTACTTACTCCCTGCTTCATAGGCAGAGATGAACATATTTATTACTAAGTAAACACTTTTGAAGGTTTTGATGTGGCTTTTAAAATATACTACTCTGATGTCAAATTGTTGTTGATGTTTTCTTTCTTAGGATAACTATCGTTACCTTTAGTTACTAGAGGTAGTGGTGTGTGCAACAACAGCTTGAGATATCCAAAGTGACAGAAAGGAAATATAAGGACTCATTAAGACTTCTTTCATTAGGGCAGAGTCACAGAATGGCTGAGGTTGGTAAGGACCACTGGAAGTCATCTGGTCCAGCCTCCTGGTCAGGGCAAGTCACACAAGAAAATCTTGGAAACCTCTATCAAAAATGCAAAGCAAAATTACTTCCTTCAGAGAACATAACTGTCTAAATGGGTCCCTGCACTGGCTTTGGACTAGACAGTTAATAACAGTTAATGTAACGTGACAGTACCTCCAGCAACCCTCCTCCTCCTAAAAAAAATAACAGAAAAGCAAGTGCTAAGTGACCCTAAAATATGGGAGCAGGAACACAAGGAACACAAATCTCAGACATACTGGACTGCCCAGAGCACACTAGCACAATTGCACAACTACACACACACAAAAAGAAAGGGTATGCATCTTTGTAGACAAAATAAATTTGCAAACTTTGGAACTAAAAATTAGCATTTTTGAGGATGCCTAAGAACAGACATTTCAGTCACATAATCCAGAAAGTATGTTTGGTATCTATATATATACTGCCTCTTCAACCTCAGAGCACCTCAGAACATATGCCAGCTCACAGCAGCCTGCAGGAAGGGGATCAATCTTATTTCCATTCCACCTAGGAGGAGCAAAGGAGCCTTTACAAGATGGCCAGTGGGGTCAGCCCCGTGCTCCTGCTGCAGTGTGCCAGATGTGACCCACCTTCTCTGTGCTTACAGAGGAGATGACATAGGGAAAAAGAAGGATCTCATAGCAGGTACAGAAGGAAGAAAAGCCACTCCCCTGAATCACAACAAAGTGTTAGATTAGCTTGGCTGTTTCCTGAAATCTCACTCATTGGAATGAGGCAAAACAAAAATCTTACTCTCCCTGCTTTCCACTGCAGATCCTGGGATGCTGCCTTCTTCTGTCTCTTGTGAAACGTAAACCTTCCATTTTAATTACCTGCTTGCGTTATTTTATGGACTAGACTCAGGCATTCCTCTGCAGTAGTGTTTCCACTACAGGGGAACACTCTAACATCCATGTTTTCCCAACTCCTTTTCCCTTGAAGCACTTTTCATTTTCAGGTACACTGCAGTCACACTGAAAGACCTTGTCACAGCATTAATATCAGCTGTTTGCACGCTCCTGACAGGCAGCACTGCCCCACTGGGATCACTCACAGCCTCCCCCAGCCCCAGCCTGGCATGTGTGGGCTCTCTACACACACACAGACCCCAAACCAGGCAGATCATGCACATCAACCAGACACTTTTAGACAGGCTTTAGGTGTAACTCTTTGTCAGCCACTGCAGAGCTCAAATTAAGAACAAGAACATGGAATACCCAGAGCATCCCAGAGTTCACTCAAGAAAAATTAAAGGCTTGTCTATACAAGGGGGAAAGTGCCTCACATTCACATCCTCCCCCATCCTGCAGTAACTCCCTGGTGTAGACAAGATCCTACATGCTCTTGCCAAAAATATGAAATACCCGGCAAGCCCACATTTATTAAAATTTTACAGTTGTCCTGTTGTTTTCAGTAATTAAGTAGCCAAGCACCACTAGAGCTTCTAACTCAGACGCCAGAAAGCATTCCTTCCGTAGGCAAGTGTCCAAAATAAATAAATTTAAATCCTCACAACCAGAATTTGACTACTAGTGGAATACAAATTTTTATACTTAAAAAAAAAAGTAATTATTCATTAAAATCTCAAGTCTGTGTAAATCTTTACAAGTTTGCCAAGACACTATATGTACTACCTGCTCCTGAGATGCCTACAACCCCCCATGAGTCGAGTCCACTGACACACAAAGAGAAGAGAAGCAACACCAACAAGAACTCGCTCAGCTCAAAATCCTGCCAACAGAAGAAAAACTGCAAAGAAACAAAATTCAATTTTTCTCCTGGGGAAGGCTGAGAATTGAAGAAAGGAAGCTCAGTCAAGGCTCGCTTGAGAAGAAAAGCACCTGTTTTTCATATTAGCAGAGATGATGAAAACAGGTAGAAAATAAACTTGTTTCTACCAGATTGCGGGACAGTGTGAGATTCCTCAGATGCCAGTGAGGCAGAAGCCTGGGACGTACAAAAGAAGCTTTCTGGAGAAGCCCAGATCTCCACAGACCCAAGGCACTTCTGGTGGCACACACTGCACACAGAGTGCAAGAGCCTTGGGGGAACCTTCTGCACAGGCATGGGAGCAGCAAACAGAGAAAAAAGTCCTCTTGACATGCCATTTGGCATTCCTCTGGTGCAGACTTTTACAGAGCTTTGAACTCCAGCAGAACAAAATCATTAAATGTCACTTTAGTTCTCCTTTCTGTATTGTCTATTCAGGACAAAGTGCAACATTTTTGGTCAGTGAAAAAGCCTAACAGTAAATCTGTTATCCCTCAGACTTTCAAACTATGCCCAGTACTTCAAAATGAGTGTAAAACACTTTATAAGCTGCTGCTATCAATCACTGTGTGACTTATTGCAAACTCATAGAAAATATGTGGTGACATATTACAGTGGCACAAAGAATGGCTTTGACAGAAAATAAATAAACAAAAACATACACACCAGAGCTCTGTATTCCTAGAGTTTTGAATATATCAGTACCACTGAATTCTGAAACTGCACAACAGATTAGTACATGATGCTAAAGACACAATGTTCTTATACTCCATTCTGCCTTTGCCAAAAATAATAATTTATCTGAGAGTAAAGCAAAGTTTTCCCTTCATGTCTTGTCATATTGTCTCCTAACTTTTTTAAGTAATTTTTGCACGAGCACAAACATTCTGTATCAGTAGTTGGGAAGTGTTGAAAATTTTTTATTACCATGCTTACACTTTGTGGTAGCCGTATTCCTCTTCAAACTTTCAATTGCTGGAAAATTTTCTAGAAAAATCCAGGAACTCGTCATTACTAATACAAAAAAATCCCTTCACCTCAATGGTACTTAGCCCAGCACAAAACAGACCTTGAAGCATATTAACTAAATAATCAACTGAACTCAAAGGCATTTCTGGTGTAAAATACAAAACCAGTCTCCCTCTAAAACTCACACTAAGAATATTCTGTGTTTTATCATTCTTGTTCAAAAGCAACAACAAAAAAAACCAAGCAACAAAAAACCCCACACAACACAGAAAAAGAATCAAACCCAACCCACACATTAAAGTCTCTACCAACTTCCACCTCATCTAAATTTCAAAAAGCAAAGGTTATATTGTGCTTCTGTTTACTCTTACTTGGATATTGTTCAAATACTTAATTGTTAAAATATGGTCAGAAATGTAGATCCTGAGGAAGGGACATCTGCTAAGATAGAAATGGATTAGATTAATTGTAAATGACTGAAAAAAGCACAATCTTTACACTACACAAATTCTAGTATTTTTCCAGATAAAAGAAAGCTGAAGCAGATAAAATCTGAGCTGCCTTTTCAGCAATTAAACACCTCTGCTGTTTTAAGAGTGGTTTGGTTTTAACTTAAAACTACCAGCTTTTGACAAGTTAAGACATATTTAACACTTAACGTAGTGAAATTCCATCAGAACCTAAGACAGTATTTAAATATATAAAACCATTGTGACCTACCCAAAGGTCCCCAGGCCTGACTACATCGTGGAGCCGCAGAGTTCAGATTTTCACACAAACAAACACACATCAAAAACCTCCTGTCAGGGCGTTTCCTGTGTGCTAACAAGTTCCAGCTTCTCTCCCGGTGGAGCTAAATTTAAGCAAGACTAAGATCGAGCCTTAAAAAAAAAAAAAAAAAGGCAAAAAACTCCAAAACAATAAACAAAAAAACCCCACTAACAAAAAGAAACAACATAAAAAACCAACCTACAACATATACACAACTTCAGTGTGGTGCAGCACATGTTTTACAGAACCCTTTGGTCTTAAAGCAGTTAATTATCAAATACATGAAATATGCAGCAAACAAGCAGCAGCCCCTCACCCTCTCATCCTACACATTTCTGAGAATGCACTTTAAGGGCTCCGAGGCACAGGTGACAGCAGCTCACCTGTTCAGCAGGTGACAGCAGCAGCTAGAGAGCTCCACAGGGCAGGCAGAGGCTCCAGAATGGCCAAGGTGCCTGCCCATCGCAATGACAGCGCTCACCACAGCCCGCACCAAGCCAAAACGGCTCCTTACAAAGTCTTCAGTTTGCTGCAAACATGCTAATTCCTGAATACTTTAATTCCAGATTTGTCTGAGCTAGATACGGGCACATGCAGGTAGGAAGACAAGAAACAGCTTAGGAACAAGGAACGTCAGCAGTGACACTCCTGCCTGCCACACACATCCTGTGAGCCTCTGGCTTGTGCTGAGCCGCCCCCAGGACCACCCTGGGCCCCGACAGCTGTGACACCTCGGTGCCAGGCGGGATGTGCTCCACTGCCATCTGGGACCCCTCCTTCATGGGCTAATTCTGATACTAGGCATCTTTTCTGAAAAACAAAAAGGTGATAAATTCCACTAACACTTGGTTCACTATTCAGGGGGGAAATTCTGCTGCAGAGCAAAATGAGTGCAAACAGTTCTACTGTAGGCTGTGGAGTTTTTTTCTCTTTTAACACCACCCTGTGTTATAGAAATCTAAAACATGGAGGAAATTTGTATTTAATGATAATTCAAAAGTTCTAACTTGCATCACCATGAATTAAGGGCAGCTCAGAAAAAACACTCAGATATTCAAAACACAGATCTGTAACTTTGTATATATTTTATCCATTGTATATATTTATTATGTAGTTACAATATTGAAGTTCACTAGAACTCAAAGCTGCATGTAGTTTTCCAATTTCCTACACATCTAGATACAGCTGAATTCCCTAATGTACATGAGGATGAGCTAGATGACTTCAAGACCGGCTGCATTCCCAAAATTATTTTGGCCATTCAGACTGCAAAAGTGCGTGAGAAGTGCTTCACAAAGTGTGCCTCACCAAGTCAGTCACCTCACCAGCACTGCAAACCATAACCCCTGCAGCTGTTGGCACAGAGTATTTACAGAAAAAATATAGGCATGTCAGACAGGCATAATTCAGCGAGCAGTGCCTCCAACCTCAACAGCATCAAGACTCTAAAGGCAGCTCTTGATTTGACCACAGGCATTGAAATTTCTGTAAGGGCTGTGACAGAACTCGCTGCTGCCATCACTGAACACCACTTCTGCAGCCCAGCAAGAATCCCAGGCTGAGGGGTTACCCCACCCGTGAGGCTGAGAGCAAACCATTCTCTGCCAGCACCCAAGGACTTGTCCCATGGGACAAGACACCAGCGAGGCACCTCATGTCTGCCAAACTGGCTGATCTGCACAGCTGTTCACTCCAAAAGCCAGTGGAACTTCTGCTTTCAAACTGGCACCCTCATTAGAAATCAGTATTCCAGACAGAGAGGAAAAAAATATGCGAAATACTAAATTGGTGATACTACTTGAGGAAACAAAGCCCACGTCCCAGCAGTGCTCCCAAGTCATGCAGCGGAGAAATGACTCTCACAGGTACAGCTGCGTGGCCCTCTGCTCCTACATTCTAACGAACATCCCTCAGGAACAGGAGACCAAGCACTGAAGCCAAGCTATTGCAACACTGAATATTCTAGAAACAAAGTACCTTCACAAATAAAGCCTATGACTTAGCAGGCCTCCTCTCAATGAGGGGGGAGCAAAAACAAAATTCCAGAAACACAGGAAGAGAAACAGGACTTTCAGAAATGAAAGTAATTCCACGAACAAGAACTAGAATGCATATACTTCAAGAAGCAAGAGTGGCAATGATGGATGAAAAAAGCCTACACAGTGATGTATCACCTACACAGCACAGAAATCTGAAATCACTATGCTGGATAAACCTCCAAAGGTTTATGAAGCTGAAAGACGGGGAGGGGGAGCAAGAGCACATTTTAGCTATGAAAGGAAACCAGAAGCACCTTGTTTGACTGAAGCACAAACTGAGTGAAAGAAAACCTGTGCTCAAGTTCAGACTCTCCTACCCCTCAGTGAGGAAATGGACAGCACAGGAGACTCCAACATGTCTGTGGAGAGCCCAAACACAGCACACAGATCATCCCCTGAGCTCTACAGTTTTATGCTTAGAAAAATAATCTAGTCAATTAAGCATGCTGAAATAGCTTTACAGAACTTCTCAAGTACAATGAATACTGAAGGATTAATTCAGTCATGCTAAACAATGAATTTTAAAAGGCTAGTAGGAGACAGCAGAGCAAACAGATATATTAACATTAGACCACACAATAGATATTCTGCATTAATGAGCAACTGATCCCTTTATTTACTTCCCTTCATGATAAGATCAGAGAGGTTAAGGCTCCACAAAAACAAGCTTATTAAAAAAAAAAAAAAATAGGAACTTATCAAACTGAAGTTAAACACAAAACCAAATGCAGTGAGGATCACGTAATGTTTCAGAGGTTTCTGAGGTTTTCAGAGGCTCCTGGGGTTTCTTCAGTCTGGTGTTATACTATACCTTCAATATTCAAAAGTCAGTTTTCTAACAGTGGTGCTTCCTATACAGAAACATATTGTTTAGAAATTAGACCTTATACATTTGTTAGGCCATATGCTGAGATTTTTTTCTCCACTGCCACAGCTTTGTGATAAAAAAACTCTCCAACCTCCACATCAAGTCTTGGGAGCTGAAAGCAACCAAAAGACAAGAACTAACCCAGTTTTCTCAGACTTTCCCACATACAAAACCTAAAGCTGACCTTTCTCTGTTTTTCTGGAGAACGTGAAGATCTAGCTCCTGACAGAGCCTGAAATACCACTTTTTAGTCAAAACAGCATCTCTGCAGATAAACCTTAATTTTAAAATCATGGATATAAATTACAATTTACAGATATTTATGGGTGTCATTACAAATAACTTACAGATCAGGCTGATGTTCTTATATGCACAAGAGTTTGAAAGCTTGCTAAAATAATCTTTCACCTTCAAAGCAAGGTTTAATCTTGATGAGAGTTCAGCTTAAGAAAAACAAACACCTCTGCTAAGACTGCTCAGCTGCCTTCCAACATATAATTCAGATCACAAAGTTGCCATGGCATCAACTTCAGGACTGTGGTCATACACATAAAATGTCTTTTTCCTACAGACTCTTATGGGAAGCTGAGCAACTCTGGCCATGAACCAAATATGTTTTGGCTCTAAAGCAGATATAATTCATCACCATTTGGACATGCCAATGGTTAGCTACACTGACAAAGCAAGGCAACTAGCACTTCAGAGCATTCACATAAATGAAGCTCTGAATACACTACCCGAGCAGTGGCAAAAAGAAACAGTACTTGTGTTTACCTTGCTCACTGGCACCATTTAATAGTATATTACCATTTTTCAATTAAACAGCACCTAAACAGTAGTTCAGAACAAATGAGAAAAGTTCATTTTTGGCCATTGTATATTAAACAACAGTGGGAGGAAATTTTCTAGGATCTAAGGTATCACACTTAATTCACTTATTCCCCGGTATTTTCAATTTTAAAGTATCAGGCTATTTTTAAGCAACAGCTATTAAAAATATGAGGTAACATAGGACTTCTGCATATACTGAATAATCCTGCAAAATTCTGAAGTAGGCTGCATGAGAAAAACATTTAAAATCCTCCAGACCAGTGAACGAACCTCTTGCCAACTGTTTTTACACCCAGCAGTCACAGAAGCCCAAAGTAAACCTCCCACATCCTCAGCTGCTGGCTTTCCAAATGGTGCAGCAGCACAGGCTCCGTCAGAAACCACCGTGTGAGGCAGAGCAGGCGAGTGCCACTGTCCCTGGCCCGGGGGGCTGCAGAGCAGGGACCGCATTCTGCATCACACTCAAACCCATCTAAACCTCCTTCTATCCCCCGGGGCTCACCCTCACAGAAAGATGTCTCCAGTCACATTCTGTTTTTAAAAACAGTATTTCGGGACCCAGTCCCCTATTCAACAAATATGCATTATGAGGCTATGGCAAATAAGTACTGAAAAATCAGAAAGCTTTACAACACACTGTTACTATATCCTAGCAGTAACTCACATAGTAAAACCGAATCAAGTGATCGTTTTATCATTTTATGCCTGAGATGCCAGCAGAACACTGATGACCTCCAGGGCAGGCCCTTCTGTTCCAGCCGTCAAAACAAGGTCGCTGCCCAAGGACCCGCACGTGCCGCGCACCCCAAGCCCGCCCCTGGCCGCGCCCGGCCGGGCCCGCGTCTCTTCTCAGCGGCCCTTCCTCGCCTTCTAACACCAAAACCAAACACCACCAAGAGACCAAGTTTTCCAGCAAGCAGCATTGTTTTTTTTTTCTTTCGCCCCAAATCTCTACCGTTAAAGGCATGAAAACCGCCCCAGTCACCGAAACGTGACAGTGCGGGCCGGGGAGGCGGAAATCCCGCCGGGCCCCGCCCGGGCAGCGCCTCCCCCGGCCCGGCCCGGTCCCGGCCACCCCGGGCCACTCACGGGCCACTCACGGGCCGTGGGCCACCCCCGCCGGGCCCGGGCCGCGCCCTGCCCCTGCCCCTGCCCCTGCCCCTGCCCCGGCCCCGGCCCCGGCCCGTGCCTGCCCGACATGCCCGCACACGCTCCTCCGTCAGAAAGTTTTACCGGCGGCTCCGCGCCCGCCGACCCCGCGCAGCCCCCGGCCCAGCCGGGCGCGGGGCGGAGGAGGGAAGGAGAGGAAGAGGCGGGGAGGTCTCACCCAGCGGCGGGCCCAGCCCCTCGCCTCGGGCTCCGCGCGCGGCCCAGCCCGGGCTGCTCCGGGCTCCTCCGGGCTGGGCAGGCGCGTCGGCGGGATGAGCTCACGGGAGGGGCGGCGGCAGCGCCCGCCCCCCGCGGGACGGGCCGGGGCGGAGCGGGGCCGGGCTGGAGAGCGGGGCGAGACTGAGCACGGCCGTGCCCTGTTGGCCGGGCTGGAGAGCGGGGCGAGACCGAGCACGGCCGTGCCCTGTCGGCCGGGCTGGAGTGCAGGGCGAGACCGAGCACGGCCGTGCCCTGTCGGCCGGGCTGGAGTGCAGGGCGAGACCGAGCACGGCCGTGCCCTGTCGGCCGGACCGAGGTCCTGCTCCACGAGCATCGGCCGTAGAACCCCGCAGAGCCCGGGCCGGGCCCGTGTGCTGCTCGGAGCGCCCCGCCATCCGTGCGCTCTGGCCGGCTGAACTCTGCTCCTGAGAGCCCACACGCACAGCTCGGGGCTGGGGGCTCCTGCCCCGAGCCCCGCACTGGAGGCCATCCACTTCCACCAAAGCAGTCTTCCATCAGGAATATGAAAGTAATCGCATCGGAGCTTATGAAAGCTAGACACGGCAAAAGATGAGTGGCATATAAATAATAAAAATACTATAAATAATAACGACAGATCTGGAACAGATTGCCCAGAGGGGTTGTGGAGTCTCCACAAGTGGTTGTATTCAAGAACCGTCTGGATACAATCCTGTACCATGTGCTCTGGGCGGACCCTGCTCGAGCAGGGAGATTGGACCAGATGACCCATCGTGGTCGCTTTCAAACGGACCCATTCTATGAGTCTGTGAAGATCTCAGACTGATCCAAGTTACTTTCTGAAACGGACCACGCAAGGCATTTCAGACAGCCAGATTAGAAACGCCAGGTGTAGGAACAAGGAGTGTGGCCCTGCCCAGAACACAGAAAAAACCAAACTGCGTCCTGGAAAGCAGCACCTTTGAAAGGGTTTGGGGTTGCCGTGGCAAAGTCACACAACATCAATGCTGCTGCCCCAAAAGAAGCCAGTGGGTTCTTTACCTGTACAAAGGAGGGATCAGCAAGCACGTGTAGAGGTGGCATTACCTCTGAATACAGCAGTGAACACCATTCCCAGTCTATCCATCCATATTTCCCAAGATACTGAAGAATGAGAGACTGCAGACGACATCCACAAAACCCACTGGAAGGCTGAAGATGATGCCAGGCAGCAAGAACATTAAAATATTTAGCTCTTCAAAAAGACAGCTCAGATGGCAGCTTATGAGAAAAAACCCGAGGTACTGGTAATTTTACTCTGGGGCACCCACAGTAACCCCAATGAGCTATACAAAAGTAGCCACCGAAGAGCATTATCTCTGGCTGGGAATGTCACATGTAGATAGATAACTGTGTTACATCAATGGGCTTAGCACTGAAGTGCCTGGTAATTTTAAGTATTAACTACGTTAAGTATAACATAGGTTTAGCAGTGGTGATCTGCATGCCATTGTTATGAACACATCAATCAAAAATATCAGCAGAAACACTCAGCTGACACGTTTTTCTCTCCCAACCTGAAGCTGCTTGCTTCTTCCACCCCAAGTATCTAATACTGCAGCTATTCCCTGCATAGAGGCCAAAGTGCTTAGCCTTGCTACACACAACCTCTGCAATTTCACGTAATTAAATACAAAAATTAATCCTCCTCACACCAAAAAAGGAAAATATAGGGACAATCCAAATTATATTTATAAATGGATAAATAAGGATTTGCTGTTTTATGTGCAAATTCATTGATTTTCATATGTAATTTGTCATGAAAACTAAATCTGAATTTAAGTGCAGAATTACAGTGCCAGAGTATTCCAGAACATTTTCATATGCAAGCGTTTCACAAAATGTCTTCCGATGTGTCTGTAAGGGGCACAGGGCAGTCCATGTGTGTGTTCAGAAAGAAGTGACAGGCTGATAGAGAAGCAGCACATTCCCTGCAGAACACTGGCCATAACTGCCTTGTTTGGTGTCAGAAGAGCAGAGGAACTGGAGACAAAGCCCTCAGGGTGACAAGAGCAACAGCAATTAGTGACATTACTCTTCTCTCACCATCATTTCAGCAGCTTGGTAGCTGATGATTACTTCCAAAACAAGGGGAGGATGCTGTGTGCATCTCAGCCAGCAGCACACGGTGTCTTTTCTCCAGTGAAGAATTCTCTTAATCGCATTCTTTTCCCTACATTTTGCCAGTGTGATGAGGCCTATATCTGAAAGTAAGGGAATTTTCCTTCTCAGAGGAAATGTCAAAGTTTGGGCAGCATTTTATGATTTTGTCTTTGTCTCTAGAATCTGAGACAAGAAACTGAGCTATGACTCCACTGTTGTGGGACCTATTCCTAAGCGGGTCCAGTGCTCGCACTCTCTTCCTCTAGATATGAACCCAAAAGTTTTGAAATAGTATTTATAGTCAACTGGATTTAGGTCCTGCTGCTTCACAGAAAAGCTCACAATCGATTCTAGTGCTTCCCTATTTGTCTCAGTAGAGCAATGCTTCTGATATCAGGAATGTAAAGATTTATGCTCTCATTGGCAGCTTCCTTTTGGGAAGAATTTAGCTCACAGCTGTTCTACTTTAACTGCTCTGCCCTCTGTTCCTTCCACTCATTTGTTCAGATGATTTATCCATTCCTAGCCACTGAAATTCTTCAGCACTTCCTTCTTCCTTCTCACAAAGGTTATGGCTCTCCTCATTCTTGCACTTATCACACAAGCTTCTAGTAGCTTTTTTATTTTAGGAAAACAGGAATCAGACCACACTGAAATATAATGGCAGCAATGTTCATTGTATTAACATATATGCTGGGGGTTAGAGAAATTAGAAATCAGACTTTCTCCCTTTTTCAGCTCAGCTTCAGTGTTGTTTATGCTAGTTCAGGCTTCTCATCTTAAACTACTATTCCAATTCTTGGTTTTGAAGGGTGCCTTCAAGGAAGGTAATTTGTAAATTTTAAAGGCTTCCATTCAAGGTAGATGCTTTTATCACACCAGATTCATTCTCATGCAACATAATAATTTGCTAGAAAATCCTCAATTTACTGATTTTAAGGCAGCAGGTTGTCGTGATTTTGCTCCCTCAACCCCCTTTCTTCACCCTCACCCCAGTGGAATGCAGAGGAGAATCAAATTAAAACTTGTATGTTGAGATAATAACAGTTTAAAAATTGAAAATAAAGTAACATACAGTAATAATGGTAAATAATAAAAAGGAAAAAAACAAGCGATGCCCAATGGAATTGCTCACAATTGGCTGAATTATACCAGATCCCCCCTTCCCAAACCTAGATAGGCTCTTCTGGGTACCTCCCCCAGTTTGGAGACTGGGAATGAAATTCTGTGGTATGGAATATTCCTTTGGTCTACTCGGGTCACCTGTCCCAGCTATGCTCCCTCCCAGTTTCCTTTGTGAACGTCCTCACTGGCAGAGCATGAGACGAGAAAAAAAAAGCCCTATTTGTGAGCTGTAAGCTTATTAGAACAGTGTATGCACTTCAGCAGAAGCATGCAGCATAGCCACTTCTGCCTGCCAAATTCCTGACTTCCTTACAGCCCAGGTCTGCAAAGTGTTAGGACATTCTACCACCTCCCCATCACCCCTTTTATTGTCCTTTTTATTAATTACAATTCAAGGATTCAAGACCAATGTTAGAACCAGCAGCTAGAATTTTTGAAATAATTGGAGGGCTCTTGTGACATATTTACAAATACTGTCTCCAGAAACCTCAACAGACTTTACTGGAGAAGAGTTCAAATGCACACACACCAGGGCCAAGCAACATGCCTTGGCTGGCACCTGTGAACAGCTTCAGCAAAATCAATCTAAATTTGTCTTTTTGACTTGTTTTACTTTTTATGCCTGAGATACACAGAACAAACCAAATTAAAAGTTTTCAAGTTCAGCTATTTTTCTAATAGATAACCTTACTTTTCATTATTTAATATTTCTTGATTGTAGCATATAAAGAACAAATATTTCAGGCTTATGTAGCTTAAAGATAGCTCAGTTTGCTCCAGCTCTTTAACTCTGAAAAAACATACTGAATGTGAAAAATTTAAACTAGAAGGAATTTAAGAAAGTTATGATCAATGAAAGTAGAAGGTTAGATTTAAATTTTAATATCAATCTTCATTTTCATGACTGTTCTATTTCAGAATGCATAATGAAATGCCAAATGCATATTTTGCAACTAAAATGATACCTATATATAAAACATCTTGTATCATAGCTTAACAAAAGTCTTAATCATTCCTCTATATAACTATAACTTCTGAATTGCTCTCCAGAAGTTAGCCCCAAATATAAAAGGAATACTCTGTGTATAGAGTCAGGTTCAGAAACTTCATCCCTGATGATAACTGTTGACTGGGGGATGCTATATCCAACTTTCTAATGTTGCCTGGCTCATAAAGCAATGACTTTGTTCTGAAGTGACCACATTCAGAAACATACTATGTCAGCATCTACAAACTGAGCAAATCATACTCAGTGTACCCAATACCAATACAGTCTGCACTTCCTTTTCTTGTGCTGCCTCATCTGTACCTGACTCCAGCTGGGAACCCAGAGACTGGAGGACGGGTAGGGAGTCACTTTTTGTTACCATGGAATTATGCCCATTGTATCTTCACAGCTCCTAGGTAGTCGTGACCCCCATGAAATACCAAGTAAATTAGATAAGCTAGATAGTTTTCATAAACTTGTCTGTTCTTTTTCTTTGAAACTTTTCCAGCAGATTAAAATATACCTCCTTAGCAGAAAACAGCTGTATTTCTGAGGGCAGCTCAGCAGGCAGAGCTGGAACAAGCTGTAGGCATACAGCAACCTCTTGTGGCAAATCTTGTACACATATAATAATTAATATCCCTTGATACTGCATAAGCTACTCTTGATATGAGTTACAGACGTCTATAAAATTGCTTTTTGGAGAATTGTTGGAGAATCCCTGTTAGCTGGACACTCAGCAATACTCAGACTTCAGAGCTGTGACAGTCCTCTTCAATTCCAGAATGAATTAAACATTTGTAGCCCATTACAAATGAAGTGTCGGACTGAAATTTCTGCTAATAATATAACCCAGAAGTTTTTCACTAAAATTGAGTAAAAGTGGCATAATGACCAGGAGTAGGATCTGTGGCCCTGTATGACAAGAACCATAAACATTCTGTAAAAGTGCACATCCCTCCAGCCACCTGACCAGCTGCAAATACCTGTCCTGCACAGGCTGAGGAGGAAAGGGCAGTGAGAAGGTGCAAGGAGGGAAGAGGAGGAATGACAACATGTGGAAACAAGAGTCCTCAACAACAGCAAGATTTCCCAAACCAAGAGGTGCCTTCCTAGGAACATGGCATGGGAATTTGGGAATTGCACACAACAGGAACAATACGAGTATGGCAGATGACACTGATTGGACCACTGATGTGTTTTTTTTTGTTTGTTTGTTTTTGTTTTGTTTTGTTGTTTTGGTTTTTTTTTACATTGTAGGAATATAGTCATCTATGCTGGAATTAAAGGTGAATTCAGTAAATTATTTAGCTTATGTATGTACCACTTTTGGGGCTTATACACCAGCAGAGGTTACTGTGCTTGAAATTATTTGCAGATTTATGCATACCACTTAGAGAGGAACAGGCTGGACAAGTACATCCTGGAACACACAGAGGCTTTAAACAACAGCTAATATTTGTTTATTAAAATTAAGTCTTGTGCTAGAGTTCTGTTTTATTGCAACTACCCAGTTTTGCCATGTGTAATTTCTTTGCCATTTCATCTGCTGCAGTTTCACACAAGAGTCAGGAATCCCATGGTCTCAGTTTCAGGCCTTGGTCTGTGCCCTGAACACTATATACTGTAACTCCTGCTAGACCAGTGACAAGCTGCACAGTCCCAAATTCCCAAGCAGTTCTGTCCAGCACCACCCAACCTAGGAGTGCCAAGTGCTTAAGGGTAGACACTCCTCCTTGCCCCAGAGGAAACTCCTCCCTGCAGAGAAGTCCAACAGAACATGTGTCTCAGGCCATCAAACAGCACATATGACATTACCAAGCTGACAAAGACATTGAACCAACCAACATGTACTGAAATCTCTTCACAGCTTTCATTATCCCTTGGTTTCCCATCTCTGTGAAGTATTTTGAGGGTTATTATAGCTACAGCAATAACAACTACATATTAACCAACCTTGCGTCCTCCAACATGGTGAAATGAAGATCAGCAGCAGAAATACTTTCCTGAAATCATGTCCTTCTTGCTGAATGTCTGCATTGTTTGAGATAGTCCATGAAAAGCCTGAAAACACTCTTCCTGCAGCGGTTTGATTTTCCTGGCAAACCTACTATATTTGTTCTTTATGTGCTGAATTTGGTGGCAATTCATATTTAAATAATGAAAGCTAAGTATTAAGGCTTGAACTAAGTAAAATAAACTCCCTGCAACAGAAGGCACAACAGCCTCATCACAGTGTCATCAACGATGGTGCAAACACAAACTGGACACCACCTGATAGCAGGACATGGAACAGAACACTTGCCAGAATTTCCTGCTTTGCAAGATTCATAGCAGAAGAGGAGATTGTACCTGCTCTACATTAAGCAAACCCATGAAGCAGAGCTTATCAAAACTAGACCTCCTACCTTCTTGTCTGGACCTGTTTTGACATGTGAAAGTTTTACCCAGGTAGTACCTGCAGATCCTTTCCATTGCAGCCTGCTCTGGCACGCCACTGGGCATTCCCCCACCGCCCTGCAGCAGTGCTGTGCATACACAGAGCCGGGTACTGATGCAGGGCACACCTGGATTTGTTGGGCTGGGAGGGCTAATGTAGCTCAGATACATGGGCTGAGCACAGCTGCAGAACTCCTGTTTGCCCACAGACACGGTCCTGCCAGAAACTCAAGTTACTGAATGTACCTACTTCCCCTCTGGGGGCTGCACTTGCCAAATGTGCACTGCACAGAGCAGTGCCCAGGGCTTTTTAACAGTTTAATAGTAATAAACTGTTCCATCCTTAGCAATCACTGTATGACCTGATTTATGCCACAAAAGGCATTTACTACAGCTCCCTTCTATACCAAGCACATCCCCCCTCCCTGAACATACTGTTTTAAACAGTTAAGTAACATTCAGCTTCATACAAAGTGTTGTTCATAAAGGCCTGCAGAATCAGGCCCTACAAATTTTCACTAGTTATTGATTTTCTTCAGAAACAAAAAGCAGAAAGATTAGAATTCTAAAGATTTCATTAATATTCTTTGTATAGGGAGCATGTATTGGCCATCAATACATTAGAGTGCACTGTGCTATTTTTGGCTTTGAGAGCACGGATAGTCAGTCATTTGACACATGGACAGCTTTGACTCAAGTCCTGTTTGTTCCCTAACATTCATATCAATATTCATTGCCATAGAGCCAGCCTGGGGAATAGAAGTGTGCTATAAAACATACAAAATCAGACTGTTTTCCAAATCCCATACCTACAACTTCAACACCCATAAAGTATATTGTTGCTGTTGTCCAGCATAACATTGAGAGTATTTCACAAATAGCTATCATTCAGTTATGGAACCAGAGATAAAAAACAGTTGTCTTCAAAGGAGAAGCACTATTTTAATTTCTTCTATTTATTCAAGGTGTAACCAAATTATTTATTGCATATGCTACTAATCATCACCTCCTGTGATCATAATTTAATCTTTAATCAACACAAGGGTATTTACATTTGATGTAAAATGGATGGATGGATGGATGGATGAAAAGATGCAGACATTAGTGTTAAATGGCAACACTTAACTCTGGGTAACCTTCGCAGGACCCCTTGATTTTAGAGGGAATATCTCATATGTTTGCAATAGCTTTCCACTGCAGTCATGTGGAAAATGCACTTTAAAAAGAATCCTCATTGACAGTGTAACCATTTTTTGAGTATCACCTTTCACATTAAGCATGAATTAAGTACACAATTTTTGTGTACAATTTCACTACTCTGGTTATGCCTGGAGCTGAAGCATATTTAGAACATGGGTAGGGTTGGGATAGATATAGTTAGGTTCCTCTCTTGAAAGGAGCAACCCAAGAAAAAATTCGATAGGCTGCAGAATGATCAATGGATCTATGCATGGGAAAGCCACTAAGATTTCAGTGTTTCATAGTCAAGCACAAAAGACTTGAAATTTTGTGCCAACAAAGGTGGGATTGCTGGTATAATGTTACTCTGGTTAAATCTGTTTTCGTTATATGCCTTTGGGACCACCATAATGTGGGACTAACATTTAAACTCAAGGTTGGTATTATTGAAACCAAAATAACTACCTACATCTGTCCAGTCAAAAAGGATGAGAAAATTTAATCCCCACAAATTTTTTAAATTGGACCATGTGACCATAAATGCAGATCAGCAAAAAGTGTTGCTTAATTGACCTTGGTTTCTTAAACAAATAGAACTAATAATGGAGGTTAATATTTCTACACTTAAATCAATGTGATCACCATTCTTAAGTGCTTCCCATGCAAGACAGTTAGCTTGGCTAACTGTGGGCAAATCCCCACTTCTCCAAAAGGAAAAAGAAGAGACGTGACTGGAACCACAGGGACTTGGGAGTTTTAAATTGTACAAATGCTGAACTACTTATAAATAACCTGAGCACAACCACAAGTGATTTAAGCAAATTGCAACACCCTCTGTCATCTTCTCTATCAGCATTAGAAACTAATCAATGGCTCTTATGTGATACATTGCCTCAGCAGGAAAGAATCAATGAGTGAGCGCACAGCTGATCCCAGAGGCACTTGGTGCAACCAAAGGTGAAGGTTCTTTGCCTCTTAGCTACGTCTGAGCTCAGTTGTGGATAGAATCAACAGCAGAAGCAGCAATTTTAAGAGAGGGTGAAGAAGGCACTTTTACCCACTGAACTTCAAAAAGTAATTTGGAATAATGATTGAATTTGCAAAGGAACTACAGCCTTGGTGGCATTTAGTCAGTTTTACCTATAATACCATCAACAGCACGCTGCTGGTGCTAATCCATATAGGATGCCTCTGTGTCCATGACTCAGCCACTGCACTAGGCCTGAATCATAATGCTACCCCAGGCATAGGACAAGGACCCATGGGGAATGGCAATCCATCAGTGCTAGCACATGCACTGCATGGGAACAGGGACTCACTCGTGCGCTAACACCAAAGCCCTGACATTTGTCTGGACCCAGAATAGTGTTTGTCATTTTGGAATCCATCCTGATGAAGCTCATGAACCTGTACTTTTATATACTTGAAAACAACGTGCTTATATGAGAACACTCTGCGGCTTCATAGTTGTAGATAACCTTATTGTAGATACAGATAATTAGTCTAATGTTTGTGTTAATAATTACACCAAAATCGATGGGTGGGATTTCAGTTATTCAGCTTCTGTCACATTTTATCAGCTATTGCAGTATAATTATATGCTGATTCAAGACCTGCTGCCCTTTAGTAAGGAAAATTATTATAGCATCATGAGCTGCAACAACTACTGAAACAAGCTCAGAAGAATGGATAAAATACTTTGATTTCTGTCCATCATGATGTGGAAAGCACACAAGGGTTGGAACAAGTGAAGTGAGAAAGAGCACATGGATAGTGGAACACTTTTCAGATGGTCACTTACCATCACTACAGGGAGTTTAAATGAGATGTATTACCTTGTTGTTCTCCTAATACTACCCCTCTTATATTTTGTCTTAATTGCAGCACTATGTATTTGCACTTGGGAAATCACGAAGCAATTGACTTAGGTCCTGTCAGCCCTGTGGTTCCTTTCATGAAAATATGTGATAGTTCCAAAGTGAGATTTATGATATGCATAAGAAGAATCATACATATGGAAGTGGGGAATTGATGAATAACAGGAGCAAAGTTCCAAATATGATAGAGAACAAAGCAATAGGAGAAACAGCCACAGGAATGTAGAAAACAGAAAATTTATGTCCTAGGTCCTTGAAGGGGACAGAATAAAAAGATCACACCCTTCTTATTCAGGACCTTATTATGATGGGCCAACAAACCCCCCGGTCTGACTGTTTCTGTGGTGAGAACTTGCCCATGCCATGAACTTTCCTCATTATATCGTAATTAAAATAGTAAAAAGCACATCCTTAGCTCAGCCCCCTCTGCCCACCAAGAGCCCACTGCTTACTGAGCACATACCATGACTTCTTGGAACACTATACCTTGAGACTGAAACAGAGAGGAGAAGCTAACAGCAACTTAACCATGGAGTGAAGTAAGATCTGCTTGACCTGAGACTGTAACCTATAGGTGTGCCTGCCTTGTCTGTCTCCGTGCCAGCTCTGACAATTCACCACCCAGCACTCCCTTCTGCATACAACTAGACATAAATCAAAAACCTCCACTCTGTATGGGGATCAATTTCTTGCACACCAAAAAAGTGAAAGAACCAGTTTTGGGACAATACTCTTCTGCAATCACTACCATAAAAAAAAAAATATAGTCATAGCAGAATTAAATTCAGAATCAGTGGAGCTCCACAACCAAATCTCAATAGCAGGACATTATTTATTATCCTCTAGCTCTCTCTATTGTCCCTGGGGTCACTGCAAGCAGGTGATGGCTCAAGGACATTGCCTGGACTGGGATTTACACTTGTTCCTCCCCCTTTTTAAGCTTGACCCTTCACATCCCTACTATTACCAGTCAGTGCTAAGTCTCATACCCCATTCTACCAACTCTAACTCCAAACTGCAGTCACAGCATTCTCTGCACCTTGTCTCCTCCCTGCTACCTGCCCTCCTATGCCAAGGGTTCAGCTCCAAGTCAGGTACTTCCTTCATTCAGCCACCCCAAATAGGTTCAAATAGACTGTTTCCACTGAGTTCTTCCTGCTTGCTGCATCCCTGCAGAGGAGCTGGGTTTTCTTACAGAAAGAAATGCAAGTGAAAAATACTTCTTTCATTGCACTGGAAACCTTCCCAGGACTTTGTGAATTACTTATCATGCAGCAAGTCTCAGGCATGCATTAACCATGGAAAACCTCAGGTTCAACTGAATGAAGCCCCATGTCTCAGTCATGACCCGCTTTCTTAGAATCAAGTTCACATCAGCTTTGCTACCATTAAACTAAAAAAAAACCCAAAACAACAGGGCTGACAGTTTCCATTCCTACACTCAAAACTCACACAGTAAGTGAAACTTAGACTTTTTGGCATTCAGTAATTACTATATACCAGTAACAGGTTAGACAGAAGCCATGATATTGTAATAAATCCTAAGTACATTTAGTAACTCTTCTTATATTTTATTGTCAGTAACAGAAACACAGCAAGATACAAGGCACATAGCTTTTGAGCACTTCACCACAGCGTGCTAAGTGCTATATGAAATAGAAACTCACTTTTAAGTAAACATAAGTATTTCAATGATTATCTTAACATTTCCGTGGCTGTTGAATAATGTAAATTCTTTTAGGCAATATGAACTTCTCCAAAGTAGGCTGCGGCTTTTGGTGAGCCACTTGTAATGCTGCTGCATGGATTTTGTGGCTCATCTGTAACATTAAAGGGGGAAGAAAAAAAGTTGTGATAGAATATAGATTTTCAGCTATTCTCTTTCTGTATTTCATCCTATTAAAGTAGTTTAAAAGAAGCAGTAAAACCTAAACCCACAAAAAGTTCAAGTCATTAATACACACAATCACAGTAACTCGGCATATTTAGTTATAATTTCTGTTTTCAAAGTGACATTAGTCTGACTTCCTTTAGGGAATTTTTGAATCTTTTTTTCTTCCCTTGTTTAGCAGTTCATAGAATGAGCTTCCAAGATAAGGAAAACACAGCAAATAATCAGTATGCCAGAGTTAACAGTAAGTTGAATCAAATTCTTATTTTCCCAGGTTCAAAATCATCATTATTACAGTAGATAATTATCACATTCTAAAATAGCAAGGAAGCTTTATATACAAGATTCTGGAAACCAACAGGAGAAGGAAACAGTGGGTCAGAACAGAGGAGATGAGGACAGATGGAAGAGAAAGAGGATGAGTTGTATCTGTTCTCCTTAAAAAAGTCTAAGCAGAAATTCAAGATTTACAGGCTAAAGATATAAACACAAGTGTTGATAAAAGGCTTGTGTTGCAAATATGCAACTGATGTTTTATTGAGCTCTAGGGACGAGGAACCTAGAGAGATAACTATCAGATCTTCAGATTACCATGCAAACCAAAGAGCTGCTTCTAAAGTCAGCTCTTCCAAAGGGCAGGTGTGAGTCTGCACCAGCAGCCTGAGACACAGGGCAGGAGCTGTAAGCATGTGATAAACAGAAGGGTCCATTAGCAGCTGTGGGATACAAGATTTTGCAGGATCCCATGTTATTCCTAAGAGACAAGTCAAAAGGTTCTTGACTGAGTGATGTCAGGCCTCAGATGAAACAGCAAGATATGGGGCAGCAGTAGGACATGATGTGCTTGTTGTCTCAGAGATCATTCACAGAGCAGGACATTGGATCACCATCCTGGTGTCCCCTGCCCCTGCCAGTCATGCCACCTCCCTCCCTCAAACAGCTCTGTATTTTTGCTGGACCATTACAAAAGTTGGATTCCCACAGTGGGATAAAGCACTGAAGACAAGGTTTTGTTCTGCACTGTAATCCCAGTTCAGCCAGACACATGCTGCTGGTAATTCTTCCCCATATTTCACTAAAGCTAATGCATCAAGCCACTTCACAAGCAGGACACACCTCACTGTCTGGCTGTGCTTCTCTCTACAGGTATGCACAACTACCCAGGGCACGGCGCAGTAACTGGGAGAGGAATCAGTAAGGAGAGAAGACCAGGTAATTTCTGGCCATCTAGCAGCTCAGCCACACAACCACTACAGAAACAAATCATCCCAAGAACATTTAGTGGCAGATGAAAAACCTGCAACTCCCAGACACCAGTTTAAGGAAAGTTCACTTTTTAACTTTTTTTTCATGTTTAGATTTATGAAGAAACACTGAGTTTTTCTTCCAGACTTACTTTGTTCAGTGCTTCTGCTACCAAGACACCCATGTTCTGAGGTTTTGCAAAACTGACAATAGCACTGTAAAGCAGAAGAAAAACGTGTTTAGTATTTCCATCTCACAGAAACACTTGAGCACTTGTCACTTTCATTTTCCAGACTTCATACAGAACATTTTGCAATATAAATTTAGGGTTTGGAGCTAAGTCTTTTCATCACATTGAAAACTATATAATATCAAAAAGGGCATGGTGTTTCAGAATGGAACAACAGAAAATCTGTGTGACATGCTATTTTATTCAGATATACAAAAACACTGTGTAAGAAATATCCTTGACTATCTCAAAAAGGATTTTTTTTTTTTGTACACTGAAATAACTTGTCAGAAGCTGAGGAGTTATACCCTGATCTACAAAAAGTTTTTTTGATTTCAACCCAGACACAAGAAAAAAAAATCACCCTCTGCTTTTGGAGAGTGTTTCCTCTCACAGCAACTATTTGTCAAGCAAGAACTTCTTTTTCACAAGATTATCCCATTAAATTCTCCATATTCTAGTGAATAACACCATGTTACCAATATTCCACAAATAAACAAATCTGTGGATATGAAATTACTTCAACAACAGGAAGAACTTCAGACAGCACATTCTTCTGATGATACTATTACATCCACTGACACATCTGTAGCTTAAAATGGAGTAGGGAAAAATCATAAACCCCAAACACCATAAACATGACCCTTGAAAAAGCAGATATTGCTTTAATGAAGTTAATGATTCTGTGGATCAGGCAAGACATTCCTACTGACATTTCAATTTACCAATCAACAGTTTGCTACACTGACAAATATAAGTTATTTAAGATCTGTTTATACCATCGAGTAACTATGACTATGGAAAAGACAGCTGCAAAATTACACCCAGACAATTGGTGACAAGTGAAAATAAAAAGTTTCTAATCCCAGAAGAAAACAACAACAAATAAAAAACTTCAGGAACATCACAAGTCTTTCAGATTTTACTGTCATATCCTTATATTGGTTGACTTAACTTTTTGTTAAGTGACATTGAAGAAAAGTTCGTGAATTTAACAAAAATGTTCAGTCTTTGAAAAAGCTGCAAGAAAATACTTGTTTAAACGACTACATCAACTGGTTGCTGTTACTTTATTCAAAACAGAAGCATGCCTTCATTTCTGGGGCAAAACAGCTTGATTAACCTTATAAAGTAGCAAACAGCAAAAGCCAAATTAGATTTTAGACTGAAATAGGGGGTATAGCCTATACAGGAGATAAGACTCTTCCTTGGGGGTAGCTGATGTGAGTTTAATTTCCTTCAGAATGTGGACAGCCTAAAGTTCATTCCTACTTCACTGGAAACTGTTTGGAAATAACTGTACTGGAAATTACTCCTTTATTAGGCAGAGGTATGCAATATATTGTTTTAATTTCTGTTCCATAAAACATGACAATAGAGACGAGATTCAGCCTTTGCCTTTCATTGCAAGGCACTGTCCTTGGGTTTTGAAGTTGTTGGGTTTTGGAGTTTTTTAAAATCAATACTTACTTCAATATCAGCATTGTAATTGCACAAGTTAATTTAAGAATTAAACTCTTGTAGAATAAGAGTTTTCTTTGTTTTCAAAGATCATTACCTATGAACTTGAGCTACAGGGCAGGGGTGAACAGGCCCTGCATTGTAATACCTTGACTTTTCTTTTCCTGGAGGTTTAGTACTTTTCTCAACAGGTCCATTTTCTTGCTTTTTAGACACTCTCATACCTCCAGCTTTAACTGCAAGAAGAAAGTGAAATGTAAGTAAAAGCAGCTACAGAATTACATATCACATTACATACCCAAGAAGAGAATACTTTTTCTCCAGAAAACCATTAACCAGAAATAATCTTTCAGTATTTAACTCCATGCCTTACTTGTACACACACATAAACAGGAGTAGCCAAAGAGGTGCAGCAAAGGCTTTAAAATTCTGTGTTGTGGCAGACTCAAATCAACTTCCAGATACCAAAAATCAAGGAATCAGAGTGGTTTCAGGCACTGCTACATATATTAAACCTTAACACCTTATTATGTTAATATGCATTCTTCCCCAGAAATTATTACATCTCACACTTGTATTTTAAAAACAAAAATGAAAACCAAACCACCACCACTTTCAGGATTTTGAACAATGTGACTAACAGCAATAAGGGTTTCATGATTAGTTCAGGGTATTCCAGAATAAATCTAATAATGCAGATAAGAGCCAGATGCATACTCATCTTGTGTTCCAACATGGTTAGTTATATTTTATTAACATATCTGCCAATCAAAACTAAATAGCACTAATTAAGCTACAGGTGACCTAACAACAACAATTTACATTCTGAAGCATGTCTGAAAACTGAATTCTGAACAAAGAACATGTAAAGTTATCTAAAACATTCTCTTAAATACTTTCTCTCTCTTCAGGAGAGCATTTTAAGTTTTAAAACTGTGAGTAAGTAAGAAAGAACAACCTTAGTGTTCTTTTCTCATGCTGTTGAACAAGTTGCTTCTCCTCTCAGCAAGACTCCTATTCTGATCGTGAACAATCAAGGCAAGAGTTTAAATTTGGGGGCAGGAGAGAATAGGGAATGGGGAAAGATTTCTAGAATGACTCAACTAGCTAGCATGGGAAATGCATTTGTATCCATCTGTAACTAACACCCATTGTCTACCAAATCTGACTCCTGACCTTGTATTTCTTGATTGTGGGTTTATTTTAAAAACAAAAATTCTCCCTCAGTCATGTCGAAAGCAGCACTACAATATCAGAGTTATGCTATAGCTAGACTTGGCTTTTCTTCTCTTTATAAAATGACATAATACAGTTAATTACACTGCTGCACAAGCAGCAAATTCTTTGCACAATCATCTTACAGCTGCAAATATGCTGGAGACCTAGACTGAACTTAATCCTTCTGGCAGCCTACCTGCAAAATGAAAAGTATCTGAAATGAAAGTTTCAACCGTTTGTTTCCAAATATCTACCAGTAAAGAGAATTGAGATTCTAAACACCCTCAACTCACAAGGTGTGAAACTTCCTTGTCTTTGAGGCATCTTCAAATCTTCAAACTAGGATGACAAGGTATGTAAAAAAACCAAACCAAACCAAAAAAACCCAAACCAAATATCAACAACAACAAACCAGATCACACAAAAAAAGTCCTGGCATCTTTCAAGACGTCTTCTTGACATCATTTCTCTTTATATAAATTCACCCAGAACCCCAATGCAAGTTATCCCAGGTGTTCTCCCACAGATTTTAGGCTCTGGTCTTTTTAGGAACTAGCCAAACCACAAACAGGAAAATCACTAAAATTTTGGATTTAGGTAAAAAAAAAAGGTAACTGAACCTAGACCCACAACTTTTGGTTTGGGAACTTCCCTCACATGCACGACTGGCAATTTCTAAATACAAGCATTGTTTCTAGTTTTAATTTAGCAGGACAAGGAGATCCAGACAAAGGCAGACATTTTAACACTATGAGGCTTTACACAAAGCACAACGGGAGCTAGGCAAGGAGGAGACACCCAACACGGGAAGAGATACTGAAGCATGGAGAGTCTGGAATTGTGTCTATTACCAATAGGCCCACAAAACAATGCTATCTAGAGTGATTAAAAATAACCCGTCTTCCTTCCTATCTCTGCACTGACTTGAAACTAGCCACTAGGAACAGCTGTCCCACCTGCTCACACACATCCATGGTGGGGGAAGAGTTAAACACAGATGCATCTGGGGTGCACCACAAAGCTGTTTTGTAATTTGCTTTCCAAAGCAATAGAGAAGTATATCAAACTTTTAATACAGAGCTCAATTTTTTTATTTTTATAAGTGACCTGTTAGCCATTTAATCTAACAGTTAAGTGACAAAATCTTTTCTATTTTCCATTTTTTAAAAAACATGTATTTTAAAAATAAAACAAGAAAGGAAGGAGGCACATTCCCTTTTATGCTCTCCTCTCCAAAAAAAAAAAAAATCCCAACAACAAAAAAACTCAAACAAGAAAACCACACAAAAACAAACCAAGCAAAAACAAAGATAGCTTGGCTGAATACTGGTCAGAATAAAGACGCCCACCTGAACTTCAGTCACTAAGTACATGGTTGAAACCACTTATTCTGCTACCTCCATGCCAAGCTGGTCCCCACTGCAGTCACACATAAGCTTCACCAAGACCTGCAAGTCTACAAGTTACAGTATAGTTTACTATCACAAACAGATAGTTTACTATCATGCAAGTTCAGAAAGACCAGTACCTCCTCCAGGTCACTGACTGCAGTGGTTTAAAAGCCCTTTCAGGTACAGCTCAACTGTCCCTGACACACACACATAAAAATCCAAGAATGGATTAGAGACAAGCTGAAAAAAATTATTTACATCCCAAATTCATGTTAAAGCATGCTAAAAAAAACCTCCTAACAAAAAATATTTTCAAGAAAACAAAACAATTCTTAGAGGTATGGGGAGACACACAAGTATGTGCTCCTTAAGCACTAGCTGCTCCTAATAAACCGAGGTGAAGCCCTAACTGGTTTAAAGCCTTGTAGTGACGGCTCCTCAAGGGAGGGCCCAGGAGCTGCTTTCACTGTATGCATTTACATGCTCCCCCAACAAATACAGGCGCTACTACTCTCGCTACTATACTCTTAAAATCCCAGTACTACATCCTTACAGCCGATGCCACACGGGCAGAGCGGCGGCTGGAACAGTAGGCTGCTCAAAGGCTGCCTCACAGAGAGATATATCAGGGCAGGGTGGTCTTGGTGGAGTGGAAGTAAATTCTTCACATTACTACAGGAGGCGAGGGATACGGCTGCAAGATTAAACACAGACATTTAATTGAACATGAACAACCCATTTCTCTCGCTATCCCTCAATAACTCGTTCGCGATCACTGAGCGGCACCAGCCCCGCACCTGCCGACCGAGCGCACCCTTGATGGGGCGGCTGCGGGACCCGCTGGGCCGAGCGGGCCGCGCACCACAGACCCGCCTCCACCATTCCCGGTCCCACACTGCCGCTCCTCTCCGCGGAGCAGCTGCATCTGTGGGGGACAGTGCGGCGGCAGAGCCCCTCACTCCGCGCCCGGAGCGGCCCCAGCCCCTACCTGCGGGATGGCGCCGGCCCGGTGGGATACCCCTCCTTAGCGCCATGGTGGGAGCGGGAGCGCCGAGAACCGAGCAGGGTAGGGCAGGGCAGGAGCACGGAACCGCGCTGGAAACCGCGAACCGACCCGAGCGGCAGCGCCCTATGTGGTTCGGGGCGGGACGTGGTCGTGAGAGGCGGGGAGTGGTGTGAGAGGAGGTGTGAGGAGCGGAGGGCGGTGTGAGGGGCGGGGAGTGGTGTGAGAGGAGGTGTGAGGAGCGGGGGGCGGTGTGAGGGCGGTGTGAGGGGCGGGGAGCGATGTGAGGGCGGTGTGAGGGGTAGGGAGCGGTGTGAGGGCGGTGTGAGGGGTGGGGAGCGGTGTGAGGGCGGTGTGAAGGATAGGGAGCGGTGTGAGGGCGGTGTGAGGGGTGGGGAGCGGTGTGAGGGCGGTGTGAGGGGTGGGGAGCGGTGTGAGAGGTGTGAGGGGTAGGGAGCGGTGTGAGGGCGGTGTGAGGGGTAGGGAGCGGTGTGAGGGCGGTGTGAGGGGTAGGGAGCGGTGTGAGGGGTAGGGAGCGGTGTGAGACGTGGGGAGCGGTGTGAGGGCGGTGTGAGGGGTAGGGAGCGGTGTGAGGGCGGTGTGAGGGGTAGGGAGCGGTGTGAGGGCGGTGTGAGGGATAGGGAGCGGTGTGAGAGGTGTGAGGGGTAGGGAGCGGTGTGAGGGCGGTGTGAGAGGCTGAGAGCGGTGTGAGGGCGGTGTGAGGGGCGGGGAGTGGTGTGAGAGGAGGCGTGCGGAGCGCGGGGCGGTGTGAGGGCGGTGTGAGGGGTAGGGAGCGGTGTGAGGGGTAGGGAGCGGTGTGAGAGGTGTGAGGGGTAGGGAGCGGTGTGAGGGATAGGGAGCGGTGTGAGGGCGGTGTGAGAGGCGGGCAGTGGTGTGAGAGGAGGCGTGCGGAGCGCGGGGCGGTGTGAGGGCGGTGTGAGGGGCAGGGAGCGGTGTGAGGGCGGTGTGAGGGGTAGGGAGCGGTGTGAGGGCGGTGTGAGGGGTAGGGAGCGGTGGGAGAGGTGTGAGGGGTAGGGAGCGGTGTGAGGGCGGTGTGAGGGATAGGGAGCGGTGTGAGGGCGGTGTGAGGGATAGGGAGCGGTGTGAGGGCGGTATGAGAGGCGGGCAGTGGTGTGAGAGGAGGCGTGCGGAGCGCGGGGCGGTGTGAGGGGCGGGGAGCGGTGTGAGGGGCAGGGGCATTTAAAAACCATTGCTTAAGATTGAAAGGACTTGATTTAGTGAGGTAAATCTTACCTTCTTCAATCAGTAGTGTCTGCTTGAGACAAGTAAAATATTGTCATTCTCTTGCCCTCTTTAAAAAAATGCATGACCTTAATAAACATTGACGTTTTACACAAGGTAGTAGAAACACAACTGAAAGTAGATACAGCTAATCTGAAATTATTTACTGTAAAAACTCCTCAACATTTTAATTTTCAGTATTTAAAATTACAAAAAAAAAAAATTCTCTTTTAATGTTTACCATCTATGTTGTAAACTGTGCTATGGATGAAGAAATCTTGATGACAAAAGTTGTCAGTTTCTGAACCTGAAATCGTTTCGTATCGAACCTGATACGTTTCGTATCACGACAGCGGTATCCCCGGGGCTGTAGGAGGATGAGGAAGGGCAGGGCGGCAGAGGAGGGGTCTGAGGCGTTCTTACAGCGTTCCAAGGGGATGTGTGTGCGCTCCGGGGAGTGAGACAGCGCGGCAGCAGCAGCGCAGCACGACCGGCGCTGGCTCTTCTGTTGCCCGCGGCGCTCGGCGGCTGGAGGAGGCGGCTGCTCGCGGTGCCTGCCTCAGGGAGCGCGGCCCCGCCTCGGGGAGCGCGGCCCCGCCTCGGGGAGCGCGGCCCCGCCTCGGGGAGCGCGGCCCCGCCTCGGGGAGCGCGGCCCCGCCTCGGGGAGCGCGGCCCCGCCTCGGGGAGCGCGGCCCCGCCTCGGGGAGCGCGGCCCCGCCTCGGGGAGCGCGGCCCCGCCTGTGCTGCCCGCCCGCCCTGCGCTGCTGGGCCCGGCTGCGGGCGGCTCATGCGACCGTCAGGCGTAGTGTCAAAAAGATGTTCTTACATTGCTGTAAACATGTTCTGCTTTGCTGTGCTAAAGCATTTCATCACAAAAATCAGCTCTTTTAGGGATTCTGAAAGCAAAACATGAAAGAAGAAAAAAATTAGTTAGTCTTGTAATTATTTGGAATTGTCTTTAATTTGATCTCAATGATTAAAAAAAAAAAAAGGAGAGAGGGAATGTAAAAATAGGATGTGATTAAGTGGAATCTAAAGAAAGGGGAAATTAAGTAAAAAAAAAAAAAAAAAAGAAATGGAAGATAAAATAGACTAAGAAACCAGTAGGTATTTATAGCACAACAACCATCTTATGGGTAGCTACTATTGGCTTGGATCTTTAAAGGAGAAAAAAATGAAAGGACATCCAGTCTAAACTAGATCTCTCTGATGTTTAATTCTGTATGTATGAGGCAGGAAATAGTTTTAAAAAGCAACAATTTCCTCCCCAGAGAAACAGCTTACTTTGCAAATCTTAAAGTCAATAATGCTGCATGTCTCTGCCCACAAAGATTTAGCCTGAAGTGGATGGTGGCAATTTTGATTGGGGAAATAAATTCAGGTAAAATGATCTGCAGAAGGCAGAACAAAAGAAGACTACTCTGAAGTACTTGGTCAGTAGTAAGGGGTTTTAATATTCACGTTACTCTGCCTCAGCAGAGAAATGCTGATTTTTCAGTTTATGTACCTGAGCTGTTTGTTACTGCACAGATTGGAGAGGTGAAGTTTCATTACTTACCACATAAGGCAGTCCTGTAGTGCAGCTTTGGTGTGCTGCCTAAAGCAATAAAAATGATAAGGTTTAGTGCCATTGTACATCTGTTCTAGGAATTCTTGGGACAAGCATGGGAACTTGGTTTAAATAAGAAATTGTAAGTTCATGTTGACTTCTTATTATATTAAATATAATACACCGTTTTAAAAATTTTTCTTCCACCCTCTTTACTTCATTTCCTCTGTCACTTCTTATATCTTTAAAGAAGAACCTGTTGTGTATGGAAACCCTATTTATGTAGTACTTGTTGGAGCACCTTATTCTTGACAAGCAGCCCTTGGCACTACCTCAACAATGCCACAGCACCACCTTAGATTTGTAAACCAGATTTAATGATTTCATTTATTTAGACTTCTTTCTGTTTTCATTTAGATCTTTTACCTGTTGGAAATTATTACACTGGTTTGTCTGGGTAAGAAGAATCAGCAAGAGAATAATCCTTCTGTGGCCATGGGATAGTGCAGTTGAAATCTCTTGCTTTTCCTGCCATCCTCAGTCCCATTTCCCCATCACACAAATATTAGACTTCAGAGATGTTCATCTGATGCTGGGGTTAGATTTATTTTAATCATAGTAATTTGTGAATGTCTGAATTACAAATGAATTTATATTGTAATGGTTCTATGTATTTTCAGAATGAGTTTTTCCCCGTAACAGAGGCAGATGTGGGAAAGCCTGGGGACAGACACAGAATTTTAATTGTGATAAAGAGACAATAGTCATAGAAAATTTTCCTGAGTGTGAGAATACTTTCAGCATTCTGGAACTCTTCCTATTTCCTGGCAATTTCTCATTTATAATCTACATTCTACAGGCAGGTTATTAGCTGATTGCAAAGTTTGAAAAGTCACTTGGCAGGAACAAAAATCACCGTGTTCCCAAGCAGACTGTCTGCTCTAATCCAGCTGACAGCTATTAGCATAATTATACACCAGACTTAGTCCACATCTAAAACAAGCAGTTAGCATGCAGACATATGGAATACCTTCCTTATGTGTCATATTTTAAGTCTGATCTCTCTGTTGTTTTAATCTATTCCTCATGACTCTGCAGTATTTTCCCTTTTCTGTCTTATTTCCAGTATTGCTTGTTTTCAAATGTCAGAATTACTAAATTGTGGCTACTGATATAAACTGATACTGGTTTTACATCTGGCAACTGAATGGTGAAATACTACTGCTGTTTTATTAAGCTCATTGACAGGTAGGCAATACCTTCATTTTTCATCATTTTTCAGATGAGTCAATATACCTGGTTTTAGATGCTCCAGGAGCCCAACGGAGACAACAAATATTCTAGGGCAGGTATATAGCTTATTTTTTATTAATACATGCTTCAACTTCCCCCACCCTTGGTTTTATTTTCTGTTTTATGGTAGTTCAGCACAAGTTAATAATGGTAGAGAGATCATCTGTGTTAAGTGTCTAAAGCAAGGAGAAGTGAAAGCAGCCATATTTTCAGTGGGGTTCGTATTGATATAACTAGTGCATATAGTATGTATTTGACAAAATCTGGAGGATAAGTCTTGCTTCACGTCTGTAAAGCTTGCCTGTTTCTTGCAGGAAACCTGATAAGTTCAGGTCCTGGCTCTGATCCGGTTGCTTCTCAGACTAAAAGAAAGAGAAAAAGAAGTCTCCAGGCTGGAAGGTGCTGGAAGGTAAGGGGCAACATTATTAAGCAGAGGAACCTTACTGGCTGATTTTAATTACAGATTTTTATTTTATTTTATTTTTTGTCACAGAATGACTAAAAAGATACACCTTTGGTATCACGTTTTATCCACCTGAAGTGCCCAGGTTTAAAAAAGTATTGCCGGGCAGTGGAATAAGTGGGTAAATTCTAAAGAATAAGGTTGTAACATACTTAGACAGAGGCCTTTGGAATTTCATCCTAATGGAGATCAGTTTCTTCTCAAAGTGCAGTTGCTTTTTGGCAATGAATAGGCAGAGTTCATTCCACAGTCTTTCTGACTTTGAGTCCTAGCTGGAAATCAGCGCATTACAAATCCTGCTTCTTGTCTTATTCTTTTACATATAATTCGTATAACATTGAACAGACCAGAAGATGTTGTTGTATTGTTTCATACAATAAAATGGTATGTATAAAGGTATTTGCTAATATCTGGGGTGCCCTGAAGCAGTAAGGAGATATGGTGCCTGATAGCGTTGGCCTGCTCTAGGAGTAGTGCTGCTCAGTGAACCAGCTGACCCTGACAAGCTGATGCAGCCCCTCGGATGTCTGAGGAAATGCTCCTGCTGCAGTCTCCCAAAGGGACGCCTGCTGTGTTTTATACAGCACTGTCCATTTCTACTGGAGTGACAATGAGCGTACTGCACACTAAGTCTTCAGTGACATGGCTCATACAAACAATTTACACAACAGTTATTCCTTGTCTGTGGAATGTAGTTAAAAACAAAAAGAGTGAAATTGAGAAAGAATATTGAGGAATTAATCACATTGAGGCAAGCTCTACGGGGGGATGTGAGGACAAGTATCAGAACAGGAATACTTATCAGAGTTTTAAAAGGAGAATGCAACAGTTTCTTCACAGATACCATCATATACCATTCCATTGTTGAACATGTCATACTGAGTGTGATAAACAGAGAGCTTTTGGTTTTCTTTCTATGTTTAAAGCATTTCTTTCTGTTAAAACCAAATGAAAAGTCAATTCAACTCCTACACATTATTTAAAGATACTGGGAATGCTGCCACAGAATGAGGGCAGGCAAGTTAATGTGGACGGCTGAAATGTTGTTTGTAGTCCTTCTAAACACAACCCAGGACTCAGCACAGCAGTGTTCCCTGGGCAGGTTCCCTGGGCTAGTAAATGGCAAAAATAGAAAATTCCTGCTCCTGTGGTTAGTCTGCAAAGTGGGTGTAAAAAATGCAATGGGTGCAGCAGCAGAATAAGCAGCAAAGGCCAGCACAGCTGTCAAACCACCCACAGGTTACTGTCCAACCACAACCATCCTGCCACGGGAAGAAACAAGGTCGACCTTCCACATTATTTAATTGTGATGTAATTATCAACTCTACTCTGAATTAAAATGCCATAAACCAAGCCAAATAAATATTACACTTTTTTTTATGGAGCAAAAACCTTAATAGGAACAAAAAGAAAACTCATATTTTTTGAAAACGCATGCATCTTAAACTAGTGAATGCGCTGTAAGTTGTATGCATCTCAATACAAAATATGTAGAATCTCTAATAAAGTAGTGATGCCTTTGGATAACAGAACTCATGAATATCACTTTGATGCTAATTGTGAGCTATGGGAACTGACAATGGTCAAATAAGAGACTTTTAGGCTTCAGGCATTAGCTTGAGCCTGTGTGAAACTAATTCTCACTCTGGCCTGAGAAATCATAAGGAAGAATCCAAACAGTCCTCGGAGAAGGAATACCTTTGCTGGTATTGTTTGGATCCTTGTTGCTTACTTGCAAGAAACAGTCAAAGGGTGTAGTTCCGAATTGTCCAGTGATGGTGATATGTTGGTTTAATGACCAATGAGAGTTTTACCTCTCGCACCTGTCTATAAAAGAAAATCAGGAATAATAAAACTGGCTCTCTTGTGCAACCCAGAAGAGAGTCAGTGTTGTGCTTCACCGTTCCTGGTGTGGCAGTGAGCAGATAAAGAACCTTGCTGCAGATTTCTGCCTTCCAGGCAGACGGTCACTTTTCCCCCCTCCATGGTGGTGTTTGCAGAGGTTTCCAAGTGGGGCAGCCAGCACTGAGTCCTTCCCTCACCTTTACCTGATGGCCACAAATGAATCCCTGCACTCTGTAATGGGAAATGAGCGACTTTCCAGCACGTCTCAGTGACAGCTTTCCCCTAGTGCCTGCTGTTGTTGACAGCTACAGGAATCCACTTGTAGCTACTAAGTCATGTTTGCCTTGTTTTTAAAAAAGTTTATTAATGTTTAAATTACCTTTTGTGAGAGTGGTAGTTTGACATTAATTGACATTTAGGGAAAGAAGTAAGAAAGTTAGTCTTTGATACAGTAACTCAAACGCAGAATGCATGCTTGAGTACCGTCCTTGGCTGAGATAGACTCTCTTCAAGTCTGTTTACTCTGATAGAAAAACTCATTAGCCTTTTCCCAGTGTTCTCAATCCTTCTTCAGGATACTGGAAACCCCTGAAAACCCAAGGAAAATGCAGTGATGCAGAGCAATCACGCTGGTTACAAACAGGGTACAGATAACAGACTGTACAGCACAGGAGAGTTTGTGATTTAGTTACTTAAAATAATTAAACATTTTTATTAGAAAGAAATCCAAGCAGAATATAGTCAGAATGAAGACCATCATTTCTAGGACAGCAAGGTGACCTCAATTTCCTTGAGAGAGCAAGGGGAGGGGTAGAGGAGTGATGGAAAGAAAACAGGCTAGAGTTCTGAAGTATCTTGGATAGCCAATATCAAGAGTAAAAACCCAAGTCTGAGGAATCTTGGTAGGAAGGTGCTGGATTTAGCACACTCTGGGCTGCCAGCCTGACACACTGGGGACGTTTCCACTGGAAAGAGCTGGGAAAATGGCCCAAATGTTTTGATATGTTTAACCTGCTAAAGAACATGCAATTAGACTTCATTTTCATGGTATTTGTTTCTGAATATCACACACAGAAAATAATGAGAAAAAAATGAACAGGGAACAGCTTTCCATGGATGAGACTTCCATATTTATTGTTATTCCATGTGCATAGAAAATGGCAGTGAAGTTCCTTATGAAATAGGCAGGGAATGGGAGAGACGTGGATATACTGAACTGGACTTTGTGCTTCAAAATTACACTATTCATTTTTTAAAGTTTGGGCTCTTTTCCTCTTAGAATTCATAACACTTTCTTGGTTTGGGGTTTTTTTTGTGCATGATGTTTCAAATTCCTTTTCCAATGACACACTGCATTACAAATGGATGGCACTTGAGACCAACGTGGCATTTCCATATTTACACCAATGAAGAAATTTACATGACGCAGTAGCATACAATCCTGACATTCAGTAATAGCAATAAAACAAGGGCAGCCATTGGATTTTTTCTGTACAAACTATCAGAACAAGACTTTTATTCACATAAAAAAAATCAGCTTTAATTTGCTCTGACCTACACACTTTCCAAATTCATCGTACTCAATTCTCAAACCTTTCATCACATCGCCCACACCCTCACCAGACTACAGGAGCTACAAGTAATGATACCTAACACCTAAGCAGAGCAAAACCATCCCTGCCAGCTTTTTTTCCTGACAATTCCTCACTCAAAAAAAAAATAAAAAAAAAAATCATCCTTTTTCCTTCTTTTCTTTCACTTTCACATTTCTGAACCAAAACAACACGGGGCCATTCCAGTCCTTCTCAAGCCAGACAAGAAGCACACTGGGTTTTTCTCTCTGGTGCTACACCCAGGAGTCAGGAGAGCCTGGGTACTGTTCTGCTCGGTAAGAAGATCGTCTGGTGGAATAAAAGTCTACATAATTGGTGCTTGATTTCAGTCCATACTGTGTGGTGTAATCTGAAGGAGCAGGAAAGTGAACTCGATCATCAAAGTAAGGGTCCTCGTAGCTGTGTGGGGACTGCAGGTACAACCGGTAGGCATCGTAGTTTTTCCTGGTGGTATCTTCTTGGCTGTAGTACAATTGCTGATGCTGCTGGTAAAATGATAGCAAAATAAACTTGCAAAAATATAATTAGCAGAGAAAATACTTTTCCCAAGTGCAGCTCTACCCATGATAGTAATGAAGCTTTCAAATCTCCATGAACTGTACCCAGAGAAACGGAGGAAATGCCCAAGTCTGCTGTGTGTCTCCTCCTACCTCATTCGAAGGGAGTAACTCCAAAAGTGCACAACTTTAGAGCTCAAGTGCACTAAGTACAGAACCTGGCCATACCTACCAAAACCAGCCCAAACCCAACTCAATTCAGAAAAGAGGTCTCAGATCCTACTGTAAGAAGGTGCTATGGAACCAGCCAGGCTCCAGCAACCCCGAGGCCCCGGCAGCTCAGGGCACTGAGCCCACGACTGTGGGAACAGTGCACGTGCCCAGAGCCCCAGGCTGCCCGCTGAGCCCTGGCAGTGCTACCCAGACACAGCCCTGGGCTCACCTGCAGCCGCCGGTTCTGTTCTCTGGCTGGTGAGGAGTAGGAACTGATGTAAATTGGTGAAGCTTTGCTGGAACCTGGAGAAAAAAGTTTAACGCATAAGCTTCAGTCTTTATTCATTCAGCTTCAAGTCTATTGGTTTTTATTTTACCTTTTAAGTAGTACCCATACTATTAAATCTGCTGACTTCAGTACCTACTAATGATATAGTGTAATAACAGAATGAAGGCAAATGTTGTCCCTCAGCAGCAGTTACAGTGAAGCCAGGAGGCTTATGTTGCTGTTTCTCATTTTACAGACTCAAAATCTTTAAAGGAAGGAGTTTCCTTCTCTTTGGTCAGTGTCATCTGTTGGTTTGCTACTTTTGTGACACAGTACGAGGGAAAAGAGAGATCAGAGAAAAAATGAAATTTTGGTATAATTTAGTAATATAATAATATACAACTGCACATTAAAATTTATAACATCATCATCATAATATAATGTACATAATAGTACAATTTTCTGTACTAGTATTTTAAATAAAAATAAGAATTCCAACTGCCTCTCACGTCAAAATATAGACAGTATCTGTGTTTACTCTGGTACTGGGCAGTTTTACAGAGAACAGTAGAGCCAGGTGCCACCCTGCCCTGTGCCACAGCCAGGGAATACAAGGAATGGAAATGGAAAGCAACAGTTGGCAATGACCAGCCCACTAATGCAGTTGTCTGTGTAGGACTGTGAACTCTTCCCACAAGGAATTGCTTCCTGTTCCAGAAGATGCTCAGCTGGTCTCTTACCAGTGTAGATGTCTTTATGTGCAATGACATCGCCCTGGCTACTGTAATACTGCATAGAAGGGTGCGTCCTGTCGTACTCGGAGCGAGGCTCTCTGATTCCCAACAAAGCCGGGGACGAGGACGTGCTGCCAACTGATGGGAAAAGAGAGGGTCTCAAGGTTGACAACAAAAGCCTTTTGCACACCCAGCCTTCCTCACCAGTTCCTGCTCCAAGGATGCACAACCAGGGGGTGGGTAAGGATGGAACAGCTGAAGCTATTCCTGGGTGAACAGCCCAGAGCTGCCAGTGGTCACTGCTCTGTGGTGCTCACAGGCAGACACAGGACTTTTGTGATGCTCACAGCCCAGATATGGGACCTTACCATGCCTAGGACATCACCTGTGTGGAGGAAGATGATACTCTGCTAATGGTGATGGTCTAAGGCCACTCTGTCACTTGTCCAGCCTAGCTGGCCTCAGTGACCCCTGGATACACAGGTGAGTCCTGGGCATGGTGTGCTCTGGGAGGCCAATGGCCATGGGGGATCCCAGCAAGGGATCATTTTGTGTTCGTCAATAAGCAGCTGAATCTCAACTGCAGTTGTAAGAAGTTTGTTCTGCTAAATCCTCCCTACAGATCACTCGGGCTTTGTTGGCTCAGAAGGACTCCAGCAATGGGAGAAAAATGCTTAAAAAAAATTCTAGAAATTTTGCTTCAAAATATTCATTCAATGATAATCTTCTTCCACTGATGTGTCTGTTACATCATAGCTCAGAATTCTGTGGAATTATGGATAGTTTAACTACTGGTATTTTCCTAGCATTTTCATGGCTAAATATGTCATGTTATTACAATTCTGATATGGGTCAACGTAATAATGTGTGTTTTAATAATGAAGTGACTGTAACAAGAGCATTCAGATTCAGGCCAAGCATATCTATTCCAACAGGCATCTGCTATTCCCAGAACGGTGCTGCACAGCCCCCCTGGGGCCCCTGGTGGGCCTTGCACCAACTTCCACTGACTCCCTTGGGCTTGGTCATGCTCTAGAGCAGGAAAGCAGACACTTCCTATTAGGAATTTTTACTAAACTGCCTTTGAAATACAACATCCTCTGAATATTAAATTAGACCTGCTCCTCTATTTCCTATTTGTCATTCAAAGAACTGGAGTAACACAGTTGTTCTGCTGGTGTATCCTGGGAGAGAAAGCGCTGAGATAGAAATTTGACAGCTGGTGTCAGGATATCCCTTTACACTTGGGTAGAATCCAAGCACTCCCTGAGCCTAAGCTGTGCTGGCTTCCTTGGGTGGTGAGAGGAACTCTGGCACAAACGCCACAACAGGTTTACTTCCTGTAGGAAAATAAATCCCTGGTGGAGTCCTTGTTTTTCAGGTCAACCATGTCATAAAGGAATGTGTGGGGGTTGTTACTTTTATATAAAGAAGTACTGGTCACTAATTTTAGCAGTCACAGTAAGTAGGTATTTCTCAGTATTAACAGAGACCTGCTCTAGATAGTCTCTAGAAGACTAAACTGGGTAAAATAAAATGCCAGATAAAGACAAAATAAAGGCTTCAGGTAGGATTTGTATCAGCTGTCTTGAAGATTTAAGTCCTAGCAGTGAAGACATTGAAGGAAGAAAGTTGAGAAATAAATGAGGAGGAGTCAGAAAAGTACGGTTTTGAGGTTGGTTGCTCATTCTAAAGGGAACATGACATAGTTGGGAATGAAAATGAGCTTCTCCCTGTGGGTGTGTTGCTGTTTACGCTGCCAGGTGCCCATGTTCCATGAGGCCACTCCACAGTCCCCACACAGCACAGGAGGAATGGCTTTGAACAGGGAATGGCTGGTAACAATGTCCAGCTCTATTCATTGAGGATTTCACTTTGCAGGAACAGCTCAGAGAGCACTCAGAGCATGTGAAGTACTTTGCTCAAACACCACAGAGCAACAGCCTGACCTCTGTGTTTTAAATGGGATTAGTACCAAATGTAGAGTTAAAAATGTTTGAGTTAAAAACATGTGACAGCAGGTCCCCTTCACCCTACCTGACTGACCTGACTGCATGACAGGTGACATCTGCTGATTGGCTGTGGATAGAGAAGGATGGGATTTGAATCTCTCTCGTTCCAGTGTTGATACTGGTGTAATAAAGTGACTTTGATTCCATCCATCCTGTGGAGTGACAAAAAGAAAAACACACCAGAATAAATTTCAAGTTATAAATAAATGAGGAGTTTTTGTGGCACTGTTTTCCAGTGTAAGCTAATTTTACAATTTACCTTTTTGTAAATGCTCCGTAGGTCTCGGTACTGCCACAGCGTGTTCAGTACCTGGGCTGCCGCCTTGACAACCTTCAGTGAGGACCTGAGGAGGTGAAAAATATGGCAGTGTTAGAAAGCCACTGAATTCCACTTCGAAAGAACAGTGTTCCTAACCTTTGCAACAGCCTGAACCTGCTGCTGTGGGGCAAACCAGACCCTGCATCACCAGCGTGAGCACAGCCACGCCAGCAGCCTCACCCCGAGAGGGGCTCCTGCTACCCCATCCCCCAGCCACAGGGGCCTCCTGCTGCTGACCCAGCACACACTCACAGGTTTCATTTCCACTAGACAACCACGGTGCCAGCAGAGAACTCGTCTGACAGCCTCCTCAGAGCTCTGGGCAGGACCAGCTCCCCTCAGCCAGCCCTTGCTTGGCAATGCTGCTCAAGGGTGTCCCCCGGGCCACCTTCTCCTTCCACTGACCAAAGGGCTGCACTGGGTACAATTCACAGTTGCTGGGATACCTCCTGACAAAGGTGCTCACGTAGTCTGACGTGGAAAAGCTCCAATATTTTATTAATCTTGTAGGTGTTGAAGAGGTGACTGGTTAACTCATTTAACCTGAACAGGTCCCATGACCATGGTTACTGTGAGCAGCTGTACAAGCCTCCAGAAGCCTGGGACAGAGAACACTGCCCAGGACAGTGGTTCTGGTGGTTCCTCCCTCCCAGTGAGACTCCAGGTGACAGCTCCTCAGACCCAGACTGCAAAGGCAGATCTTTTTTTCACTCAAAGAAACATTTCCTGCATTCTTAAGCATTTTAAATGGACACAAACAGCCCAGGTATGATCTTGGCTGCCTACTTGCCTGTCACCTCTTCCCTTCGTTATGTTGACCAGCTTCTCTATCCCACCGGTGTCAGCGAGGGCCTTGGCATTCTCCATGTTCTTGCTGGTGACCTCGTGCAGGGCGCAGCAGATGGCAGCCACTGTCTCGTCCGACAGGATGCTCGGCCCGTTGCCCCCTGGCAGCCGATTGACCAGGTCTCGCATCGCGTATTTACCTGGAAACACACCCACAGAAACAGGTCAAAACCACAGGACTCAGCCTAAAACTGCAGCTGAACGCAGTGAGAAGCAGCACAGTATCAAAACCTGTCAAGAATTCGCATTTCACATAGTCAAGAGAGACCACGTAACAATTTCTGAATTTTTTTTCCCTTTCAGCTTAAAAATGTGAGAAGCTGAATTTTGCACTAAAAGAGGAACAATTTTAAACAAGAATTACTTGGAGAATGCAGAACTGTTCAAGGAAAAATGTTAGGCTGCTTATTACGATTGACAGAGCAGTGCACATTGCTGGGCTTCATCTAGGGGAGGATTAAAAGAATCCTTACAGTAAGTGGGAATTTTTTATTCTGGGTGTTCTGTTCACCTTGTATGCTACCTGTCAGCTCTGCCAGGCTCCAGTGGCTGACTGATGCCAGAGATAAGCTGCACACAAGGGACAGTAACTAAGATAAGGTCAAGGTTTCTTCCTGTTTGGGCTGTACTGTTAATTGAATGATTAATAGATTTTATAGCAGACATGTATTTGTACATAACAGTGAAAATGAAGGAGCATTGCCCAAAGTCATTTGCTATCTATTTGTGTAATGTGCCTGAGAGGAAAAAATAAACAAAAGGGAATTCTGCAGGCAAAAGGAAACCCACTGGAAAACTATCCCCACAATGCTGTCTGCAGCAATACCCCACCATTTCTAACCCCCTAGCTCAGCCACATGCTGCACGTTTCAACATATATTGTGATTTGCTGGAGTCCTCATCTCTCATTTCCTTCAGTGAAATGAGCCCATTGTTCCTTTCCTATACCAGAAGAGAAGCTCCTAAAAAGGGTTTCTAGCATGGGGTAGCGCACAGCTCGCCTCACATCCCACAATGTTTTATCCAGTGGTCTGTTGCAGAGCGTGTCTGAGGCCAGAAATTCTTTCAGAGGTATATCTTTGACAGGGAGAGGGAGGAGACAGAGGACCATTCCCAAACTGAAAAGTTTTGCCAGGAATAGAAGAAACATCCTGACAAGAGAATATCACCTGAGTGTGACCTGCACAGGGCTGGTGCTATGGAATAGGATTCTCTCTTTACACATTTCTCATGTGTAGCACTTGACTGCAGGAAAACACACTCTGAATGCCCCAGATGGAGAAGCTTCAGAAACAGATAACAAAGCTCTGTATTTCTCTTTTTGAGAATAATGATCCTCCTGTCTCTATGAACAGTTTTTATATCCTTGACCCCACAATTCTACACATAGAAAATGCTTTTGTAACAAAAGTTAGACTTTTTTATATCATGCCATTTGTTAATAGGGTTCACTGAAGCTATAGCAGCCTGAGGCTGAAGCATGTTCAACACTAAAAGAATGAGAAACCTCAGGGCAGGAAAGCTGATTATTATTTTGTTGGGTTTTGTTTAATGTTAAGTAAGAATGGCACAGATTAATGCTTAAAGGGTTAAATATTAGAAATGACAATTGAATTTTTTTAGCAAGCACTCCTGTTGATTACTTAGTTCAGCAAAGACACAGATGCTGCTCTGTATTTGTGTTTTCCTGGAAATATTTTACCAGGAGAAGATTTCTTCCCTCTCTTCCTGTCCAAGATTGTTAAAAAAGCACTGCTGTTGTGGCAGCAGAGCTGTTCCATCCCCCGGGAACACGGGGGAGACCTGCACCCCCCAAGCAGGGAAGCACTGAGCTCCAAGGAAGGAGAGCTGTGTTTCCATCCCATTTGGCACTGGGGGTTCTCTGTCTGGTATGGCTGACTCCCACCCACAAAAGGTGGCCAGCAGCAAACTAATGTGGCAATATTGCTCTGGAAAGCTGCTGCTGTCAGGAGGACTCCTTTACGTGACACAACCGATGTGGCACAGGAACATCAAGTGTGCTGTTGCCATTAGTGGAATCTCTCCTTGGGTTTTCCATCCAAGGTCTGACACCTGGGTGCAGGTGCTCTCCTGAGGACGGTCTGTACGTACCAATGAGCTCCTTGTTGCGGACGTCTAAGGCCATGTTCCTTAAGGCAGTTGCCACAGATGACACCACTCTGTCATTGTCCATCCTCAGCAGCTCCACGAGGATGGGCAGCCCCTTCTCCTTCCTCACCGCAGCGCGGATGTAGGCTGCGAACTGAGCAGAACCTCAGTTACCTCCAGCCCACCACATCACTGCCACTGGAACCCTCAAGCATGTTTGGTCATTTCCAATAAAAGATGACATGTTTGATGTGTGCTTTTTCTGTGACTATGAAGAGCTGGCTCTTTGCCCTTTTTCACTCATTCCTCTTGCAAAGAGAGAAAGTATTCGAACAGATGATGATTATTGAAAAGGGAGCAGGGGGTTTTGGTTTTGTTGTATTTTTTTTTTTTTTAAATACCGATTTCATAACAGTCAAACTGAAAAAGGCTTAGCTGGCTTGCTGCAAGCAAAGGAAGCAATTAATGCTTGCTGTGTTTTTTAATTTCTCCTTGACAAATACATGACACAATATAGACTTATCACGTGCTGCTTTTGTAGCACATTATATGCAATGGCAGGAATGGATGGAAACAAGGTAAATTTATGTGTCCTGGTCTTATTTCAACAGCACCTTCCCACCAGAATTCACAGTTAGAAGATGCCAGAAGATTGTTTTGATCTGATACGCACTGGAAAAAGCTTTTACTGTTTATTTAAAATAAAGGCCAGCTTCCATACGGCTCTTGTTGCCCCTGCTCTCTGCCAAGGCTTTTCAGTGTGGAAACATGACTGCAGCAGGTGAGCACTAATGCACAGACAAGAGGGGAATGCTCAGATGCACACGAGAAAATGACAAGTCCCCTACAAACACACTCCAGGGTCTTACTAGAAAAAAGGGCTGGACTACAAAGAGAGAAGGAGCAGGAATTCCCATACCTTCCAATTGCCTGCAGAAAGGTTCTGGAGTGATCCTGCAGAGCCCTCCAGAGTGGCTGGGTTGGAGCTCTCTGCCAGGAGTGTCAGGTATGGCTTCACCACCGATGGGTGCCAGAGCATCTCCACCCCTTTAGGAGACTTGGAAAATCCCGGGATAGGGCCAACTCCATCCCACTGAGAAAGGAACACAGATTTGTAACTGGACAAAACCTCTATATTGTCATTCAATGTAGGTTTGTTTTTGTCAAGTTACGTCCTCCCCCACCGTGAGCCAAACCCCACATGAGGTATTTGCAGTACATGGAAAATACAAACCTGATCCTCCTGGGAAGTTTTTTTTTTCTTCTTCTTTTTTTTCCCCCAGCAGCTTGGCTCTGAGTCTTTGCTGGGTGACTCTTTTCCCAACAAGTCATCCAGTTCATTGATTCCCAGCAGCCGTGCCTGAGGTACCTCCAGTTCCAAGCGGTAGGAAAGGTTCCTCAAGGTGCACACACAATTCTCCACAGTCTGAACCAAAACAGAGAGACACCATGTCACCAGTTCTTCCTCACACAGACACAAACCAAACAAAACCAGTTCAGTAGAGGAGAAAAGACACTGGGAGCACAAGTGCTAAACTCTAATGCTGGGCCTTGGGCTGTGTTTTGGCTGCTTCTCTGGGTAAATGAAATCTCTCTCAAATATGACAATTTTTATAAGAGTGGTCTCTGCTAAAGTGGCTTATTCTTTAGTATTCTGAAAATGAAAAGCATAAGAGTTTATTATTGTTTTACTAAGAAACAGATACTGCAGCACTGCTGAAAACAAGAGGAGACTGTGTTATGCAGCTGAGCTTGGCTGTGCCTCAGTAACCTGGGGCTGGGAGCAATGCCGGTTGAGTTGAGGACATCACCATGCTCAGCTGAGCTATACAAAGCTCCAAGATCAGACACACGGGTTAGCACTGAAGTATCAGTAGATGAGACGTGCACACACCTTGCTGTCATAATCTGAGGTGTTCACACAGGTGTGGATCACATAGAGCAGCGAATCGACCAGTCCTTCACAGGACCTCATCTGCTTTCGTGCCTCTTCCCCAGCGGAGCTCAGGTTCCTGAAGGTTGGAATGACAAAGGAACACGGTGTGTGCAAGGACAGACAGATAATCACTTATTAGCCAGTTTACAGAAGGTTTTTATGCAGCTGATTGGTAATTGGTTAGCAACTCCTAGTGACTAACTTGGTAATTTTCATGTTTTTCTATTTGGGAAAAAAGGACAATTGTAAAAGCTGTCTACATGATAGAACTCTGTAATTTATAGACTAAAACGATTCCTTTGTCTTTAAAATTACAATACGAGAAAGACCTGCTGGATAACATGATTTCTCTTTAAAAGGGAGTATTCTAAAATAGCAAATACCTCAGGCATCCTGTTGTATTGCGCAGAACAAGGGAAGTCTGAAATTTAATTTTATGATCATCATCAAAGGAGGAGCTGTTCCATCCCGAGTGGGGCACTATCACAGTGTTTGTCAGCGTGGACAAAGCATCTCTAATGATTGTCATCTTCACGGCATCACACGAAGACAAGTTCCAGAGAACTCCTTAGAAGACATTTCCAGAGCAGTAAAGTCAGCAGAGACTTAGCAAACAAACATGAAGCAACACCGACAACTTAAAAGACAATACAACTTAAAGACATACTTTAAATATGTGATGCGATTCTGGAGCAGGCAGAAGGTGGAGAGCCAGCATCCAAAAAGGAGGAAAGCAAGGTGAACAAGGTGAACAGTGGAAGAGGGTATGGCTTTGGTTGGATTTTTTTCCAATAAGGATGGCCTGCCCTGACATTCCTGCTACCTTGCACTCTATACCAGGGATGTCAGGTACTGAGGAGCAGAGCTGAACATACAAGAAGGGATGTAAAAATCCCACAGACACTTTCTTCCTGGAAACAACAGCAACAAGTCCAGAGCATGTCCCATCCATCCATCAGCCACAGGGAACTGCTATCCACCTTCTATCCTCGGGCAGAAATCCCTAGTGCCCTGCCTGGCAAAGTCTCCAAACGTGACATTCAGATACAGAAGTATGAAATCTGACATAAATTACCAGCAGAACTGTATATACAAATAACATGCTGAAGACAGAATTGAACCTTCTTTTTCATCATGAAAGACAGATTAAATACCTTTTCTGAAGAAGTCATCCTTGATTATAATTCAGATTAAATACCATACACATTATTTACATAGTTTGGATCCATCTTATGAATTCTGCAAGATCTTATTTAAAACAGTTGTCAAGAAAAGATAATAAAAGCTCATAATAAAAGAAATGTTCAGAATCAATAAAGAAATACCTGCTGTGTGTGCAGGACACTTATATGAGGGAAAATCCACCCTAAAGTGGAGCTTTAGTGCAACTACCTCAGTATTCACTTCTCCCAATGACTCTACACTCTGTGCTGTTTTAACTGATCAAGATAAGTGTCCAGGAAAGCTTGCATTACAGCTCTCTGCTAGTTTCCCTTCCAAGCTTACCTGTCACCAGCTCTTTGACCTCAGCATCGACAGACTTCCTCAGCAGCCGCAGAAGGGCAGGGATCCCTCCCACATTCTTCATGGCTATTTTGTTCTCATCAGTGGACTTCCCATAAACGAGGTTCCTCAGTGCACCACAGGCATTCTTCTGAACCTCCAGGACTCTGTGATCCAGGAGATCCACCAGGTGCTTGATACCTCCCAGCCTACAGACCTGGAAAGTGTAATGTCAGGACCATCAGCACCCACTGATCTCAGCCACCTCACTCCGCAGATGTAAAAGGCTTTGTTTTTATGAGAACAGTACTTTCCATTCTACTTCCAGAAGAAACAGCTGCTGAACCTTATTGACTTGAATGCTACATGGGACTGAACCTCCCCCCCACCCCATTGCAATGGCTGAGGGTCATTTTCAGACACTTGCTGTGTTCAGAGAATTGTTATTGCATCAGTTTTGTTTCCAGTTTTAAAATAATTTCCTATACCCCAGAATAACTTTTTAGGGAATATTGGAGATAAGAGCTGATTATCACTGTGATCGTCACCATATCATCAAAACCACCTTTTCTTCTCCCAGCAACAGTGAATTATGTTTGGGCTATCTTCTTACAAAAGTTGCACCAACATTTAACTAACATAAAATTTATGCTGAAAATAACATCTAGCACACACACATAGGATGCAAATGAAAAAGCAAATTCCCTCAAATCAACAGCTCACAGCTGCTTTGCAAAAACAGCAGGTCTTCGAATGCAAGGTTTCTAGAAATTTCAATAATAATCTGAATGTTCACTCATGTGTATCCTGCCCCCACATCACCGTGACATAAACAGTTTCCTCTACGCTTCTCCAGGGTTGCACTGTTTCCTTTGCCTGACAGGTCACGCAAAGGCATCACTCTGATGCCTTAAAAACGCCTTGATAAAAACCATTGAAAGCTCTCCAGAGCTCCTGGTTGTTCTAGTCTCAAGTCACCAACAGGTTACACAAAGCCAGGCTCTGGAAACCTACTTTAGAGTTCTGCTGCATGACACAGCTTCAAGGTAAAAGATTTCCATAGAATTTCCATGCAGCTCTTATGACAGGAAGAATCTGAGTGTGTATAATAACTCACCCTCAGGCACTTCAGTATTAGCATCCACCTGGTACACACAGGAACACAAGAGGGTCACAAATACTGCGTCACGATGGAAAGAAAGGGAAGAGGCAAGAGGCCCAGTTTTCCTGGTACTGTTGCCCTGGCAGAGCAGCACAAGCAGCACCTACCTCTGTTTTCACTTTGTTATCCCCAAAGCAGAGGTGCTGCAGATAGGCAGCTGCGTTGGCCTGCACTGATGGGAACTGGTGCTGGAGCATGTGAATGACCTCAGGCAGCTCTGGATCTCGCCACGCAAATTCCCTTCATTGGACAGCACACGGAGAGAAGGCGTTACTCACAAACTATGGGGATTTACTAAGCACAAACTGCAGCAGCTTAACGGCTTTCCAACAATTTCAGTTTTGCTCTGGAGTAAGAGGGCTAGAAGGAAAACCATAATGGGATAACAGTGGGTCACATCACCTTTTAGTCTCCCAACTGGAAAAGGATACTACATCCAATCTGCTTCAGTTGGCTTATGGACCACACAAATATGAACAATCACTAAAGTAACACCAACTCAAACAATTCAGCGTACAAAAAAATCTCCCAAAAATTATATATATAATGCAAAAGATACCCCCTCAACAGTGCTGCTTAGAGGCATCATTTCCATACAACGTTTTTCTCTTAGTGTTTAACGTTCTCCCTAGGCAGAAGCCAATTATACCTCAACAAAACCTGCACATCCTGAAGTGTTATTGTCAGGATGAGATACAGGATGTTTGCCTGATTTGAGTTATTCAGGGATTGTAAATTTAAAATCATTAAAGAATATCTCCTTCATGAAACCTCAATGATTTTGTGCAGACCAATCCTGGAAAAGTCATGAAACATGCCCAGTTTGCATATTTAGAAACACAGTCATTAATATTTGCTAAGCTATCTGCCTTCTGTAAAGGAGGACCAGGGGCACATAAAGTATCTTAAGCTTTCCCAGGCTCAAAAATCCAAGTAAACAAAAAACCCCAAAACAAACCCAAAACCAACCTCCCCAAATCAATCAATCAATCAATCAATCAATCAATCAATCAATCAATCAATCAATCAATCAATCCACCCCACCAAAAATCCTCAAAAAACAAAAACCAAAACCAAAACAAACCAAAAAAACCCAGCAAAGTACGTTCCAAGAACAGTAGCTGGGAAGCTGCTCCGAGACTAACGCTGGCTTGGCCATTCAGGTCTCCCCAGGACTCACAGTCACACAAAAGGGAAGCTCAGGTCTGTGCCCACTTTGACAATTCAGAGGTTTATTTTTCCATACTAATGATAGGAAAACCCTAGAGGAAACTGGCTTTCTAGTAAAACTAGTCACTGACTCTCATTCCAGAGTGGTGCTTCCTAACAGCCCACTCTGAGGCTGTGTAACAGGCTCCTCTGCCACAGCCTGATATATCACAAGCCCACGCTGTGCACAGACATCTACAACATCAAACCACTAATTATTGAGAAATGTGTGTTCGCTTTCAAAATGGCACATTTATAAATAGTCTTAACACTTACTTTGTTTTGAAATTTAAGCAGGCTGTTCATAAAAATATAATTTAAATAAATTAGGTCCGTACTTTTGAATTTTCAAGCCCTGCTACCCATTCATATAAAGAGAAACCTCACTACAGTGTTACAGGGTACTAAAAAATATTTGCAATTATCCAGTCAAATCTCATCCAAGTTGTGTTTCCTGTAATAACTTCTCCATAAAAACAAACATGAAAGAAAAATGTAACAATACAGTGCATAACAGCTGCTTTTTCTCACTGCAAGGAGCAGCCCGTGTTTACTGTTTTGGCAATGAAGGTAGAGCTGTGACTCAGCCACGGAGCCGCGCCGTGCAGGGTGTGCAGGGAACGCCCTGCCCTGGCTGCACTTGCCTGGGGTCCTTGTGGATGCTGTCGATGGAGGGTGAGCGCGTGGTGCCGCCGTCGGGTGCGGGGTGCAGGCGGCCGTAGCCGGGCTCGGGCAGCCGGAACGGCAGCGCCCGCAGCGGCTCCGCCAGCGCGGCCGCCGTGGGCAGCCCGTAGGTGTTTCTTTGGTATGTGAGGGTGCTACGCTGGCTGGAGGATCGCTGCAGGTTACCCATGCCTAGGACAAAACAGTGTCAAAACCAACCAGCTAACAAGTGCCTGAGGGAAGGAGTGATACCCACTTAACAGCACAAGCCAAAAAACATGGGTCTGGAAAATGCGTACTGTGCTCCACGTTGGAAGCTGATGTCAGACTTCACGGAGCAATTCCTCAGTGTCCCATGGAAATGGAGAGGTTAGTTACAGAATAAAAGGTTTGGTGGGATCAGACTTGTGCCTTAGCTTCCCTCAACAAGTATTTAAAGTAGTAAATGCATCCCATGCCAACAAGCAGAAATCTGGGCGCAAGTGCTTTCAAAGTTCATAACATCAATTCACCAACTGCACCCAAAAGAAAAAACAAGTAATCAAAAATTCGTATTGTTTATATGATATTTTTCTTTTCCTAACTCCATGTACACTTTCCCTGACAAAAGGCAACGCATGGATCATTGCAAAGATGAAGCTGAGCAGTTCGGGAACGAGAACATGCATCTCCCTATCTGAACAGAGCTGTTGTGGTGGCTCTTGTTTTTCCAAGGTAAGTGGTATTAAGTAGACAAGTAAACAATGAATTCCAGTTTCTGGCTATATTTCTTCATTGGCATATCCTGACAAACTCCATTTATTCTAGGCTGTGGAAGGCAGGAGAACTGCAAAAACCGGTGCCTCCTTCAGAACTCTGTTCTCTTGATATTGCAGTTCCATTAGCAAACATTAAAAAGGTATTTTCAAGTTTGTGAAAACGTGACATATGAATAGGATGGTTCTCTGTAAATACTTCCAGAGAGTTACTTAACTAAATCACTCTAAACTTTAAGAGTTTTTAAGAGTTTTGGGAAATTACTATACAAATTATTAATCAACCTTAAAGAACAAATTGCATTGCGATGTGCACTACATTTCTGCCTACAGAAAATAAATCCTAATCTAATATAAATAAATATTAATCTAATGCTTATGCTCTTCATAATAAACGAGTGGCACTTTTAAGTGCTAGAGGAATAGCTTGGTTTCAATAGACAATCCTCAGCTGTAGCATTTACCATTACGCTTTGTTGAGAAGTTGTGTAAAACAGCATTTTTACTGTGAAAGATGCGGTAGGTAATTTTAGTGGCAAGCTCTTGTTTTGCTGTACGGATGAATAAAAAAACCCCAAAAACCAACCAGCCCAATTCATAAGAGGGTGATGCACAGAGCATGCAAGAGAGGAAACAATATGTTCTGTGTGTCATGAATACACTTGTCTGGGATGTACCTGTGCCTGTGCTATCAAACAGAAAACACTCTGACCCCAGGCTGGCAGTGATGTATAGCCCCAGGCACTCCCTGCAAACATCACAAGAGCCTTTTAATTCCTGCAGGTTATTTTAAGTCCTTCACAGCTTCTGTCTGCATTAATTGATACCCCCTTGTTCTTCCTTCTGCACTGGCACTCCGTGTCTCCCCCCTGCTCCCTACGCCCCGCGGCGGGGCAGAGCCGAGGCCGTGACCCACCGGAGCCGGTGCGGAACAGGGCGGCCTGGGAGCCGTGGTGCAGCTCGACAGTGCCGTGGTTGGGGCTGCGGTACACGGGGCTGTAGAACGTCCTGCCCTCGTAGATGGGGGTGATGTGCATGTCCGGGGACACCGCCGAGCGCAGCTCCTGCCCCAGCTGGCTGTGCTGGCTCGCGTACGAACTCCTCAGGCCTGCAAGCAAGCACAGGGACATGCCTAGCGGCCCATGTTCAGCAGAGCAACAGAGCTGTCAGCATTGAACCTTTCTTCCTTTAGCCAAGAAAAGGTGTTGTTTGAACCTACCACTTACAAAGACTTATTCATTACATTTTTTGCATTATTAAGTGGCCCATACTGAAAGGCCCATACTGAAAGCAGCATTTCCTTGATGAAAATTTTGTCCATACACTTGTCCAGACAACTTGAAACTTTCCGACTTAATTTTTTGGTGTCGTTTACAGTCCAAACCACAGAGAATAAAAGCTGAGTCAACGTGTGGTGGACAGATTCAGCAATGACAGGGTAACTATGGACCTGACAGCAATCCTGTTGTGACAGAGGACACAGCCTTAAAGGGGTTGTAATCCTGAAACTGAAACAGTCCACAGCAGTGAGAGCAAACATCTGCTTGATAGTGGCAGCAGAAATGTAAGCACATAGAGAAAAATCTTTATAAAGGTTTAAATAGCCCATGATATGAGTATATATAAATAGCTATGCTGCAGCTGGATGAGTTTTTTTCACCTTGCTGTATATATTACACACATATATATATATAATATATATATATATATTTTATATTTCATTTAAAATGTATACAACTTTCTCAACTTTGGCATTACTACTGCAGGCAGTAAAACTTTGGCACTTATCAAAGCAAAAGAATATGTGAAATGAGCTATGCAAGAACAATGATTGAGATTACAGAAAAACTTCAAAAGTACAATGGAGTAGTGATGAGTAACCAAATGTATCCTTCATCTGCATATTCTCCCACCCTAAAACCCCAGACCTACTCTGCCACAATGTCTGCAAGGAAAGCTTTGGGCCATCACTAAGAAAACACAAGTACAGGTGGTGAGAACAGAAGGACTTGAGCATGCAAAGAGGGCAGCAGGGCCTTTCCCATCAAACTCATTCCCAGCCCCTTATCAAACTGGTATATTATTAAGTCTTGCAAACAGAGGCAAGGGAGAAGACACATTTTATCTTTTCCTGAGGGATGAGAGCATTTTGGAGTTTCCTGCACTATAAGGGTTCAAAAGAAAAACCAGAAATTGCCATCTGTTCCAAAGGGCACATGGTCTAATTGGAAAATCACCTTGTCTGTGCTCATTCAGATGAAGGTGAGAACAAAATGAGTAACACACAAAACTTAAAATGTGAAGTAACTGCATGTTAAAAAGAACTGCCTCTCAGAAGAATAGATTCTACCTTTAAGGGTTCTATTTTAAGCTAGTATTAAAATGGTTATCCTATATTTAACTTCAAGTATGAGATAGTCTAGAAATATTAATGGGAAAAAACCCAATATTCAGTGGTAATAAGTTATAAGTATATATATGTTACATTTTAAAGAAGGAACTAGACATAAAATTAGTTCCAGGCTACTACGTTTTACTTTATGTTTAGCCTGCACACACATTTAAATGTACTTTATCTCTGAAAATGTTGACATGCCTCTGTAAGACTTAGAATTTCATTTAGCAACTTAAATCATAGGATTTAATTCAATGCACAGCCAGCAATGAGTAATCATAAAGTCAGTATTCACGAGGAACTTGCGATTGACAGTGTTGGGCGTCAGTATTTACAACTGACCTGACACTGCCACGGCGATTGTGCCCCAACGCTGCAAGGTTTCACCCACGAGAGCAGGACTGCATTCTGGGTTTTCTACAGCTGTGGTGTGCGCTGTGCCTGAGCCGTGCCTGTGCCCAGTACTCACCTGTGAGGCTATCTGGCCGTGGGGGGACCATCCTCTCATAGATCTCGTACTGCTGTCCATACGGCTCCACGTCGTGAATCGGCCTCTGCAGCGTCGTGCCCAGGTGCTGCGGAACTGCCGTCATGCCAGAGCGCTTTGGGGAAGAGGATCCCAGCTGAGTTTGGGATGGAGAACCCACTCTGCTTTGCACATCAGGAAGGGCAAGAGGAGAGCCGACTCTGCCTGCTGCCTGGTACTGGGCAGCGCCGCTGCCGGGGTTTGCCTGCCGGGAGGTGAGCGAGCCAACGCGCCGCACGGCCGAGGGCGAGGAGGGTCTGTGCACGGCGTACGGGGAGCCCGCCCGCTGCACGGGCAGGGTGGTGGAGGAGTAGGCGTGGGACGGCAGGGATCTCTGCTCAGCAGCGCTGGGAGAGCCGTAGCCGCTCCCCAGAGACGTCCGCAGCGAGCCCCGCGCCGGGGACACGCCGCTGCTGACCACGTAGGAGGGAGACTGCGCTCTGGATGGCACCGAGCTGACCCGTCGCATCACACGGTTCGTGCTGGCATTTGCTGAAGGCTGTTGAAAATCACAAACATTTATGAGATTTATCGCTTAGGTCACACGGTGGATATTGCTCTCCAGAAAGATGGATAAGTCAGCAGGAAACTCACACAACTTAATGGTATTTACAGGCAGCTGGAATGTAGTTTTTACCCTAAACCTAATTCCTTCAAGTTTCCCTGTAACTTTTTTCTAACCAGTGCTTCTTAATATATAAAATGACAATTTAACATCAAAAAAACCACCTGTTTCTCATTCTCATTTGGCTTGCTATGTTAATCTTCACCTATGCTTTCCTTCCTCACTACTCAACGACTCTGGAAACTCAGGAACAGTAATACAGAGTACTGGTATAATCCATAAATATCCTAACAATTACTGTCTTACTATTATTCCATTTACTGAAAAAGGAGGGAAAAGCTAGAAACTGTAGAAGGTACAGGAACACAAGCAGCATCTTCCTTTAAGAGCTATGCTTGCATACAGGCTCACTTCTAGGAAGGTTTTTCCCCATTTCACAATGAATTTTGAGTGAGTGATACTTTCTTGATATGGTGATAGCAGTGCTCTGTGCAGTCAGGAGTGCTGCTTCACTTCAGCTCCTGTGAATGACCCAGATCCCATGTGCTGATCCCAGTGAACCAGTCTCTGCTGCAAGCCATTCCCACTTTGTACCCAGCGAGTGTTAAACAAGAGCTAATGCTGTAACCCTGACTGCAGCCCATACAGAGGGGCCCAGCTGTCCAGCTGCTGTCTCCAGAGCCCCTGCACAGCCCCAGCCATGCAGGGCACTGGGCAGGGTACCTGCGCTGACGTCTGCCCTTCGGCGCGTGAGCTCCTCACCACGTGGTTGCCGGGGGGTCCGCCAAGGGAATGCTGCTGTCTGATCTCTGACTTGTTCAAGTTTTGGCTGTTATGGAAACTGCTTATTTCCTGGTAACCACTGTCAGAATAAGAGTTCATTTGTGTTGAACTTCTGGAGTTTCCTACAGACCCTGTAGATATGAAGCCAGCATAAGAATAAAATCATCGAACAAGTTCACCAAGAATTATATAATTTTGTTATTTGTTGCATTCATAACTGTATTACGTTTTTATACTGCCAATACAGAAATATATTCTAATATTTAAAATGCACACAACAGACCCTCACTTTCATGGAGAGATGTCTGCTCTGGTGAGTAGAGAGTCCCTTGCTCTGCTTCTGTCCTAATATCATAGGCATTGGTGTGAACACCCTCTGACACCTGGGGTTTGCTTACACTGGTGGGCGGAGGATCTGAAAGAATAAATTATTTATATAAATCCAGTGTTTCATATGCAAGTTTCCTGCAAACTCAATAATGATCATTTTCTCATACATACTAATGAAGGACTGACACCAAGCTGAATCAGCTTACTGGCAGACAGACATCATCTCCCAAACACAATCAACAGAATGTTAATATACATCTCTGAGAATTTTGTTACCTGAAAGTTTCAATGTAGTTCTACAATTCTAATTTTTCAAATATACTTTGCAACCTATTTTAATGAAAAACTAATTGATTACCTAGTACACTCTGAAGAATAGAAACACTGTGCAAGTGTGCTGCAGTGCCCAGTGGACAGCTACCCTTGTCTTAAGGGCCTGTAATCAACACCTCCAGATGTTAAAGGGTGAGCTGAACTTCATCCCTGTTTCTGTACTATGAACAGCAATTGCTGCAGACTTCTATACACTTTTTTAACTTAGTAAACTACTATCTAAATATTTGCCTCTTAAGCTAACTTCAGTTCCAAGAATGTCAACTCAACTGTACAGGCAAATGACAGTGTTGTAAGGCAAGGCAAAGGAGGCACAGCAATGCTTCTATGAAGAAAGGAAGCAAAGATAAAGAGTCTGGAAAAAAGGGACAAAGATAAGGATACGGAATCAACATAATTTTAAGAGAAATATTAAGCATTCTGTTACCATGTTGTGCAGGCAGCAGAGATGCAGTACAGAACCACAAAACAGTTTAAGTCAGAAAATCCCCCTGAGCCCAGCGGTTCCCCCAGCACTGACCCATGATCCCAGAGGGACACATCCACACAGCCTTAAACTCCCTCCAGGGATGGGGACTCCACCCCCGTCCTGGGAAGCTGTGCCAGGGCTGGACAGCCCTTCCATGAAATATCCAAGCTAAAGCTCCCTGAGGAAGAAGAGTAGGCAATGGAGGTTATGTTTAAAGGTAACACCTGAAATGTAAATTCTTGCTGCAGAAATCCATGAATGGGCCTGGAGTGAACCCAAAGGGAATGTGCCAAGGAGCACCAGCCCAGCCCCAAGGACTCTGTTCCAGGAGCTGGGGGCTCTGGGCAGAGATGCCTGCTGCTCTGGCTTTTACCAGTGGCTGGACACAAAATGCTGATGTCTCACTACCTGCATAATGAACCATAATGGAACATGCCTACTAAAAATATTACTCAGCAATTGGTATTTATGAAGAATTCTTGAACACTAGTCAGATTTTTGAAAAATCAATAAATCTTAGAAATCCTAGTCTGTCAGCAGTTATTTACCAGTAGTACATTCCTAGGTCAAAACTAGCTTGTAAAATTTTATGCTAGTTAATTTACTAGAATAGGATTTACTAGAATATTATGACCAAATTTAATTAAGATTTAATAAGAAGTGTTACTATACTTCCATTAGTTTAATCATCAGTATGCCTAGAAATGATCCAGAGAACCAACACTGCAAGAACTCACTTCACAGCCTGTTACACCAGCTCAACACCAGATGGTAACAGCCACCAGTGGGTGTTCCACGTTCTTTGGAATGAAACACTTGGAGGACTTGGACGTTACATTAGGATTACATCCAGCTTCAATACTTTAATGTTCAATCTTTTTGTTTATCTAATACAAGGCCCTATTATCTCAGTTACTGGATATTACATGATACTAAATCAATGTCAAACTGACAATCAGTCTGGGGAGAGACAGAGGAAGAATAAGGTTCAATTGTGCTGTTGAGTGCAGATGTTCCCAGGACAGAGCTTTGAGCCCAGCCTCGCTCCCATCACACACTGCCCACCAAAGCCTTCACAGGGCTAAAAAATAAAGATTGTTTAGACTGTTTAACAAAGGCAAGAATGCACAATAAAATGAATTGTTGTCTATCTGACTCCACTACCATAAAACAGGAGGAATGCCCTGAATAAAAGAATAGTCTTCTTATAAATGGCTGATCTAATATTCTATTTATAGGCACCTGCAAAACAACATCACTTTATATCTGAAAAATTCTGTATAATTCTACTGATGCAGAAAGCAATTACAGCTACAGTCACATCTTATCATCCAGTGATGCTTTTGACATAAACCACTACCTACAGTCATAGAAAAGGTGATTTAAGGCAGTGCTTTTATCCATCTTTAACTTCAGTATTTTCAGATTACAGTTCATAAAGCAGCATCTAGTGACACTTCTACAAAACAAAGATCCATGGTGAATTGGGTAATAAAACCTACAAGCAAGCCACAATCACAGTATAAATGTAAACAGGAAATGAAATGTAGATCAGGAAATTCTAAGCAAGAAACAGGGTTTTTTCCAACATGCCCACTTCTGAGAAAGTACTTCAGGAAAGGCTACTTTGAATACAGACATGAGCGAAATACACATCTAGGTTTGCATTAACACATAGAGCATTGAAATAGAAGCAGAATTTTTGGCCATATGTCAAGTGACTGCTTAGCAGGGATGTGCACATGAGATTTCTAAAGAAAAACACACAAATGTGAGGAGAGAATCAAAGGACAAAATAGAAACACGAGCTGGATGAAAGAAGGAGAAAGAAATAAGGAGAGAGAGAAAGAAAAAAGAGAGAGAAGAAAGAGGAAAGGGAAGGGAAAGGGAAAGGATAGAAGGTCAAGGAGAAAAGTGAGTAAGTTATAGGAAAATCAGAAGAGGAAATAAAGCAATGAAATGCAACTGGCTGAAATATATAATAAAACAACAACTGAGAGCTCTCAGAAGGAATCTATACCACTTGCAAAATGTCATTGGGACATTATAAAACCAGGGGAAACAATGTGATTAAAAAAATCTCCAACAAACAAAACCAACATTCACACTGAAAAAATATGTAAGACTTGTTTCTCGATTATTTGAAAAAACAAATTTGACTTCTGTTTAAAACCACTGCTGAAAGAATACCTGAAAAGCACTGCCATGACTAACGAAAGTTCAGTGGCAGTAGAAGTAGCTGTTGAGAATATTAGCTTTAAAATAAAGGAAAAAAACTGACATGTGCCTCACCTCAGCTGCAGCAACAGAAACCATGAAAATACAATTATGCACAAGTTTAAGAGCTGAATCTCCAAATAAAACAAAACCCAGGAATGGCACATAAAGTAATCCCAATTATGGTAATTATGAATACGCTTGACTGAAGCAGCAGCAGCAGGCAGGGTCCCTGTGCAGCAGGCACTGGGCTCTGAGCACAGACAGCCCCTGTTCGAGTGCAGGACGGGGTTCATGCAGCTCTCTCCTCCAATGCCAGCTGCACTGGGATTGCACTGGGCTGGCTCTGGCCAGCGGGACAGGAGCACACGGACACACAGCACAACAAGGGACGTGCAGGAGCCCCTGTCTGTGCCTGTCCTGCACCCATCACTCCAGAGCCCCTGCAGTTCAGAGAGCGACTCCACAGTGTCCAGCATCAACTGATGCACACAACCTGTCAGAGCTCCGTGCTCTGGTCTGTCAAGGGCAGGAGGGATTATTCCAACAGACCAGGGAATGCCACCTTGCACATACAGTCCTACCCTCTCCCACAATATAACCAGGAGCAGGTGTAGCAGTACAAGAAAAACGCTTCTTTTGGAAAGAAAGTTCACTCTATCCCGAGATAAAAAAGTAGAAAAATCACTCTCATAAAAACATTCACTTATCAGAGATTTTCTCAGTTAAGTAAGAACATCTGTAAAAAGAAAAAAACCAAAACCAAACAGTTTTCAAGCTTAAAACATGCAGTATTTTTTCATACTCCTTACCTACCAGGAGGAAGACTCACAAGTAAATTTTAATTAAGTAAAAGGAAGACCCAATACATGGCAAGCCTTGTATTACAGTCACAGCACACACAGAAATACAAAAGCACATAAAGATACAAGAAAAGCACTTGCAACTACCTGTAAGCTCAAGCACCTTTTACAGTAACATAGGGAACACACGTGAGTCCCATGTGTGACAAAGAAAACATTAATGTCATACTTTAGAAAAGACACTTGGAAAAGATACGTAGCATTGCTGCTAAGTGTTCTGTTTGTGTCAAAACAAGCAATGAATGCCAAGAAAATAAATCTACTTGGGCTTAAAGCAAATTGTACATAAAAGATAATACCTGAGGATCTCCAGGAAAATGACTTCTCAGTAGAGCTGCAGAAAGAAAAAAAATTATCACACAGATGAACCATGTCATTAGTTTGGACTTTTTATTGTAGTTTTAATTAATCATAGAAAACTTTACAAAACCCCCAGCAGATAAAATTTCAATAGTCCATGTAAATACCACTCTGCAGTGCTTTACACCTGACAACAAAACCACCAGTTATCAAGTTCAATTTTCTTTTAGTCAGTGGGAATTATTCACTGTAACTTCCTGCACATCACAGCACCAGGCCATGCCTGCAGCAGGTGACAGCACGGACAGGTGAGAGCAAGCACGGCTTTGCCACACAGCTCCTGTTGAAGGTGTTGTGCTGTCAGTGACAGCCCACAGCAGTGTGTGCCAGCAGCAGCCCAGCACAAGCAGCGTGCACAGCCCACAGACACCTGTGTAGCACCCACACCAAACACCCTGCTCAGACAGCAGCAGCACTGCTCGTGGCAGGGTCCAGCAGAGGAGGTTTGGGGGTTGCCACTCGAGAGCATCTGCCTTCATACGTAAAGCAGTTCAAAAATCCTAGATCTGTATCTGCTCTTTTTTTTTTTCACTGTTTTTTCAGTTTCCAGCTTTCCAGAGAGAATTCTGATCTTTTGTACAGAACAATCAAACCAGCTGACAGACAGCTGCAACTCAGAGTGAGGTGGTGACAGATGTGCCACAGTCCAGGTCAGCAGATGCCTTCAGTGCCAGTTACTGTGCAGACCAAGGAGGTGTAAAACCCAACCTTCTGCATTTTTCCAATACTGATTTTTTATCAAACTATCTTCACCCTTTTGTCCTTCCACTGAGCCATGTGCTTTCCTTGCTCACAGTAGTACTGATGCACAACCACCTTTGCAGACAAATACAGAAATCATCCAACTTTGAATAATACAATGGGTTTTTTTTGCAGTGATTATAAGCTGCTGTTTTCCAAATAAAAAGCTCTTTAAAGGAAAAACAGGCAAGTCCATCAGATTTGATTTTGTCTAAATATCAGCTTGAGACTGGGATTTTGGGTAAGATGTAGCAATTTCTAATGGAGTATTATTTTACTTCTTTCTACCACAGCTACCAATTAGAAAAAAATTAGCTCAGCAACATGAACAGCATGAGATACTTATTTTCAAAAATGAAAACAACCATTTGGGAGCCTTTTTGGAAACAAAATATTTCTATTAAAGTGTGCTAAAGATACATGCTAGCACAAACTAGAGTTAGAATGAGACTTCAAGTAAAAGGAGAATTCCAATGCAGACTTCACGTGTCTGAAAGTCAACCTCTGGCCCCAGAATTCTCACGCTACCTGAATACCAAGTTTCCCACTCTTGTCCTTTTGCTCTGTTGTTCTTCAGACCTTTTGGAAACTCAGTTCCTTACCCTGAGGCAGCGTGGCTCAGCGTTGCTGGCAATGGCAGCACACACTTTACACAAGGCTATAACCCAGAGCACATCCCTGCCCAACATCCCTGACCACTTCAACTTCCTTTACAGGCACAGAATGGAGGAGTGAAAAAAGGCTGCTCTGCCCATGGCTCACAGGAGGAAAGCTGCTTCATCAACGCTTCAGCTGGTTAAGCACTTAACTCTTATGAAATTATTCTGGAACAAGTCCAGCATACATCACCTCCTAATGTCATCAGCTGATACTGTCACCTAGCAGGTGCAATGTTTTGTCAGCTCTGAGCAGTAAGTCCAGTGCATTTCATCCCAGTGTTCAAAAGGCACTGTGGTGACACACTGCAGTGCCCATGCCAAGCTGCTGCTGGAATTAGTCACAATGCTGCCTCTTCCCAACAGCAGCATGTAATATATCCAAAGAGAGCCCACATGTGGCAAGCTGCACTTTACAAAATGTGAATTTAGCCCACTACTATCCTTGAAAAAGAATTAGGTTAGTAGAGTAGACATGCAGAAGTATTCCTCTATCAGAAATATCATAACAGCTTGGTATGATGTACAGTTTTCAATCAGAGAAGACAGAGACAAATATGACAGTAACACAAATATTTGCTAACTGGAGATGGAGCATGCATGCAAACTGTGCTGAAATCCATTTATGCCTTTTCTTTTTTTTTACCCTTTTGATTTTTTTTTCCTTAATTGTATTTTTAAAGCTCTGGATTGGTTTGTTTGGGGTTTTTGATTAATTTGATTTTTTGTTGTTTGGTTTTTGGTTTTGTCCCTTTCCTAATTTCACACCTCTTCCTTGCCATTTCACTGCTTTAGTTGAAAACTATCTTAGATACAAAATTGAACCAGCTGCCAGTCTGGAAAAAATAAAAATCTGATAAATGGAAAAGGTTTTGCATTAAGTCATTTAGAGAGAAAACACGCTAAGGGTCACCAGCACTGCTTTGCATTTTCATGTGGCAGCTCTCAAAGACTTCCCAGCTTTGAATTTCCAGGTTTCAGCAGGGGCAGCATCCCTCTCAGTGACACGGCTGCTCTGGTAAGGCACAAGGGGCTGTGGAGGTTCCCAGCCAGAGAACCAGCACCTGTGCACAGCACAGCAAGCCTTCAGGAACAACACTGACAACTTGGGAAATTGTACATTTCTGATTTTGTTAAGCAGTGTGTTATTTTTTAAAAAATGGTGTGAACACAATTATGATCTTCAGCTCCTAGACTGGACAGGTCAATTCCCAGTGTGTCTTTTGCAGGTTTTGCATGGCATGAAACAGTTTAAGCCTATTATCTCTGCAAGTACTCCACACGGTGAAAAGTATTTCTGATTTAAACAGCACCACTTGAGAGAAAAGCTGTGATTTCGATCGCCTACCTTCCTTCTTGGCTATACTGCTGTTGTCATAAAAAAAAGGCAACAGATGAAAAAATTAAGTAGTATTTATTAAATATTTATAAAATGGTGAAAAGCTGTAAAAAGCTAAAAATATAATTGTGTTAAAAATGTATGTACTTCACAGATATCCTTGTAGTATCCCAGTTCCCTCCGTGGCTACGCCTCCATCGTTGGAGTACATCTGTGCTGTGAGGCAGCAGCAGCAGCAAGGGGCTGCTCCCAGCGAGCTGGGGGTGCTGCTCAGAGCTGCCAGCCACATTTGAGTACCCCTACAGACTGAATGTGTTCTTTACTTGTCCTTTAGCTCCCATTTTAAATATCTACATCAACAATGCATTTACAACTATATGCTGTATATAGAAAACTTGGTGTAACTTTACATTTCTTAGTATAGGGAGATTTCTCTGATAAAATGCCATGTACTAAACTCCATAAACTTGTGTTACACCTTACAAGCAACTGGAAACCAGGAAAATCAGCATTTTGAAGTAAATGAGGTAATTTTCAGTCTTCAACTTTTCTAACAGCTATCTTCTTGAATTCACCAATACAACTGATTCTTCTACCCACTCTGCCAGACCCTGTACCAGAACCTAAGCAATCCTACGTTCCCCCCCAGCCAGGACAAATTAACCAGCACTGCCACTAAAACCAGGTAGTCCTGGGACTTGCTGGCTGTTTCCAGAAGACCCTGGAAACCACTAATTCTCCAGGTGTGAATTCAGAAAGTGTCAGGAATACACTGTAATTGTAAGAGAGGCCTCTTGAAACTGTCCCATAACTCTTCACAGCAAATCTGCATTTTTTAATCCTTCAGATATTAATAGAGGTGAATAGCTATTGGTGAAAATGTATGTATAGAGGACATAAGCACCACTAAAAAGCCTTTAATTTATGGGACAAATGAAAATAACGTCATCAGGACCTGTACCTTGTGCTGGCGATACTTGGTGACTCTGCTCCAAGCCTACATCTCTCTAGCTGATTAGCCACAATTTGCCTTTCCACTTCCAGTTCTCTGGTAAGTCTTTGAAATTGAAGCTCCTGAAATTTCAAAATACAAAGAAAAGCATTCTTGATGTTAAAAAATGGGTGTGGATTAGCTCTGAAACAATCACTGATTCATCACAGTTGTGTTTTGACTCTTAGGGGAATAAACTATAAAAGTGGAAATTTAATGGTTCATTAAATCAGTGATTCATGCAAATATTGATTTATCACCTGTTACAGAAAGAAAAACATGCTTAAGCATTCTTGAGTTTTATTTCTCCTGCAATTAAAATTTTTGTGTCTTCTTACATTACCACAGTCTAACAAAATCAGTCTAACAAACCCTATAAAATCAGTCCTCAATTTAATCTATAAACAAGAAAATCAGAAAATGTAATACCCTAACCTTTCCAATCACAAACCTTCAAATCTTAAGCTATCCTACATTCTGACTGTAGTTGGAAACCTTAAGATTTATTACTTCAAACTGTCTGAGTGTAGATATGTGCCATTTCACCTTTTCTGAGTTCAGCTTTTTTTATATTTCTTGGTCAAGGGCACCAAACTTCTTCAGTCTTTATAAGAGGCTTTTGGAACACAACACTGCAAGGGTGACGTGGGAAATACCAGTGCTGCACAGGATGGGTCCTACTGAAATCTGGCACCATTTTCTATGGCACTCTGAAATCCAGATTACATCACATCAAGGGATATCGAGGGTGTTTTTCTCCTCAGTTAGCTTTTATTGAGCAGAGAAAAGGGTTCTATTTCAAACTGATACAGTAAACACTCTGAAGTTTAAGTAAACCATATAAAAATGGATGAACACTAATATTTAGTAATCAGATGAAGCACCAAGCAAGTCTTATATAGAGGTCAGGTGCAACACAGAGCTCTCATTTGATGTGAGAGCTCAATTGACTGCTGAGGTTTCTCCCCAGTGTGCCTCACGTAAAGGCCCTGCCCAGCAGCTGTATGGAGCCAGGGACATCAGCTCCTGCAAACTGCTCCTTCACACCCCACGGAATGGGGGAACCACTTCCCTTGCAGCAGCCACTCTCCACTCCCTGCAGACTGTGCCCCTCTGCAGTAAGATGAAGGGTGCTCCATCCAGCACTGTCCCAGCACTCTGCAGGGGCCTCAAGAGCTTCCACAGCCCCCAGGAGCCTGGAACTAACAAGAGGAGGCTCAGAGTAAGTGTAGGGAGAACTATTGTAAGAAGTCAAGATTTTTCTACCAACAACACAACGATACCAAGAATCCCCCAAGAGAAGAGTAATTAGTACCTATGCCATCAGGCTGGCAGCTGGGCCCGAGGCAAACAGCAGTCACCCTGCTGCCAAAATGACTAGATCAGATGACAAAACTGAAAAAGTGACTTCTGAAGGTCTGATCTGAACCCCTCCACCAAACTGGATGTCACACACACACACACGCACACACACACACGCAGCTGACTGCTCTTCCAGAGGATACGAGCGATTCTGGACACATCCAAACATTTCTGAAAACTCCCTAACCAAACTGAATAAACACCCTAACATTCCCCAGTTTTGCCCAGAAAAAGTGGGTTTGCATCCAGGACATGTTTCCTGTTCCTTACTATTAAACCAGTATTTAAACAGCAATGTAACGGATGCAAACTGGCAACCAGAACCTATTGTTATTTACTGATCTTTTAATTAGATAAATAAAATAAAACATGCTAGCCTTTAATTACTTCTATTCAACCAATCCCTATTAATTTCCCTTTTCATTACAGATAGAGGCAATAATGAACACATTATTCTAGAAAATGTCTTACTGCATAACATCTCAATTAATAAACTGCCCATTTAAATAAAAATCCCTATTTTTTGCCCCACACTACAAAAATTCAAAGGCAGTTAAAACAAGAACTATACTTCTATTTTTCTTGAGAGTAGGTGAATGACATAAGTGTATATTATTGCATAAAGCAATAAATTAACTGCATTTATTAAAACTATATTGAAAAGCAAAACTCACTTGTATTCTATCAGAAAAACAGAGATAAGGAAAAATAGGAGAAAAAACCACCAAGCCTCATTTGACCACTTCAGAGACACTTGCACTGCTGAGCTGGGAACAACGCCATCTCTGCCTGTTTACATTGCTCCTCACTGTCCTGGCATTGACCAGAAAGCCACAAACTGCACCGTGCACTGAACAGCAGAGGGGCAAGAGGCCTGTAAATCATCTGCCAGTTTTAAATCACTCTGATGCTTAGGAAGATCTAATATGCTTCTGCAAGTACAAGCATAATAATAATAATAAAAAAAATCCAGCTCTCTTTTCTAGTCTGAGTACATTCTGGCATGCCCAGCCTGGGAGTCCAATGAAGCAGCAATTTATGAACTTTGAAACAATAAGTGCTGACTTTTGTACGTGCCTTCTTAAATTTGACATCTGTAGCAGGTGATATGTCTTATATACCTGCAAAAATACACAAGACAGATAGTTTTAGAGCCACCATCTTTTTTAGAGCTGCAATACATCATGCTTTAAAACTTTCTTCTCTTACCTTAAATCTTATTATTATTATTATTACTATAGAAAACTAAGTCCTTGCCAGCTCTAACTGATCATCTTTCTAGCTTATGCTTTCTTATAATGAAATTTTATACCACTCTGAGTGGACCTATCTCCACAATGTGTATCTATCAGACAGCACACTAGTTCTGGCAGGAATCTATTGGAATTTGTTTCTCTATCCAGCTTCTCTGGGAGCAGTGGGAGAGCTCACTCCTCGAACAGGATACTCCCTGCACAGAGCTGCTGCCCGGAGCACGAACTCACTGACTCCTACAGCACTGGCTACTGACAAAATGGCATTGCAGGACTCAAATGCAACTCTTAATAAGCTTATTAGCATTTGCAGCAGAGCATTTATGTGGCAATCACATAGTAAAATCACAGACATAAATTACAAAACACACTGCCATACTGCATCCCAAGGAGAAACCAATCCTCAGACAGACACACTACACTGGCTTGGCCAGAACTACTTTTATTCAAAATTGTTCAACATTCATTGAGGGAAAAAAAAGCAACCCGTAATTCTATAAACATCTTTAGCAGCAACTACTTAATCACCTTATCAAACTGCAGGTTTTATGTTCATTAGCTAAAATTCCACTGCAAACCCACAGGCCATAATTCCTAATATGAAACTACAATAAAAGACAGCTTTAACCACAATTCCTGCTCTGGATCAGGAAGTATACACACGGGGCAAGAAAGCAGTTATTTGGAAAGCAGTTGTGCTGACTGCAGGCAGACAGGCTGCTGTGAGTGAAAAGCAGAGCCCAGAACATTGTAGAGCTGTGTCATTTCCTTCTGGAGGAGGCCAAACCCCGTGCTGGTGTTGTAGTGCTCACACCAGGTGACCAACTGCTCTTCCTTGGTGAGCTCTGCCCAGCAGGAACCTGGCGTGGATGACATTTCACTGTGCCAAGGGACAGCAAGGCCTGTCACACCAATCCTGGCAGCTGAATCCTCTTTCCAGGTGAAAGCTGAGTGGCTCGGGGCAAGGGACAGCAACCACCAACACACTGTGCTGGGCTCTTGCCAGCAAATATTTGAAAACAAGTAATTAATGCAAATGCTGTTTGCACAACTGACTGTGAAAACTGCCATTCTCCTTTTGCAGGCATTGGATAATAAAAGAGGGTTAAGGGGCAATTCTGTGCCTTCTATCTGCATCCTGTCACAATACCATGATGCAGATTCACCTTTTTCATTTTTGTTAATGAGGAACTTTTATCCCTCAGTAACATAGATGAGAATGAGCAATCTACATTCACCACTCTGAAAAATAAAAGTTACTTTCTTCCTGTCCTGTTGTGATTTGAGCACCTCTGGAAAAACACAGACAACTTTAAACAACAGTGGTCCATGTGACTAGCGAAAGGTTTTCTAGTGACAGCTCTGCACAAATCAGCAGCAATTGCACAAGCAGTGAAGAGAAGTGGCAGATTCCTTTTGAGTGGTTCATGCCTGGCTAGCCAGACCCAGACTGGACATCAGAGGAGACAATGCCTCCAACAAACAAAGGCATCTCTTGCAGCTTCTTGACTTGACCGGCTCTCAGTGGCTGCTGTGGCAGAAGGCTGGGCTAGGATGGCCTGGTACTCCTGGCTGCAGTAACACTGGGATGTGCTAAGTTGCTTCAAGTGCCAAATGTCACTGTCTATGAAATATTATGAAGGTAATTGTAAGCTGAACTATGAAATATATTCTAATCGCAAAAGTACTGTCTGTTGATCAATTGAGCTGAGCCTGTTTCAATAGCTCAAGTTACTCATATAAGAAAGTGTAGTCTGCATTTGAGAGGAATATTTTTACTTTGTGTTTACTATTTTTTATTCAACTGCAACCACAATGCAAAGCTGCACAACTTCTATCAGCTGTGAGAGTTCACACAGTGCTACAGAAAAGGCTATTATATTTTGGATATTTTCCTGATACAAACAATATAGAAGAGGGCAAACAAAACAGAAGTTGATTTATACCTTCCTTCATGTTAACCTCTTGCATTCATCAAAGCAGAATTCTCTCTTTCCACCTGCCATATTTCAGAGTTAGATCAAGCAACTGACTACTTAAACCCACACTGAATACTATATTTTCCAAAATGGATGTCATACTGTAGTGACCCAATATTTAAATTCTCTACCAGAATCTATTGCAGAAAAAGCCTGTACTTCTAACTAACCATATTAGAGCAACCTTAATATTTTCTGTAAAAATTAAGTTTACTCACGTACACAACTGCATTTGCATGCTTTTAGTATCTCAGTATCTTCCAAAATAGAAGACAAAAGATAAAAAAATTGGACAGTGTAGAGAGAATCACAGATTTCAGGATGTGAGATGACACAGCTACAATTACTGGCTGATCACACTTACTCTGTATTCAACAGCAGCAGACCATTAAAGCCCTTAATACTTTTAAGCATGCATTGTTCACTGGTCTGGTACAACAGTTTAGTGCTGCTTTAGCTGATGAGAGATCAACATTTTAGCATTTTATAGCAAGCTTACTGTTGCCAGTGGCAGGAGGGAAGAATGGAGGCATTCCCGGACTGCCTCTGACACATTCTCTCTGGAAGCTTTGTGACAATGCTTGGGCAGCTCAAGTTGGAGCTGAGGGTACTGCTCTGCCAGCTGGGCACCAGGGATCAGTCACTGCTGAGCAGACAAACTGATAATCTAAACCAAGTATACATCAGAGGCACCCAGAGGTCCACATAGGCTCTTTTTCAATAGGAGTTTCTCCTCTGAAGCCTAACAGTCCAAAGGAGAAAGGAAAATTAACTTCTAGGTCATCATATGAATAAAGAAGTACAGAGAATTTTGATAAAGGAAATGAGCTACCTATTTCACCTGAGACAGGATTGGCATTAAACTTGTCCTAGAGTAAGACCTTTAGGAAGTTGACATGTCAGACTTGACTCACTGTAACTAAAAATGCTGGTAAACACCAGAAACTCTAAACCTCAAAGTTCTGGAATTAAATAGGCAAGAGTGACCTATGCAGTTGAACACAACACTAAGAGAGTTGGAAGAAAACCCCAGTTCTTCCAGCCATTCAACAAAATGTCGACCGGGATTTTTGTTTCACTAATGCCAAACTTGGGAGTCCATTCAACAAAAAGTACTACCTTCAATTCAGAACTGCCACACATTTAACACCTAACTGATCACTAGATGCATGCCAATCAGAATTTCAAAGTGAGACTGAAAAGTTTGTGCCCAGTTACTGGAAGTGCATTTAGCAAGTCTCTTTTCAGGTATCTCCATGAAGTGACATGCCTACACAGAGTACTGAATATACAGCACTACACACCTGAACTGTAAAGAAACCTCCAAGACTTAATATCAGTAGTTCTCATTCAAAAAGATGTTTTAACATGCAATAAAAAATAGGCAGAATGCATTCTTCCTTCTGTTTGCATCTGAAAAACGTAGAGGTTTGCTCCCTGCTCCCAAGCCCTATAAAAACACCTCAAAAATAATGTAAAAAAATTGTACTTAAACAATAATGAATGAAAAAACTGAGGTGCAAATTGTCTATTTATACAGTACAGTTCAAAACACTTACACAAAAGGAAAAGATTTTGCTGAAGTCCTGAATAAACAACACTTCTGGAAAAACACCCAGGGAAACCTAAGAGATGTATTATTATCCATCTGAAAGCATATCTAAGCATATCTAGTAAGAGATTCTTACTCTGTCATCTATTTACTAAAGAAAAGGTGAAAAGTTGCCCATCTCAAAGTGTCACAAACAGCTAGACCAAAGAACAAACTAAAAAACAAGCACTGCTGTAAGTGCTTCTGCCTTAGCAAAGGCATTAAAATCAGTATATTCCAGTTACTTTCAAAAACTGCATTGATGAGTGGCTTTTCCTGCAAGACCTTTTCTCAGCCCAAACACTGAAAACTAATGTGCTAAGCATGAAATTCACAATTCCAAATGATCCCATTTAATCTTGTCAATTCAGCAGCAGTTCATTCCAAATCCAGCAGTGTATAGCTTGAACACGGAAAACGGCAGTGATTCCACAAACCTACAAGGAGCAGCTGGCACCTAGCTGCCCCACATTCCAACCCCCGCAAAAGTTACTGCTACCATGCTGCCCCTACAATTTTTAACAAGTTGTTATTTTAGTATGAAAATACTCAATTTACTTTTTGACATGGATAAGAAACTCCCTACAGAACTCAACTAAATTTCTATGCAGGATTCAGAACTCCCCAGGATTCAGAAATATAAACATGTTTTACTTTTATTTAAAACTTGTTTCAGCAATCCGTAAGATACTTCTATCCATGATAGTATGGAAGCCTCATAATGTTTTAGAAGTGAAATACATATTTTAGGGGAAAAAAATCCCAACCCTCCTCTAAAAGAAGCCCACAGAAAACAATCCCCTCCCCCCAAAAATACCAAACAAAAAACCAACCAAACAAAAACAACAAAAAAAACCCCAAAATGCCAAAATACTCAAAATCCATCATCAAATTCATTTAAAGACAAAAATATGAAAATATGTTTCAGCTCTATTACAATTAGCCTTAGGACTTTGCTGCATTCAAAAAGGAATTCTTCTATTAGAATCCCTGAGGCTGGAAAAGCTCTCCCAGCCCATGGAGTCCCAGCTGTGCCCGATCCCACCGTGTCCCCAGCCCTGAGTGGCACCTCCAGGAATTCCCTGGACACCTCCAGGGATGGGCACTGCAAACCTCCCTGGGCACTTCCAAGGCCTGAGCGCCCTTTCCATGGGGAAATTCCTGCTGCTGTCCCCCCTGAGCTGCCCTGGCCCAGCCTGAGGCCGTTCCCTCTCCTCCTGTCCCTGTTCCCTGCCAGCACAGCCCGACCCCCCCAGCTGTCCCCTCCTGCCAGGGAATTCCAGAGAGGGAAAAGATCCCTCGGGATCCTCCTTTGCTCCAGGCTCAGCCCCTTCCCAGCTCCCTCAGCAATTCTCCAGCCCCTTCCCAGCTCCCTCAGGAATTCTCCAGCCCCTTCCCAGCTCCCTCAGCAATTCTCCAGCCCCTTCCCAGCTCCCTCAGGAATTCTCCAGCCCCTTCCCAGCTCTGTTCCCTTCCCTGGACACACTCCAGCCCCACAATGTCTTTCTTACGTTGAAGCACCCAAAACTGGAGATGCCTCAGCAGTACAGGGCATCGGCACTGCCCCAGTCCTGATGGCCACACAAGTTTTGACAAAGGCCAGGTCCCTGTGGCTTTCTTGCCCACCTGGGCTCATGTTCACTTTGAAACAGATCTTGAGTTTTGTCAGAAAAGCACAAAGCTGTAATTTCTAAATTTCTTCACAGGTTACTACACCTATTCTGCTGGTGTTATTTTATAACACTATGAGTGAATTGAAATGTTCCTTTCCTAAAATATGACCAAGGGAGATTGACCCATCTGACACCTGACTCAACAAGAGACTGATCAGAATTTAGAGGACACAGTCTAGTTTGGTAAAATAGTTGCTTTAAATGGATTTGAGGTCTTAAGAAAAGGAAACAAGAGGAAACAAATGGCAACTTTATTTAGAAGCAGCTTGTAGGATTCATAGGCTAAGTGCAACTTTTTATATAATCATAACTATTGTTTCACAGCTATGGGAGAAAGTTTGGAGTAATTCAATACATTTATCTATCTTAGAACTACTATAGTAATTTTTACAGTTTGTATTAAGTTAAAATCTTTCCCAATTTGCCAAGTAATAATAAAGGCTTTTCTTGATTATGTTTCCACTGCAGTGTTTCTGGAGTACTCGGGTCAGGGTGTGGCAGCTTTATTTTACAAACACTGACCTGCTGCACCTCACAGCAATTCCTGTACCAAAGGAAACAGCAAACAGTGTAGCAGTTTCTGTTCAAGCTTAATAAAGAAAAGAACTTCACTGGAAAATATTCTGTTCTGGGCTTTCTGCCACACAGGAAGGGTGTTGAACATGTCAGTGTCCATAATTATTATCAACACAAAAAAATACCAGAAAGCAGCAGTTCAGCTCTTAATTCTTTCATATTATCACTTCCAAGACTGAAAGACAATTTACATCTTCCTCCCCTCATACTCATTTTATGTGTCTGTACATTTCACAGTACAGCTCCAGTTCTGAAGTTTGTGTAACGCTAATGATAAATGACAATTTAATTTCTTTCAGCTTTCATCAGAACTTAGTGATGTAATAGCCACATTTAATAGCTTTTCTATAAATGGAAAGAGGAAGATATTTTAACCTCCTTTTCAAAAGAAAGAAATATTCCATTATAATTTTTTCTCTAGGACTAATAAAAAGATAGAAACATTGCTTGGGCAGGCAAAGGAAGACTTATAAAAGGCTTTAGTGCACACTCGTGCCTGGAGCTGTTCCTGACAGTGCTGCCCTGACTGCTCGCTCAGTGAGGTCCAGCACAGCCCCAGAGGCAGCATGGAACTGTCCTGGCCAGGGGATCCCTGAGCACAGAGCCCAGCTCTGGCACTGCCACAGGAACTGTCCTGGCCAGGGGATCCCTGAGCAGAGAGCCCAGCTCTGGCACTGCCACAGGAACTGTCCTGGCCAGGGGATCCCTGAGCAGAGAGCCCAGCTCTGGCACTGCCACAGGAGCTGTCCTGGCCAGGGGATCCCTGAGCAGAGAGCCCAGCTCTGGCACTGCCACAGGAGCTGTCCTGGCCAGGGGATCCCTGAGCACAGAGCCCAGCTCTGGCACTGCCACAGGAGCTGTCCTGGCCAGGGGATCCCTGAGCAGAGAGCCCAGCTCTGGCACTGCCACAGGAGCTGTCCTGGCCAGGGGATCCCTGAGCAGAGAGCCCAGCTCTGGCACTGCCACAGGAGCTGTCCTGGCCAGGGGATCCCTGAGCACAGAGCCCAGCTCTGGCACTGCCACAGGAGCTGTCCTGGCCAGGGGATCCCTGAGCAGAGAGCCCAGCTCTGGCACTGCCACAGGAGCTGTCCTGGCCAGGGGATCCCTGAGCAGAGAGCCCAGCTCTGGCACTGCCACAGGAGCTGTCCTGGCCAGGGGATCCCTGAGCAGAGAGCCCAGCTCTGGCACTGCCACAGGAGCTGTCCTGGCCAGGGGATCCCTGAGCACAGAGCCCAGCTCTGGCACTGCTCACCAGCTCAGATACCATCATGAGCACCTCCTTGTGCGCTGCAACATAAAATGGACAGACTTAAAGCCACCACCAGTCTACTTCAGGCAAATGAGTCCTAGTGGCCATTTGTGACAGGCTATGAAGGCACAAGGTATACTGCTGTTTGCTGAGGAGGGACTGAAGGTATCTGTAACTCTTGGCTGACTTCTCACACTGCAACAGCCTCTGGCAGTGATATCCTGCACACTGCAAATGTGAATATTAATTTTAACACTGCTAAGAAATTTTTAGGGTTGCTATTGTCATCTTAAATTACTTTTGAAACTATTAATTTCGGCATGAAAGTTAAGATTCAAATTTCATCACCCTGCAGAAAATTTTTGTTTAACAATAAGGCATTATGGGTATGAAAACTGTTGATATCAAGAAGATATAACCTAATCCTCACCTTTTAAAAAAATATTAATATTGGATAATGTAAGAACTAATACATCAAGTGTTTGCATTCAGAGCTACCATCTTGAATCAAGCCGTGATTCATCTTAAAGGAAGTTCAAAAATAGAGATGGGAAAGCAGACTTATTCTGAAGTTCAAATGTTACAACTTGTGTATTAAGTCAATAAAGATGATCATTATTTTTCAGTATGATACAATGAAAGCCAAAGCATCCCTTTTTCCTTTGTGTTCTTTATATTTAAAAAAAAGAAAACACTGACAAAAACTTTAACTGGAGTGTTTCCTTGTAGAACTGCAATTTTTCCCACTTGAATGATCTTTACAAATTAAGGCTGAAATTGACTGCAAATGCAATTTTATTTTTCCTATAGAAATTACCACTTTAGATACACACCCATAAATGTGCTGCAGATTTAAAATTTATTAGTACCTTGGTATTGATAACTGAAACCAAACTCAGACTTTAAAGCCCATTTTTTAATAAAGTACAATTAATCATACCCAACCTGTATCTGCAGGACTTTGTAGCACTGAACACTTTGCTTTGCAGGACTTACGAGGACTGATTCCAATGTTGCATCAATTCCACACTAGCTTTTCTTCTCTCTTTGCCACTAAACCTGCATTTCCAGTCTGGCTTACAGCAGCAGTGCAGACATTCCAAGGGATATAGAACACCAGAATGATGCTTCTGTTTACGCAGGTAACCGAACCCCTTATATTCAGACTCTAAAACTGATACACAAAACAGCCTACAGTGGCACTGGGTCACATGCCACAGACACAAACAGTGATGGTTGTTGCAGCAGTTATCTCCACACACACTGTGAACTGAGGAATTGCTGAAAACGAGGCAGATACCTGTTCCTTTACAGAAGCTAAAATGGTCGTGGCAGTAGTCTCTGGTTCCATGCCTGGGCCTGTGGAAGTTTCCTGCGCTGTCTGCAGCAGCCCCTCCTCCACCATTGGGCTCTGCTCAGGGGCTGGCATTTTGCCTGCAATAACAAGATTTTAAGATAGTTTACATTTTCAGCCAGTGATGTTTAAAATCCAAGTTTTCAGGATTATTAAATTTATTTTTTTTCTAGAGCTTTCCAAACTCAACTAAATTAGCGGAGAACTTTGCATTACTCAATCTGTGTTGTGTGACCATGTTTCATCTTCACAAACGGAGACCAGAATCACCTATACAACTCGAGGGTTGGGCAGGAGCAAGTGGCTACATGATGCTTCAAGATTATTTTCAAAAACACTACTTTCTGGTGTTTAATAAAACTAGCACAATTCAAGATGCGTAGAAAATACTAGTGTTAACTATTAAAAACACATAGGATCAGTACAGGTTTACCACATACAGGACAAAAGAATGACACGTAACAGCAGAATGCTTTGCTGAAAGGAACAAACTATGGAAGAGACTAATTGTGCTAATAAAAGCTTAATGGGAGCAATGCTTCTAATGCTCTTTTTGCAAAAGAGGAAATTAAAATGCTAAAGTTAAAGCAATTGCCCTGGGCTATGGATAGTACGGAAAGGACTGACAGGATTAGTGTCCAATAATCCCAAGCTGTGTTATTGCAGAGGCAGCACAGTAACAATTCCAATCTATGGAAAAAAGCAATGAATTTTTTCAATTATCAAAGTCACTATTAACTAATATTAGAGACAGTTATGAAGTGTGTTTAATGCTTTGAAAACAGCAAGCAAGTGGCATTCACAAAGCTTCTACACAGATACCACACTTGCACCTGAATGAGGGCAATGCACAGGATCAGCACACACCCCTGCTGCAGGGCTGCATCTTTCTGACAGGCTTCAAAGAGGACTTGGGTTGACCCTGGAGGGATCTCTCCTGGGATTGCTGGCCTCTCTCCTGGGCTCTCATGCCTGTATGCAGAGCCCAGGCCAAGGCAAAGCCCTGTGCCATCAGAGGAGTGCTGCACTGCCGTGGAGAGGAGGTGATGGTGTAAAAAAGTGCTTTCATTCTGCCCTGTGTACAGCAGCACATGGGCTGTGAGAGGAACGGCTCCTCTTGAGGCCCATGAGCTCTTCTGGAGCTAGCATGGGGTCTTTATTAACCACCCCGCTCCAGTCTGCTAAAAGTGCTGGTGACACGGTTCATGTGCAGTTTCACATCAGCCAACGAGCAAATCCAACCATTTCAGGGAAACTCAGCTGGCATGAGTGACGAGAGGCAGTGGAGCAGTCACGGGGGCAACCTGTGCTGCAGAAGCCTGGTCTCCCGCCAGCTTCCACCACTGCCCACAGAGAAAGAAAAGCTGCTTACCAAACACATCAGAGAAGGAGCCCTACTCAGCAAGGCAGGACTTTTCCCCTCAGCACCTTGCAGGTGAAGCACAGGGAGCTGTGCCCCTGCACCTACCCTGAAATAAGCCTACATGAACAACCCATTCTTACTATACATCCACACCATATTTATCCTCTGGAACAAGGCAAAAGAAACTGCACAAAGGTTTCTGCTGTCAGGCCTGCACAAGGACACCTGTGTATGCTAGTCCAGCCACACCAAGAGCCGCTCTACCCCCTCACCTTCCCTCCCCACAGACACAGGTCTCACCTTCCCTCCCCACAGACACAGGTCTCCCCTCACCTTCCCTCCCCACAGACACAGGTCTCCCCTCACCTTCCCTCCCCACAGACACGGGTCTCCCCTCACCTTCCCTCCCCACAGACGTGGGTCTCCCCTCACCTTCCCTCCCCACAGACAGGGGTCTCCCCTCACCTTCCCTCCCCACAGACAGGGGTCTCCCCTCACCTTCCCTCCCCACAGACGTGGGTCTCCCCTCACCTTCCCTCCCCACAGACAGGGGTCTCCCCTCACCTTCCCTCCCCACAGACACGGGTCTCCCCTCACCTTCCCTCTCCACAGACACAGGTCTCCCCTCACCTTCCCTCCCCACAGACAGGGGTCTCCCCTCACCTTCCCTCCCCACAGACACAGGTCTCCCCTCACCTTCCCTCCCCACAGACACAGGTCTCCCCTCACCTTCCCTCCCCACAGACAGGGTCTCCCCTCACCACAGACATGGCACTGTGAGGACCACACCATGCTGTCCTCACCCCCAGGTCCCGTGGCCCATGGTGAGTGTTCCCTCCTGTCCCAGCACAGCCAGGGCACCCAGGGCCCTCCACACTCAGCCAAGGTGGCTCCCACAGGGATTCCTCGTGCCCAGCCCAAGCTCCAGGCCTGTGGGTGTGTGGGGCTGCAGGAGACCACCGTCAACTCTGCAACTGGAACACAACTTACTCTTGACAAATAAATTGATATTAAATGCTACTTGACTTCCAAGGTGCCACAAATTAATACCCAGACATATCTGACTATTTTCAAAACACTATTTTTATTTGTTTCAGCTTGCAGATACAAAAGCAGCCACACCGAGCCTGCCACAAGCTGAACGTCAGGGGGATGCACACCTAAAGCTTCAAGGACCGTTTCTACAGAACCCATTAAACAGCAATTAAGCAAGCAGAATAAAAAACTACCTCTAACAGTACTATAATAGGATTTTGAAAAGTCAAATGTGCAACATTATGGTTTTAGAAAATAAAAATGGTTTCTTCAAAGTTTTACTTCTGAAAACCAACTCTTTAATCAAGCAGTAAGAACCAAAGGCACAGAATACATGCCACAATTCCATGTGTCATATCTGATTTTTTGTATCACTTCACATACATACCAAATCATGCCTTTCCTTCATTTAGAAATATCTGCTAAGCAATCTAAAGGACAAGTCTCAAAAACTCACAAGTTACACATGTGCTTCTCTCAGAAGGGGGCTGCTTGTTGGTCCATGTATCCCACTGTGTCTCCACCTGTACATAACAGGGCAGTGCCTGCTGTAGTTTGTGATTTCCAGGAGAAAAGTACAAAATACAGCAGTGAAACAATCTCAGTTTGTTTTTTCTGTATTTTTTTCTCTCTTCTCACCCCAACACTGTGAATAACTTCTCAGCCTATCTGTAGTAGATTTCTATAACAAACCAGTCCAGAAAACATCCCTCTGAGCTGGCTGGAAGGTGTGCTAATTTACTGAAACAGAATATATACTCAGTAATGAGTATCTAATAAAAACATCCAAATAAAAACCAATCAAACTAATTATTAGTGAAGGTGTCAGTGTTAAATGTACATCTATCTGAGTGTTAAGACATGTAATCACAGACCTACACCCTGTCACAGAGGCAGCTGTTTCAACTGATGTTCCTTCAATTAACGCATTTCTTGGCAAAGTTACTGATTTTCTAATCTTGATTTCAACATTAAATAAGTGTTGGCTCTGATCCTACAAACACTTAGGTACACACTTGAGCTAATAAACAAGTTTTCTTATCCCCCCCTGCTCTCCTGCCAGGCCAGTGGGCTCGGGTGGCAGCACAGGAGAGTAAGGGAGAGCATAGGAGAAGCTCTCCAGCGCCCAGACCCCCACCACAGCACTGTCTAGGGATGCTGCTTAAGGATAGGAACTTACAAAGTCAAGGCAGGTTCTGATCTTCATCTTATAGGAACAGGAAATAGCAAGAGCAGGTTTTATGAGAGCCTTATAATCTGGTATGAGTAAGAAGCTGAGAAGAGTTAATACAAAACTCTCTTTCTTCCTTGCACAAGACTGGGATTAATCCACTCAAAATACTCCCTGAACTTGTGCTATGGCTCACTTGGGGATAGATAACAGATTCATTATCAGAAAAACAGCAACCAGATTTCATACCTCAAAAAATTAGGTTCTCAGTTATTTTGCCTGTCTCTGGTGTCATGGCTGAGCAATCAGACATCACCCAGAACAGGAGACTGCACCTACATCTTTCCCAGGCTGTCCAAACCCTCATCCTCCACATCCCCATGCTGTAGTTTCCTAGGTCCTGCCCTGGGCTGCTCTCTACACTGATGGATCAGGCAGTACACACAGGTACCATCAGAAATGCACTTCAATGCTTCCCTGCATTCCAGTTCTTTTAATTCTCAAACTGCTCCTGCACATTGAAGATCTAGGATCTCTGTAGCCACAATGAAAACTCAGAAAATGTATTTTACTGTTTATAGCTCTATTCAGTGCATTTCAACACACCTGACTACATCTTAAAATCACTGAACATCAAAGTTTACACACTAAATTCTCTGCTATTGTATAGAATACATGAGAACTGGAGGATTTAAATGTTCTGGAATGATCTTTTGGTGGATTTTGCAGAACTAAGACCTGTGCATGGTGTAAATGGCTCTAATGTATCTTAAGAGTATACTGTGAGAAGTTTGGAAACATGGTGAGAATTTGCTGTGCCTGTCTCTGATAAAAAATAATGTCTTCCAATGACTTAGATAATTTTTCAGGAAAATACTTAAATAGTTCATCTTGTAGCATAAGTCCAAGAAAATTCTTAACACCTATTCTGAATTTTCAAATTCTCTATTTAGAAGTAAAGGCCAAAATCAGTGACAACCTAGCTCCAGGCTGGAATGTCCAGATCAAGTGTGCAAGGAAGACAAAATTGTTCAGTTTGAAGCCTCCAGTTTGAAATACCCTAAAATGGCTTTATGAAACCACACAGTAAACCACAGCAGAGCAAACCAAGCCACCATAAAGACTCAGCTTTCCATGCAGGGAGGGCTTGGCAGGGACCACACCGGGCAATTGTGGCCTTTGCTTAAGCAAACCCCACCGAAGCAGCCCCGTAAGTGCCCTTCAGAGGAGAGAGCTGCCTCCACTGTGCTCCCCCTCCCTGCTCATGTCACAGCCCCTCTCCCTGCACAGACCCCCTGCACAGGGCTGGGCAGCACCCGGTGGCTCCAGCAGCAGCCAGCCCTGGCTCTCACACTGCTCTCAGCACACGGAGCCTGGGGAATGCTTTCTTTAGTGTGGGATGGACTGCTCAAACAGCCCCAAAGCCAGGGAGCTCATCCGACACAGCCGTGCTTCTGGGGACAAGATGGGGGTGTGTTCTCCTGAGCCAGATGATGCTGCAGCCAAGTTATCACTGACACAAAGAAGCAAGAACATACTACTAAGAAGCAGAGGAGAAATATAAGACATCACTAAACCAAGTGTAGCAGACCATACTTTAAGTTTTCATTGTCATTAGTCTCCACTCCCCACTTTTCAGTGCTCCTCCTGTTACTTTCTTAGGCATACTCAGACAGCTTTGCCAGTACTCAATAGTCCCACTTCTTTTAGTGCAGGCCCACGGAAAAGCCAGACCTTTTGAGGACTGATACCAGACAGAAGTGGAGCTTCTGAAAACTTCCTAATCCCTTCCCTTCATATTCCTCATGCCTTCCTTACATTGGTTATTCTTCCAAATTTGCTCCTTACCTATGTTCCCTCTTTCTCAGCCTCCCACTGCTCACCTGCAGCCAGTAAGAACAGTCACCAGCACAATTCATGCTGAAGAGGTAACACAGTTCTTACCAACTCTGCCAGCTAGGACATGATGGACTGGATGTATTTCATGAGGACACAAGAAAAACAATGGGCAACCTGTCATCACTGAAAATCCTCATGTTTATCTAGCTACAGGGGTAACTCAAGCAACAATAGTAAATTACCAATGATATTAGACAAATACTCATTAGTACAGTGGGGTAAAGCTCCTATAAGTTAAAAACAACTTGCTGGGACACTAACATTATTTACTACATGACGAAGTTATTCTTGCATATCTAGACTTAGACACATCTCAGCTCTTGGTCAAAGACTCTGCTCTTCTCATCCTTTACAGTGTGCATGAAAAGTCAAAACCTAAACAAAACGTACTACATGTCTAGTTTTCACAGGAAGGCATGATGAAAATGTATCTGTGTTCAAGTTCCTTCACAGAGCTGCCAGAACACTTCCAGGTGGGAGCAGCTCCCATGGGCTGCACCCTGCAGCAAGGCAGCATGCTGCTCACTGAAGAACCAGGCAGGGATTCACACGCTCAAGCTTCCTGCAACCGAGCGACCGAGCCACGCTCTGCGTCCTGTCTGCCAGCCTGCAGAATGTGTTTGGATACAGAGGCAGCAGATCACAACTTACCCACTTGCAAAGATGATGCAAGCAACTAAAAATGGATTCTGTGAAAGATGGCTCCGGCATTTACATAAAAAGCAGGGTTTGAAATTTCCAGATGCAGTACGGGAAGATATTCCAAACAGCCCACCACAGGCTAGTCACTCTGTTCAGAGATACATTTTCCTTATGGACATTAGTAGTGCACAAGAGCACGCAGACTTAAGGACGAAAGCAGGAAAATAAACACTTATCTGATGAAAACATGGAAGAAACTAACTTCAGTAAAGGCTGGATAAAAACCACCTGCACAGTTGTGCAGACTTTCAAAAAGGAAACCTACACACACCTGACCTGCTGCCTCAGAAATGTGGGAGATGTGTTTGAACTGACTTACCACTATATTTAGACTCCTTCTAATCCCTTTTTCTTTACAAGATATATTTTTCCTTGTTTTGTTTTGGTTTTGGTTTTTACTTAAAAACATGCAGGTTTAAAAACCATTTGGTACTATGTCCTAATTAAAATCTTAAAATGTACATTACCCTAGCTTTTCAATAAAAATATTTTTATTACAGTTCCTAGGAATAGACAGTTTTGTTTCTTTGGGTTTTTTTTGGCTGATGTCTACATACTTTAACTCCACTCCAGTGAGCAGGCAAGATTCTACATCCACAAATATCTAGTTGTAACATGCTCACGAGACTAATATCTTTTATAGCTTTCAAACTAACCATTCACCAGAAGGCATCAGACATGTACAGCAAGACAACCATTTTGAATAAAGACATATTTATAGCCACGTCCTTCAAGGCCTGAGGCACTGTCTGTAGCTCACCTGAAAGAAGCCTCTTTGTCATCTGAAGGATGTCTGGAGAGCGTTTACACTTTGCAAACATATGAAGTACGAGAAGCTAAATAGCAATAAATAGAGTTTTCACAGCAGTTTAAGTCAACAAGGGTCCATGACTTTTTAGAAAGGAGAGACCCCAAATCTGAACCTTCCCTTTGGGCCATGCCACGTCTGTGTTGCTCTTTCTGCTGAGGTATCCAAATCCACTGCCATTGGACACAGGCTCATCAGAGCACAGTGCTCAAAGCCAGCTCTGCAGATTAGCAGACAGCAGATTGATCTCGAGGGATAAAGTTCAGTCTCTCCTCTATCACAGACTGAGGGGGAGGAGGGACATGCAGCATCACAGAAGGATTTTAGGTTTTCCAAACAGACTGTCAGGTGACAAGGACATTCATCAATTACTCATTCAACCATGCACAGAAGGATAAATTCTCAGTTCCGTGTTGGAATAGATGCAATTAACGTAGGCGTAAAGTTCTTCAGAATGACAATCACAGAACAATGTAACTTGCACACTGATGGCTGAGAGCCTGCAGTACAGGCACGCTGCCCTGCGCCCCAGCTCCAAACCCCTACCTGCTCCATCTCCCATCTGAAAACTCCTACAAACAAGCAAATGGCAATTAGAGTGAGAATGGCTTGAAGTACAAATGTGACCGCTACCAATCACAGCAATGGCTGCAGCTGCTGTTCAACTTCTACTTGTATTTTCTCCTAGCAACGTTATTGCTGAAGTGTGACTCTGTTATTGCTAGAGAGAATGCTCACTACCTGCAGGCAGACGTGCCTCAGCTGGAAGTATTAGCAACCCAAATCTGTGTTATATGCCATTATAAAAGTATGCTTCTCAGTTTTGTCATATAGCACATTTGAAAAAAAATTATTACACAAAAAATTTTCTCAATTATAAAAATTATCAGCTACAACCCCCATTACAAAAGACAGCTGGAGAGTTACAGACTCCCACAGCTCTCCCTGTTTGGACTATGCCAGTTTCCGAGCGATGTGGGGTCACATGTATCCCTGGGATGGTCTGGAGCTGGACACCACCAGCCCTGGTCACACCCTGCCTTTAGCAGCCAGGCAGCTGCGGTTCCCCTGGGCCAGCTGCGGTTCCCCTGGGCCAGCTGCGGTTCCCCTGGGCCAGCTGCGGTTCCCCTGGGCCAGCTGCGGTTCCCCTGGGCCAGCTGCGGTTCCCCTGGGCCAGCTGCGGTTCCCCTGGGCCAGCTGTGCTCACTGGCACCACAGCTCCACATCTGCAGGGACAGCCGTGCCTCGGGAACGAGCCACGGAGCAGCACCGCCTCGGCTGCCTCTGGCAGGGACAACAGCCCCACTATGCCCCTGCAAAACTGATGGTGCTGAAACGCTGCTTTTATTGGGGATCCATTTATGAGTTCTTCAGTGCTACCTGTGGATGTTCCTGCTCAAATGACTGCTACAGAAATGTCAGATTCTTGCATGCCATAAACATAGATTGAGGAATATCACTGTTTTCCAATAAGCATAGCATTGGATTAGCAAAAGATTTTACTGAAATGAAGTTTTATCAATTACTAAGCTGCAGTTTACTCTTCCTTTTGCCCTGAAATAGAACTGCACAGCAAATCTGTTTGCTGCCAAGAACACTCTACCTGCAAACTTTTGCGTCTAAACAAATTAAGCCCTCTCCTCTTCTGTTCTCCAAGCTAGAAGCTAAAAAAAAAACTTGAATGTAGAAGCAAAAAATAAGAATTAGACAAGAAGCATCTGAGTTTTAAGGCCACAATTACCAATACTTCTATCAGTTCTCCAATATCCCAAAGATTAGTATTATTTTTCTGAAGTGTACTTGATTTTGTTTACTCTTCAAAACTGAAAGTACTGGTAGTAGGATTACACATTACTCTATAGAGAATTTAGTATTTCTACTAACACTTTATGAAGAGACGAAGAGTTGTGAACACCAAAATTTACAAATTATATCACAGTTAGAGGAGATCAAGGACAACTGAGTAATTTGAGGAAAACCACAAAGAAAGATGAACGAGCCAACGTTGATAAACACAAAATCACACAAACTGTTCCCATCTAAATGATCCATATGCCTTCCTGTAGCAGGGGTAGGTAACAGAAACACAGCTACAAAATTAGGCAGGTTCAGGTTAAAGTGTCTGTCTAGGCAGGGAAACCTTTTGCAGAAGTACCAGAGGAGAAAAAAAATTGGGTTAATGGTACATTAAATAACGTCAATAATTGTAACCAGACTCCAAAACAGACATCCACTGTGCAAAATGTAGGCAATCCAGCACACAGCAACAAAAAAATTCAGAGACACAGAAAAGTATATATTGAAGGAATGAAGATTAAGAGTGGAAATGGTCAAGAAGCAGAACAAATACAAAATTAAGGCATATGGTTCTTTGCTGACGCTCAGTTAAAACAAGGAGAAACTTTAAGAACAGCATTCACAGGCTTCCTGCTGTGTGGCAAAACTGCACCTTTATGCAGCACTACAAGATCCTAAGATGTGATTTTCTTCTCACAGTGGAAAAGATTTCTTCCCCTAAAATCTGCTAAAGGCATGCAATTTTGTCATGAGATGGCAACATTTTGCATCAAAGTTTACCAGTTGGAGATGCAATTGAAATAGCTTTCCTGCCTCAGTTCCTGAAAGACTGAAAGCATGACTCAAAAGTATTTTAAAAGTTAACATCAAAGGAATCTCAAATAGTTGTCACAACAACATCAATCTTATTCCTGCCTTTCAATTCCCTGCCCCACATTCTAGTCACATGCTAATTCCTGAGCAGGGCAATTAAGCACACCAAAACCAGTAACAGGCACCAGAACTTCAAGTGTTAGGAAAGAGTGTGGGATTGTTTTATAACATCTACTTAATTTTGTTCTCTGACAAGAGCAGTAGAGAAACACATTTGTGTGAAGCCTTGACACTGCCACATGGCTTTGTGAGATGCAACCAAGAAAGCCCAGGTGAGAGAACTGGGGAAAAGAGAGGTGACCAGGGCACCTCCTGAGGAAGCTGAAAGCAGAGCAGCAGTTCACTTGCAGCTGTGCCCGGGCTCCTGGGAGCACAGCAGAAGCTGGCACTCACGGGCATTCATAGGGCATGGCTGGGGCAGGGGACACACAGAGCATGCAGAGCTCAGGAACTACAGGAGAATCCAGCTTAAAACAAACAGCAAGCTCAAAACCAGCTGACCCCAACTCACACCAAACACTCAAGTGTGGTCATCGACCCCAGCAATACCCAATTTCACATCACCTCCCATGCATAACCCTGCCTCACCCACACTCCAGGTGATGCAGGTGACACAGAGAACCAAGTCCTGCATCGCAGCAGATCCAGCAGAACAACAGCTCTGAGGAAAACACAAAGCTGGGATGCCTGTAATCAAAGCACATTCCCGTGGCAAAGAAAAGAAAAGGGAAAAGAAAGGAAAGATACCTCACTGATCCTGTCTGCTTCTTTTCTATTTTGCACTGCACTGAAAATGCACAGTCTGCCCACACTGCTTCACTGAAGTTTTGTGCACTCACTTTCAAGCTGGATCAATTGAAAAGTCAGAAGAAAGCAACCAAAGCAATACAAACTTTATGCAGAAGCTGCTTGTGTTTAGATATAAAGCAAAGACTTTTGGGAAAAGCAGTAACAGGCAAAATACTGAAGTCACTGCAGGAAAGACAAAGCAATAACCAAGGATAATATTTAAGAGCTATAGCTACCTTCTTGCCATTATCAGACAATATAAATGACATTAATGATGTAAGAGTTGCTGTCTTCTCTAAATGGAATACTGGGGTTCCTTTTTGCCCTTTGAAATTCAAACAAACATGATTTTTTAGATCATTTCACAACTACACATATTAGAAAAAATTAAATGTTCACACTTAGGATTTAGATATGCCTGACTGATACTGATTATTAAACACTGATATATTTAAATAAGCAACTCTACCAACAATGAAGATACAAACTCAACCAGTTATTTTCACTATGCTGTAACAAAAATCTCAGAATGAAGGGTTTAAAAATCAGTGATCAAAAGCAAAGCCTCTCAGTAACAAGGAGGGAGCTGGAAAATTATGCAATTTTAAGTCTTAAAAAAATATAAAAATTAATTAGTGTTTTAGGGGATTTCCACTTTCAAACCTGAGAAAGCCTGCTCCTGCTTGCTCTCTGCAAGTCCAGGAGAATGTCAATACAACAAGTCAGGAAATACACTCCTGGATGACAGCAGCAGAAAAGAATGCACTTCCACCACTTGTGAGATTGCTCTTTATTGCTCTTTTATGTAATGCTTAAGGGGTAATTGTAGTTAGAGGCATATCTTTCCATTTTTAGAATGTCTTACTTCAGCTTCATAAGAATATATGCAATTTCAGCTAGCTGCTGTTGAACTGTCCTTGCTGGGCGATGTGAAGTGCAGCAGAGCACTGGGCAGGAACAGCTCCAGGCCAGGCAGGATCCAGCACTGGAGGAGGAATCCACCAACACCCAAATTATTGTATTGCAGAACTTGAAAATACTTGGCACACAAACCATTTACGCCACCTAAAATGAACCATTTCAGTAAGGTGCCCCAAGGCAGCTGCTAGTTATCTTCTCAGTATCACAGACAGCATAAATTACAGATTGTAACAGAATGCTTATCCACCTAATTGCCTTTTCTTGACTATTTGTGAAAGACCACTTCAAATCCAAAACATTTAAAATGGAGCTTTTCAGCAAGAGCACAGGAGTTCTACAGAGATTCAAACTATTGGGTTTTGTCTGTAACTTAATATAGGACATTCTCTGTTACTTCAGTTCTCATATGACCTGAGAGGTAAAGCTGCAAATACCAGAGCAAATGTGAACAAGCCCATCGAGGAGGGGCAAAAGGAGGCTCAAAAATCTACCTTACACATACTGTGTTTAAAAGAAGTAACACCACAGTTCTTTTGTCCAATAACTAAACTAAACTAAAGCCCAGTAAAAACTTAATGAAAAATGTCATATACACACACACACAAATATATATATATATATAGTCTACACATAATTATTTCTTCAAATAAGGTTTTCAAAGAAGTTGCTGCTTTAAAATGGCAAATATGTTTCAGAAGTTGATTCTCTACAGTAATGCTGCTGGTTGATTCCAAACAATACTCAGCACATCTTCTGACAAATACTGTCAAAATCTTTTTTTATATGTCTTAAAAGTAGCCCTCAGCAAGGTTATAAATGCAGAGTTCAGATCAGCACATTCCCATACAGCAGGGTAAACATGCACAGCATTACCTTATCCCATTTTTATCTGTCCCTAATACCATTGCTGCTGCTGCCTGTCAACATCCTCTTGGTGAGCCACAGGAAGGATATGCCCAGGAATAAGCAAGAAGTCCCTTGTCATTTATGGTCACCTCAAAAGACAGCATTTACTTACAACTGAACTGACAGAATACCCTGCCCTTGTGTCTTGGGGTGACATCCTGGAGCCCTGCTGCCCTTGGGCACTCGGGGACCCGAGCAGAGCTCACTCAAGGCAGGGCAGCTACCACCCAAACACAGCACTAGGCTGAGCAGAACCATGTCAGGCTGATAATCCAGCCCAGAATCACCCAGGCTTCCTCCCAGGAGAACTGTCCTGCCCCACCCTGCTGCTGTGGCCCAGCACCAGGGTCCACAGGAGCACCATGGCACTGCTGGTACCTGGGGACAGGCCTGGCTCCAAGGCCAGGGAGCCAGCCCTCATCTTGGTGAAGCTAATCTGATACTCTTTCAAAACCAAGATCACTACCAACACTACCCCTGTCCTGCACAGGAATGAGAAATGAAAACATTTAAAGAAAGGAAAAGGTGGTAGAACTGGCATAGGACAAAGCTCTGACACAAGGCTGGTTACTTGTTCAACACCTGTCACCAACAAACACCATGCAGGGGTGGGACCAGGCTTTAGACTCCATTATCCTCAAGTAAGTCTACATGAAAATGAAACTATTTACTGGAATGGCAATATGAACTGCAGGTTTCACACTGAATGCTGAAGAACTGATGACCCAACCTCACCGACAACCTCTTGGCAAAAGATTGAAAAACCTGCACTGGTGCGATGCACAGCACGCTCAAAGCTACCAACTTTCAACAGAAAAAAAAAGGAAAAAAACATAAAAAACAGAAAACATAGAAGTCCAGATGCCTGAGAAGGTAGCCACTATGCATATCAAGGCACACCAGAAAGTGAGCTCTGAATTGGAAGAAAGGAATGAGCTGGCTTACTTGCTTCCTTAGTAAGCTGTCAATTCACTGTCTTCACAACAGACTCCTGTCGTATTTGCAGTTCGGTAGTTACAATCTTAATCCACCAGTGAATTGTAAGACCCACTGACCAAGGCAAAATTCAAAGTATGGGAACATCATATCACCAAGAGAAGTCATAGAAATTACCTCTCTGGAGGCTGTTTAGTTTTGTAACTGGAGTTCCTTCACATGACAAAGGATATTGGTTACAGCATAACCACTAACTGGTTCAATCTCCTAGAGCAGAGAGAGCTGCTGGTAGTGGCCACTCACACTTTGGGGTGTGATCTCCATTAGAAACAGAAACCACTGGAATCTTGGTCCTGTAAGACCCAGCTGCTCTGGACATCAATGGAGGCATGAGTGATCAGCACAGTGGTGGGGCACAGCTATTAATTTAATGGATATGGTGACAAGAAAAAAGCAGTTAAATAAAAAAGATTACTCAACAAACTCAAGCCTAAAAGAACAGAAAAAAATTTAGTTGCCAAAATTGCCATGGAGCATGTTATTATGGACTGATTCAATTTCTAAATGGAAAGATAATTCAAGCAGGCAGAACTGTAACTTAAGTGGTGGATTTGAGAAGAACCAGTCTTACAAAATAGAAAACAATGTGGTGACACGAACCAGCTGAACCCAGCAGAGCTGATGCTCCTGCTCCCAAATAAATCCACAGCCATCCAAAGCAGTGGAAGGGATGACACACAGAGGCATGCAACCAAGCTAACAGAGGATTCCTTATCTGGGAAGCACACCTACATTTAGAAGAGATACAAATGCAAAAGAAGGTTGATGTTCCCTTCCTAGCCTAAGGGGAGAGGAGAAATCTACCTGTCTGCTGCTGTTTTCCAAGTCAAATAATAATGGAGTTATGAGAGAGCTAGAGACAAGCAAGCCAACCAGGGCTTGCTAAAGCAGCACAAAAACTAAAAATGACAGAAACATCTGTCTGCAGACAAAGCACAGCCAGGTATCAGCCCAGCAGGTACCTCAGTCAGACAAAGGTAAACACAGCCTCTGTTGTCAAATGACAGTGATTATGTATGCAGCCTGCTTAAGGGAAGGAAGACAAAAAAAAAATAGAATTAACACAGAGCCCCATCTGGAGAGAAGTTTCTCCACAAGGAATTCCCTTGTCATTAATCACATTTAACACCAGCAAAACAACAGGCCTTCATATCTTCCAAGTTTGGGGGGTTTTGGTAGGCAAGAAGGGCATGGGGCATTGATCTTGCTAATGCTCTTCAGGCAAGTCACAGTGACCAAAGAAAGTTTCTGTGACAGGCAGCAAGATCATCACCAAGTGGTAACTGGAGACAAGAACAGAGCTCCTCCTGTGAGATGACCACAGTGATGGCACATGCTATTGTAGAGTGCACCCAAAACACACCTCCAGCAGAGAATCTGAAGTGTTGCTCCCATTAGAATGAAATGAAAGTTAACTCAGCACCTGGCACAGGCCTTGTTTATCACATTTCATTGGTTCTGCTGGTCTGCCTGAATTCAAAGGCTGTCATGATGATAAAGAAACCAAATCTTCCCTTTTTTGTCACCAGAAACCATTCAAAATAGAAACTGAGAAGATATTGTTTTCTATGAATATTCGTGTGTAAAAATACAGATAAGGAAACATTTTAGAAAGACCAAACAGGTCTTAAATGACCATAAAGAAATTCAACATTGTAACTACAAATTAGGAGATTTCCCAGTGAAATGAACATTTTGGAAAAGTAAAAAACTATGGTAAATATGTACCATCTGAGATTAGAATTATTGGTGGCTATTTTCTCCACTGTTATAATTGCAGTGTTAGGGTCCATAGAGAGGATTCCTGTCAGACTGGTACATCTCACTTATTTTTTCTTAGTTTTACAAGTAAAATCATATCTACCTTAAGGGAAGTCAAACTCCTTCAATCAGAGTTAAACCAGCAGAAAATAGCTGGCTCCTCTGGGATGTTTACTGTTTTGATTCATATTCTGCTGGCATCTCTGCAACTGGAAAATGTTGAGGTCAAATCAAGGTGATTTGCTTGGTTTCCTCCTGTGGTAGGGCCATTTCAGTTAGGACTATTTAATTAAATATGCACCTGTATCTTCACACAGCAGCTCAACTAACAACCAAAGCTATTCCTGCATTTAGCACCCACCCATAGCCCTCCAGCTATGCCAGGAACCTCTGCATACCCACAAAATCACACATTCAGGTCCCACCTCATTAAAAGTACAAGCTAGCATGTGAAAAGCATTAGTTCAAGCCACTTTGTCTCCCTCCTCTAGTACTGTGTCAAGACTTCACACCTTGGTTTAAGCTCACCTGGGATAAAGAGGGATCTGACCCTGTCTGTCCAGTGCAGGAGCAAGTCAAGCTGCTCTAACCCACCCAAATGAGTATCACAGTTGTAGTTGTGCCATGATAAACAATAACTTGGGGGAGATGCTGATTGTCTCCTACCCAAGTCACTGCACACACAAGTCACCATTCTCTTTGAACCTGCCATGGAAACCCACACAGATCCTACACTGCAGGAAGTTTGGCAGATGTGTTCTTTCACCTAGAAGAAGAAATCATCAATGTCAGCCAACTGAAAGGCACAGTCACTGCATCTCCCCAAACACACTTCAAGACAAAAGGCAAAACAGAAATAAAGCCAGGGATTAACAGCACCTCAGTTTCACAGGCCCACTGCCAGTATCCTGGACAAGATTAATCACAGCAAACACCAGCTTTTGTTTCAAGGAAAACTGAGTGAAAAACTGATGCACACCTAAAACTGAAAGGATGCCATTAGTGTTCATAAATCTATGAAGTTGTAAGTCTCACAAATTTAACACAACACCAAAGTGATTCACATTCATATAGAAAAAGTACACTGGCAAGAAGTCTGAACTTTGGAGCATACAAAGCTGTACAGTAAGGGCCTTTGAAGGGCAAACTAAGTCCCCAACACTACAGAACAGAGAGCTGCTCACTCCACACACTATGTGAGAGACCAGCCAACGCGTTAACAGGCACTGGATTTCAAAAAACAGCATATCCTCAGTGAAAAGCATTGTCTTCCCACTGAATTGTGCCATTTCAGAGATTGAAAAGGTCCAAATATCACAAGCACATGGTAAAGCCAGCTATCCAGAAAGCCTTCAGAACAGCTCCAGTGCAGCAGAGGAGAGCTCCCTGTGGCTCATCCCCACTGACAGGGAGCTGAGCAGTGGGAACCCCGGGGCTCTGCCAGCCTCCACAAGCTGCACAAACACAGCATCTTCCAGTCTGGAATTACTAGATTCAGCTAAATTATGGGGATGTAATTGTAAAGGAGATATATTCCAGCTTACAGTATCTTTTTAAAAGCTGTGTAAAATGGATAAATACTTTGAAGGAACACCAAGTATTGGCTGCTTCCCAGAAGTTTTTTTCCCCGTATTCTGTAGGGAATCTTTAAAAAGCTCTAAGTACAAATTATTCTTGCAACAAAAGACATTGCAGAACAGTGGTTATTCATCTGTTGTCTAGAACCAACCAAAACTTGATGCTGAAATACAGGTTGAGCAAGCTTAACAGTTTTGAATTTCAACAGACTAAACTCTTCTATAAGGATTTTCACCTCATACCTTGGTGTAAGAAAAAATAAAACCCATTGACAAGTGTAAATCCAAAATACAGCAATACAATGGGAGGGTTGATAAAATAAATGTTGTAAAAATTTAGAAAGTTAAGAAGCCTGTTTAGACATCACAAGTACATCCCTAGTCTCCTCCTGCCCCAAGCTGTCATAAGTTGCCAGAGCAGAGGCTCTGGGGCTGGTTGTTAATTAGTTCCTGGGCATTAGCAGCATGGCATAGCAGAGCTTTCACATGTTTGTAGTATTCATGTTTGTACGAGGGAAAAGGACACACTACCCTTGAATTTCTGGACTTACAAGGCATTTTTGCTTCCAAGATAAAAATCTCTGTTCTGGCTATAATTCTGTGCAAGATGCAAACCATTTCAGTCAGCTAGAGGACAGTTTTAAGTCCAGAGTTCAAAGCTAAGGCAGCATCCATGAAATCCTGTGCAAGGAGGGAAACAGCCAAATGCAACCCATGCAGCAGCACATCCTGTCTCCCCTTCCTCCAACATGTTTAAGTTTGCCCACTAAAGACTTGGAAGTGAGACAGACAAGTCAAATATTTGGAAAGAAAAGCCTCACAGGAACCCTCACAGGCAGGTGGCTGTTTGCCATGCAGACAACAGTAACAAGCTCTTCCAAAGGCCTGCTTGTGTCAGGGAACCTGAGGGAAGGAAGAACCAATTATCAGCTCCAGGAGAAGCAGGAGCAACTCTAGAAATGACCTGCTCAGAGTTAGTTCTTCACTTTGTGAGAACATTCCATACCAGCAGAAGGCAGCTGCAGGCCTGTGGAACGAGGCTGTCCTGAGTGCTGCACAGCTGAAGGAAGCGCTGTGTAAACCTTTCACACCGGGACATTCTTCTACAGCGTCATCAATCAGCTCCCATGCACCAGGAAAAAGGTCATGTTTATGCTTCAAAACACAAAAAGCATCTGCACAGCAGAATCCTTTCTTCTCACCACGCTCAGTCACAACACCAAGTCAGAGAACCATCAGTTCAGAAGGACAGGATTCAGTAAACTGGGAAAACAGCTGCAGCACTGGGTGAAGAGCTGAGGGTTCCAGGTGTTCCTGCAGCACCCAGTGAAGGGCTGAGGGTTCCAGGTGTTCCTGCAGCACCCAGTGAAGGGCTGAGGGTTCCAGGTGTTCCTGCAGCACTGGGTGAAGGGCTGAGGGTTCCAGGTGTTCCTGCAGCACTCAGTGAAGGGCTGAGGGTTCCAGGTGTTCCTGCAGCACTGGGTGAAGGGCTGAGGGTTCCAGGTGTTCCTGCAGCACCCAGTGAAGGGCTGAGGGTTCCAGGTGTTCCTGCAGCACCCAGTGAAGGGCTGAGGGTTCCAGGTGTTCCTGCAGCACTCAGTGAAGGGCTGAGGGTTCCAGGTGTTCCTGCAGCACTGGGTGAAGGGCTGAGGGTTCCAGGTGTTCCTGCAGCACTGGGTGAAGGGCTGAGGGTTCCAGGTGTTCCTGCAGCACTGGGTGAAGGGCTGAGGGTTCCAGGTGTTCCTGCAGCACTGGGTGAAGGGCTGAGTGTTGCCGCCCATATTGCTTGGTTTTATTAAGTTCAGAGGTGGTTTACCCCAGTTGCTCCCCGGTCATAAAGAATGGTTTGTCCCCAGGTGCCCATCATGGTAAACCCTTCCCATTTTTCCAGATTGTTCCCCATCCATCACCCTAATCCTGCCCCTAAGCCCTGTCAATCTATGTGAACCCCCACCTTTTGTTCCAGTTCTTTCCCTGCCTATCATCCCTTCCTCGACGCCCCATTGATTGTACAGTTGCTTTCCCTCCCCCGGGTCCCTACCATTGGTCCTGCATATTGTAATCCCCACCCATAACCCCTCCGTGGCTGTTGTCCCATTGGTCACCATACGAGCCGCCCACGGTCCTTAAAACCTGGCGCATGGGGGTGCCCAGGGTCTCGGCTCAGACCTCTCCCCTGTGATCCCAGCCCCGCACCTGTTGGAATAAACTTGTTCCTGGGAAATCGGAGGAGTTTGAGCACTCTTTCTCCCTTCGTCACAACCTGTGTCGCCCTGTAAGCCTCAACGCCAGAGCGCAGAGGAGCTCTGGAGGTTCCAGGTTGAGCCTCGCAGTGCTAGCCTGGTTCCCCACTCCTGCCGCTGACATCGGCCACAGCTGAGGGTTCCAGGTGTTCCTGCAGCAGCCCCAGCAGCCCCAGCCTGGCACAGGGGATTGTTCCTTGGCTCGGTGCACACTGACCTGGGCTCTCATGCAGTCCTTGGCCTTCACCAACACACCCTGCCCCAGCGCTCACTTTTGAGCTGGCAACGCTTCCAGGTGAAAATATCATCCCACAGTGTGCACTGCTGCACACAAAGTGTACTTTTCAACTTTCTAAAAAAACCAACCTGGAATATTGCCATAGAAAACCATTTCTGTTCTGTTGCAATATGACTCCTGTGGTGTATTGAGATGTGGAGAAAACAAAGGAAAATTCTGGAAAAATTGCAATAACTTGAATTATCTTTGCTATCTAAAAAAAATAACTTCCTTTAGTATTTCAAATTTCAGCCTGAAATACATTACTATTTATATTATAGATTAAATCAATATACTAGTAATACAATATTAACATATTAACTTATATTAATTTGTATTAACATATTTACTAATACAATGAACTGTATCACTAAGACAGCATTTGCTGGAATTCTGACAAGGCAAGACTTCCTAAATCTAATGCACTTCACACCCCCTAAAAGTGGGAAGTTGTGATTCAGGATATGTTCTTTTGTATCTACAACAGTAAATAAGATATTTAAAGTCTACCCAGTATGAACAACGGGTAACAGCATTAAGTTTAACAAAAACTGTTATCCTCCTCTACTGTGCAGCTCCATTTCCAGACTGGATCAGTGCAGTTCCCAATGGACAGTCAGTGACTCCTTTCAGAGCACTCAAGCTGGCCAAAATAAAACTCAGTAGCTCATCAGACAAATTCAATTCCTGGATTCAGTGCACCTTTCTAATTCAACACTTTTTAACTGCATATCTTCAGAATGAGCTTTTTGTTTTGGAATTTGGGTCTTTCGTTGTTACAGTTTTTTGATTTTATCTCATTGCCAGTACATGATCTGGTGATTTTTTTTTCCTGCTTACAAATAACCTGTGTTCCACAATTAAATTAAAAAACTCTGAGTGTTGAAAGACTAACTACATCAGCCTGAACAAAAAGCATCCTGCAACAGGCAGTGCTCTCCACCAGAACTTCAGAACTTCCTTAAGAAGTATCAAGTTCTTGAACCACATGAAGTTTTTCTGCCAGTCTGTCTATTCTGTGAAGAACACTGAACTAGGTGGGTTTTTTTAAAGTGTTTTGGAAAATAATGTATTTAATGGCAGTAAAATTTCCCAAATCTCAGTGTATGCTGTTGCTATGATTTATGCTAAGGAACAACAGCAAAACTAAGAAAACTCAGCATTTTATTTCATGTGATGGTGCAAATAACACAGAGCAAACACAAGCACATCTCACCAGTCTACAAGCCAGTCTGAGATTTCTGGGTTCAATGTTTTTTCATCTCTCATCCAAAATATAAAAACATGCTCCCAGCAACAAATGATGCATTGTATCAGTCATCTCACTGCCAATACTTTCAATTTCAGCTGAAATATGGAACTGGATATTTTTATTCCATTAGTTATGAGGACAAAGCTGGATATGAAGGCTGTGGAGCAGCAACAGGTGGCAAGTTCTGTCAGTGTACCTTTGATTAAGGCTGAATCAAATTACACAGCCCAGCAGCCCAGGCTCAGTACTGGCTCACAAGCAGCCTGGATTAGGTGTGTGTTACAAAAAGGCACGTTCTTGGTATCTTCTCCAGTCACTTCATCAGTTTAAGTTTTGCCTTTCTGCCTATGTCAGCTCTATATGGAGCATGGACTTTTCTCTGCTTCACAGAGGGCCATGTCAATTTGGAGTTTAGGCACCAGTATGATACAGATAAAATCTCCTTTCACAATATACTGTAATTTAAATACTGTTGTGTTATTTCTCAATAAGAATATAGGGTAATTTTGTTTTTAAATAAAAACATGATGAAAATACTAGCTCTTTCTAAGATCTGTTTCCCTATGTACCTTTAGATGCCACACAAGACTTGAACATGAATTAGAAGACAATTGTTGAACACCATTACATAAACATGCCTGTAGACAGAATGTCTCCAATTAACAGTCCAGTGCTCCACTTGTCCAGAAGCCACTGAAATCAGTTACATTACATATATCACTTTGGGTTTATTTTGTGAAAGATATGAATGAATTGCTTCAGCTTCAAGCCTGTCACATTGACATGGAAATTAAAGAACTATCATTTGTCTGAAATTGTTTCAGAGAGAGATGATTTGGTTTTAGTTTTCACCTATCAGATTTACCTGTATGATAACAAATGTGCCAATACTTAATTCCTTGGCTACACAACAAGAAGTTCTGCTAAGGCAAGACAGTGAAGGTTTGGAACTGAAAAGTTTCCTTTCGGAGCACCTAGGATGCATTGCCTGCTGCTCCCTTTCTGGAGAAGAGGATAGAAATCCACCACAAACTGGAAATCTCCCGTTCACATCAGATTTCTAGGACAGATGGCATTAAGTAACATCATATAAAGCAAACTAAGGGACAGATTAGGTGCTTTCTATTTGGACATGTGTAATGCAAACGCTTTTGAGTATATATTTATAAAAACCTGTTAGAGGCATAGGCCAGATGAAAGCCTTTGGCTTGCCACACCACAGACAGAGCACGAGGAGCTTTTGATAAGAAGATAAAGACAGGAAAGGTTTTTGGCACCCACAGAAACAAACAGAAATCCAGAAATTTTCTAATGTTTCTTCCTTGTTCCTTACAGCTGTACCTCATGGAACAAAAGGTGATGTTTGGCATGACACCACAGCTCCTTCCTTTCCTCACTTGCTCCCAGACCTCTGCTACTCCTTGCTCTACCTGGCACTAGGAAAACTGTCCCTACCTTCCTTCAGTCCCTCCACCTCTTCCCAGGACATTCTCCCTCTTGTTCCTGCTGCCTCTGGAGGTGGCCCCAGAGTCTAAGGGCATTTCTTGGACCAACCTGATGCAGCTGCCCCCACTGGCAGCCAGCACAGGTGCCCCAAGACAAGCAAATCCCAGCAGGGCTCACTCATGCAGTGCTCCAAGATGTACCTCACTCATCAGGGAATGGCGACCTGGTGCCCTAAACCCTGCACAAGCTCAGCAAACCCTGCAGGCCAGTTCATCCCACAACCTGCACAGGGGCTCTGAACCACCTGCCTCACACATCCCAAAGATCCCACAGCCACAGGGGAATTTCATTCACTGCCCACAACCACCAACACATGGCACAAACAGTAAATACATTAAAAATCCCCCCACTGACCTGTGATGCAGAAAGCAAGTTTCAACCTGTACACCTTCAAAGAATTTACAATAGATTAATTCCTTTCTGTTTTTTATTAATGAATTCATCACAATACCAATCAAAACATTAGATCAACTATAATGTTCACAAAAACACACTACATTTCAGTTAGAACACTACATGGGGGAGTTAATTTTACTTATTTCTTGAATAATGATTTTATGACTTTCAAAGTAACAACTCCCAGTTTCATTTTCTCCACTACAATAAAGACATATTTTAAGTTATTTTAAAATCAATTAAACAGAAAGTTGACTGGTGTTCAGTTCCAAGTGCTAAGTAAGAAATCTCTAAATCATTGTGCAAAGTAAAACAAAAGGGGGAGGAAGATCTGTAAGAGATAGTCATAGAGACATTTTGGAGAAAAATAACAATTCCTTATTCTTAATATATTAAAATTGCTTAAAATGAAAGTAGGAAAACACGTGTAACAGAAGTATGCCTTTTTATAAAAACTCTGTTAAAATGGCACCTTGTTTAAAAATACCATACACAAAGAATGGATTTTCCCCATTTTTTGTTGCCTTTGTTTTCCTGTAAGAGTGGGATCCAAAGAAGAGGACCAGAAAGTTGAAGACAGCCCCAGGCATTCTCCATGGATCCCGCCAGCCTAAGGCTCTGCCCTCCCTCTGGCAGGGAGGAAAAGCAGGGAGAGGCACAGAGAACTGGCTGGGCTGGTTCCTGTCCTGCCCTCGCAGCAGACACCACGAGCTCTCCAGGAAGGAAAGGAGAGCTGACTCACACAGCCCATCCTGAAAGGAGGACAAGCCTGTGCCAGTGTCACCTCCCTGGCCCTGGATACACACAGCTGCTCCAAGGCTGACATCCACAGCATCCCTGGCTCTGGACACACAGCTGACATCCACAGCATCCCGGGACACACAGCTGACATCCACACCATCCCTGGCTCTGGACACACAGCTGACATCCACACCATCCCTGGCTCTGGACACACAGCTGCTCCACACCATCCCTGGCCCTGGACACACAGCTGACATCCACACCATCCCTGGCTCTGGACACACAGCTGCTCCACACCATCCCTGGCCCTGGACACACAGCTGACATCCACACCATCCCCAGCTCTGGACACACAGCTGACATCCACAGCATCCCTGGCTCTGGACACACAGCTGACATCCACACCATCCCCAGCTCTGGACACACAGCTGACATCCACACCATCCCCATCCCTGGACACACAGCTGACATCCACACCATCCCTGGCTCTGGACACACAGCTGACATCCACACCATCCCTGGACACACAGCTGACATCCACACCATCCCTGGACACACAGCTGACATCCACACCATCCCTGGCTCTGGACACACAGCTGACATCCACAGCATCCCTGGCTCTGGACACACAGCTGACATCCACAGCATCCCTGGCTCTGGACACACAGCTGACATCCACAGCATCCCTGGCCCTGGACACACAGCTGACATCCACAGCATCCCTGGCTCTGGACACACAGCTGCTCCACACCATCCCTGGCCCTGGACACACAGCTGACATCCACACCATCCCTGGCTCTGGACACACAGCTGACATCCACACCATCCCTGGCTCTGGACACACAGCTGCTCCAAGGCTGACATCCACAACATCCCTGGACACACAGCTGACATCCACAGCATCCCTGGCCCTGGACACACAGCTGACATCCACAGCATCCCTGGCCCTGGACACACAGCTGACATCCACACCATCCCTGGCTCTGGACACACAGCTGCTCCACACCATCCCTGGCCCTGGACACACAGCTGACATCCACAGCATCCCTGGCTCTGGACACACAGCTGACATCCACACCATCCCTGGCCCTGGACACACAGCTGACATCCACACCATCCCTGGCCCTGGACACACAGCTGACATCCACAGCATCCCTGGCTCTGGACACACAGCTGCTCCACACCATCCCTGGCCCTGGACACACAGCTGACATCCACAGCATCCCTGGACACACAGCTGACATCCACACCATCCCTGGCCCTGGACACACAGCTGACATCCACAGCATCCCTGGACACACAGCTGACATCCACAGCATCCCTGGACACACAGCTGACATCCACACCATCCCTGGCCCTGGACACACAGCTGACATCCACAGCATCCCTGGACACACAGCTGCTCCACACCATCCCTGGCTCTGGACACACGGCTGCTCCAAGGCTGACATCCACAGCATCCCTGGCTCTGGACACACAGCTGCTCCAAGGCTGACATCCACGGCCTCCAGCCTCCTATGGCCCAGCTGAGCCGCCGTGAGACACCACTCACAGACTCTTCTACTTCAGCCTTCCCTTTAAATGACACAGTCATGGATTCCACTACCAAAAAAGAAAAGGATTAATCTCCTGTGAAAGCGATGGACTCCTTCCTTCCTCCTGAAATCCAGGCCTCTCTTGTCTGCCTGGAAATAAAGGAGATGTACTAAGGGCAGCAAGAGGGAGAGGAGCAAAGGTCTGAACACTGCTGCCAGCTGCAGAGATTTAACTGACAAGACACTGGGATTTTCTTCCATGCAAGCAAAAGCTTTGGGAAGGTCACCGGAGGCAGTTTTTGGCTGTCTTTATCCACCTCCTCCCCTCCCTCTGCAAACCTCCCCCAAGCAGAATAAATGAGTATTCTGTTTGGATAAAAGAACATGAGAAGTTACCCAATGAACTAGGACATGTCACAGGCCTTAGGAAAAGCAGCTGAGAATCGGCAAAGCTCCCAAGCATAGCCAGAGACTGCTCGGTGCCATCACCCCCTCCAGCTCCATTCTCTTTTCCCACCTCATCACTAAAGTTCAAACCAGTTTAATTTTGGACAGATAGTACACCCCATATTCATAAGGATTTGACATCTTATTTTTGCTTGCGAAAAAAACCCACCGACCCTAACCAAAAATGCTGAAAACTGCAGAATTCTGACCCGCACCAACACAGGTTCTGCAGGAGGAGGTGTCCAGGTGCTGGTTGCACAAGGTGGCAGAAGGCACTGTCCCCGCAGCCTGGCAGGTGACCCCGCAGAGCTCCTGGGCCCTCGCAGCCTGCCAGGAAAGCTCTCTGCTCCCAGGACTGCCCTGCTCCACCACAGCACGGGCAGCTGAAAAGGAGCACAGCTGCTCATCCACAGCAATTCCACCTAACCCAGCCAGACTCGCTGATCTGACTGACTGACAGCAATACAGACTGTGGCCAATAACAGGCTCACAACTGTGCTTTCCCAGACAAGTATCATGAGTTCTGCTTGCTTTTTAGGGGCCTTTTCTGTAGCACATTACACTAAGTATGCCCTGGTACTGAAGCAAACTAATGTTAAGCTCGCTGAACTCCCTGAACTAGCCACTGCTTTCCTGCGCCAAAGAAATAACCAAATGTTGCAGGACTCCATTATTTTCAGCACCACAATTAAGAAAAAAAAAATCCTCATAACAAAATTAAGACATTACTCACACAGTCCCATCGTTTAGAACAGCTTTAGCTCCTTGTCTGTACTAAATGTATTGAAATAATCTACATAAAGCAAAGCAGAAGTACATGAAGTTCTTATTTATGTTTTCTGTTCATTTAAACTGCAGTTTTTCTCCAGAGTCTTCTCTCAGTGCATGCAGATTTCTAAACACCAAACACACATTACTAATTAAGATTACTATTATTTGTACATAGCATATGCTATCACTGAATATGAAAAATACCTCAAAATGCACTACAGATGCTATTTTGCTACTGCAAGAATCTTCTATAAAAAGGTAGTGTATCCTATAACTTTCTTTGTTTACATAGTGTGACTGAATTCAGCTGTTCATTATAAAAGGATCCTGCATTACTATTGAAAAATGCAAACTCCAAAAGGTGTTATCTTGTTGACAATCTAAGAAAAATTAGAACAAATTCTCCCCTCTCACAGAAGATGACTCTCCCAAAACTTTTTCCAACTGTGTTTTGAAGCAGAACATCTGATATCAGTACTGCTGTTTATGCTGAACATCTAACAAGATGAAAGGGAAAAAAACAGATTTTACTGGAAAGGGCCTATCAGCTTTTCTACCTTAATTAGAAATATTAATAGCATCTTATTTCAGCAGCAACAGAGCACTTCACAAACAATTTCAACAGGAGAAAGTTACTGCAATCTGCCTTTCTACAGTCAGGTTACATTTATTTGCATGTAACATTGTAATGTTTAATAGAAACATGACATTACAAGATATAAATGCCAACAAAAAGTTTTTGCCTCCAAAACACACTCCCCCATGCTTTAAACATGATGAACATGACTGAATTACTGTTTCTTCATACACTAAACGACATTTAGTAGATTCAAACAACCTAGGTTTAGTAGGTTCCCATATTTTTATCAAAATGAACACATTATTTGGTGTAGATTTCAAAAATACAGTTAATAGTCAAGGGGAAAACATTATCATCCTCATAATCTCCCAATCTCTAAACTCCAATTTATCAAAAATTGACAATGCTGAAAAAACTGAGAAGCCAGTTGATGCAACACTAGTGCTCACAGTCCAACCACACCTTTTCCTTCAAACAGTCGAATCTGGAAGCAATGACTAATGTAAAATTAACAGGGAGCGGGAGGCTATTTAGGAAAAAAAAAAAAAAGTACAAAGGTCTATGGAGCAAACAGAGGCACTTCAGAAACACTCGAGATCCCTGCCCCTGAACTGTTGATGCCTTCTGAGCGTCAGCCAGGAGGAGAAATGGACCAGAGGGGACTTGAGTCATCAACTCTGGTTTTTCTGCGCTGAAACAGCCTGCGCTCAGCACCAGCATTTATTTTATTGCGGCGAGACTTCATTTCCCAGCTCTCCCAGCCCAAGCCACGGCAGCCGCACTCGGTAACCGGCACCTGCAGAGCACTTTCTGTTCTCGCACACACTGCAGCGTGCCCGAGGCTCGGCCCCGGGAGCCCCCGGCCGGCCCCGGGAGCCCCCGGCCCGCCCCGGGAGCCCCCGGCCCGCCCGTGCCGCTCCGCTCGCAGCCCCGCGCGGGCGGTCGGAGTCGTGGGGAGAAAACACCGCAGAAAGTTCCTGCAGCCCCACCAGCCCCGGGTGCTCCCGGCGCGGGGGCCGAGGATGCTCCGCGGCTCCCGGTACTCGGCGACGGGAGCGCGGCTCGTTCTGCGGTCGCACGAAGGGTGAAAAACCCGTATTTAAATCCCGCGCAGCGAACACCGCGACGGCAGCGGGGTCAGGGACCCCCGGGGCGGCAGCCGAAGCCTGGGACTCCGGGGAACACCGGGACGGACGCCGGGAACCGCGGCCGCCCGGTGCGAGCACAGCGGGTGCGCAGGGCCCGACGCTCCCGGCTCCCCCCGCCCGCTCCGCCGACCCCGCCATCCCTCGCACCACCCGCCGCGTCCCCGCCCGGCCCCGCGGCCGGCGCCGTGCGGCGCTGCGGGCACGGCGAGGCCCGCTGGCCCTGCCCGCTGCGGCTCCGCCGGGCTCGCGGCTCCCAGCGCCGCGCCCGCCCCACGCACACGGCGCGGCCGCGGCCACCGGCGGGGCCCGGCTCCGCACTCCCGCCCGGTGCCGCGCAGCGCCCGGGGCAGGGGCCGGCCGGCGGCACCTCCTCCCGCAGGGCCCCTCCGGGCGGCTCCACCGGGCTCCGGACGGCCCCGCGGGCACGGGGAGTGCGCGGCGCTCCGCCCGCGGGGCCGCCCGAGACGACGGCTCTTCGGCCCCGATGCCCCGGCGGGGTCCGCCGCCTGCTCCTCCCGCGCCGCCCGCCTCGCCGCACCCCGCAGCCCCCCCCGGCTCTCCCGCGCGGCGGCCCCGGCCCGCGGCCTGCCCCGTGCCCCGCACTCACCGCGCGGAGCGGCCCCGCGGCCCCGCCGGGCGCGCCCGCCCTACCCCGGGGTCTCCATGGTGGCGGCCCCGCCGCCCGCTCCGCCGGCCCCGCCCCGCCCGCGCGCCGCGTCACGCGCCGCCCGGCCCAGAGCCCGCTCCCATTGGCCAGCCACGGCGCGGGGCGGTGTCCCATTGGCTGCTGCCCCGCGTTAAACCCGCCAATGGCGGCGCGACTTGAGGTTGCCGTGGTTACCGATGCCGTGTGGGGGAGACGGCGCGGACGGGACGGGACGGACCGGACCGGACCCGACCCGACCCGAGCCGGACCCGGACCCGAGCCATCCCATCCCATCCCATCCCATCCCATGCCTGCGGCGGCTCCGCCGGCAGCGGCCTGACGAGACCCGCGCTGTGCCCGGGGCGGCTCCGCCGGGCGAGCCCGTGGGGAGGGGAGGCCCCTCCGGCGCCCCCCGTCGGACCGGTCGCGGTGAGTGTCCGAGCGCGGCGGGGCCGAGCGGTGTGCGGGCGGATGGAGCAGCCGGTTGTAAAATGGCCGGGCCCGTGTGGCCGCGGTGGCCGGGCGTGCCCGCCCGCGGTGCCGCCGCCTCCTGCCCCGCCGAAGGAGCCGCCGCGGGAGCGGAGCGGGGAGCAGCCCGCAGCCCCGGGGCTCTGCCGAGCCGGACCGTCACCGTCACCGTGTGCCTCGTGCTCCGCGATGAGCCTGCCCGGGCACGGCGGGCGGGCGGCCTGTGCTCCTGGCAGCCCGCGGTACCTGCAGAACGCACAGCCCGCGGCGCCGCTCACACACCACCAAGTCCGGGTGCTTGGGAAAGATGGGAGAACACTTTCCGGGGTGTTTTAATATCCCGCCCTTCTAAGCTTCCAGTAGCAGCCGAACGCTGTTGATGGCCTGTGAGGAATCATAGATGTAGAAAAGAAAAGCTAGTATTCCTAAAACAGCTGTAAAGCATTTCAATAACAGGCGTGGGAGTGTTAAATGCTTGATCAGCTTTTTGCATCCCATGCCTGTCCTGAGCTCACCATCTCGGTGTGTCTCGGGGGTCTGACTGGGGCCATTCCTCTCCTTCCAGCCCCCCGCCCTGCAGGTACCATGGCGATCGACACTCTCCCCTTCATCCAATGACACTGGAAATGGTTAAGAGAAGCCAAAACCAAATGGCCACTTGAGTCAGCAGCTCTTGCTGTCTCGGGCCGTTTTTATTCACCCTCTTCCTCTGCTGTGCTGATGCAGATGTAGAAAGTCTGCTGTAAAGAACATGGAAAAAGTATCCACATTGTAACCTATGCCTGTTTTCCATCCAGCTCCGTTTCTCGGTTTAATGTTTGGTGAGGTAGACCATAGTTTTGTTTCAGGCATATGGACACATGAACTTGTGGTTTAATTTGTGCTAATGCTGCAGGTAGAACTGTGTCCTTCCTTAGCCTCTGATTAGAAGGGAGCTGCAGGTAACAAGGTAGCTGAACATGGAGAGTCACCCTTAAACCCATATATCCGTTCTCTGAATTTCCTGCTTGGAATTATAATCTTATAAACCGTGTAGGCTATTGGTAAAATACTTAATCTCTGAGGGTTTTGTTGCTATATGTATAATTATTTGTATATTGAATAACGCAGTAGGAACGCCTACATTATGATGATATCCACATGGAAAATGCTTGGCAGCTGTAATCAGGAGCCTTGAGTCCTCAGTGTTCTGAAGAATCTCATTATTTCATTCCATGTGAACTACATATGCAATGTTACCAAAACAGAGTGGTGGTCTATGTCTAGGAAATGGGAAATTGCAGTGGAGGGGAATAAGAGTAGAAACTTGGTAAAACGAAGAGTAACAGGTGTGAAATAAGTGGGGGAAGGGTCAAATGAGAGTGGAGAGCTGGAGTAAGGATAAAATGTAAAATAACTAGATCTAAAATAAAGGGGGGAGAAAGTGCTGGATGTGCTAGAACTGTGACCTTCATTAGTTGCAAGGTTACTTCTACCAAAGGTGTACTGGATTAATTAAATTAGCTCCAAATAAGTCTCAACTGGTTTTCATCTGTAATTTGGGTATTATTATGCTGGCTTGGCTTTCACAGATAGCAACTTTGGGAAATGAGGAAGCTTACTTCCCCCTCCAGTAAATGGAACTATTCCTGGATCTCGTTGTGGGGGCACAGGCTACAGGCAGGACGTGGCACAATGCCATCCCCAGGCCTTCTCAGCTCTGGGTGGTTCCAGGTGTCAGGAGCAGGCTGTTCCAGGTGCCCTGCATCCCTGCAGAGCCATGCATCGCAAGGTCTGGCTGGGCTTTAGAGTTTCCCATTGGGGTGAGATGGGAAAGGGTAAGAAATACTGGTGGGAAGGAGAAAGTGATCTTGAGTCAGCTTGTTTTGGCATAAAAGAAGTAGAAAGAATTGAAAGTAACATTTTGAGATCCTGTCAGATTTGGAAATATGTTGAATGACTGTCAGTGAGGAAAAGCTATTTCATTCTGTCTGGTATTAGTCATACCCTCATAGCTGGTTTATTTTTTTTGGCACCCTGAGCAGCCAATACATTATCTAATTGCCTGCTGTGTGTCCCAGTGCCATAATCCTGTCCAACAGGGACCACATAGGCTATGGAAAGGCACCCCATTTTAACTTTCCAAAGCAAAAGGCTGCATGGAGGGTGATTCTCTGATTTCTTATTCCGTTGGCTAGCAGTGGCCTTTGTCAAATATGCATTTAAATTCTTACATAATTTTTTAGAATCAACAACAAACAAGTACAGTTTCTTTTTATTCACCTTCTTCTGGATGTGACTTGCAAGTAAGATGGTCTGTTTCACTTTCATTTGGAAAGCCATGATTCCACTATGTTTGCAGATCATTACAACCTTGTCTCATGTTTTCCTTTGGGACCATACTGCTTTCTCTTGAGCCTTAAATCTGACCCCTTAAAATGACTGTGCTCATCTTCCAGTGGTTTAGATGGCAGTGTTGTTAACAGGTATTTGCTAGTTGTTTTGCTGCTGTTGTGTTTCTTCAGCATTTCCAGTCATTAATGTGATGTTTTTCTGCTATGTTTAATCTATTTTGAAATCAATCCATAATCGAGTCTTGCTTTTTATAGATATATTCCACAGATGTTCACAGCCCTTGCAGAACATTAGCATTCCTGTCTTTTAATTTAGTGATAAATATCAGTCACAAAAACAGTGTTGCTTTGCTTCTTGGTGGTTTGGTTTTGGTTTGGTTTGGCTTTGTTTTCTCTTTTTTTCTGCGTTTTGTTTTTGTGAATTTGGTTGGTTTGGTTTTGGGGGGTTATTTGGGGAGGGCTGGGGGGTGTGGTTTGGTTTCTTCTGGAAGCTATTTAATGCTACCTGCTTTAACTGTAATCTCTTCTAGATACTGAAATTATGGAGGTTTGGGAAAAAAAATACCTGGAGAAAAGAGTGATACTCATGGCAGGCTAACACAACACATGAGCAGACGGGGAGTTATTTAGATGTGTGGGTTTCTTCCTCTCATTAAAACCTACAATTTGATTTCAAAAGTTGCTGCAAGCCACCGTGTTGATGTCACAGCAACTCAGTCAATCACAATACAATTGATTTTGGGTAATTTTGAAACTGTAATTTCATTCAGTATAGAAAGCACTAAATGTTCTGCTTTTTATTGTTTAGCTGGGGAGGTACGGCACCTACCAGGTGCACTTCTGAGGAAAGTGGTGGGCTGACATCTTGCTTTTTCAGTGAGGGCTTTTATAGAAACGTTCTGTTTCAGACAGCGCCATTCAAGATTACTGCTCTGCCATGGATAGATATTACTCCTTCCCTGTGGTAAAACAAAATATTGAGAAAAACTATTAGATACTGACAGGTTGTTTGCACTTTCTTTTTTTCTTGCATGGCTTTGAAGCATCAAGTAGGAGCATTTTTGATTGTAGATGGTGCACAGTGCTCAGCACGAGCAGCAGCCTTCATTGCAGAGCCCGGTGCTCTGGCTCGAGCCCAGCTGCCATGGGAAGGACAATGATGCCCTGTAATGATATCTCTCTCCAGCTTTCCCGGTGCCAGCAGCAGGATCCTGCAACTGTGCAGGGAGCTGCATTACAGAATTGATCCAGCTTCTCCAGGCCTCCCTGGCACATATGCCCTTGTTTCTTCAGTCAGATCAATTTTCCTGAGCACAGCGTTCCTGCCTGTGAGGGCTGAGCCAAGAACGTGCAGGCAGCCACACACAGCGGGATGGGGGCTCCTCTCTGGGCACCAGAGGGAAAGGTTTTGTCCAGGACACCTGTTTCAGCAAAATGGAGGAGGTTTGAGGAACAGCAGCTTGCTGACCTGTAGTGTAAGCTCAGTAACCTTTTCTTGGCAAGCTCCAGGAATCCTGTCCCAATATATAGTGTGAGCTGGTAGCGTGGTCCCAGCAGTGGAGTGAGGCTGTTGTGCTTGAGGCAGCAGAAGGGATGTCCTGAAGTGAGCTGTGCTGCTGAAGCCAGCTAATGGGGAATTTGGCTTTCATCACGTGTGCACACACCTGTAGGTCAGGGTTCCTCCTGGAAATAAGTGGGCAGCTTGGCAACAGCCAAGTGGATGATTTGGAGAAAAGATGGCAGGAAATGCTGAGTGGGATGTCAGGTAAAGACAAGGTCGTCAGCAGCTGGTCTGTTCTGGGGGTTTTCAGGTCCTAAACTTGTAATTGTTGTGTAAGAAACCTCAAAAAAACCCAACCAAAGCCCACAACAACTCTCCCCAAAACCCACAAAGAATTAAAATAACACTCGCCACCCCAGCTCTGGGCAGTGGAGGTACTTATATCTGCTCAAGAACAGGGAAAAGTCTGCTAAAATCCTTCGCAGTTTCTACCAACTGCTACAGTTGCTGAACAAAATATTGTTCATCTTCTTACTAGTTTGTATATGAGGCTGGAAAAAATGTTGATAAATTAACCAAATTGTAATCTTTCCTACCAGACCAGGGATACAGAATGTCAGACTGAAATCTAGAGATACTTTTGAATAAGGAGGCAACAAAGAAAATGTGTATGCAGGAAGATCATTTGATTCACATTTATGGACTGTACATTTCTAATGGCTGTGACTGAGAGGCCCCAGACAAGGATGAGTTGCTTTTTGTAGCAGGATATCAGACAACATTACGCAATAATTTAAAGTGAAGTTGTGCCAAATGTTTCCCTGCACATAACTCTTGGAATCTGGCCTAGCAGAAAAGGCAAAAGCTGTACAAAATTATACTGATGCTCCTGACAAAATAAGCTGCAGTGGCTCCTAAATCACATGAATTATCTGTCCCTCTGGCTTGTCTCTCATAGGCTGCAGACAAACGTTCTGCTCTGACTCCCACTACGCTACTCAGACAAAAATCATCTGGGCTGCCTTAAAGGACAGTGGCACAGAGGAGTTGGTGCCAGCACTACCTCACAAGGTCCCTCAGGGCTGTCTCTGCCCCGTGGTGTTTGCCCTGGCTGTGTCCCACCAGAATTGCTCTGAGGTGTAATTCCAGGTGTGCAAATGGCTGCAGCTCCAGCCAGCCACAGCTTCTCGGAGCTTAAACAGGGAACAGCATCTCGGCTTGAGGAGAAATTGGACTTACTCAGACAGAGTCATATGCTCTTGAACCACTGTTAAACTGTTCTGCCAGCAACATAAACTGAGCCAGCTGACTTCTGCCTGCAGTTCGTTAGGAAATGCGTGCAGAAATTGGTCTGTCAGCAGAGCTGTGAGGAACAGGCCTCCAGCAGCGGGGCAGGGAACCCTTCCATACAGATTTGGGTTTGTTAAGTAAAAAACATCAGTAACAAAGCTGGCATAAAAATGGGATAGGAGGAAATGCTTTCATTAAAAATACTACACAGAAGGCAACAGTAAAGACAGAGGCATGTGCTAAAGGTGAGGACAACTTAAAATTATGCTTTTGATTCCTTAAATAAGGAACCAGACTCCTGTTTCCCTTCCTGCTTTGACAAAATCTGAGATCTAGCTAGATACAGAAAATAAAGCTATTATGGTTCTCAAACTGTGTATTTCCAACTGTGCATTTTGCAGCAATGGAAACAAAATCATATTGGTTGGTTTATCTGAAGAGCACTGTGATTTAACAACTGGAATCCAGATATGTTGCACAGATTTCCATTGAACTTCTGCTACTACTTAGTATAGACTATTTCAGTATCTGATGGTTTAGTACATGCGATGCTTCTTGCAGAACACACTGTCCTGCTGCAGCTCCTTTTGAGGTCTAGCTCCTTAACTAACCCTGCCTGTAAAATTGCATCCTTATTCCACTGGCCCAGTGGTGTTACATGTGGAATCTGTCTCTGAAATTCCTGTGGAACAGTGCAAATTCTGCCTCTTGAGGAGACGTGCAAAGCCCAGGTACTTTGTTGTGTTGCAGGGAATGTTGATTCTCTGCAGTTTTGTGTTACAGCATCTTTGCTTCTGTTGAGCTAAGTGAATTGTGTAGATTTAAGTGTTTTTCCTGATGGATGCAGAGCAGCAGAGGGATGAGTTGCTCACTGCACCATTCTGAACAAGCCTTTGCATACAGCCTAGCAACAGCAGGTATGCTTCGTGGGCCAGGCAGCCACAGGTCAGTTTAACTGAACATTTACTATTTCTTAAGTAACGGAGAAAATTGTAGAGTCCTATAATGGATAACTCAGCATCACATTTTCCAATTATTCTTTCATATATTCAACCATATTGTTTAGTTTTCTAGCTTTTGTTGTACATGGAGGCAATAAATAGAAATCTAGATAAAACATTAATAAAAGGAACATATGACAAAATTCGTCAAATCTCTTGTAGAAGTGTGTAAATTATGCCTCAGAATTTTTGCCTTTAACTCAGCAGAGCTGGACTTTGTCCAGGTCTGTCCAGCCACATGCCAGGAATTGCCCAAAGGAGTTCTGGCTGTCCCATCCCTGGCAGTGTCCCAGGCCAGGCTGGCCAGGGCTTGCAGCAGCCTGGGACAGTGGAAGGTGTCCCTGCCCATGGCAGGGGGTGAAGCTGGATGAGCTTTAAGATCCGACCCCAAATGCTCTATGATTAACCACTCAAAGCATCAGAGCATTTTCTCCTTTCATCCTCTTCCATTCAAACCTTCAGCCAGATGTGCTGACTGCAGCAGGCCAGCTGCGTTTGGTCACAGAAAATGGATTGTGCATGTTTTGTTTGAAACAAAACAAGGTAAAATGCCACCTGACTCACTTGATCCAAGGTGATGTGGGTGACTTCATTTCCTACCCTTTTATGTCAACTTATCAACTTCTAAAACATTCACTTTTTTTTTTTATCTGCTTGTTTCAATGTTTTTTGTAAGTGCTCCTAAATTTTATTTCCTCTTGGATTTTCTAAGAATATTCCAAGAATGGAGGGGGAGTAGTTCCCTTGTGATGTGCAGATCCTCAGAAAGTAGATAAGCTATTCCCTGCCCCTGTAGTGTGACCAAGCAGTCCATGAAGCTGATTGTTTTAAGTGTTACTCAAATTGATCTTCCTACTTTGGATTAAGTTTTACTTAATGAGAAAGTAATGAGATTATCATAGACAAAAAGGACTATGTCTCTTTTGGGAACAAACCATTTCTGAGACTTGACTTTATTTCAAAGAGAGCTGTAATTCTTTCTTTAGGGGAATGTAAATTTAAATTATAATCAAACAATGGGATTTTTCTAGGAATTGTTTTGACACCGAATGATAGAAGTATTATACTGTGTATTTTATTCCTGGGGAAAGGATTGACTGCTGCAAGATTAACACGTTCTGGATGGGTGCCATTTTCAGATAGTTCGTTCAACTAGAAGAGAAAGGATCTGATTAAAGGATCAAGCTCATTATTTGTTTGTTGTTTGTAGTCCACGCCCTACAATGGGAGTGTTCTTTACCTCTTTTCCCTAACAATAATTAGGATCAGAGGGTTCAACAACTGCATATTAATATTCTTTTTCTTTAAATGAAAACATGAAGGAGCTAAGCAATTAACATTTCCATTACAGTTTAAAATATTTTAAAAAGTCTTCCACAAAATATTTAAGACCTAGCCAGATATTCAAAAAGAGCACTGAGAATAAGGGACTCTGAGTTTGCAGATTTTTTCTGAATTCGTATTTTTTAGGAACATCTGCTGTAAAGTATAATCCAAGTTCCTGTTGATGCTGTGTTCCAGGTTTTCAGTAAGTCTGGTCCAGCTCTGTGTTTTCAGTGGTGTACCCCAGCAGCACATTCGGTGAGCCATGGAGAGGAGTGGAACACCTGCTGTCCCAGGACTCCTCACAAACCCCAGGAGCGCCTGCTGTGCTGGCACTGCTGATGCTATTAAACTGTGTTTTGTGAAGACTTGATTCATAGTATTGATTTTTACATTTAATAATGTGAGTGATTTAAAACATGCACAACAAATTATGTTTCTAAAGGCATGTCTGGGTTGTTAAGCACTGTGCCTCCCTGCCAAAAATCCATCTGCCCTTTGCTTGATGAGCAGCACTTTAGCTGGGAGGAAAAAAATGGCACTGCTGACCCAGATCTGCAAAGATTTATGTATGCAAACAACTTGTTGAATCAAGACAGTGGAATTAGGCTCTTTTAAAATCACTGGTTAAACTCACTGGGTGCACCCGCTTGTGGAACTGGGGCCTGGACTGGACCTGACGCATCCCCAGGAGCAGTCTGTGGCAGGCACCAGGCTTTGCTTCCTCCAGGAATGCTGACTGACACTGGGGAATTTAATTTCTATTTAAATGAAAGGAAGGAGGATCTTGCCTCAATATTGGCTATTCCCATATGTAAGGATAAACATAGGTCATATACCTCAGATACCAGCAAAGGGCATACATTAAGAATGCACTGAAGAGTTTGGTTGAATAGGAGATGAAATCTTTTAAGAGATCATATTTTTATTGCCTAAAAGAGTTCAGTGAATAGTGAAATACTAAATTGTCAAAGGAGCAGAAAAATAGAATTGATAAACTTGTGCTTTTTTTAGCTGTGGTTGGCTGAAGGCAGAGCTGACTTGGTATTCTTGGGGGACAGATTTCTATGGACGGGGACTTCTGCTTGGTGGCTGGTTGATCTTTTACACTTTTTCTTACTAACATGCATCAAGACTCCCAGCCTTCAGTGTCTTCAGTGAAGTTTGAGCAAAGCTTTGAGGCAGGGTACTGGAATTTGGGCTTAGATGGACTTTTATAGTATTGGAGAGGTTTCTAGATATATCTGCATTGAAGCAGAAATAAATTTAAGTGGCAGTGCTTTTATCATTTTGATTAGTACATTTGCAAGTTACTGAAGATAGAATGCAGGTTTATATGAATCTTGTCCTTTTACAAAACCATCTTAGCATTCACTTTCAGTGTTTTACTGAGGTCATAATGTTGAATAACAGAAAATAATGGCTGTGAAAGGCTGAGATCAAATACAAATGTATGACATCGTTGTGGAAGAGAGAAACGGGTTAGCTAGAAGGAAGACTTGATTTGGTTCATCAAATACATAGCCCTAAATTTACAGAAAATGGCCAGTTTGTTGTTTGTTTTTTTTTTTTGCAACCATTCTGTTCTCAAGATGTATCATCTTGGTTTCTTTTGAAAGGAGGTGAAGGTAAAGTCAATATGTGTGAAGTTCTGTTCAAATGCTGACATTAAATCAGAAAAATGTCTTTAGAAAGAAGATATTAACAATTTGCCAAATGAACAAATAAATAAATAACCCAGAGGGGTAGCTCTGCTGCTGCTAATCTTACTAGTATTCATAGTTATTTTTCAAAAAGGACAGCATGTCTTGTGGTAGAAGCTTGTCATTTAAAGCTGGCCAGATGGACCCAGATTAGGATGATGGCTCCCAAAATGTGTAATACAGGAGAATGACGCTGATGTGGCAGCTGCGCAGGGAACAGTAATAAAAGGTTTTAATAGAGAGAAGTGGCTGTGATGGATTCAATCTTCTTAGAGCTTTTGAGTAGTCCCAATTTTCCATCAATGTTATTTTTGCCTTCATTATATGTTGTAGATGAGAGTCACCATAGTGCTCCCTTCCCAGGTTTATCAGTAGAAGCAGTGGTCAGAAACCAAAGGCAGCAGGCAGGAGGAAGACTGACTGTGTATAGCAGAGGAGTGGATGCAGAACGTAAAACAGTTCCCAGGAGAGTACACTGTGAACTGTCTTCTGCTGCAGTCTCACCTTTTTATTTGACTGACGTTAATAGCTCTCTGTCAGAGTAGTCCCCTTTACATTTCTACTGCTGTTCTTCCTTCCCACCTTCCTGTTGCATTGTGCCATCTCTGGAATTTGAAGGGATGGACTAGTTCATCTAGAACAGTGAGGAAATGACTCCACAAATAAATAAATTTTGCTGCTCTACTATTTGCTATGTTGCTGCTTGCTGTGGGACCAGGCAAATGCCAAAGGTATGACTGGAGATGGAATTTTGTGTGTATGAAATATTGGCACAGTATGGCTGGGTTTGAGGGAGAGTGTTTGTGGGGAGCCTTCCCTTTGTGGTGTGACTCAGCTGTTGATTCAGTTCAGCTGAAACACCTCAGGTGGATCTATTGCTTTCATTTCTCTGCAAGACATGGGATGACACCAATGCATGCCTACTTGAAAGCAGGGGTTTGACACGCAAGATGTTTTTTTACTGCGTTGTGTAACTTACTGCATCTGAAACTTCCCATTTGACCCATGATGATGTGGGTACTGGATAAATGCTGCTCACCAAGAGCTGAGCCACTGCTGCCTGAACAGCTGACCTGCTTCCACAGGTTTGCTACAGAAGGGCTTGAAGCAACCTGGTCTCCAAATATAAGAAAAGATCTTTTCAGGCTTAATTTCTATAAAGTAAGAACGCCTCAAAACCTGATCTTGCATTTGGATCAGGGACTCGTATTTTGAAAAGCACAAAGCAAAGAATAGATGAGCTATGTCACAGCATTACAGATTCATCAAGGAAATAGTATTTGGTTTTCTTGGCTGCTAAATGGTATGAGGCACATGAAATTTCTTCTAAAGTGAAAGATGAATTTGAGGAATTTGTCTAAATTACATTTTTAGTGATATGTACCTCTTTTCAGAAAACAATAGATATTTTTGAAAGTGTTTTTAGATTGCATCCACAATGTTGTTATTCTCAAAACATATGTTTGTTTCTCAACAGGTATAAAAAATACATAAAAAATAAAAATGGGTGAACTGGAGCATGGAACATTGTTTTCAGATCATAGGATTAGTGGTGGAGGTATGTATGCTATCAGGTTTAATTGCTTTCTCGACTGTTTATGAAACACTCTGCAATTAATAGCCTCATATAGGAGCTGCTATAGCACTCTGGGTATGGTTTGAGTTGGAAGGGACCTCAGAGCCCACCCAGTGCCCCCCAGCCATGGCAGGGACACCTCCCACTGTCGCAGGTGCCCCCAGCCCCAGTGTCCAGCCTGGCCTTGGGCACTGCCAGGGATCCAGGGGCAGCCCCAGCTGCTCTGGGCACCCTGTGCCAGGGCCTGCCCACCCTCCCAGGGAACAATTCCTTCTTTCTTCTAGTTCCTGTCTGTATTTACCCTCCTTCCAGGTTGCAGCTGTTGCCCCTCATGCTGTCACAGGCAGGGTAAAGAGCCTTTCTGTTTCCCATATAAGCCCCCTTTACCTATTGAGAGGCTGCAATGAAGTTTCCCTGGAGTCTCCTCTAGCCAAACATCCCTGCCTCTCTCAGCCTGTGTTCACAGCAGGAATGTTCCAGCCCTCTGACCCTCTCCATGGTGTCTGGCCAGGTTTCTGTGCCCCTGTGCCGGGTGCTGGAGCTGGGTGTTGTTCTCTGCAGGTCCAGGAGCAGAGCAGAGGGGGCAGAACACCTCCCCTGGCACCTGCCCAGGCTGGCTTTCTGAGCTCCAGGGGCAGCTTGCCACTTGGTGCCCAGTTTTTCCCCACAGGTTCCCAGGTTGCTGTCCCCAGTCTGTGCCTGTCCCAGGGCACTGCAGGGGATTTGGAGAAGCCCTTCCCCAGCAAGGCATCGGCATCGGCTGGAGACGCTGCCGGCCCACGCGGCAGATGGAGAGCCTGGGGGAGGCTTGGGGGAGGATTGGGAGATGGCTCTGCAGGATTTATCGTACCTTTTACCCCTCTCTGAAACCACATGTCAGGCACAGCACTTCCAGCCACGGGGCTCAGTAGGGAATGCAGAAACATAATGGGCAATTTCTCTGCTAAAGCAGAGGTTGTAAGGAGATGCCCGTTCCTTATCCCTGTAAGCCTCCTGGCTTATGTAGAATGACTGAGTATCTGTGCACAAGGGCTTCACAGTGCTAGGGCAAAAGTTCAGCTAGTTCATTTACAATTGTAATTGTACCTCAGTTTTATACCTTTTAGAAAAAAAAAACTGCTCCTGCTTCTTAACCCATAGGTTGTGATAAACATTGAGGCAATTTTCCAATCAGTGGGAGACAGATGCATTTATTGAAACTTGGGTATTTCTGCATTAGGAGCTATCACAATGCCTGTAAATGCAGTTAAAAATGAATTAACAGCTAAATTCACATGTAAGCTATGCTTTCCAAATTAACTTTTGTGAACAGACAACTGGTTACTGTTTTTTATATAATTGCTACTAGTTTATGTTTGTTGCAAATTGTTATTCACCAACTAACAGTACGGGTATGAAAACTTCTGGTGTTGAAAACATTGGTTCTGATTTCTATGTGTAGAGCTTTCATTTTATGCCTTGCACTTAAATTATTTCTCAAGAATTTGAAATGACCTTATGTGTTTTATATGATAACTAGAGAATTTGGTGATTCCCACAAGAAATGCCCTTTGCAGCCAGAGGTACAAACCTGTTGACTACAAACATCTGTATGATATTGCTGCAGAGGCAAAAATGGCCTCTGCACAAATTCAGTTAAAGGTATGATTTTTGTTTTATTTGTAATGCTTTTGAAATTCAGTGACCATATTTCTTGTTCCTGCCCCAAGGAACCTGAGAACAAATCAGGATCACAAATTTCTGTAACAACATTCAGCCAGAGGGGGTCAAATACAAAAGTTTATCATGGCTATACTGTGATTTGGATGTGCTAATGTCAATGTGTGGACTTTGTTCAGATCAGTGATGCAAAATATGTGTGGATTCTACTTCTTCAAAAGACAGGAAAGACTCATATTTTACTGCCTTGAGGAAATTCACCCAGACTTATTGTATAATCCTGGGGGCAATGAAGAATTTGTGGGATTAAATGGGAATGCTGATCCAGAAAAAAAAGCCAAACAAAAAAAGCCCAGCTGGGGCAGGAGCGGGAACATGATGAGAGATGTTTGTGGGTGTGTCAGGGGGTGGGTGGGGTGGGTGTGGCAGTGGGTGTGGCAGTGGGTGTGGCAGTGGGTGGGTGTGGTGTTGGGTGTGGTGTGGCAGTGGGTGTTTGGTGGGTGTGGTGTTTGGTGGGTGTGGTGTTTGGTGGGTGTGGTGTTTGGTGGGTGTGGCAGTGGGTGTTTGATGGGTGTGGTGTTTGGTGGGTGTGGCAGTGGGTGTTTGGTGGCTGAGGTGTTTGGTGGGTGGGTGTTTGGTGGGTGTGGTGTTGGGTGTGGTGTGGCAGTGGGTGTTTGGTGGGTGTGGCAGTGGGTGTTTGCTGGCTGAGGTGTTTGGTGGGTGGGTGTGGCAGTGGGTGGGTGTGTCAGGGCATGGCAGTGGGTGTGTGTGGCGGGTGGGTGTTTGCTGGGTGTGGTGTTTGGTGGGTGTGGTGAGTGTGGTGTTTGTTGGGTGTGTGTGGTGGGTGGGTGTTTGGTGTGTGTGGTGTTTGGTGGGTGTGGTGTTTGGTGGGTGTGTGTGGCAGTGGGTGTTTGCTGGGTGTGGTGTTTGGTGGCTGTGGTGAGTGTGGTGTTTGCTGGGTGTGGTGTTTGCTGGGTGTGTGTGGTGGGTGGGTGTTTGCTGGGTGTGGTGTTTGCTGGGTGTGGTGAGTGTGGTGTTTGGTGGGTGGGTGTGGCAGTGGGTGTGTTTGCTGGGTGTGGTGTTTGGTGGGTGTGGTGAGTGTGGTGTTTGCTGGGTGTGGTGTTTGGTGGGTGTGGCAGTGGGTGGGTGTGGTGTTTGGTGGGTGTGGCAGTGGGTGTTTGTTGGGTGGGTGTTTGCTGGGTGTGGTGTTTGCTGGGTGTGTGTGCTGGGTGTGGTGTTTGGTGGCTGTGGTGAGTGTGGTGTTTGGTGGGTGGGTGTTTGCTGGGTGGGTGTGGCAGTGGGTGTTTGCTGGGTGTGGTGTTTGCTGGGTGTGGTGTTTGCTGGGTGTGTGTGCTGGGTGTGTGTGCTGGGTGTGGTGTTTGCTGGGTGTGTGTGGTGGGTGGGTTTTTGCTGGGTGTGGTGTTTGCTGGGTGGGTGTGGCAGTGGGTGTTTGCTGGGTGTGGTGTTTGGTGGCTGTGGTGAGTGTGGTGTTTGCTGGGTGTGGTGTTTGCTGGGTGTGTGTCCTGGGTGTGTCTCTGGCGTGTCTGTGTTTGCTCAGTGCCCTTGTGAACACAGAGGGGTCCTGGTGGGCTTGTGCAGCTTTGCCCTGGGCAGGAAAGTTGCACTTTGTTTCTGCCTGAGCAAAGTGGAATCCCAGCGTCTTTAACTCAGAACATCACTGCTTTGCTGAACTAGATGTGGAGTGAGATTGTTATTTGTTTCTCCCCGTTATGAACTCAGACAAGACTTTCCCGTGTGTTTTTCTTGCCTTGCTGCCATTTGCCGTAGGACAGAGTGTCTGCACGAAGGGGGAGCTGGGGATGGGGGTCAGTGCATGGGCTGGGGGAGCTGGGGATGGGGGTCAGTGCATGAGCTGGGGATGGGGGTCAGTGCATGGGCTGGGGATGGGGGTCAGTGCATGAGCTGGGGATGGGGGTCAGTGCATGGGCTGAGGGAGCTGGGGATGGGGGTCAGTGCATGAGCTGGGGGAGCTGGGGATGGGGGTCAGTGCATGAGCTGGGGATGGGGGTCAGTGCATGAGCCGGGGGAGCTGGGGGAGCTGGGGATGGGGGTCAGTGCATGGGCTGGGGATGGGGGTCAGTGCATGAGCTGGGGATGGGGGTCAGTGCATGAGCTGGGGATGGGGGTCAGTGCATGAGCTGGGGATGGGGGTCAGTGCATGAGCTGGGGATGGGGGTCAGTGCATGAGCTGGGGATGGGGGTCAGTGCATGGGCTGGGGATGGGGGTCAGTGCATGAGCTGGGGGAGCTGGGGGAGCTGGGGATGGGGGTCAGTGCATGAGCTGGGGGAGCTGGGGATGGGGGTCAGTGCATGAGCTGGGGATGGGGGTCAGTGCATGAGCTGGGGGAGCTGGGGGAGCTGGGGATGGGGGTCAGTGCATGAGCTGGGGGAGCTGGGGATGGGGGTCAGTGCATGAGCTGGGGATGGGGGTCAGTGCATGAGCTGGGGATGGGGGTCAGTGCATGAGCTGGGGGAGCTGGGGATGGGGGTCAGTGCATGAGCTGGGGGAGCTGGGGGAGCTGGGAATGGGGGTCAGTGCATGAGCTGGGGGAGCTGGGGATGGGGGTCAGTGCATGAGCTGGGGGAGCTGGGGATGGGGGTCAGTGCATGGGCTGGGGATGGGGGTCAGTGCATGAGCTGGGGGAGCTGGGGGAGCTGGGAATGGGGGTCAGTGCATGAGCTGGGGGAGCTGGGGATGGGGGTCAGTGCATGAGCTGGGGATGGGGGTCAGTGCATGAGCTGGGGATGGGGGTCAGTGCATGAGCTGGGGGAGCTGGGGATGGGGGTCAGTGCATGAGCTGGGGGAGCTGGGGGAGCTGGGGATGGGGGTCAGTGCATGAGCTGGGGGAGCTGGGGATGGGGGTCAGTGCATGAGCTGGGGGAGCTGGGGATGGGGGTCAGTGCATGAGCTGGGGATGGGGGTCAGTGCATGAGCTGGGGATGGGGGTCAGTGCATGAGCCGGGGGAGCTGGGGGAGCTGGGGATGGGGGTCAGTGCATGGGCTGGGGATGGGGGTCAGTGCATGAGCTGGGGATGGGGGTCAGTGCATGAGCTGGGGATGGGGGTCAGTGCATGAGCTGGGGATGGGGGTCAGTGCATGAGCTGGGGATGGGGGTCAGTGCATGAGCTGGGGATGGGGGTCAGTGCATGGGGGTCAGTGCATGAGCTGGGGATGGGGGTCAGTGCATGAGATGGGGGAGCTGGGGGAGCTGGGGGTGGGGGTCAGTGCATGAGCTGGGGGAGCTGGGGGAGCTGGGGATGGGGGTCAGTGCATGGGCTGGGGGAGCTGGGGGAGCTGGGGATGGGGGTCAGTGCATGAGCTGGGGGAGCTGGGGATGGGGGTCAGTGCATGGGCTGGGGATGGGGGTCAGTGCATGGGCTGGGGATGGGGGTCAGTGCATGAGATGAGGGAGCTGTTGGGGTGCAGACAGGCGTTCTGCAGCACAAAGAGTGGAAAGGAGCTTTGTCCTCAGCATGCACCGAGAGGCCAGAGAGTCACCATGGCAGGAGGGTGAGAGAAAACCTCTTGTCTCGGGCAGTCTGGCAGCCACAGGCTTCTGCTCCTTTTTCCTTCATTGCTGGCTGGCCAGAGTCATCTGCTTCCACTTCAGCAGCCTTCCCCTGGCAGGCTTTCCTCTGGTTTAAGCAGGAACTCCATCTGTTCCAAAAGCAGGTATTCCTATTTTATCCAGAGTGTGAAGCAATATTTTTGTGAAGCCCTCAGACAGTTTGAGAGCCTCTCTAATTGGATAGATTTTGTAAAAAAACTCTTTTTTAGTAAAATGTTTTTGAAATTATTTTTCTGTACATTCTTTTAGTCTTTCATCTTCCTACCTGTAAGAAAGTATGTTTTTTGTTCTCCTGCTTATCTTTCCTCAGTTTTACTTCCAGGGACATAGGGATGGGAAAGGAAAGAAGAAAATTGACTGCTTTTTTTTTTTTTTTTCCCACTTCTCATTGATTGTGATTTGTAATGCAACAAACTTATTTAATGAAAATTGGTTACATTTGAGCCTGTTGTTCTTTAGAAAAATACAGTTTTTAAATAAGCTATTCAGTTTATCATTTAAAAGCTTCCATGTGAAGGCATTTGATAAAGCTGTTGAATAAGTTCAAAACACAACCTTTAATTTTCCCTGCAGATTAAAAAAGCAGAGCAAGTTTCAAAAATTAGCAAAGAGCAAATGCTGCTGAAACAGCATCGTCGGGTGTGGTGGCAAGAGTATAAAAGACTGAGTGAGAGCAGGTAAGGGTTGAGGAATCTGAATGAGTGATTACTAAAGAGACTTCAGCAGACAGAATTTTTGGGATGACATGCTTGATTCAAGGCACATTGAGAAAAAAAATATGATGATACCTGACCTGAAGGTATTTCTGTGTGGGGAACAAAAGTTTGTGACCCACATGGAGAGAGGTCTGTGATATGAAGAGCTCAGCTGAGGGCAGGGAGAACAGGGGATGTTGCTCTTGGAGCTGGACTTGGGGATGTTCAGTTGATTTGCAGCATCTGAAGACTGGGTCTTTGTAAGAGTATCAAAAGTTTTCAGATGCTTTTTAGTTCCTTTAGAGTCTGTCTCTAGACATATGTGTTGAGGTCACACAACACGAGACGTTAACAGTGCTCTTGTCTATTATCCTGTGTACTCAACAAGAGCATTTGTGGCTTCTTTGCCATCTTTGTGTCCAAGTCCTTCACTTCATACCTTCCCAGGCAAAGAATCCCATTTTTTATGTAATTATTGGAGTATTTGAGGCTCATCATTCATGCAAATGTAATGAATAAGAAATTAAAGCTTCTGCAAAACTCATGTTCATTTCCTTCAGGCAAAAGGCAGAAGAAGAAATTAAGACTTTTCTTGATGAAGGAAGCCATAAGAACAGCTTTTTTTTTGATTTGAGGAATTTGGGTAAGAATTTTTTATTAATTTTTAATTTTTTTTATAGCTAACATTATCTTGATTGTTTGGCTTTTTAAATCCATTCCTTGACAGGTTTAGATTTACAGAGCACAGTGCTGTGTAACATTTTTTTGTGTGTTTGAGAAAGCTTTATGTTTCATACAGAGCAGAAATTGTCCAGGGAGTGGGACACTTATCAAACAAACACTTTAGCTCCTGTCTGGCAGCTGAAACTCAAGCTGGCTAAAATGCAGCGTTACCTCTCAAAAAAATCTTGTCAGAAACCCGAGATCAATTCAGCTGAGGTGTTACAGCAGGTTGGTACTTGAACTTTATTTTTACAATTTATTATCACCATATTTTTAGTATTTTGATTTTTTTTTTTAAATTTGAGACTATAGCTCACATGCAGAGTGTGCCATAAAGCCCCCTTCTTATCATGGTGTAAATCTGCTCACCAAAGTCTGTAAAAGCATAGCAGTGTAGGGCTGAAAATCTGACTCTGATTCTAAATAAGAGTTTTCATATTATAACAAAAGGAAGAGGTAACAGTAACACGTTTCATGAAATAGATCAAATTTATGAAGAAGCAACAAAAGGCAATTCTGGAAGGTCTTATCTCTGAAAGTCTGGCTTTGGAAAGAGAGCTTGAAGAGTGCAAAGAAAATGTAAGTTTTCTTTATAAGTTCAAGTAGAAGTTTATTGAGGGGGTAATTATGATGCAGAGTAGTGTCCTGAGCAGCATTTCTTCATTGCAGGCATCAGTGCACTCTTGTGAAGAGAAAAACAGGCTTTTCCTGGAAGTTCCTCCCGAGCTGCTGGCTCTGGAATGCCCTTACCCTGAGCTGAAGACCTTGGTGATGGAGGAGTACCAGGAGCTCTCCAGGGGCTACTGGGTGAAGCTTCAGGAGGTGGATCAGCAGCTGGAAGCTTTATCTAGGTACTGACACGTCTCTGCATGTCTTGGCTGGGGGTGAATGTGTACCTGTGGTGTGATTTGTAGCTCTGGCTGCTGTGGTTGGCTTTGCCCCTCGGTCTGGCTCTGTTCTGGGCAGAGCCCTGTGCTTGCACAGTCGGTGTTCACACAGTGAAGCCAGTTCTTGTAAGAGCTATCAGCTGAAACAATAAACAACATGTGCAGTGCATTAAGGAACCAACAACCTGGTGTGCATCAAATGTACTTTTCATATGCTCTTGCAAGAATGGAAATCACTCCTTCTGTATGGTAATTACATTAGCAAGATTATGACAGAAGAGTACAGTCATTCCAAGACACACCTCCAGTGCTTTTATCTATAAAGCACATAAAAAGGTCCAATCTTTTCACAAATTTTGTATCATTGCAGTAAATGTCATTGTCACAAAGAAATGTAAAAGGTGCATATAGCTTTGACTCAGATATCCAAAAGGAGGAGAGATTTTTCTCTAAATGAAAATGTTTATTGCAAGAGCAGTATTCATAATGATCTAGAAATGTAATAAACCTGTATATTAATAATATAAAGCTTAGTCTTTCTGCTGAGGCTGTCTAGAGCCCAGAAGATACTGAGTTGCAGACATTGATTAGCCTTTGACTTTGCCATCTCCTGATATTCCTTGAAATGGTTTCAGGTTGTCAAAAGACTGGGAAGGAGTAGGCTGGTGGAATGGTTTGAAGCCCAGGCAGGAGAAAGTGGGGAGAACAGGAAGGTCCCTGAATTTCTTTGGTAAAACAATCATGTGTTGCTTCCAAATCTGTTTTCTGTATACACACAGAGTGTGGTGTTTGTTCTGTCCCTGCTGCTGAAGGAGTTTGGTGTGCTGAAACAGGCTAAAGATGCTGGGTGCCATAGAAAGGGATGTTATGATCTGCTTATCTTTTGTACTGATTGTACAAATATTCTGTGTGTTCTTCTTGTGTTACCTGAACCTGTATATTATCAGTGGAGCATCCTAGCTGTTGGAACATGCTACTTATTGAAAATTGTTTTGGTTTATCCCATATTTATAGCATTTATGAAGCCACAAATGGCAAATTTAAGCAGTCCTTTTTCTGCTCTCTCTGATATTTTGCTATAGTTCCTCTAACAGAAGAAGTTTTAACAACCTCAATGAGAAAACCTGTGACAAATGCTAAATCACTAAATATGTACAAAGTCTTTCTAGTAATTTTAATCAAAATTGTGTCAAAGTTTATGATCAACACAAATTTGGTTGAAAATTCATAAATTAAAATTGTTGACTCACACAGCACGTGTGCTACTGAATAATAGACAGATGTGGATATAGACAACATCATTTCTGAAAATGGTTGGAAAATGTGCCATAGTATTTTCACTGATCATAGGCCAGGTGGGAGTTTAGGTCTGGAGCTAGCTAATTTTGCACTGATAATTAAATGATATCAGGACTTAAAGATAAAACACCATATTTGCAATGGAAAGAATTGAGCTGTAGCCTGAACTCATGTGCAGTGTGTCCTTTGAAGGAAGGAGGTTGTGATCTGTAGCTGGGGGACATGCTGGTGGTGGGGCAGTGTGTCAGTACTGACAACTGGAGATGGGGGAATCATAAATGAACTATCAGCAATCATCTCAGGCATTTGATTTAAAACTAGACCATTCTGTTTGCATTCTGGTCTCCATGTCTTTCATGTATTGCTCATTTATGTTCCAATCATTTTATCCACAATGGCATTAAAAAGGAGTTTTCAATTTAAAAAAAAAAAAGACCTTGTTCTTATAGCATTGCTTGCTTCCAAGGTACAGGTTTGTAAAAGATTCCACTCACTTCTTCCATTTATATTGGCTAATTTGCATGGAGATATTCTATGAGTTTGCAAAGATGCAGCCTTGTGATTGAAGTATTCTATAATTCATCATGCCAACTGTGATCCCACTGGCACAGATAATGCTGTCAGAAATGGAGTGACAGCTCCTTGACCTTGGTGTGTATCCCCTGTGCTCTGATTCATACAGCCTTAACGAAGCCTTTGCAGTTACTGTCACTGCTCTGTACCCTGACAGACCAAACCTCCTCCTGCAATACATTTTTTTCTTATTTTGGGGTTTTGAGAAGTTGCTCAGGAGCACGTGGTTCTGTGATAACACAATAACTTGGTCACTTCAGCTGGGTCACTCGGCCACTTCACTTCCTCTGTCACCACATCTTGAATTTACAGTAAAGAAACCTTCAGTTAATATTACTCTGGCATTGTACATCCCATGTTTTCAATAGTTCAGACAGTCTGGAACATTTACAATTGGTACACAGAGAATCTGGAAAATGTACATAGAATGTTCAGTAAAGAAACTTTAGAAAAAGATAATGTTCTGGTCTGGTCTATTCTGTGTGATTTTCTTTCACACTAGAATACACATTGCAGCAGTCATGGCTTTTAGAAATGGAAGAAAAGCTTGGGTTTTTATTCAAGCCTTATGCAGGATTATAATATTTTGTAATCTAATTTCTTTTGATGTTGCTAAAACAGAAATTTTTTGTGTTTGAGAAATACCCAGGTCCTGAGCTATCCCACAAATTGTGGGTTTGGACTGATGTGTGTAAGAATGATTCTCTAGGCACTATTATATTTTTTCCACAGTTTCCAAGGATGTCTGAATGATTTAAATCACCGAAGGATGAATGGGGTAGCACAGACTCTGCACTGCATCCTCTGCAGCATCCTTCCAAAGGGATGGGAGAGCAGGACAGGGCCCAGGAGACAGCTCCTCTTCCCAGGCCCCACCAGGGGGGCTTCTGTGCAACGGGGGGCAATGCCAGCATTAACAGCAGGGGGCTGATGGCTCACCCGGTGGCACTCTGTGTGTGTGTCACTGTGTGTGTGTCCCTGTGTGTGTGTGTCCCTGTGTGTGTGTGTCCCTGTGTGTGTGTGTCCCTGTGTGTGTCCCTGTGTGTGTGTCCCCGTGTGTGTGTGTGTCCCTGTGTGTGTCCCTGTGTGTGTGTCCCTGTGTGTGTCCCTGTGTGTGTCCCTGTGTGTGTCACTGTGTCACCCAGGTGTGTCCCTCTGTGTGTCCCTCTGTGTGTCCCTGTGTCACCCAGGTGTGTCACCCAGGTGTGTCACTCAGGTGTGTCACTCAGGTGTGTCCCTGCAGATGGACACAGCAGCGCTGCCGCTCCCCGGTGCCGGTGCCCAGCACGGGATCTGCGGGGAGAGGGAATTTCCCCCCGGAGCTCTTTGGGATCTGCGGGGAGAGGGAATTTCCCCCCGGAGCTGTTTGGGATCTGCGGGGAGAGGGAATTTCCCCCCGGAGCTCTTTGGGATCTGCGGGGAGAGGGAATTTCCCCCCGGAGCTGTTTGGGATCTGCGGGGAGAGGGAATTTCCCCCCGGAGCTGTTTGGGATCTGCGGGGAGAGGGAGCTTTCCCCGGAGCTGTTTGTGTTCCTCGGAGTGTGCAAAGCCAGGGCTTAGCGCTGGTAAATCTGTTTCAAAGGAAGCAGCTGCCTCGGGGCTGCTGCATTGAAGACAATTGCTGTGTTTCAGCTCTGAAACAAAATAAAGATTGTGCTGTGCTCTGCTCCAACGCTGCATACAAGGAAAGCAAGCACTACGTTTAAAATTTGGGTCAGGCATTCAGGCTGGCAAATGTTTGTCAATATCTTGGCGGTGCAGAAACGTGATAATACCTTAAATATTCATGTCAAATGTGTTGGCACTTTTCAGACTTGTTTTAGATGAGATATTCCTTTCTGGAATTTTACAGAAGTGAGGTGACATCTCAGATTCACTCAGCAGGGTATGTTGAAATTCTCCATGTGTTTGGTGGCTATGAATATGCTGGGCTGGGTCATGCTGGCTTTTTGGTTTTTTTTTCACTATTTGTCTATGAGCAGCTGACAAAATCTCAGCACAGCTGACAAATTTTGGCACAGCTGACAAACCAAGGCATTGGCAGTCAGTTTGTCCCTGCATACAATAAACTACTTGTAGCTCTCTCCAGCTGATTGCTCCCTGAAGGATCTCCCACAAAAACTTCTCCTTGTTTTGAGCAGGGCAGAGGTCCACGGTTAGCTGGCCATGAGAGGAATATAAATGAGAGGGATCTTGTCAGAGGTGTGGGATGGAGGGGCAGGACCTGGTGCAGCTGCTGGAGGCAGAGCAGGTGCTGGACTGGCTGCAGGGCTGCAGCATCTCTGCTGCTCCCTGCTCTCCAGTTCATCCTGTAAGGCTCCAGGACCAAGGGGTCTCCTACCCTGCCTCGCTCCCCTCTGCAGGCAGAAGACCTCTGTTTGTTCACCAGCCTGCATGGGCAGAAATACCCGAGGTAAAACGTAACAAAACCAAATCTCACTGAAGGGACGCGTTCGGGTGTCACCATACTGAGGCGTGTCAGGACTCACAGAGGAGGATTATTGATCTCTTTAATGGTAGATCATGGAGTCTAGTTTAATAATAATTACATGTGAGTTTCTCACTAAAATTTCCTTTTTGAAGTACCTGTTCTTTCTGCCTGCATAAGGATAAGGCAGTTCCAACACCCCACTGGATGCAGTGCTGTGGAATACTGAGGCAGTGCTGCTGGCCTGGGGAGTCCAGGAACTGCAGCTGCTGGCGGCAGCAGGAATTTGGGGGGTGGGAAGAGTCTCATGATTGCCTTCTTTTAATTATCCCTGGGCTCTTAGTCACTTCTGAAACCAGGTCACTGGGCCAGGGAGACCTTTTGCTCTGACTCAGTGTTGCTGCTTGGATGTTAATGCTGACAATGACAGCCTGACATTAATCCCTTCAGGGCCAAGGGTTCAGACTGAGGGTAAAACTGCATCCCAGCCTGTGGGATTCTTTCAGATAAATGTTTCTGCTGCTCTCACTTTCTGATACTGATGTGTGCAAGCTGATTCCTACAGCTCCTACTCTAAAGCATGGTGGATCTTATGCCCTTCTGATGAGTTTATGGCTGTTAGGAGTTTGGTAAACTGGATCCTCATTTAGCTGCATGCAAGGATTGTCACTTTATCCATTCCCTTTTGATCATTTATTCAGAGCTCAGTGGTAGAGTCTGATCATCTTGTTCTTTTTTACACCCTATTTTCCCTGTGGGGTCACTGGTTTTCCATTAATGTGGCTTGTTTGAGAAACACAGTGACATCCCCCGATAAAAAGCCAGATTAGAAGCAGAACAATTCACTCAAATGATGACACAGTAGGTGTCATATCAGCAAAGCAATGTATGTTTGCTTTATTTCATTAATCTGATTCTGTCATCTCTGACCCAATATCCAGTTTACACCATCAGGACTGTGAGCCCACTCAAGGCTGGGCTGTCCAGAACCAAACTCCTTTTCAGTGTTAAATTAACTGGCATGGATTGTTTTGCATTCCTGTAGGAACAGTGACTGGAAGGAAGATGATCAGTGGGTTTTCCAGACTGTTATCAATCAGTACCCAAGTGATCTTCAGAGGAGGAGGACTTTGTACCTGGATGTGCTGCAGAGGTATCTTCCCCACAAATCCAGGCAGGAGCTGGTCAGTGCTGGTTTACATATTCATTCAATTACACAAATTCTTGAACTACATAGTGAACAGTTGTATCAAAGAATGTATGTTTATTGAAGTCTTTCAATTTTAAAATTTCTTAATTATCAATTTTATTCTGCATGCTAAAGAAGAAACATTCTTGTTTTCAACCTGCAGGAATTTTAAAACCTATCATCTCTTCAAAACAAGTCCTGGAACTATTTTATAGCTCCACATAGTCTTACAGCCAAACTCACAAAACTAATTTGTTGGCATTGCTTCTGCTGTACAGTTTTATAGCTGTGTTATGCCACTCTGCTTCTCTTGGTGTTTTTATTTTTCCTGAGGATGTACAGCCTTGTTGCACTGTCTAGGAATAGTTAATTTAATTGTTCTGTGGCACATATACAGCATGAAGAGTGGAAAGTTATCTCCCACTCCAAGAGAGAGGCTATTTTTATATACATAATGCTTTCAAATTGATTGCTGATTCCTCTCGCACTCCACAGTGAATAAGCACATAGCAGCTAATTGAGAAACCCATTTCAAGGCCAGAACACTTCAGGATGTCATAAAGAAACTAGGAGGCTTTTTTTATCTCTGTCTGTATTTTTAGACCATCTACTTCCCTGTGTTTGAGGAGTGTCTAGTGCAAAGGAATGACAGTGAAGTGATACTGATAATTAATCAGAGTTTCACTGAAAATAAAGTTCTTGTGGGTTTCAGAGATTTTGTCCAGGACTGAATAGTCTCAGGCTTTGACAATGCAGGTATGTTTTAAGCACAGCCACTATTAATGGGTCTCCCTACTTCTTTGAAGGTTCATTTAAAATTTAAAAGCACTAAATTTTAAAATCCTAATTCTACATTGGGCTGATATCTCTTGGTATGTGTATTAGCATGACGACTATGGAAATGCTAAAACACTGCTAAGAATCTGTTCTTAAAACGTGTGGAACAGCAAAAACACTGGAACAGCAGCCTGGAGCCTTCCTGGCCTCGTTCCCTGGTGCTGAGGGGACAGGCAGTAGCCCTGGTCCCAGGCAGCTCCTTGGAGAGCTCTGTGTCTGGAGGAGCACTCAGCAGTGCCCTGCCTGCAGGAGCTGCTCAGCCTTGCTTTGGCCGTGGGGAAGCTCGAGGTGCAGCCATGAGCTGATAGGAATATCTGTGAGCCAGGCACCAGGGGAGTCAGCAGCCCCTGCTCCCCTGCCAGGACCTGGCATTAGCATCTGGAACGGTCCCCTTGACAGCTGAGAGCAGTCTGCCATCTCTAGAAACTCATTCATCCCTACGTATTTTGGGGGTATAAGATAGGTTCAAGACTCTATTGTCTCATTCTGTACCTACCATACTATATCAGCCTTACCTGATACTGCTTCCATCAGAGTCTTGAACCTTGAATATCCTCATAAACCTCACTGAATTAGGCCAAAGCAAGTGGATTTTGAGTTAAACACTCCCCGTTTTTGCTAGGTGGTGATGCTGGTGGTGGCACTGTGCTGCCTGGTGAAATAAGATTTTATCTTCAAATTTCCTGCTAGGAAAGAAGTGAAGCTGATTCCCCCTGTACTGCTTTTGTACAATTGCTGTTATTGGTGCCCCGTTTCTCTGCAGATCAGAATTTGCTAGGAAAAGCCTCATCTTGCTGGAAGTGCTCAATATCTCTGGAGATGTATTGAAGGACCTACTTATACCTTGTGTCCTTCAGGGCAGGGAGGGAGTGTTGTATTTCATTTATTGCCATTGCAAAAGTGCAGCTGAACAAAGAGCAGTGGGCCAGGAGGATGCAGTGGTGCTGCAGAGAGGGCCATGCTGGGGGGTGTCACTGGCCTGGACAGTGGGACATGGTGACATCCCTGGCACGTGGGGACGACGGTGATACAAGAACTGAATCAATTACAGGCCAGGCTTGCAAAAATGGCCAGAATTTTAGTTTCATTAAGGAATAGTTTTTAAGCCTTTCTGAAATGCCTTCCTCTTTCAGGTTGCTCACGAGAAGGCTTGGGATCATTACCAGTCCATCAGGAACCGGCGCAGAGTCTTGCTGTTAACCTGGGCTCAGGTTAGGAAAGACTTTGTCCTTAGGGCAGTGGCGACTGCTGCTGAAGCTGCTGCTGCTCATGAGGCAGAAATGGTGCTGGCTGATTGCAGGCAAAAGCAGCTGGAGATCTGTGCTGATCTGAAAGCAAAGGTATGTTCAGTAATAAATCCATCACCAAATCTGTATCTAACAGATGCATTCAAAAATGAAGATTTTTACATTAACACTAATTGTTCTCAGATAAATAATGGACATCTGTCTGCCCTTCTGTTTAATTTTAAGTATGTTTTTTAAGACATGAAACAATGGATCCCATAACTTGTTTGCCCTTGTTATAGAAGGCTTGCAATATTCTGATTTACTGTGGTAAGAGGTGAAAAAAGATAAAAATACCTGTGTGGTTTTGGTAAGTGAACAGCATAAAGTGGGAGGAGGCTGGACACAAGAGGAAGATGTTGTGGTGTTTGTGCCTAAGGTGTTTGTAGGAGGAATCCTATTTCTGGGCATGAGAGGCATGTTAAGATTTGTTTGAACTGCTCTCTGTGATTTTTGACTTGCACAGAAATGAACATCTGAGAGCATGCACGATGTGTTATTCTCACTTTACCAATATTCTCTCTGCTGTGCCCTCACTTTTCAGAGAAATACTAAACACTTGATTTAGGTTTTCTATGAGAAGGAAAGCATGGTAAAACCTGTTCTGTGAGGCAGGATGTTGATGTGATGCTAGTTTTTAGTTAGCAATAACACAAAAGCCCTTCTGTCTTGTGTTCTGGAGCTGTCTGGCGTAGGAAGGTTTGAATCTAAACACTTTAGGGTTAGACACTGTCTGGGCATGACTAAGTGGGGAGTACCCTGCTCTGACTCCTGTGCCAGCCTTCCCTTGAGCCAGGGGCAGGAAGGAGTGGTTCTCTGGAGCTGAGGGGATGATGTTTGGTGATTTTTTTACCTAGGCCTTCCATTCTGGAGTGCCTGTGTGTCTCTTACCTGTGCAGCCGGAGATGGAAGGGCCAATTATTCCAGAACTGTGAATCTGAGTGATTTTTTTCCCCTTTGTTTCTTTTATTTTTCTTCCACACAAGAAGTAACAAGCTGGTTTTGGAGTACTTTGTTGTCTCCATGTAGGTTAAGATTCTCACAGATGCACTGAACATTGTCTGAAAGTCTTTTGGATTCTGACCTCTTGTTTCCAGGAACTGTTTGAAACTTAAACCTATTAGGCCTAGACTTTTCAAGGGTGGCCTTCAAAAGGATCTTTGTTAAAACATTGAACATTTGAGCAAAACCAACTCACCTGTTTCCCAGAAAAGAGGAATAAAAAGGAACATTTCTCTCATTAAAGGAGGATATCATTGTGACCTTGTTTTGATCAGCTCCACAACTGAAAGGGCTGCATGGCGGAAGCTGAGGTTGGGTACAGAGCTCATTCCTTTTCAGAGAAATGATTCTCAATGTATCCATGGGTTCTGTTTTGATTTGATGGGGATATGCATTTGAAAACTCACAGTTTGCCCGGTTATAGCTTATTTTACAGACTTGTCTTTCTACACTTCTGAACTTTACAGCTACAGAGTGCTGGACATGAAAAGCAGCTGCTGGCAGGTAAAAGAGAGCTCAGTCCAGTACCATTAGCACAGGTGAAACCCACCCTGAGAGGGATCCATAAGATGGGTAAAAAGTGAGTCTGAGGGAAAGAGTGTGGAACTGGAAGTGAGGGATTAGGGCTGTTCTTCCACCTTTTCTTTTTGGCCATTGATTGACTCACCATTTTGCATTTCAGTAAGTTCCCCAGCAGGAAATCTTATCTCCCCTTCCAGAGGGGCAGTGTAGCTGCTACATTGATTTAGCTGTAAGTAAACCCTGGGTGTGCTGGTGAGGAGGTTGTGTCTGACTGAGAGGGACAGAGATCTCCTTCATTACAGCAGCAGCTTTCCCAGAGAGCCACAGCATTTTTATCGACCCCATCTGAGAAAGGAAGTGATGGCACACACATGGAAGGAGATGTAATATCTGACAGGTTGTGCACTGGTTTAGTTATGGCAAAAACCACACAATATCACCCAACTTTTATACAGTTCTCTTCCTCTGTCAAAGGGGCAGCAGGCTGACTAAAGAATACATGATTTAAAGCTGTTTTAAATCCACTAAAAGTACCTATGTCCTTGGTGAGATCTAGGCCTTGTGACTGACAGAGAGGGATAATTAAAAAGTAAAGCAACAGAGAAGTTAAATTAATATTTATAGCAGTTTTTACTTGGGGAAAGGACTTTCAAATTTTTATTCCGTGTTCCATCTCACAAAAGATCAATGTGTGTCCTTAACAGAAATCAGAGTCCCTAAGGAGGGACTTTGGAACAACTCGAGAAGCTCAGGTGAAATAAATCAGGAGGGCCATATGGTAGCCATCTGAAGGAAATAAACTGTGAAATGGAAAAGGCTGGGGAGGATACACTGTACATTCTTAAAGAGTAAATGTGCCTGGTACATACCTTTAACACCCCTGTTTGCCATGGGAAAGCAAACAAGACAAACCCTGAGGGGTTACACTTTGATGAGTGATCAAGAGCCACTCAGATCTGGTGTTCTTTGTGCTGTGGCAATCTGATCCCCCCAGGGTTCTGGAGCAGACACTGTGTAAAACAAATTCTCTCTCTGTAAAATTCCTTTTCCTAAACAACACAGAGAAGCAAATTTTTCCACGTTGCAAGGTAGGTAAGGCATGAAGCGAGGAGTGATCTTTTCAGAGGATTAGGAGGTGCTGCCTCACAGCTGGGGTTTGAAGTACTTGCTGTATTACAACACAAATTCACTTGAGGTGTCTGCATGCATTCCAAACATTATTTTTCTATTGAATCTATCTTAAAATATTTGTAATCTTGTACTTTCCATCTTCATATAAAATGTTTTTAAAAGAAGACCAGGGGGAAGACCTACAGCAATAGACATTAGGGCACTTGGATCTCCTGTGTGTGCTGCTTACAGGGGGTGTTTTCTTCCTCAGCACAAAGCTGTGTGCCTGCCTGCCTTCAAATCTCTTCTCCCCCTCCTTTTGTGCTCCAGGATTAATCCCCACTCCAGTGCTAAAATCTCTTGCAACACATTGTGAATTTTGTGAGAGCAGCTCTTGCATTTCTTATCCTGGCAGAACCTAAGATAAATTAATTTCAAAAAGAAAAGCATTAGGTGGAATTAACAGGGGTATTGCAAATTGTATAAAGCATCTTGCAGACTGCTTTCCTTCCCCTTTCCTGTATTGTAAGAAAGGATGTGACAGCAAACTTAGGAAAAAAAAAAATCCCTATTCAGCATGTAGTCAAGTCACTGGTTTGAATGCTGTGACTATCAGAGGAGATCAGCATTGAAGTATTACAACTGAATGTTAAAATAAATTCCACAGAGGTATCATATCCAGTGCTTTGACTATAATCCGATCATTTTGAAGGAAACTTCTTAAAAGAATAAATATTTGAGTAGTAAGCTACTTAAAAATGGTTTTCTTTTTCAGAAGCATTGTCTATTCACCACTGAGTTGACCCATTTGTTGGACATAAAAAAAACTAAGGAAGTTATAATAACCTAAATTTTAAATATAGGTACTCATTTTTGTGTGAACTGGAGAGCTGTCAGATGCTATAGTATTTCTCCAAAATGGATGTGAGCAAGTATCTAACGTTCATCAAAGATGAGCCAGCTCTGACTCAGTAATAAGTTTTCAATCCAGACCTAATTAACCTGGATTTACCAGTCTGAGGTCAGCACAGAACTGATGTATTGTGTCTTTTGGGTCAGACAAAGCTCATGCACAGTCCATGGGAAGCACCTGCTGAGGTCTCTGCACATTTGCCTTGCTTGCCCTTCCACCAGTCTTTCCCCCGTTTTCCTGTGTTCCATCTCATGCTGTTGTTATTTCTGACCTGTGTGCCTCCTGTGGGAATCTTGTGGCAGTGTATTTGTGAGATGCTCTGGGCAGGAGCAGGGGTGTCCCTGCACTCCAGGGACACTGTCACAGCTTTGTGCTGGATGCACTGGGCTCAGACTGCAGGCTTTGGGGAACAGGGGCTGCAGGTGCTGTGCCCCAAAGCTTTGTGAGCTCTGAGATCCATGGAAACAACCCAGAGCATTCAGAACCTCAGCTGCTCAGAGGAGCACTCGGCCTGGGATGTAACCCAGCTACCTGTCTGCTGGGCTGGCCAAAGCTCCTAACATCTGGAGCTTGTTTGAGACAAGAACTTCTCTCTCAAATCCAGTTGAAATTGTCCAGTGATACCTCAAGTTGCTCAAGGATGGATAACTAGACAAGCAGACAGCTCCTGCTAACAGTGTTTTCTGAGAATGGTCTTCTTCAGTGAGGAAAGTGGCACCTCAGGAAAGCAAAGCTGCACCAAAATTTTGCAGTTGTAAAGGATCAAAGGAGCTCTCCTCCATATGATGGCAGATGGGTCTAGAAGAGAGAATTCTGAATCTAAAGGAAGCAGTTTAGATAAGTAGTTGTAAATAGAAATGCAGCCTACTTAAGGTTATGCATGTGTGAATATTTAAGCCTATATCATATTTACACATATTAATAAAATGTTGATATTCATGCTGTCAAGAACAGAAAGATGTTCTCAATAATGCTGGATGAGGAAAGAGAGGAACTACAAGGACAAGCTGTGAGAAATAAACTGTTCACACACTGCCTTGAGCAAAGATGATGTGACATGCTGTCAGCCCCAGGGAACAGGCACTGCTCCTGTTCTGGATCCCAGGTTTTATCAGTGCTGATCCCAGCCCTTGGGACCAGTTTCCTCACTGAAATTGGTACGTGGTGTTCCTCCTCAGGTCATGACTGAGGGTTGTGCTCAAGTGCTTTTCTTTCAAATCCCTTTTTCAGATTTAAACACTTATATAACTGAAGACAATATTCTGTTAATGATCAAAACAGTTACTTTTAACCACTTTTCTGGTATTTATTTTTTTTAACCTCTTAGAGGTAGCCTGTGGAGCACAAAGCTACTCAAGAGTACCAGTCAAAAATCTATCAGGGATGTGAACTTCCACTGTTTTTCAAACCACAGCAGAATGAAATTGTCTTCTGAAATTAGCAAACTTGTAAATGTATTATTTCTTCATTATCTTACTGCCAAATGTTCTAATGCTGCTCTAATTCTTCTCGTAGGTCTTATGTAGGCCAGTCAGACACAGAAATTGTTCGCTTTTACCATTTACTGTTTGTCATTCAAGACCCTGTGGTGTCTGGATGTGATTCCAGGTGCTGTTCAGAAGTTTTCAGGGTTGAAGAATCTGCAGTTTAGAGAGAAAGGTGCAGATTTTTAGAGCTGGAAGTTACTGGAGTCTTCAGATCACCTAATACCACAGGAGTTTGTTGCTAACAACAGGTGGATGTTGGTACCTGCTGGTGTCAGAATTCACATCTGGGTGTGTGGGCTCAGGACCCTGTCCTGGAACACAGACAAGTTCTCTGCCAGGGCAGGAGAGCTGGGTTGTGCTCCTGGGGAGAGGGAGCACCCTCCTCTCTGCTCCTGGGGCAGCTGCTGCCCTATAGCCCCTGTCCTGGGGAGCGTGGGTTGCTATTCACTGCTCAGAGGTTCCATGGGTTTTGGATGCTGTGAATACAATGGGCCCCAGAGTTGTGAGCACTGAACCACAGAGCACAGACAGCAGGACATCTCTGGGCCTCTGCCATCAGCATCTGAATGAAGCATGTCAACAGCAGTGGCTCTTGCTGAATGCTGCTGCTTGATGGGGATATAGGATATGGAGGCCCTGTGCAAACCTGAGCTTCTCCCACCTCCTTCTGCAGTCCCTGACATATTGGCTATTTCAGACCTTTGTGGCAGTTCAGGAGGTTACTGACACCTGAGAAAAGGAAAATGATACAGACCATGCTTATGAAGAAGCACTCTCTAAATTTAGAAAATGATGGCTTTTTCATATTGTTTGGATGAACTCCCCCTGCCCTGTAATATTTCAGACTCCAGGGATCTGTTCTTAATATGCACTTTAATTTTTTCCCTTTTATAAGCTCTAGTATTCACACCCTGAGGCACCCATCTCATTAGCTTTGCATTTAGGAATACACACATAGACTTCCTATTCTTATTGTATTTCCAGAAATAACACTGTTAATATTTTATGTTTCAGTGTGTGGTGGCTTTGAACAGTGCAAGTCTTTTTTTTTATTATCAGTTAATACAATTACACATCAGTAGCAGGTCTCGTATACATCCCAGTTTCCTTGGAAATGTCAGCTTTTTTGGGGCACAATTTGCTTGTGACTTCCAAAGTCCTACCCTGAGACGTGGGAACCTGTGGGGTGCCCCTGGATGAGCTGTGCCCAGTGCCTGTGCTGGGTGTCCACAGCTGCTGGGGCTCCTGCACGTTGGTCTCTGCTGCCAGCAGGCTCAGAGTTCCCAAATCCCATTTCCCCACCACGCCAGGCTCGGGCCCTGCAGGTCCTGGCAGGGTCACGCTGTCCTGCAGGTCCTGGCAGGGTCACGCTGTCCTGCAGGTCCTGGCAGGGTCACGCTGTCCTGCAGGTCCTGGCAGGGTCACGCTGTCCTGCAGGTGGGAACGGCCACACATCCGTCCCTCACCTTCTTCCTAGTCCTGGCACACAGGGAAAAGCTTGAGCAGGTCAGCTGGAGTTTGGATTGAGAAATTGGGGGTGAATGCAAGTGTGTTTGAAAAAAACCTTTTTTTTCTTGACAAGAAGTGCACTACTTTTTAGTAGGTGCTGGATAGACATTTCCATTCAGCTAGTGACTTAAAAAAATGGTTAGTTTTGTAACACAGACTTCTACAGTCCTGTTTAATTTGTAAAATATTTTAATCCAAGGATTTATTGTCCCATTAACCCGAGTGGGATTTATGTGTTTAACTTCTATTACTCTTGAGAGAAATTGAGTGACTCCTTACTTTTCTATGGGAGACTGGGTCTTTAACTTTTTTTTCTTCTATGTTTCCCACCCATTTTCTCAAAAAGATTTTCTTTTTTTGTGCATCTCAGAATGGCAGGGATTTTCTCAGGCAGGAGACACAGATCAGCATGTGCTGCTTCCATCTGAAGTCTGTATGACTGAGCTATCTTGCAAGTGAAGAGGCTGCACTGCTGGCAATGAAAGCCACCTTTTAACGAGCTTTCCATGTTAACCTTGTAGTGATCTCGGTTTGGCCACTTCTAGAGGAGATAGAAAGCAATGACCTTGTGTGGGGAAATAAAAAGTTTGCCAAATTTAAAAAAATCATGTTCCTTGTTAGATGATGTGTCCATTAGGAACTGGACTGAGAGCAATATCCTTACTGAAGGGCTGATGTTACAATCCTGCTATTTCCTCAGCATGTAACTTCTTATCACTTAATCATTTTTACATCTGCTTTGCTTTTTTTTCTTTTTCAGAACACACAAGAAAGGCACAGCTCTAAAATGGCCTTTTCTCTACAAACAGAATTCCTTCAGTTATCACTTGCTCTGAGGCTGCAGCCCTTATTTTAAAAATGTGAAGAAAAAATGTCATAGGTGACGTGGTTTAAATCCAAATTTGCAATTGAGAGGCATTTTTCCCTCTCTGTGCCTTGTGGCTTCCATCTGGAAGAATCAAGAGGTATCTCTGACTTGCCATAAATGGGATAACTCTCAATTCTATATTCAGCAAGACCCTGAGCAGAGGAGATGGTGGTGACGCAGGGAGGTTGGGAAGGAGAGGAGAGACCTGGAGCTGGTTTTTGGAGAGGATCACTGTGGTTATCTGAACATGCACATTTCTCAATGTGCTTTTGGGCTCGCTTGGTTCCCAGCTTTCTCTCTCTGCTGAGCACAATGGAAGCAGCCCCAGAGAGTCAGAGATGACTGAGCAGGGCTCTGGGAAGGCAGCTGATGCTGGGTCTCGTACCACACAGTGCTCATCCTGTCCAGGGATTATTTCCTGTTGTCAGTCCCTGCCTGGGCTCTGCCAGGACCACCTGAACACTGCTGGATTTGTTGTGTGGTGTGAGGGTACCTTCAGCAGCCCAGCATGGAGCTTTGCACCCAGCAGCAATTGTTATTGGTACCTGTGCTCAGCCTGACTCTGAGCTCAGGCTGGCCCTGCTGGCAAACGTGGCACGTGCTTTGTGGATCTCCCACCTGCTTTATACAACAACCTGTGGGACAGGTGGGGGGAGACACATTGCGTGTTTTCTTTTTTTATGCATGGGACTTTTTAAATAGTGAACTCCTTTAAATAGTGTTTGAATCTCTAGTTGTCTCATAATCCCATTTTGCTGTTTGTGAGCATGCAGCCCTGACCTGCAGCTCTTGTGATCCTGTGATCCCCCCATGAACACACTGGCTCTGGGCTTCCATGGCTAGCCAAATTTTGTGGTTCTTCTTTTTTGTGGCTTCTTCTTCCATGTAGAAACTTCACTTGTGAAGTTATTTTTCTTGAAGAGACCCTCTAAATCTTTTCCCAGGGATTTGTAGAATCAGTTGTGCACAACTTGAAGACTTGCAAATCATAGTATAAATAAGGAAAGATAAGCAGGAGTGATTCAGAGGTTAATAAAACTCTAGGAGACTCTAGAAGAGTATTTAGGTTGTGTCATTTTATAAGGTTGAAAAAGTGAGCTAGAAAAAATCAGAGTGGGGATCTCAGAGGATTTTCCTTTTATGCCTTCAGTCATTACAAACAGTACCGGCTTTATCACACAACTGTTGGGAATTTTTGCTTAGAATTTGGATTCCAGAAGCTTAGTATGTCTGTGTGGCACAGAGTGAGCTGAGCTCTGGGTAATCATTCCTGACTCTGCTCCTCCCAGGATTTTACATCCTTTTGGTTCCTCGTGTGCGTTTTCCTCGGTTTCCAAAGGCTGATGTTGCCCCTGCTCGACCTTTCCCCCCTCACAGCTGCCCTGGGTACCCAGCTGAGGAGCCTGATGCCACCTCTTGTGTCACCAGAGGCAGCCTCAAGGTCTGTTTGTAACGAGTCACGTGGAGCTGTGCTATTGTGCATTGTTTTGTCTTTAAAAAGAGTTGTATCTGTAACATTAGGTGAATGGTAAATACATTATTGCTATTCAGATGTTAGAGTGAAAGAACTAATTTATTACTTTAATTAGTTTGTAGTGTACTTTACATTATTGTAATATGCAATATTGAAATAATGAACTGAAAAAAGGTGTGTATTCATTCTGTTCAGCACAGCAATTTAATAATCCACTTGGCAAAACCTCCTCTAATAATACACGAACTGTGAAATGTACTTGAAATGCCAATTGTAATTAGAAACTTTCAGAACTTAATGTTGGCAGTGCTTGTACTGCTAAAATGAAAACTGTTTTGTGGAACAGGCAATGGAGAGCCAGGTGTCAGTGTATTTTCAGTATTAGTTTAAATACGAGGACGTTTTTTTAATATTTAAATAAAACATTTTCTGTTGACACAGTAAAATATACCCTTCTGATTTTGAACTCATAGGAATGGAAGAATGCAATCAAGAACACATTAATTTATTTTGTTTCTGCAGCCTGTGGTCCCTGATTGCTGCTGTAGTGAAGCAGAATTATTGTTTGGGAGGTTTTTTGTTCTGCAGACCTGCATGACGCTGCCTCTGGAGATAAAAGCCGATGAACGCAGCAGGTTTCTTGGCACACTGCAGTTGCAGGAATGCAGGCAATGCAGCATCAGGTGGTGACTGTTACCAGCAGAACACTGAGAGGCAGGAGATGCTCCCTGCAGAGCCCTGGTGCTGTGTTTCATGCCCAGCTGAGCCTGTGTGCTCTGTCCCAGCACCAGCCAGAGCCCAGAGCCTTTACCCTGGCACCACGCACAGGGCAGCTTTGGGAACCTCCCCTGCCAGCTCCTGTGGCTGTGAATTCCCCTGCCTGGTGCACAAAGTGCTGTGGGGCTGGGAGACCAGAGCTGCTCTCGAGCACAGAGCATTTCAATGGTCAAACGTCGTTTAAAAAGTGAAATATACTGCTATTTGAATCACCTGGTTAATGTCTGATTTTTGTTACTTCTTACACTTCTCTCTAGCTCTGCTCCATTAAGAACATTTTTTCCTATATGATTTCAACTCTTCCTCTGGGAAAAGCCATGGCATAAGGCCAGCCTATAGAATTGTAGTCACATTTTATACATATTTTGCAAACATTGTTTTTCTGGCTTTTACCAATGTTGGGGTTTTTTGGGGGTTTTTTTTATGGGATTTTTTAATTTTTTTGGAGTGGGGAGGTTGTTGTAAATATGTCCTTTTTTGTCACAATTATAAATTTTTTTAAAGGAAATTATTCTTCTTTTGCCCTAATGAAAGGGCATGGATTAGACAAACAGGGGAGTGAGCAGGGATAGTCTAAACTAATTTTGTGTGCTAGGTACAGAAAATAATAACTGGGTATTGTGAACAAGTATGGTACAGTGAAACTCTCCTCTGGTATCCTTGTTATCCATTTTCCTGATTTGCCTTGGGCTCATACATTTAAATCCTAACTAAAGAATGAAAAAGTAGATTCAGAATTGAAGTTAAAAAAATGGAAAGCATGATCTAGGCCCTGAGGAAGTATATGTGTTAGTAGAGATTTAGGGCAGAGGAGGGAGCACTGCAGGAGTGAAGATACACACAGAGTTATTGGCCTATCACTTCTGTCTGGGGAACACTACTGCGTGATTAATGCTTTGTCAGCTTAGTGAGTTCTGAATTGATGCTTGGTTATGCTCACTTGTTTGTACACAACCTGTCAGAAATGGAGGTTGTGCCCCAATATTGATTTCTGACTGGATCAAAAGGCTGTAACCAAAGAGCTGTGAGGAAACAGCCCAGGGCAGTGATCATGGTGTGTCACAGGGCTGGGGTGTCACATACACCACACAAACTGCTGCTAATAAAATGAATTGAGATGTTTTCAGGACAGGTTAGTGTCTGTGTCTGCTCACTGCTTTGATGAGGTTTGCTTCCTTCAGTCAGTTGTCATCGTCCCAGACTCCCTGCAGGGTTTGCTCTGTTCTCCAGGGGCATTTCCAGGCACTGCTTCCCCTGGAGTATCAGGGAAATGCAGTTTTTGTTGAGACCAATTTATGGCCTGGCCATGCTAATGGCTGCAATCAAACAACCAAACAAGTCCCTGGTGAAGAGATAAATGAATATCCAGAGAAGAGCACGAGAGGATCAGGAGAGTTCTCAGACATGGGGGGAACTGAAGCTGCATCATGAACTGCACCGGTGGCGTTGACCTCGGTATTGGAGAGCATTTGAAAGAGTGGGAAGCAGGATGTAGGGAAATCCAGGCTTACAAAAAGCAATTTTTTTGTTACATAATCTGACTCTTACCTCATATCAGTTGAGAAAATCTGTAATGTTATTACAGAAGTTTAAAGCTCCTTCAAATGCTCCTGCAGCTTATCCCAGCTCCAATCTGAGTACGCTTTTAGCAGATTTCATTCACTGCTTGTTGCTGGATTTTAAATCTTTCAATATATGGTTTTGCTTCAGTCTGTTTCAAAAGCAAGGTAGAAAGGATTGCATGTTCTTCTGATTAATTTTCAAAGCACTCCTTTTTGAGCTCGTTAGCCTGGGAAGTGAAGGGTAACTGAAACAATTTAGCATTTTATTTTAGATTCTTAAACTGTTAAACTGCATGAGCAGGCTGCTGGCAAAATCACTCTGTGAAGATTTCAATTTGCACAGCCCTGGTGTCACAAGCTCCAAGGCTGTGGGAAGCTGGGCTGGGGTTGAAGGGACCTCTCCAGAGCCCGAGGTCACCCCTGCCCAAGCAGGGTCAGGTACAGCTGCTGACCCAGGACCGTGTTGAGTCCAGGCTGAAACAGCCCCACAACCTCCCTGGCCAACATGCAGAGCTCATCCTGCCTCAGTAGGGAAGTGGTGAATGCATTGGAATTTCAGGTGTTTCAGTCTGTGCCTGGAGTTTTCCTTCCTGACACTGGGCACCTCTGTAAGAGCCTGGCTCTGTTCTCTTTGCAGCTTCTGTATTTTCAGGTTATTTTCATGTTACCACTTTGCCTGCACTCCAGGAGAAGTCACAACATTGTTCAGTGTATTGCAAAGAAAAAGTCTAATTGCTGTTTTAGCAGAAGCAGGGCAAGCATGGCATTCAGAGATGCAGCTCTGAGAACCTTGGACCATGGGGAGTGCTGGATTTCTAAACAGAACATCTTTTATAAGCACAACCAGAAGAATAAATAATCTGCAGACACAGCCAGTGAAATGCAGTAAAGGTGGATAAATGATAAGCATTTTAATATCTTTGTATTAAAGTGCTGTAGTGTAGAAAACCAGCTGAAAAATGGCTTCAACGCTTGTTCCTTAAAGGAATGCAGAGTTCTGTTAGTGCTTGACAAATCCATTACAAAAAGAACTGGCAAGCCAACAAAAAGGAGACATCATTAATCCTGTAGAAAGCAGCGTGCAAGAGATGAGCACACAACTGCTGGTGACAGCAGCGAGGCCAGTCCCACCCTGGCTGGGACACTGCAGAGGAGCCACTGTCCCTGGCACTGCGGGGACAGGCAGCAGTGCCTCTCCAGCCCACGGGAGCCCACTGGAGAGGGGTGCCAGGCGTGCAGCACCCCATGGGCTCTGGCCAGGGGCTCCCACCCTGGGGTGCACCAGCTGCAGCTGGCAGCCAAAGGAGCGAGCCCTGCCTGGAGGCAAGGAGCTGCTACAGGGGTGCCTGTGCTAAAGGCTGCGAGTGGACCCTGCTCTGCCACTCTTGGTCTCCTGTCCCTCATAGCTTCTAATTCCTGAAGGGAGATGTGAATTACTGAGATGGTTTTAGCAATTTTGCCTAAAACCTTTTCATATGGGATTTTGTTGCATATTATGCCATCAGTTGGGAACTGTACACGAACGTGCAGAAAGGTGGTGCTTGCTAAATGGTTGTGTTGTTGATAAGATTATAAATCTTACTTTGTAAGAGGATTACATGAGTTTCCTTCCCAGTCTCAGCTTTGCAGGATCAGTGTTACACAGTCTGCTGCAGGACTGTCTCTTCAACTGGTTCCTCCAGGTTCTACAGTGGAAAGCACAGCAGGAAGAAGCTGCTAAATTAGAAGCTGCTGTAGCTGCCAGAAGAAAAGAAAAGGAAGATGAGAGAGAAAGGCTACAGAGAGAACAGGAAACCGTTCGTAGAGCTCAGGATAAAGAGAAAGTATGAGAAACTTTTATACATTTTTGCATATATTAATGTGTACCATTGCTTCTAAAATTTGTAGCTGATCTGATAGCACATGTACTCTTGTGAAGTGCTGTGTGTTGATGCAGGGATGGGCAGGTGGTCAGTCAGGTGTTGCTTAGTTCAGCTCTAAGGCTGCCTGATCTGACACACCAGGTGTGTTACCCCATTGCATGGCTGAGGAAAGAAAGCCTCAGCAAGTCAGTGTGTCTGTGACCAAACAAGCACAGGGGCACGGCAGGGTGTGAGTGCACAGCTCTGCGCTTGCAGCAGCTCAGCAGCCTCAGACAGGTGCCAGTGCTGCAGCTGGGTGCTGCAATGCAGCAGGGGAGCCCGGCAGCGCAGTGCCTGCAGCGCAGCATGCGGCTGCAGGGACACCCCGGGGACAGCGTGCCCAGGGCTTGTGTGCTGACTCCTTGGAAATGGCTTGGATGCAACTTCATAGAAACCCAGAAATGCACTGTAGTGAAACCAATGCTTTAGAAAATCAAGCTGTGTTTGTGTTGGCCTTTTTCCTTAAGTGATGGCAAAAACCCATGTGGCTGTTTCATGGAGATTTTACCTCTGAGTCCAGTGGCACAGAGGGACACTTAGGGAGGGTTTGTAGCTTAGGTCACGAGTAGCTTTGCTGCTGCTTCTCTGTTTGTTCCAGCTCGTTCTGTGCATTTGCCTTTGTACACACGGTGTTGGTAGTGGCAGGTGGCTCTGAAACCACAGGGAAGGAAGAGGCTTAGGGAGGCAGTGCTGACCCAACACCACCAATATTCATTTTATCTCCAAATATTCTGGTTGTGCAAACTTTTCTCTTGCTGTGTGTAATGTCTATATAGAGCAGCTCTCTGCCTATGTACAGACGGAATAGCAGCTGTTTGGGGTCAGCAGTCACAGTTTCATTGGAGTATTTTACATCCTAGATCCTTAAAAGAGCTGATAACCTTGTACTGCAGCTGCTTTTCTGGGGAATGCAAGCAGAATAGAAGTGGCAGTCTTCAGATTGTGATGGAAAAATATATTCAAATTAGTGTTCACAGTCTGATTTTACTATTTTTGTTGTGGGGACTCCACACCCTCTTGCCCTCCTAGTAAGTATTCTGTTAGCTTGTAGTGCTCTAAAATAGAAATTTTATTCTAAAAGGATCAAAATTGGAATCTCTAACTTAATGCTTTTCTTATTTGCTTTGTTCTCACTGCCTGGGCTTTGGAATGAGTGTTAATTTGTTTGCTGTATTTGTGCAAATTCTAGCTGAAAAAATACTGGGCTGAGAAAGAGCTCAAGTGGCAAGAACAGGAAGAGAGAGATCTACAACATCTGGAGAAGTTGAGAAAATTAATGGCTGAACAAGCAGCTAAAGACAGAGAAAGGTAAAAGAAATTAAATGTGAATACCTATAGTATCAATAGGATCTTCATATAATCTAATTTGCTTTGATAGCCTGTTTTTCTTTTTAAAAATAAATTAAGGATAAGTACATTTTTTTTCTTCCTGTTTGGCAAATGCTTCAAACTATATATGCAAACTGTAAGGTTGCATCCTAGGTGACTGTATCTTAGATGCAATTTACTTCAGTTTGAATTAGTTCACATCCATCAAAATTTCAGATCATTGTAAGCACTAAACTGTCATAAAATGTAGCTGAGTAGTAAGACCTCCTATATTTTACTTTGCATAATGATTTATAATCAGGTTTGGTTTGTCTGAGGGGCAAGTGAAAGCTAGCCAGCAGCAGAACTGTAGGTTTAGTTCTGATTGTTGCAGTTTATAGCACAAATTATATACTCCTTTGAGCTTACTAAAATTTGGAGAGTAAGAAAATAACAATGCATGTTTTATGGTAGTTGAAGGAGCTGTCTTGTCTCGATTTCTCTAAAGGCAAGTTAAAATTTGAAGGGCAAAAGGAGGGTAATTCTCCAAATGCAAAGCATGGCATTGGCAGCTCCTGTAGAAGGACTAAAAGCAACATCCCAACAAATACCTATAGCTCCATAAGGAACAGACTCTGCACAATAGTCTAAAAATGCCTGCAGTGAAAGGTGGAGCAGCACAGTAGTGCTGTGGGTAAAGTTCTGGAGTCTCTGGTGTGAACCTCCAGCTTTATCCTTTGGAAGAAGGGTGTAAGTCTCAAGTTCTTTTTTTCTTTTTCCATTGACAAGACTGGGAGTGAGGTGTTTCTTTTAATGGAAAGGGTTATAGGAAAGATTTCTTCTGCCATACACAGATGTGAGAGAACATTTCTTCTTGGCAAAGCAAATGGGGGAGAAAAAAGAGTACCAGGGCTATATAAAGCATGCTAGAGAAAATCTGTGGTCTAGACATGGAATCTGAAAGGTTAGCCAAGTTGTTTAAAAGAACAACTGACCAACCAAAACCCACCGAGAAACAAATCAAAAAGCAACAAAAACCAGCTCCCCTCCCCAAAAACCCAAAGCAAGAAGCTGCCACCAAAAGAGCCCATTGAGAGGAAGAAGCCTCTCTCTGTGAGTGTTTGGATGGAGCAGCACGGCGCGGTCCGGAGTGTCCAGGGGAGCTGGGAGCTGGGACATGTGGCGGTGATGATGCACAGCCTTTCCCTGTGCTGCTCACAGGGTGCAGGTCCGACGAGCCCTGCTGCAGCAGCGGCTGCTGGAGAAGAAGGAGCTGGCCCTGCTCCAGGCCCGGCAGCAGCAGGAGAAGGAGAAGCGCCTGGAAGCGCTGCGGCAGCGGGTGAGCTGGGCCCTGCCTGCGGGGCTTTCACTCTGCCACCAACACACAGGGGAAAAGCAGAAATCTCTCAAAAGCAAATAAATGAACAAGGTAAAGGGCACTTCAGGGCTGACTAACAGTGGTTCTCTCCTCTCATTATAAATCCTATGTACTTTCAGCTCTGACAACAGGAACATTATGACGTTAAATTGTACTGGAGGAGCTGCTGATATCTTAGAGGAGATAGAGAAGGGTTTTTTCCAGGTTGGATGTGATTTTTCTTCCGTGATTTTTCTCTGGCTATTGTTTGTTTTAATAACCTTAAGTCTGCCTTAAATCTTAGGCAAGATTTATGAGTAATTTATATTCTTTTTAAATTCTGAAAACTTGCACACCTTGGATGACTTTTCTTCAGAGATATATGAGTCTCTGAAACTTTTGCACATTACTTTTAGACAGACACCCATAAAATGCTTACTAATGCTTGCTAGTATCATGGTAAAAGTAGTGCTAGGGTTATTTTTTTCTACTGATGACTTTTAAAAGAGTAATTTTGCCTTAATTTACATTTCTGTATGTGATCTTGTTTTTCCTCCAAAGAAGCTGGTTGGTAGTTGTGGTCTGTTGAGCTCTTCCCACTGATTCAATTCTCTTGCCAGAGCAGAAAATGCTCCTAAAGGGCCTTGGCCTAGGATGGTGATGCTCACACTTCATTCTACTTCTCTGACCAACATTTATTCTCTGTTTCACACTCGTGAAATGCTGCTTCATAAAGTATGTACATTCTTTTTATGGGTGGGGGGAGGAAGGGGAAGAAGATCTTTACTGGAGTCATTTGGCCTGTAGATTTGGGCAGCCTGTAAATACAAAGATGACATTTTATTAAAGAGATGGGTAAAAAAAATTATTGCACACAATTTAAAGTAATTTTTTTCTGATCTTAGCCATTGGGCTTCTGACTTTAGCTATTTTGCTCATACATCTTTCTGGATTTTTCCAAAGTACTATTAGCCTGTATCTGAATATTTTAACACAAAGAAAGTAAAAAATGAAAAAGATTAACTCTGTCATAATACAGTGTCTGGGAGTCTTTGATATTGATCTAGCCACAGGAAATTACACAGTTAAAGCAGATGCACTACAAAAAAACACCAGAGTTGTATTATTTGGGGCATATCACTCAATGTTGTTGCACACAACTCTGTAAATATTGTGAACTATCACCCTGAACAGCTTTGTTTCCATTGGAATAAAAAGAAGGAAGTCTGGACTTGTGGGAGTTGTGGGCATTGCAGAATGATGAGGCTGCTGGATCCTCGCAGAGCCTGGGCTGGGCAGTGCAGCTCAGTCAGTGTCTGTTGGAGAGCTCAGCCTGCTGCTGCTTCTCCCCACACGTCCTTGCTGCACCCAGGCTGGGACAATCCTGTCCTCAGAGGGTGTGTTACTGCTGGCCACTGCTCTGGCCCCAGCTCTGCAGGGACACAGTAATCCTTACCTTACCTTCCTCCCGTGTCTTTAGGTTGCCATTGTTGCAAAATTAGATCCAGCCAGAGCAGTGGCTGACACGGTGGCGTCAAAAGCTCGCATGGGCATTGGAAGCAAGGAGGAGTTTGAGCTGCAGCAGCCCCTGTTCAGGCTGCACACGTACAGTGAAGAGCAGGTAATGGGCTGGAATCCTGCTGGGGAAATGGAGCAGGAACTCAGCTAACTGTACTCGGGCTGCTGAGGAGGCTGCTCCCTCAATTTCCAATGCACTCAAGGAACATCCTGATATCTTTTGATTCCCTCACTGTTCCCTATCTGCTCAGTCAATGCATTTGCAATTATTCCCACTCTGGAATTTGAAAGTTATTTACAAAAAGAGAAGAGCTATGGAACAATTCTGTGGTGTAAAAGCTTTCTTTTGACACTGAATAAGATGAAATTTAACAAAGTCAATAGCTAAAGTTGTCCATCTCTTCCCATTTTAGGACATTTTAAAGCTTCTCAGTTTGATAATGGAAAGATCTGAGTTTTGTTTGGTAATTAAAATTCCCCAAATCTGATCAATGTACGGGATTCTGACAAAACTTAACATTTGGGTCCTATGCCTTAATTCTCAGCACACTCTTTCTGTTTCAGCTCCAGACAGGTTTGGTGCTGCTCAGGCTGCAGTACGTGATCCCTGCCCAGCACATCCCTGTGCTCCTTCCCAGTGCTGCAGGGGCTGTGGATCTTGTTCCCAGAGCTGGTCTCCAGCAGCTCTGGGCACTGGGGAGGTGGTGCTGGAACTGGAAGCAACGTGTCCCTCCTCCTTGTGCTTCCAGTGCAGCCCCACTGCAGACCGTGGAACGGGGATTGGAAAGAGGCTCACAAATTTTGCCAGAAAAACTTCTGACAAATTTCAGAAGTAATTTCCCTGGGATTAATTGTCAGTCTGACAAATGGCAGTGGCACTGGCATGTAAGCACAAGGTGACACTGTGAGAAAAATCATAAAGGCATTTGAATCTCTTGGATTGTAGGAACATCACGGAGGAGATTGGAGACTGTGCTGCACTTGGGGCTGTGTGCATGGAGAGCAGGAGGGAAGGCAGCAGCTCCTCAGGGAGCTTTTGGCTTCTACTGATCATTGCTGTGGTTTTTTTAACAGGTCATTTCTGACCCCAGGCTTCGTGTCGAGCTCGCTCTCCGAGAAGCTGGACTGCATAAAACACTTTATGCAAGAGAGGTTCTGTCAAAACTTCCACCACTGAAGCTTCCAAGAAGAGACATGGAATCTACAGCTTTTAAAATGTAGAGTGCCTCTCATCTGAGGGGCAGAGGAGCATCAGGGGTCTGGTCTGGCCCACAAAATGCAAATCTTCAATAAATTCCCTTTGATTGTGTCCGAGAAGTGCTCAGTTCCCCGTGTGTGCAGCCATTCTAAAGCACTCCAGGCCCTTCTGAGCTGCCGTGGCTCTGTGGTGTGACTGCCCATGTCCCTTTCGACTGGAGCTGGGGCACCTTGCAAGGGACTCCTCCACACAGCACAGGCAATCTGATGGGTGGCACCTTGAGTAGGAATTCTTGGGATTTAATTGGCAGCAGAAGTCCAGAATAGCTTTGCACAGCAGTTACTTTATATTTTATTATATTATTATTATTTTATTGTTATTACTATTACATGACTACATCTCACCATTATCTTTCCAGGTTTCTTGAGAATTTGATTATTTTAGTTATAAAATCTTCACTGCCATGCATGTTTCTAATATTCCTTGATTATGATGAGATGAAACTTAAACCTTTGTCTATATTTAGAAGGCAACTTGCTGCATCATATTTACTGCAAACCAGTCATACAATTTCATATTGCAGATTAGTCCCTCAGTATAAATTATAAATAGAGCTGGGATCTTTATTTCTTTATTTTCTGGTGTGACAGACTCGACTCCTGAGAGTGAGCAAAGGGTCAACCCAGGGGCAGCATAATCCCAGTGCTGCAGCTGAGTTTAGTGGGGAAATGCTGCAGAGCCTGCCCTTATCTGGGGGAGAGACATCTTCTGGGCTCAGCTTCTGTGTGCTTGTACTAAAATTACGATTCTGTGTATATTTGTGTGTTTTATTTTTGTATCTCCTTTGGGGTAACTTGTTATTTTTCAAACACACTTGGCAACCTCACAACTGGCTGGATATTCCTGTGGGGAGACCGGCAGTGCTTTGCTGTGGGGAACAGACTGGCTGTGAGACAATTCCCAAAAAGGCATCATCCCAAACCTAGGCAGTATTTTTTTTTCCCTTGCCTTTAAAAGCAGATCTGTAAGATAAATTTTGCACCACTGAAATTGAGACTATAGTTGTGATATTTTTGAAATACCAATATTAACCAATATGTTAATGAAAAAGAAAGTTTAAAGGAGCAGACATTGGTTTTGAAATAGTGGGCACAGTTGTAGGCAGGGACTTGTGATTGTTTTCATGTCTGTCATTCTCAGGGTGGAGACTGAGTAGAAGTCTATAGAAGTCTGGGCTACCCCAGTGCAATGATAAGTCAGGGCCTTTAGTGATACAGTGAGGCCAGAATGAGGATTTGGGGGGGGATTTTCACGTGAGAGTGGAGCGTGGAGAACACGTGGGTCAGTAAAAAGGGTGTTTCACACAGCACAACCAAGGCTGCTCATGCCAGAGAGCTCTGCAGACCTCTTGGCTGTTCCCCAGCCTGGCCAGACACCTTTCCTGCTCCTGTGGGAAGGAGGGAGGTGGATGTTCCACTCTACTTCATAATCCTCACCTTAGCATTGGTGGCAAGAGCCGATCAGAACCCTTCAAGAAATGGAGATACTTATAATGACCTTGGTTTTCATGACACATCTTTCTACACTCAAACAAACAAACAAACAAAAAAGAAATCTTCCAAGTTACACACATGAAAATAGTAATTTAAAAATGTTAATGGTAAATAGGCTTCTCAACCTGCACCACTTGCAGCCCTGCTTTGTGGGTTTGGCTGGGTAGGAGAGCCAGTTCAGAGCTCAGCTGTCTATGCCAGGGTTGAAGCATGGGCAGTACATTCTCAATTGTACTTTTTAGAAAGTTTGATGAGACTTTCTCTGTGAAAATTAAGTTACCTGGTTTCAAGATAGACTATTTATTTGTGAATTTTGGCGGTGAGAAAATTGTCTTTAATGTTAACCGGTGCTTGAAGGTCAGCTCCTCAGCTCACCACGGTTGGGTGCTGTGGTGTCCCTCTCCTACTCAAACTCTGTCATCTGCCTGTTTGTGACATCTTTAAATACTGTAGGAATGAAAATCTGAACGGCCTTTTTAACAGCAGTAACAATACTGGGCACAAATATGGGTTAATTTTTCATGTCATTTACTTAGGTTTTGTCTTTATGCTCAAAGCAAAGGGATCTCCTTCCTGGAGTGCCCTTAACAGGACAGTCCTTTAGGGCGGCTGAGCCAGGAGTGAGGAGCCTGCAGCTCTGTTCCACAGCCTGAATTTCTGGTCAGTGCAGATCGTGTCCCATGTGCGGCTCCAGCCGCGCTCAGGCCGGCAGCTCCCGCCCCGCGGTGTCGGCTGGCGGCGGCCGCTGCTGCCCGGAGCTCTCCGGTACCCGGAGCTGTCCCGTTCCCGGAGCAGGGTCTGTGAGCCGGGCTGGGGCCGGAGCTCTCCGGTACCCGGAGCTGTCCCGTTCCCGGAGCTCTCCGGTACCCGGAGCAGGGTCCGTGAGTCGGGCCGGGCCCGGAGCTCTCCGGTACCCGGAGCTGTCCCGTTCCCGGAGCAGGGTCTGTGAGCCGGGCCGGGCCCGGAGCTCTCAGGTACCCGGAGCTCTCCCGTTCCCGGAGCAGGGTCCGTGGGCCGGGCCGGGCCCGGAGCTGTCCCGTTCCCGGAGCTGTCCCGTTCCCGGAGCTGTCCCGTTCCCGGAGCAGGGTCCGTGGGCCGGGCCGGGCCCGGAGCTGTCCCTCTCCCGGCGCGGAGCCCCGTGCCTGTGCCGTCACCGTCAGGCCGTGGGGAAAAGTCCCAGGCGCTTGCGGATGAAGGCGGCGATCAGGCGCTGCGGCCGCTGCTGGTACTCCCACAACACCTCGTGGGACGCCCGGATCTGGTCCCCCTCCAGCCGGTCCAGGAGCGCCACGCAGACGACGGCGGCTGCAGGAGAGCGGAGCTCGGTCACCTCAGGGCCCGGCCCCGCGAGCAGAGCAGCCCCCGCGCCGGCCCTCCCGGCCCTCCCGCCCGGCCCCGCTGCCCGGCCCTGCTGCCCGGCCCTCCCGGCCCTCCCGCCCGGCCCTCACGGCTCCCCCCGCCGGCCCTCCCGGCCCTCCTGCCCTGCCCCGCTGCCCGGCCCTGCTGCCCGGCCCCGCTGCCCTGCCCTCCTGCCCTCCTGCCCGACCCTCCCGGCCCTCCTGCCCGGCCCTCCCGGCCGGAGTCGGGCCCCCCGGCTCCGCTCAAACCCGCAGGGCCACACGGCCGGGACCTGCTGTAGGGCCAGGAGGGGTGTGAGGGGAGCGAGCTGTGGGTTTGTCCAGCATGCACTCGGGTCTTCTAATGCTTGGCTTTTATTGAGCTATGAAATTTGCTTTAGCGTCCTTTTCTAGATAAAATCATTAAGGATGTGTGTTTGGCGTTCTGTCACTGAACAGGACCCTTAGAGGGGGTTAAGCCCGGGCGTGGGGAGGAGGTGGAAGTGGCAGGACTCACCTTTGAGGCCACACAGTCCACACAGGGCAGCGAATGCTGCGGACTCCATCTCAATATTCCTCACGCCAGCGTCATAAGCCCTCCTTAAGTACTCCAACTTTTTTTCACTGGAAAAAGAGCATAATGCACCATCTAATCTCCCCTGACCTGGAAAGGAAGCAGAGAACCATCACTGTTGGCCTTGCATGGGGTCATGGGACACAGGGCCTGAGTGCAAATGGGAAGTCCAGCAGTGGCCACATTCTGTCTGAGGCCCACAGAGTTTTCCTATGAGCAGCTGGTTAATTTGTATTCCCCTCAGTGTTAAAGCCAGCGCGTGCATCTCTGTGCAGGGGAGAGAATGCTGCAGGTTCAACGCTGGTAGAAGGTCGAGGCAGCCCAGAGCTGGGGGATGCTGTGCTCTCAGGGGACAGGCCATTGCTGCATAGCGCTGGGAAAGCTGCCAGGTTAAATGCCAAAAATGCCAGCTGACTGTAGAAGAGGTACAACAAGCTGTGCCGAATGGGAACACTGAAGAGAAGAAACCCCTTTAATGTGGGTTTAGTTTTTCTGCAGGGGCTGCTGTGGGTGGAGGCTGGAGCTGCTTGCAGAGGCATTCCTGCTGGTGCATGGCTGGTCGGGGAGCTGGTCCCAGAGCACTGGTGCTCCCCCAGTGCAGCTGCAGGTACCGCTGCAGGCAGGACTAACGCTGTGTTCAGCGGGGACAGGCACCACCACCCTCTCCTCACCCCTCGGGGGCTCTGCCTGTCCTGCCCCATGCAGCTCCTCCTCTCGCAGTGGCTGAACGCCGTGGGGCAGGAAAATGTTCACCTGTGGCTGGGCCAGCCTGGGACTGCCCTTCAGTTTGTTGCTGCTCCTGCTTTAATCCTCTCAAATGGCTTTTTGTTTAAATAAAATACGGACTTGAGCAATACACAGATGGCTACATCTGCAAGCAGATCTAAAGGTTTATAAATAGTGCTCAGATTATTAATTCTTCATTTATTACGTTTCATCTGCTCTGCAATCAACATTTAATTTTGCAAAGGAAACGGTTCCAGAGTAACCAAAGTTTGTTTATGGAAATCTCACAGGCAACCTAATGTTTTCCTAGTGTTTGGTAGTTCTGAAGTGACATCTTGCTGTAGGGGAGCAGCTTGGCAGCAAACTCAGCAAGGTGCAGACAGAGGCACTGTGTGGTACTGTGTGTTCTGAGGGTACCCCTGCTCTGCCTGGGCCCCCAGCCCCACGTGGCTCTCTGCCTGCAGTCCTCCTGGGGCCTGGGTTCCCTGGATGGCTTTGTCCAAGGAAGAGGGAAAGACTTGGCATGACACGTGGTGGGGAAGGACAAAACTGGTTTTACCTTCGTAGAAGTCGTAGGTGCACATGGTATGGCCGATGAGCGTGGGGAAGTCGGGAATGTCCCTGCTGCAGGCGAGCAGTTCCTCCGCAAGGTCCTTGTCCAGCTCGGTGCTCCGCACCACCACATCGTCCAGCACCACCTGCTCAAAGCGTGGCTGGAAGGAGGAGTCCACGGCCGTGTCAGTGATCACAACAGACCCGGCCTCGATCCCTGTGGAAATGCAAGAGCTCATAACACCTGTGTCCTGCTGCCAGACTTCAGCACAATCCAACAGACTTCAGGAAAATCCAATAGATCTGTGTGTGCTTGTGGGGCTCTTCAGTGAGTAAAGATATCAGAGGATAATTGAAATTCATGGAGTACAGATGTAGAAGTAAAATGTACAGAATCAGCACAAGATAAGTGATTGTGAGAATGTGCTGAGTGACAGGAGTTTAGCCACTTCTGGCCCGCAGAGATCGTGTACCCCCTACCAACTTGTGCAGGCGTGGGCAGCACCACTGCCTCAGCCAGGGGACACGGATTCATTCGGGCCACCACTAATCCATGCTTTCTGTTTGGAAAGTGGCACATGGCTGAAGTGGAATCAAGGCCTTTGTACACTCTGAGAATGTGCACTCTGCCAAGCTACTCACTACAAGTTTTCTGGGTTTAACCCAAAACAAAATACCGTGTTTGATATTTAGAGACCTGATAAAATGCTGCAGTTCAGAACTGCAGGACCTATTGCTGAGAGTTCTTTTTAACAATAGCTGTTTTGTTCTGAAGAAAGACCATGAATCGCTTACCTAAGCCCCCAGAAGTACCGATGCGTATAATAGTAACGTCCCGGCATTTTGCATGGTGCAGCAGTTTGATCAGCTCATGAAGCATAATGGAAATGGAAGGGATGCCCATTCCATGCTGTTGGAAGGAGAGAAAAGAGAAACATCAGTCCCCAGAAGGCTGCAGCAGGTGACAGGTACATGACTGCAACGAGCTCAGGGTTATGCTGTGCCCTCTTCTGCTGGTGATGCCAATAGCAATTTTTTTGAGGGGGAAGAGACGTCTTGGGGTCTTTTTAGTCTCTTTAACCTCTTTTCCTCCCTTTGATGCATTAAAGGCTCCTCAAGTCAGTAGAGCTGGTGTTCATCCCCGGGGACCCTGTGTGGGCACACAGATGGTGCCTGTCCTTCAAGGAAGGCCCACAAATACATCCCAACATCTGAATGCTCCAAGAACTTCCCCTTGCATTGCCAGTCCTTACACCACACACTGACTCACACTTTGTTGTGTCCTGCTCATGCTCTGGAAGTGGTGAATTTCAATGAGGACAACATGAACCTGCACTTCCTCGTGTGCCTTCCAGCCTGTCCTCACCCCATGCTGGAGCCATCTCTGCTGCGTTGCTGGGCACAAAGAACAACGGAAGGGTTTGTGTCCCTCGGTGAGGACAGGCTCAGGGTCAGGTGTTTGCTGTGTGCCTTGCAGATTGCCTGTTCCTCTTCCTGGCTCACATTCCCTGCCCTGCTGCCCTTCTGTTCCCAGCACCTGCCTGGCTCCTGGCTCCCCACTGCTGGCACTGCCTTGTTCCCATCCTCCACGGACCGTGCAGCCCTGCTCCCACCTCTGCTGCTGCTGCTGGCAGATGTCCTGCAGGCCTGGAGCTGCTGGGGCTTCTGATACATCTGCCCAGTGCTCCCTTGCTTGGTCATCTGTCTTCTGCTCCACTGCTAGACCAACATCCTTTTCTTAGCTTAACTTTTAAGTACAAAATGTGTTTGGTGCTGTGGAGTTTGGTTTTTCGTCTTGAAAATGCCTCACATTTTTTGGTTTTGCTATCATCTTCAAAAACCTGAAGGAAGCATGTATGGAAGCTCCATTGGTTAAGGTACACAGCCAACAAAAACAACAGTTTTTGTGTTGCTTTGTCTCCTTTCTCTTGTCTGTGAGACCAATACTCTGCCTTGTATCATGTTTTAAATATGAAACCTTTTTACATGTTGTTATTCTGGAACATCAGCCTGGCTTATTCGCCAATGCCTAAAAAATTTATTGTCATTGTAAATATTCAGAGCTGGAATCTGTGTTCCTGCCCCCATATGTTTGAGCTCAGTTGTGTTTCTAAGCAACTTGCAGAAGCCTGATGTTGGCAGCTGCTCTGCATGATGCTTCTTGGGGCAGCCATGTGCTCTGCCCCGTGTCCCCTTCTGCACTGGCCAAAGCTGGTGCACTGCCACAAGCTCAGGGAGGATTTCCTTCTGGCTGTGTCACTGCTGCTGCCAGGCTGGGGAACAGCAAATCTTGTGGCAGTTCTCCCCCTTGGATCCCCTCAGACTCATTCCCCCAGGCTTGATTTCCTTCACCAGGATTGGTTTGGTTTTGTCAGAGGAACAAAACATGATCTCTGTTGTGTGAGTGATTCCATTTCCTGTGAATCACATCTCAGACTAATCTTGTGCCTGAAGAAATGGTATCACGACCAAGCCTTTGGGTGTGAGTGCTCCCCAGCACAGCCTGTGTTTGCTTTTTCCTCTGTTCAGTGCCAAAAATCCTGCTCTAAAGCAATAATCAATAATAAGGCCAGTATTTTCTTCTAGAGCTTGTATCAATGTAATACTCCCAGCAAGGTTTCATGGTTCACGTGTGGTGAGAAGTGGTTTTGCCTCCCAAAGTGAGCTGAGCAGAACATGTCTGTTGTTAATCCGGCACTTTCCAGACGGAGAGCGCAGGGGATGCTGTTCAAGCAGAAGCAGCTCTGCCATGGCTGAGAGTGCCGGTAGTGGCTGAGGAGTGGAAAGAGGCAAAAAGCTGCCGGTGGGCGCTGGGGGAGGCAAAGGCGTGTGAGGGAGAGGCCGTGGAGCCCTGGGCCGGTGGCCGGGGCAGCCGGGCCCCGTGGCTGTGGGACCCGCGGTGTGGAACTCACGCTGATGGAGAGCACGGGCCCTGCCCGGTACATGGCGTAGCGGTCTGACCCCGCACAGATGTCAACCACGTCCTCCCCATCGCCTGCCAGGCCCAGCTCCCGCTGCATGAACTGCGCAAACGCCCTCATCCTGTTCGGGCTGCCGCCAACGCAGACAAACTGCAGGGGAAAGAGCAGCGTGTTGGTGCTTACAATGGTACTTACAATGGTACAACATCAGCGTGGGGACTGGGTACAAGGACCACCAGACAGCCAGAATGTGGCACTGGTGCCTGTGCCAGCTACATCACCCCAGAGAAAGCAGCGGGATGCCGCTTCCTCATCATCATCATCATCATCATCATCATCATCATCATCATCATCATCAGTCAAGGGACATTGGAACGACTGAGGGTCACAAAACCAGGAGCTAATGTGAACCCCAGGCTGTCACTGGCAGGGTGGTGAGCACCCTGGGTCTGGGCAGCCATAGAGCTGCACATGACAGGTACAGCTAGATACACTTAGGTATCGAGATACACTTGGCTATCAGTCCTAGGCAAGAAAATCCAAAATAAATCAGCAAATTTGAGCTGGTAGTATCACCACTGATAGCAAAGTAAACCCAAATGTTGGAAAAGCTCATTGGTAAATTTATTCTGTGAACAAGGCTGACTGCAATTAGTGAGCACTATTGATGGCACAGAGGCCATAAAGTCAGGGAGTAAAAAGGACAAATTTTACATATTAAAGGAAAATATTCTTGCTGAAGGTAGGAGGAGGATGAGTGTGTAGCTGCTAGGGCAATGCTGCTGATCCTGCTGCCAGGGTGCAGGGCAGCAGGAGCCCACACTGTGCTGTGCCAGCCTGCTCTGGCCCTGGGCACTGAGGCTCTTCCCCCACATGAGTAGGGAGAGACTCTGGTTTGACGTGAAAGAGAACGCCATCGTGACAAGTCAGTTTTGACAGCAGGTCTCAGCCAAAAATGATGACATCCTCTTTCCCTTGTCTCTAGTACATGATGATCAAGATGCTTTGGACAAATGCCCCCTCTGTCCTCCAACATGGAGCCAAAATCGGGTTTTACAGAGCTACAGGTTTTTAAATGGGTAATTTTCTGTTGTAATTTCTGCCCAAACAAACCAGGACAGACAACCTCTTTGCCCAGGCTGCTTTGCTGCTGAGTCCCTTAGCTGAGCAGCCAGACCCCACCCCGTGGGAGCTTTGGCAGCAGCAGGGCCCTGGCATGGGCTGGTAGCACCATGGGATGCCCAGCTGGAGAGCCTGTGCAGGCTCAGGGCAGCTGCTGCCTTGCTTTTGGACCTGCTCTTTACCTTTATGTCCCCAAACATCGCTGGCAGGTTGTGTGTCTTGGTTCCCAGGTCCAAGTGGTACAGGACATCCTCCTCCATCAAGTCCAGGTGTGGGTTTCGAACAAGGACAAGCCCACTCCTGCAGGGAGACAAGGAGGAGATGGGTTGGGGCAGCAGGCAGTGCCCACAGGGAGGGGGACAGGCAGTACTGGGCACAGGGCAGCCTGGAGGTTCCACAAGAGCATGCACAGCCCTGGTGTTGGACAAGGGATGGTACAGGGACAAGGGACAAGCCAGCTGTGTGTGGTGCTTGGAACAGCTGCTCCTGGTAACCTCTTTGACATGTCTGTTATTATAGCTATGCATTTGGCAAAAAATATGTCTCAGTGTGTATCAATTTTGTCAATGGCAACCTTAGCTCTTTCCTTCACAGGGTTTTGCCAGCAATGCCCAGGGGTGATGTAGTGTGCTATTTTCTATGTGACAGTTTACTAAGCTCTTAGCAAACCAGGATTTCAGCTTGTCCCAAATAACTGCCTGGCAGGCTGAGTGCAGACACTGCAGGCAGCCAGAGGCCAGCTTGCTATCCCTTTCCACCTGCTCTAAGAGATGGGAAGCAACAAACAATGCAGGTTAATTTTATAAATGAGCCTTAAACTAAACCTTTCTTCTCTTATTAAAACAAATGCAGACGTTCCCCTGTTACTCACCCCGAGTAACCTGTTGTTTCGGTCATAGCGGCTCCACCAGAGTCAGCTGAAAGCGATACCTTGCCAACAAGGTAAGGAAAACACGGCCTGTGTCCTCAGCTGTGGAGCTTTAGAGCTCAGAAGAGGTTTCAAGGGGCTCTGCAGGGCCTTAAGTACCCCCTGTGTTCTGTGCAGCTCCCAAGGTCAGCAGTGGCCAGTGCCCCCCTGCCCCTCCCGTGTTCGCTCAGGTGCCAAGGCTCCTCCTTGGCTGGCACCGTTCCTCCCAGACTGGCTTTTTGGGCAGGTGCGTCACCAATAACCTTGACTGGCAGCCCTAGGGCTGGGGCTGGTGACCTGCTGGCTCTCTGGCCAGTGACCTTGTGCCCTCTGGCCGGTGGGGTGGGCACTGGGCACGTGGCTGCACATGTGCACCCTGAGGAGTTTGTCTGAGCTGGATGTTGCCATGCTCCTACCCTGGGCTGTGTTTCCTTGGCCCTGGGCACTGGAGGACATTGACAGCCCGGCCACTGCTGCTGGCCTGGACACTTCTGCCGGCTGAGCTGTCCTCTGGCCCCAGCAGGTGCAAATCCAAAACATCCCTGCATTTGTCCAGAGTGCACAAAATGGAATTTGGGCTGTAGCAAACCCCCAGCCCTGCTCAGAACAGCTCCTGGACCACCAGCCTGGCCTGGGGAGGCTGATTTCACTCTCAGCAATGCCCAGACAGCGCTGTTGGTTCTCATGGTTCACCCAGCCCCATCTCAGCCCCGTCAGGGCAGGGTGCAGTGTGCTGGGGCAGCCTTGCACAGGTCCCAGTCCAGGGCAGCCAGAGGGCTGGTGGGGCTGTGGGATGAGTGTGTGATGCTCCTGTGGGAGCAGGACACTGGGGACACTGTCCTGCTTCCTGTCCCAGCAACAGGAGGCACTGCCCTGCAAGGGATTTTAGGCAGCTGCTGGAGGGGCAGAATCTGGCATTTGCTGTTGGCCTCTGGGAATTGTCAGTAGAAGCTCTGATGATTAGAGAAGCGCTAGGTAATTAATTACTGGGTGAAAACACATTGTGTGGGGCTCACTTCAGGCAGTGACAGGGTCCTGCTTTCCTAATGGGGAGGGACAGAAATTGTTCTAACTGGGGAAGCCTTTCCCTGAGCAAATGCCAATTTTTCTGCCCATCCAAACCCTATAAATTGCAAAACCCTGTATAAAAATAAGGAAACACTGCAAGCCAGTGGCCTGGGAACATGTAAATTTGGTACCTTACCCAAGCCAGGGTCAGGATAGCTCTGAGAAGGGGAAGGAGCAGAGCTCTCAGGGATATTTCAGGCTTGCTGGAGTCATACCAAAGGCAGGCTGGAAGGATTTCTCTGCTCTGATGAAGTTCTCCCTCCCTGGATGCTGTTCACATATGCCTGCCAAAAATGACTTATTACTGACGCTCCACAGCACTCCTCAAGAATAAGGATCTGGAGACTCTTTTCCCTTTCAGAAAGCACCAGATTTCTGCAAGGGACACAGAAAAAGTTTCCTTGGGGCTGCACACACCTGCCTGCTGAAGTCACTCGGTGCGATTGCTGTGATTTCAGGCACACAGTGGGTTGTGCAGTGGGCTCCATGGAAAGCTTCCTGTCATGTCCAGTGAGAGTTACCTGATCTGGGGAACAGAAGCAGAAGGTTCAAACCATCCCACGATAAAACAGTTTTCCCAAGGACATGGGCAAATTCTTATATACTTTCTTATGAAAAATGGTGCTCCAGCACAGCCAGCTGGGACATCCCTGTGCTGTGGTCAGCAAAGCCCCTGCCCTGCTGCAGCCTCTGCTCCTGGTGTGCTCAGCCCCAGGCAGGGCCCTCCCCTGTGCTGGCAAAAGGGGCAAGATTTTGGAGGGTGGCCCTGCTGAGTGAGCAGGGACAGAGTCCCCTGCAGCCACAGCTCTATGTGGAATGTCAGGCTGAGAGCTGATGGGCAAGCAATGTTCCTGTGGTGTTTGTCCCTGCCGTGCCCAAGGTAAAAGGAACCAGCGTGTTCTGTTTAAGTAAACACGATTGCACCAAGGGAAATGGTTGAACTGTGCTTTTGGCTTCCCAGAAGTGGCATTGAAGAGAAGGGACAGCAGCCACCACCATGGCCATTCAGGTTTCAGGGTCAGCTCCCTGCCTGGCCAGTATGTAAAGTCCCTCACCTTTGGTTCCTTCATCCATGATTATTTTTCCCATGGTTGTTCTTCTCTGTGATGGCTTAAAGTAAATCCCAAACTGAACTGTGGCTGCTCTTTTCCTGCCTTTCCTGCTTGCCACGGTAGAGGCTGCAGAATGGAATGGAATAGAATAACATGAATAGAGTTTAATCGAATAAAATCAAATAGAATAGAAAATGGACTAGGATAGGATAAAATACTGAGATAAAATGCTTCATCAGTTAAAAGCTGATCTGCAGTGCTGATCTAGCCCAGCTGCCTGCCTGTTCCTCGAGGCAGCGTGGGGAGGTGGAGATGGTGAGAAGCAAAGAGCACTGCCCCAAGTGAGTGTTTGTTTGTGCCTGATTCAGAGCTAAATCCAGCCTCTCCAAGTGCCAGGCAGCGGAGCTGTTACCATATGTGCTAGAGGATGACAAATAAAGCACGATGAAGTATACGGCAGAGTGACATATGGCAGCGTAGACAGGCTCTCGGCAAGGGAAGAGCTGGGGAGAGCCAGCTCTTGCCCATCCGACACCTCTTGTCATGTTAAATGCTATTTTAGAGCAGACAGCGATGGCAGCCTGTGCGCGGCAGGCAGCTCGCACCCACCGTGTCCCGCCCGGCTCTGCCCCGGCAGCTCCTTCTCCGCTCGCCTCGTCCCTGCCTCCCTTCCCGGGGTGCTGCTGCTGCTGCTGCTGCGGCTCCTGCAGCTGCTGGGGATGGATGAGCTGTGCAGCATCCTGCAGCTGCTGAGGATGGATGAGCTGTGCAGCATGCTGCAGCTGCTGGGGATGGATGAGCTGTGCAGCATCCTGCAGCTGCTGGGGATGGATGAGCTGTGCAGCAGCCTGCAGCTCAGCCCCGATGGATGGATGAGCTGTGCAGCATCCTGCAGCTGCTGGGGATGGATGAGCTGTGCAACATCCTGCAGCTGCTGGGGATGGATGAGCTGTGCAACATCCTGCAGCTGCTGAGGATGGATGAGCTGTGCAGCATCCTGCAGCTGCTGGGGATGGATGAGCTGTGCAGCAGCCTGCAGCTGCTGGGGATGGATGAGCTGTGCAGCATGCTGCAGGTCAGCCCCGATGGATGGATGAGCTGTGCAGCATGCTGCAGCTCAGCCCCGATGGATGAGCTGTGCAGCATCCTGCAGCTGCTGAGGATGGATGAGCTGTGCAGCATGCTGCAGCTGCTGAGGATGGATGAGCTGTGCAGCATGCTGCAGCTCAGCCCCGATGGATGGATGAGCTGTGCAGCAGCCTGCAGCTGCTGAGGATGGATGAGCTGTGCAGCATGCTGCAGCTGCTGAGGATGGATGAGCTGTGCAGCAGCCTGCAGCTCAGCCCCGATGGATGGATGAGCTGTGCAGCATGCTGCAGCTCAGCCCCGATGGATGGATGAGCTGTGCAGCAGCCTGCAGCTGCTGGGGATGGATGAGCTGTGCAGCATCCTGCAGCTCAGCCCCGATGGATGGATGAGCTGTGCAGCAGCCTGCAGCTCAGCCCCGATGGATGGATGAGCTGTGCAGCATCCTGCAGCTGCTGAGGATGGATGAGCTGTGCAGCAGCCTGCAGCTCAGCCCCGATGGATGGATGAGCTGTGCAGCAGCCTGCAGCTCAGCCCCGATGGATGGATGAGCTGTGCAGCAGCCTGCAGCTCAGCCCCGATGGATGGATGAGCTGTGCAGCAGCCCGCAGCTCGGGCTGGGCAGGAGGGGCAGCTGCTGCCCGTCTCAGGGTGCGCTCCTCCAGCACCCCGGCAGGGCACGAGAGCCTGTGCCCAGCCTCATAGCTCTGCTCCAGCAGCAGAGAGCTGATGAACATTCACAGTCCGAGATGAACAGTCACAGTCCCAGATGAGCATTCACGGTCCGAGATGAACATTCACAGTCCCAGATGAGCATTCAGGGTCCGAGATGAACAGTCACAGTCCCAGATGAACAGTCACAGTCCCAGATGAGCATTCACAGTCCCAGATGAGCATTCACAGTCCCAGATGAGCATTCACAGTCCCAGATGAACAGTCACAGTCCCAGATGAACATTCACAGTCCCAGATGAGCATTCACAGTCCCAGATGAACAGTCACAGTCCCAGATGAACATTCACAGTCCCAGATGAGCATTCACAGTCCCAGATGAGCATTCACAGTCCCAGATGAGCATTCACAGTCCCAGATGAGCATTCACGGTCCCAGATGAGCATTCACAGTCCCAGATGAGCATTCACAGTCCCAGATGAGCATTCACAGTCCCAGATGAACAGTCACAGTCCCAGATGAGCATTCACAGTCCCAGATGAGCATTCACAGTCCCAGATGAGCATTCACAGTCCCAGATGAACAGTCACAGTCCCAGATGAATATTCACAGTCCCAGATGAGCATTCACAGTCCCAGATGAGCATTCACAGTCCCAGATGAACAGTCACAGTCCCAGATGAATATTCACAGTCCCAGATGAGCATTCACAGTCCCAGATGAGCATTCACAGTCCCAGATGAACAGTCACAGTCCCAGATGAGCATTCAGGGTCCGAGGGATGCCTTGTGCATTCCTCCAGCGATGGTTCCTGGCAGTCGGCACGGGGGAACAGCAGAAGCACCGGGCAGTGTTTTACCCCACGGGGGGAAGGCCAAGTGCCAGCAGTGCAAAGATTCCCTGCTCCCCTTACCCACCCTGTGCTGCGGAGCCACAAAAGCGAGCACAGGCAGCAAAGTGTGGATTTTTATCAGCTGTTTGCTCTGGCTTCATGTTTTGCCTTGTTTATTATTGGTATAAAGCTGCTCTTGGCATTGGGAGCAGACAGTAAAACACTCTCCAAAGCAACCAGGCTCCACAAACCCTCGGGGCACTCGAGTAACTGCAGCTTGTCAGGACATGTTTCCCCTGAGGGGCAGCACTACCGCAAAGCCATTTATTTCAGGCAGAAATCAGCTGCCTGACCCGTGTCGCTACTGAGGATTTATTCAGGAGCTGCTGATGTGCCAGTCCCGTGGCGCTCCGAGGGAGGCGCTGAGAGCGCTGCCGCTCCTCTGCAGGAATGTTCCTTAGAGCTGGGGACAAGTGACTTCCCGTGACTTTCCCCACCATTCCCTCTCTGCAGCCTTGCCCATGGCATGTGGGATTCACGCTGGGAACAGGCAGGGATTTGCCCGGAGCTGCCAGGGCAGGCGGGGGCTGTGCCTGGCCGTCCTGCCCCGCTGGGCTCCCGCGGCTGAGGACACGGGTGGCAGCCCCGCACGGCTGCCCTTGCAGGCTCAGGGAGCACCAGGCTGGCCCCGCACATGCCTTGGGAAAAGGGTTTTGCTTGGGATTAAAGGCAGCTCCTGGCTGGGGTTGGTGCTGGTTTGCTGCAGGAGCAGGGCTCCTGTCCGGCTCTGCCTGACTCCACATGGATCGCTGCTGCATGTCCTGCAGAGACTCCTTCCCTGGCCCCGCATGGATCCGCTTCAGCAGCAAATGTTGCTTCTGGCATCTTGCTTCTCCCAGTGCTGAGTTCCTATTGTGCCTCCAGGCAGGATAAAATTGAAGTGAGAGGGAAGATGAAGAGTGAGGCAGTTCAGCAACAGGGACCTCTCATCCTTTCTGGGGTAGGTTCCCCCTAGCCTTCCTCCGTGCTGCTTTTTGTTCCCTTCACACGGCAGGGATGGGTGAGCTGCTCCAGCCCTTCCCACCCCACAGGGATGTGTGAGCTATTGCCTGCTGGAGGTACCCACAGAGGTTTGTGTAAATGCCCAGTCTGCTGAGACAGAGCAGGGATGTGGCTCCAGAGACCGGCTGTGCTGGGAGCAGAATCAGAACCTGCAAGCCAGCACCTCTCTTCTTGCTCCCTTCCTGCCTGCTGCTTCTCTGCTCTCCAGCCTTTGAATCCAGATGGTGCCTTGGGCTCCTGTCGCCCTTTTTCTTTTCTTTTTCTTGCGTGGGTATTTTTATCCTCTTGTCTTTTGCTCTTTGGGCTTGTGGGTTCCTGTTGCAGCCACTGGTGCCTGTGGGTGCAGGCAGGAGGGAGGGCTGGGAGGAGATTTCAGCTGCAATAACGCGAATGACGCAAGGCCCGAGCACAGTTCATAAAGCCATGCTGCTTGTCAAGCCCAATCACGTCTCAGAAACGGGACAAGGAACAATTTCCCAACGTGGGGCTTGGGTGGCTGAGCCCCAGCACTGTGCCCCAAAGCACACTCCTGCCATGTGCCTGCACTGGTGGAGTGCCCGCAGCTGGAGCAGGGCTGGAGCATGGCATGAGGTGCTCCTCAGCCCTGGCAGTGTGGTGGGCTTGGTGGTAGCTGCTGCATCCCCTCATGTGCTGGATTTGTCAGGATCTGGGCTCACTGAGCACGGCTCTTCAGACACTCTCCTGCTCCATGGGGGATTAGGGGCTTCCATGCAAGGGCAGGCTTACACTGTCCCCACCAGTTCAAAATGAAGCATCCAGATCCTACTTTATTCAACTTTATTGAGATGGAAACAGCTAAAGGGAATAAACACTGGTTCCAGAGGAGGCACTTAGTTCTGCTGGTGCTGGCTCTGCATTTCAGTGCTCTGTAGAGATATATGGAACACCTCAGCAAAACCATCCCTGCCTTTCCTCCCTCTTCCCTGCACCCAGGTAAACAAAGCAGGCTTGAAGTCTAGGTTATTTCCTTTTTCAAACAATTCCTTTCTTTTTCCCTGTGTTTATCATGTTTTCTGTGCCTGTGTCCTTTCTTCTCCTCCAGGAAGACTGGAGAGGGTGAGTTTGTCCTGCAGCCCTCCCTGACCTTCTGTCCTGCTTCACCAGCATGGGAGCCTGAGCCCTCAGTCACTGGGCCAGCACTGGGCAGGCAGAGACCATGGAGCTGGAGACAGGTGGGAGAAGCATGATAGGGGTTAAAAATCATCACATGAAAATCAGTGGTCTCTTGCAGCCTTTAAGACCCTACATTTCTCTGCAACTCTGAGGACCAAGGACCTTGATGCAAGTAAGGGATCTGGCACCTCCATGCTTCACCAAGGTTTTTCAGGTTTAAAACCACCATGCTGAGGTGTGCACACCTTGGGGCAGGGCTGGGATGGCGCTGCTGGCCGTGCTGCCAGAGGAGATGCTCAGCTGGAGCATCTCTGTGCTGGGCTGAGGGGTCCTGTGGGTGCCCGGTGGGCTCCGTGCAGGTACCAAGGGCACAGGGCAGGACAGCCCAGCTCCTTCCTTAGCCTGTGAGTGTGGTACTGTCTCACTGCTCGATGCCAGAGCTGTTCCAGCCATGCTGCATTTCTAGTACTCAACAATACTGTGCATTTTCCTGTGTGGAAAGGTCAGGACTAGAAACAAAGCCCTGCAGTGGAAGGCAGGCCTGTCCAGCATCCTGCCTGCGAATGCAAAAGCACTTCTTATGTCAGCAGTGCTTGCAGTGGTCTGCAGAGTGTATGAAGAGATGTTCTGAAGTACCTTAATTGTGATTTAAATCACGGGCACAAAGCACTAATCTCTGTCCGATGAAGCCCAGGGCAGATCTGGAGCACATAAACCTCTGCCCATCTGCAGTGGGATGTGCAGTGCGGCACGAGGGGAGTGGGCAGGGATCCCCTGCAGCCCCCGGGCCCCTCCTGCTGCTGGGAGGCTCCGGGTGGGTGTCCGTGTGTCCCAGAGCCTCTCCAGAGACTGGAGCTGCTGTCACCCCATCCCTCGTGTCCGTGTGTCCCAGAGCCTCTCCAGAGTGGAGCTGCTGTCACCCCATCCCTCGTGTCCGTGTGTCCCAGAGCCTCTCCAGAGAGTGGAGCTGCTGTCACCGCATCCCTCGTGTCCGTGTGTCCCAGAGCCTCTCCAGAGAGTGGAGCTGCTGTCACCCCATCCCTCGTGTCCGTGTGTCCCAGAGCCTCTCCAGAGTGGAGCTGCTGTCACCGCATCCCTCGTGTCCGTGTGTCCCAGAGCCTCTCCAGAGTGGAGCTGCTGTCACCCCATCCCTCGTGTCCGTGTGTCCCAGAGCCTCTCCAGAGTGGAGCTGCTGTCACCCCATCCCTCCTGGCCGCTCCTTGCTGCCCAGCCCCAGCGCTGACTGTGGCAGCGATTCCTGCGGTGCCTGACTGAGTGCCCAGGGGAAAGCGATGGCTGAGGAGGGAATGAATGAGGGATTCTGCATCTTATTTACCAGGAGTTAATGTGCAGAGAATATTTCCAGGCGCCTTTCAGCGTCTCCAGCTCGGGACTGGAAGGAAGGAGACAGGTGCCACCTTGTGTGGAAACGTTTCTCCGTGCAGCGGGCACAGGCAGAATTCCTTTCCCCCTTTTCTTTCTGGTGGCGTCATTGCAAACTCCTCCCAGAGGCAAAGGCAGGCAGCCCTCTCCAGCCCTGGCAGCTGTGTGACAGCGCGGCTCGCCCGGGTACAGCCACTGAAACCCCAAGGAACAGGAGGAGGTGCCGGGGGTCAGAGGCTGGAGACGACCTGGAAACGTGCACAGACAGCCCAGAGCCCCCCGTGCCATGGGCTGATCCCAGCGTGGGCAGCAGGGGAGGGGAGATTCTGCCCCTCTGCCCCAGTGCTCAGGTGAGACCCCACCTGAGGTGCCCCAGCCCTGGAGTCCGACAGCAGAGGGACGTGGAGCTGCTGGGGAGAGCCCAGATCTGCTCCAGGGCTGGAGCCCCTCTGGAGCCAGGCTGGGAGAGCTGGGAATGTTCTCCTGGAGAAGGGAAGGATCCAGGGAGAGCTGGGAATGTTCCCCTGGAGAAGGGAAGGATCCAGGGAGAGCTGGGAATGTTCCCCTGGAGAAGGGAAGGATCCAGGGAGAGCTGGGAATGTTCCCCTGGAGAAGGGAAGGATCCAGGGAGAGCTGGGAATGTTCCCCTGGAGAAGGGAAGGATCCAGGGAGAGCTGGGAATGTTCCCCGGGAGAAGGGAAGGATCCAGGGAGAGCTCAGAGCCCCTTGCAGGGCCTGAAGGGGCTCCAGGAGAGCTCGGGACAAACTTTTTAGCAGAGTCTCTTGTGATAGCACAAGGTGTAAACTAAAAGAGGAGAGAGAGATTTAGATGAGACATTAGGAAGAAATTCTTGGCTGTGAGGGTAATGAGGTCCTGGCACAGGTTGCCTGTAGAAGCTGTGGCTGCCCAGCCCTGGAAATGTTTACACAGCACTTTGTCCCTGCTTCCCATCCCCTCAGCCAGCTCTCCCTGGAGCTGAGCTGTGGCAGCAGCACCCTGCTATGTGCCACACCACATTCCAGCCACAGCTTATCCCACAGGAGGATTGTGCTCCCAGAAAGGACCCTGCAGGTCAGCAGCCAGCTGGATCGTGCTGGGCTCACCCTGTGAGAAGGACACGAGTCAGGCTCTGCTCTCAGCCATGCCAGTCACAGAAGAGCTGAAGAAATCTGGGCCCTCCCAAAGTGGTTTATTTAAATACAACAGCATCTGATGGCACACACTGGCTGTGCTGGGTGTCTGTCCTCTGATACACTGCTGGGTTATTTCTGTCACCTTCAGTATTGACAGACATTCTCTCTCTGTCCCTTTGCAGCTGTCCAGAAGCATCACAGTGAGCAGTTTTTGGTTCCCTGTCCCAAGTCAGACGATTAATTACTTGTCTTCCCCTAACCAGCCTCTTAATCAGCTATTGGAGAGGAAAATATACTTGATGCCTGGCTTCAGGAGAACAAAATGATGCCAAGTATCCTCACTATGGCTGCTGCTCTCTCAGCCTGTCCTCCCTATCAGCTGTTGTGTCCCTTCCTGCTCTGACCCCATTCCTTGTGCTATGGAGGCAGCAGAGTCCTGCCTCTTCTGCCTTCCCCTGGAAGAAGTCCTTCCAGCTTCTGCTGGAAGCTATCAGGCTGAGACCACACATCCAGCACCTCCTCTCCCTCCTGAGTCTGCAGTCCACTCCTTTCCCCTGTGTCTGCTGTCAGGATAGAAGAGCACAGGTCAAGGCTGCTCCAAAGTACTCAATATGGTTTTCCAGCTCAGAACCTGGCCACTCTCTCCAAGCAGAAGCAGCCTGTTATAGAGAGGTGCAGGTGATGGGACCCTCCTGAGCCCACATGAGGTGGGGAGTCCTGAGAGGCAAGTGGGAGAAGATGCTGGTGGCTGAGATGGCTGCTGGCCCCTGCTTTGCTCCTGCAGAGGTGAGGGCTCCCTTTCTTCAACCCCAGGGACAGCGAACTGGAGACTGGCTCAAAAACCTGCAGGCTTAAAAAACAGGATTTCTTTCTGTATTGTCTGGCCGAGCCTTTGGCATTTGCATCTCGAGGTGCTTGCTGTGGCCGAAGGGTCAGAAGTGTCTCTTGTTCTGCACAGCCCCCGAGGTGTCCAGTGTGTCCAGGATCTTTGGCTTTGGGATGAGCCTAAGCCACTGGGGCCAGGCTGAGAGCCGCTGCTGTCCTTCTCCTGCTGTGCCTGGTGGATCAAACCAGCTCTGTGAGGTTACTGTAGCACAGGGTAGATAGAACAGGAGCAGGAGGAAGAGACTCCTTGGTAACAGTAGAAGGTGCTTTAGGCTTCTTCAAAAGCCAGGAACATCTTTATTAGATAGCTGTGGGACTGGGGCTTTCTGCTTCCCATCCTCTTGCCCTGCTCCCTGCTGGAAGCAGGAGCATCCCAGGGCAGCCTGGCACGGCGGGCTCGGGCTCCGTGCGGGCACGGCGGGCTGAGCCTGCTCTCCTCCTTTCGCTTCGGGCTGCCTTTGTGGGCTGAGTGTCGGGGCTGGAGAGGGAGTGGCAGGAGCGTCCAAACTCGCCCTGGCACAGGCGGGGCTGAATCAGGCGCTTTGAAGCATCCTCTGACGCTGCTGCCGGTGGCTGAGCCTCGTCCTTCTGCTCCTTCCTCCTCTCCCCCGCCGCACGGAGCAGCTCCACACACTGTCCCCCGGCCCTCCGGGTGCAGCCAGCACCGGCACCGGCAGCCGTCCCGGAGCCCCAGCGGGATGTGCCGGTGCCGGTGGTGATGCTGGTGCTGGTACTTGTGCCGGTGCCGGTGCCGGTGGTGATGCTGGTGCCGGTACTCGTTCCGGTGCCGGTGCCGGTGCCGATGCTGGTGCCGGTACTCGTTCCGGTGCCGGTGCCGGTGGCTCTCCCCGGCCACCCCCGGCTCCTGCTGCCCGCTGCTGCCCAGCCCGGGCCCGTGTGCGCTCTCTGGCACGGCCGCGAGTGAGCCGGGGAGGCTCTGGGAGCCCGCAGCTGGGCCTGGCAAGGGGACACGAACAACATGTGTTACAAGCCCTGGAACTTAAATATTTTGCTGCTATAAATGTTAGCAACGAGAGCTCTCGTTACATTTAAATGCCAGATGACAGAAGCAGAGGCCAAAAAAAGCTCCTTCCCAGCCAAGCAGAAGGAGCGGGGGTGACAGCGCCAGCGGGGCCGGCGGGACGCGGGGCTGGCACTGGGGACAACAGAGTGGGCAAGAGTGGGCACGGGAACAGCCTGGCCACCGTGCCACCATGGCACGGGCTGCACTGGCCAGCAGGATGGGCACGGCACAGAGAGGGGACCGAGAGGGGACCGAGGGGGGACCGAGAGGGCAGTGAGAGGGCAGTGAGAGGGGACCGAGAGGGCACAGAGAGGGCAGTGAGAGGGGACTGAGAGGGCACAGAGAGGGGACTGAGAGGGCACAGAGAGGGCAGTGAGAGGGCACAGAGAGGGCAGTGAGAGGGGACTGAGAGGGCACAGAGAGGGCAGTGAGAGGGCACAGAGAGGGCAGTGAGAGGGCACAGAGAGGGCAGTGAGAGGGCACAGAGAGGGCAGTGAGAGGGCACAGAGAGGGCACAGAGAGGGCAGTGAGAGGGCACAGAGAGGGCACAGAGAGGGCACAGAGAGGGCACAGAGAGGGCACAGAGAGGGCAGCCATCGGCTCACCCGCACCCCGAGTCCAGCCACGCTGGAGCCCAAGGCAGAGCCGCTCCGTGTCCCGCATTTGGAGTTTGAAATGGAACGAGCACACCAGCACTGCCACCCTGATCCCCGGTGACTCTGTTGTGACAGTTCCCATGGATAGAACCTTGGCCTGCAAAGGCTCCCCCATCAGCTGGGGAGTAGTTTTCATCGTTTATGTTTCAGCATAATTTCAATAAATTCCAGTTGGCTGTTCCTGAATAATACCCAGAGCAGAAAGGAACTGTGCAGCCCTGTGAAGTGAATCTTTGCAATTAGAGAACTCGAGCACTTTTTGGTGGGTGTTTTGCTGAAAACAAAGCCCTGCATGTGATGGGCTTGGAAAGCACAGGACTAATTACCAGTGCTATTTTAAAAAATGGCATGAAAATGAGTTATGCTGCTAATGCTCAGATGCAAGAACATGGTCTGCTTAATTTAATAATACCGTGTAATTTGTGTAAAACCAAATTGGTAGCAATTATACATTATTGTTAATTACTTGGAGCTGGGTTCTCCTCTCTGTGCTCATGCTGAATTGCACCTGGCTCCCCAATGGCCCGAAGTCCACGGGGTTTGTGAGGTAAAGACGCGCAGGAGGTAAGGACCTGGAAAAGGAGAGCTGTGGAAGGTGCTCGGGGTGAGGCCCTCTCCAGAGCTGCTGGGACAGCAGGCATGTCCCCATGCTGTCCTGACGCTCCTGGAGTGGCCTGGGGGAGCGATGGGAGCTCTGCATGCCGTGGAGCTGTTCGGACAGGCCTCCCTGGCTGCTCCAGCAGCCCCAGCGCGGCTCCGGCTCTGACTCACATGCCTGACTCACAGACGCCTGATGGAATACATGCACTCCCAGTCACATTTATCACAGCTAAATATTAGAACAAGCTCTTTCATTTCAAACCTGAGTGCTTCCTGGGGTTTTCTCAGCAGCTGTGCTAGGGCAGTTGCTGTGCTAGGAGGGGTGGTGATGCAACTTCGCTACGTTGTGACTGCCAGGTTTGCTTGTTTGTCTGCATATACACAGATATATATTTAGAAATTTCCTCAAGGCAGAAGAAAATAATTCATGGCAAGCAGCAGCTTGGAAGGTCACCTGGATTATTATTTCTATACCACAGCTCATCTCGAGCATATAAGCAAAGTCTTTATGTGCTGATGTTAATAATGCTAAAGAGTTAAAAACCTCAGCAGCTCTGAAGGCAATTATCAGGCTGGCTTTGTCATGCACAGCCTCGTTTGGTGTGCTGCAACAAAATTATATTTTACTGTGTATTTTAGAAGGAATAACAGTGTTTGTTAGTGGTGTTTGTTTGCTGTTTTTTCCTGGGCCAGACCCCCAGCCCTTCCTGCTCCCCTCTGTGGGTCTGGGGCGCTCACGTCCCGCAGAGCTTGGAGAGGCACGGGAGTCCAAAGGGGGTTGGTTTTACCAAATGAGGGCCTGGGGTCCAGCAGCCCCCTCTTGGAAACATTTCCTCCATGGCATCTTTCAGCTGCGTGAGCTGTCTCTACGCTCCCAGAGCATTGCAAAATGGTCTGACTTGAAATCCCAGCTGCTCCAGAGAGAGGCAGAATTTATGAAGAACCAAGGCAGTTCAAGTTACCATGGAAATTGTTTCAAAACAGGGAAGCCCGATTTTGCTGTACTCGTTGTCTTGGGAGGGTTTTGTGTGTGGAAGGATGACAGGGTGAACCTGCCCTGCTCAAGGTATGCTCTGTGTGCGTTGTGTTCTGGGGCCCACAGACTTCTGAAGACCACGGTATTTGCATAACATTAATGTATTTATTCTGATGTCTGTGGGTGGCAATTTGTGCCCACAGTGCTCCCTTCACATGGCCGTGCCATTATTACACCTGATTAATGCAAACATTTTCCAGGAAGAAGTTCCAGGGTGTTCTCCAGCACAGAGAAAGCCACACGAGTTTTCCTGCTGGGAACTGGAAGACCCAAAATTCAGTCACACTCTACTCCTTTGCAAAGCTGCGGAACATCGGCTGTGTACAAATATCCCCATCAAATTCACTCCACCTTTCCTGGGGGATTCTAAAATACCTGACAAGCCAGATGCTTTACTCCCCTCAGTGTGCCAGCACGGCATCTGAGGCACAGAGATCTGTGATCCTCCCCAAATCTCAGAACTGGCACTTCTGACTCTGAGATGGCACTGCCAGCCACTAACCCAAACACTTTGTCATGACTCTCAGACTGCAGCCCTGGTTTTCTCCCCAAATAACATTATTACAGATGAAATTCAACTTACAGCTGGAATTTCCTATCAAAAATGATGTTACCTATAGAAAAGATAATTGAAAAAACCTTGCACTGTTTGTAAAGCAAATTTATTTGTAAGGATGCTTACGATGATAAATAAGAAATGGCATTCAGAAGAACAGAAAAACAGCCCTGTTTATAGATTATGCTGAGATTACTTCAGTAACCTAATTCTTCCCTCTGCTTCACTATTAATTAGAAATCAGTGGCATGTAAACTGTACGTGATCCAGCTACAGGAGGCTGTGGGCAGGAGCTGCCTAATTCCAGTTCCCAGCACTGCTTCCCCCCGTGGCTGTGAATGAGCACTTAGCAACAGCTGTCCCTTGGTGAGCCATGCGTGGGTTACTCAATGACAGCTTCCAAAATTCATATTCTTCTACCAGATGTAAAGTAGAAACTTTTTCATGCAAAGAGCTTCTAAGCCATGCGGCTCCTCGTGTCTCCTGGGAGCCCCACAGGCATCAGTGAGGGGTGGCTCCTGGCCCAGCAGTGTCACCCTTTCCTGGGAGCTCGGGAGCCACATGGGCCACTCCTGGCACAAGGGCTTTGGGCTGCACAGAAGCAGGTGGGTGTTCAGAAGTGTTGGCTGCCAACACCACCTGTGGGGCCTCGAGGGAAACTTGGCACTTCTGGAAACGTAGCTGTTCGGTTCAATTTTGAAAAGCTGTATTAGGTACCCAACCTTTAGTCTTCTCTTTAGGAAAATGGTCCTTGTTAGAGCTGTGTTTTCTCCCGAGGAACACCTACACTTGAGCTACTTGAATGTCACATTCAGCTACTTGGCAGTACACTGTGGAAAATCACTGGCCTTGTGCTGTTGAGCCAAATGTAGACCTATTTGTATTTTTAAGGGAATTAGTATTCTTTTCTCTGTTTAAAACATTCCTATTACTCATAGTGAGTCAAATCCTGGCCCCATTTGGAGGGCTGTGCATAAATAGGCTGTATGCACAAAGCAGCTTCATGGGGAGCACTTTCCAAACCCTTCATCCACCTGCCTTTTCCCAAGGGAACGAGCATTTGCCTCCTGCCCTGGCACCACAGCTGGCATTGCTGCCCGTGCTGTCCCAGCCTGACTCGTGCTGTCTCCAAGTCCCGTTTTGCTCCTCTGAGTTCCTCACCTCCTGTCTGGCAGATGCTCATGCTGCTGCTCAGGAAGTGCTGCATGTGTGGAGGAAAAGCACAACCACGTCCCCTGTGACACAGGAGCAGAATCACACGGGGTCAGATTGGAAAATCCCTCCGAGATCGTTGGGTCCGAGCTGTTCCCGATGGCCACCCTGTCACCCCGACCGGGGCACTGAGTGCCACGTCCAGCAGCTCCTGGAACACCTCCAGGGATGGGGACTCCACCATCTCCCTGGGGTGCCCCTGCCGATGTCTAAAAGGCTTTGGAGTGGTCTCTCTCGAGGAGACCGGTGTCTGGGCCTCCACAGCTGCAGCTGGTGGCCTGGTAGCCTTGGGGCTCGCTGCCATCACTGGCACACGGCTGGTGGCTGTCCTGGCACAGCCCCCTGTGCCCGGCCACGGAGGAAGCGCTGCTGGCTGCTGTGGGGTGCTGTGGGGTGCTGTGGGGCGCTGTGGGGTGCTGTGGGGTGCTGGGGGCTGCTATGGGGTGCTGTGGGGTGCTGGGGGCTGCTGTGGGGTGCTGTGGGGTGCTGTGGGGTGCTGGGGGCTGCTGTGGGGTGCTGTGGGGTGCTGGGGGCTGCTGTGGGGTGCTGTGGGCTGCTGTGGGGTGCTGTGGGGTGCTGTGGGGTGCTGTGGGGTGCTGTGGGGTGCTGGGGGCTGCTGTGGGGTGCTGTGGGGTGCTGGGGGCTGCTGTGGGGTGCTGTGGGCTGCTGTGGGGTGCTGTGGGGTGCTGTGGGGTGCTGGGGGCTGCTGTGGGGTGCTGGGGGCTACTGTTGGGTGCTGTGGGGTGCTGGGGGCTGCTGTGGGGTGCTGGGGGCTGCTGTGGGGTGCTATGGGGTGCTGTGGGCTGCTGTGGGGTGCTGTGGGGTGCTGTGGGGTGCTGGGGGCTGCTGTTGGGTGCTGTGGGCTGCTGTGGGGTGCTGTGGGGTGCTGTGGGGTTCTGGGGGCTGCTGGGGGCTGCTGTGGGCTGCTGTGGGGTGCTGTGGGGTGCTGTGGGGTGCTGTGGGGTGCTGTGGGGTGCTGGGGGCTGCTGGGGGCTGCTGTGGGGTGCTGTGGGGTGCTGGAGCCTGCAGGGCTCCATGTCCAGCCAGCAGAGCTGTGCCCAGGAACACAGACACGGCCTGGCCCGGGGCATGTGCAGGGCAGGGCTCGGGGACCGTGAGGGCAGCCCCAGCTGATCCTGAGGGAACACAACAGCTGAGGGAATGGGGTCACCCCTCTGAGCCCTGGGGTGGTGGGACTTGTCCTCCCCAGTGCCCCCCAGTGCCCCCCCAGTGCCCCTCAGTGTCCCCCAGTGCCCCTCAGTGTCCCCCAGTGCCTCCCCAGTGTCCCCCAGTATCCCCCTGGCATGCCACCAGTGTCCCCCAGTGCCCCCCAGTGCCCCTCAGTGTCCCCCAGTGCCTCCCCAGTGCCCCTCAGTGTCCCCCCAGTGCCCCCCCAGTGTCCCCCAGTGCCCCCCTGGCATGCCACCAGTGTCCCCCAGTGCCCCCCAGTGCCCCTCAGTGTCCCCCCAGTGCCCCTCAGTGTCCCCCAGTGCCCCTCAGTGTCCCCCAGTGTCCCCCCAGTGCCCCCCAGTGCCTCCCCAGTGCCCCTCAGTGCCCCCCAGTGTCCCCCAGTGTCCCCCAGTGTCCCCCAGTGTCCCCCAGTGCCTCCCCAGTATCCCCCTGGCATGCCACCGGTGCTCTGGGCAATCACAGAGCGGTGCTGCGGCGCACACCTGTGGGACTGGGCAGAACCTATGGGGAGCATCAGGTCAACAACAGTATTTGGGAATTTCTCATGTGCTTGGGCTGCTCAGAATTTGTTCAGACTTATTTAAAATGTAGGATGTCATGTCCTTAATCCATCATGTCATAATGTAAGAGCTCTGTTGACAGTAATCATATGCAGTTATTCTGGAAATCCGCTTCGTTTCCCCGCTGAGGAGGAAGCCTGTGCCTTTCCAGGAAGCTCGGGGTGGTGGCTCAGTGCAGCTGGCACAGGGACATCGGCTCCACCCCAAGTCAGGGTGTTTGCATCGTGGTCACCTTGATGCACCTGCCCATGGGTTTAACAAGATGGGCTTTAAGATCCCTTCCAATCCAAACCATCCTGGGATTCTATGACTTCTATGACTGAAGTGCTATGGTTGGAAGAATATATGATTTTGGGGAATTAATTCTGGTGGATGAGGGAGGCTTAAAGCTTCAAGATGAAGGAAGACACCTCCAACCTTAAAAAATTACAACGTGACAATAACTACTTCATGAATTTGGTGTGAGAATTGCAGTCAGATTATTTTTTTATAAAATTAAGCATATCAGTCTTGTACCAGGATATTTGCAATTTGGCTCAGGCCTCTGAGGCACCTCCGGGGTGCTGTGTCCAGCTCTGGATCCTCAGCACAGCAGCGAGAGGAGCTCCTGGGGCTGAGGAAGGGGCTGGAGCAGCTCCGGGGCAGGGAGCGAGCGCAGGAGCAGAACTCAGCCCTGAGCAGAGCCCAGAGAGGGGCTGGAGCTGCTGGAGCTCCTGAGCAGAGCCCAGGGAGGGGCTGGAGCTGCTGGAGCCCTGAGCAGAGCCCAGAGAGGGGCTGGAGCTCCTGAGCCCTGAGCAGAGCCCAGAGAGGGGCTGGAGCTGCTGGAGGCTCCTGAGCAGAGCCCAGAGAGGGGCTGGAACTGCTGGAGCTCCTGGGCAGAGCCCAGAGAGGGGCTGGAGGCTCCTCCCGGGGTTCTCAGGGACACAGGGATGAGCTCCTGAGCCCTGAGCAGAGCCCAGAGGGGCTGGAAGCTCCTGAGCAGAGCCCAGAGAGGGGCTGGAGCTCCTGAGCCCTGAGCAGAGCCCAGAGAGGGGCTGGAGCTGCTGGAGCTGAGCAGAGCCCAGAGAGGGGCTGGAGCTGCTGGAGGCTCCTGAGCAGAGCCCAGAGGGGCTGAGGCTCCTCCCGGGGTTCTCAGGGACACAGGGATGCGCTCCTGAGCCCTGAGCAGAGTCCAGAGGGGCTGAGGCTCCTCCCGGGGTTCTCAGGGACACAGGGATGAGCTCCTGAGCCCTGAGCAGAGCCCAGAGAGGGGCTGGAGCTCCTGAGCCCTGAGCAGAGCCCAGAGGGGCTGAGGCTCCTCCCGGGGTTCTCAGGGACACAGGGACGCGCTGCTGGGCCCTGAGCTCTGGGCTGGCCCTGCTGGAGCTCCTGAGCCCCGGAGCCCGCGGGTCCCTCCGGCCGGAGCCTCTCCACAGCCGGGGGGGCCTGGCCGCCCCCAGGCCCTGGAGGCTTTTGTCCCTCCTTCCCGGGGCTCGGGACGGGATTTGGGTTCCCCCGAACCGAACCCGAACCGAACCGAACCCGAACCGAACCGAACCCGAACCGAGCTCGAACCCGAACCGAACCCGAACCGAACCCGAACCCGAACCGAACCGAACCCGAACCGAGCTCGAACCCGAACCGAACCCGAACCCGAACCGACCCGACCCGAACCCGACCCGAAGCCGCTGTGCCGGAGCGGCCCCGCCGTGGCTCCGCGGCGCCGGCAGGGGGCGCTGTGCGGGCGGCGGGCGGAAGTGACGCGCGGCCATTGCCGGTGCGGGCGCTGCCCCGCCCGCGCTCCTTTGTCAGCGGAGCCGCCGCCCGCGGCCGCCCCCGGCCCCGCCGGCCCGAGCGGGGCAGCGCCGCAGCACGGCCCGCTCCGGCCCGCTCCGGCTCGCTCCGGCCCGCCCCCGGCCCCGCCGGCCCCAGCGGGGCAGCGCCGCAGCACGGCCCGCTCCGGCCCGCTCCGTCCCGCCCCGTCCCGCCGGCCCAGCGGGTGAGTCCCGGCCGCCGGAGCAGGTCGGTCCCGCCGCACGGGAGGCTTCGCTGGGGACGGCGCCCCGGGGGTCGGCGGGTGCGGGCGGGGGGCGCACAATGGCCCCGTGTTCGGGGGGTGCAGATCGTCGCGGGGCGGGCAGGGCTGGGCTTTCCCTTTCCTCTGCTCTTGAGGAACTTGCGGTGATTTTGGGCAGGGTAATTTCCCTCGCGGTGGCCGCCGTGGGCTGCGCGGAGCTGGCCCGGGTGGAGGCGCGGTGAGCTCCCCGTGGATGGGCTGGCTCTGCCCGCCGCAGTACGCGGAGAGTCCGGGGTTGGATGGGAGAGGAAAGTTACGGGCCAAAGTCCCTGGTGCCAGTTCATCTCTAAAGGTGCTTCTGCCGTGGGCAGGCTGCTGGAGCGGGGCCCGAGCCCGCGGGTGTCGCAGGCAGCTCCGGGGCTCCGGGGGCAGGACGGGCCCGGCTCCCGCTGCCCTGCCCGGAGCGCGGCCCTGGGGCCGGCTGTGCCCCTCAGCCCGCCCGGCTGCCGCTGACCTGCGCTCCGAACACCGCCCGCAGAAACCTGGGCCGTGCCTCGAGCAGGGGCAGCTGCACAGGCAGGCTTTCCAACTCTGTCTATGAAAAGTGCTAGAACAACTTGTTTCTAGCAGGGCTTTTACATAAATTGAAGGGAAACCACTTTGTTTTCCAGTAATTGAGACAGCAGTTCACCTTCAGTGGGTTCTCAAAGAGCTGGGGTTCATGTAGGTTGTGCTGGAGGCACCAGTGCCTCTGGATGATGTTACTGCTGGGAACTTGCAGGCTCTGGACTGAGCTGCAGAACTGGCACGTTTGTACAAAGCCACTTTTTAAAATGACGCATTGAGCTCTCAGAAGACAGCAGATTCTTTTTCCCAGTCTCGTGTGTTTTTATGGTCTGCATTGAAGCCCATCTCAGCTTCTCCTTGAAGAAGGCTCCTGTGGCTATTGCAGTTAGCTGTGGGCAACGACAAGTCTATTTTTAAACTTTCATTTTTCTTTTGTTTCCTGTAATACGATCTTCACTATGATCCTTATACTCATCTTCAGAGGGATGGTGCTGACCTGGAATGCAGCAGGCACTTTGCAAATACTCTCCGAGCCTTGTCCTTGAAGGGCTGGAAGTGTTTGAAGAGTGCTGGGGTGCCTTGCAATTGAAATGGGAAAGCTGGAGTCCTGGCTGTGGAGAGCTCTCAAGTGCATGGCTGGGGCCTTTGATGGCCGAAACTTCTTTTTTTGAGGAGGACGTGCTAGAGATCTGTTTTAAGGGAACAAAAAGTTCCTGTATGCCCTGTGCTCTCCCCAGGAGGTGTTAAGTGTGTGCAGTGGTTTCAGAGGTTTGCCTTCCCTCAGGATTTGTTTGCTGGGATAAGACCTGCATTCCTGTTTCAGGGGGTGGGTGTGTGCTCCTTGCCCAGTGGCACAGGGCTGGGGAGTAGTTCCTAACTCTAACTCTTCGCCTGTTTGTCTCCTCGCACTGAGTGAGAGCTGTTTTGTTCTGGCTTCTTCTTGGGATGAGCTTTAAGGTCTGTTGCTGTGACTTAGTTCACGCCTCAACCTCCTCAGTTTGTAAATAGTCAGCTCTTACAGGCCTAAATCATGATTAGGACGGAATTATATCAGGTGAGGCTGTTATTTAAATGAAACAGCTTGAGGGGAAAAAAACCCTTATATGTTTTTACTTTTAAGTCTTAAAATGTGTCTCAAAGTGTCAAGCTGGGAAAGGGAAATCCTACTGACCCGGTGCTGATGATGTTTCCAGAGGTGTCGCTGATATTCTCTGTCTAACTTCCACTGCCCAGGAACCATTGTTAACTGTTTTTTTATGATTTATTAGGAAATAAATTTAGAAAATTATTTATTCGAAAAATATTTTAGTTTCAGAGCTGTTGAATTTGTTGCCTCATGTTTATTCTCTGTAGCAATTAGGATGGCTGTGTTAGTTACTGACAAAATTTTGGATAGTGTGTGCAGAGGTTCTGCCTGGCCCTCCATGGGCACCACTCAGAAAGTGATTTTGGCCATACCGTGTTCCTGGAGCTTGCAATTCAACACGCTTTGAGGCATGGGAATTTTATTGTATGTCCTAGCAGCTGAATATTCGATATTCTGGGGATTGTTCACGCTCTTCTCTGAACACGTATGAAATTGGTTGCATTTTTTCGGCTGAGGTGACCTGCTAAAGATCACCTCTACAACTGAGGAGAAAGATCCTTTTGCAGGAGAATGCAAGTGTGTGGAGAAGCTGAGGTGAAAGGGGAGGGCTAAATATAGCCATTTCCTGCAGAACTTATCTGCTTTTGAGGCTGGCTTTCCAAATGGAACTGGTGTCTTCCAAGCCCTCAGTGAGGGTAGGAAGAGAACATGGGCGGGGGAAAGAACACCCGTGGGGTGTTGTGAGTGGGTTGTGTTTGTGGTTTTTGTTTTTTCCAGCCAGCTGGTACTCTGAAGTCATGCTTAAATTTAATGAAAGCCCGATGCTAAAATAGGATCTAGGGACAGCCGTTGTGAAATAATTAGGCACCCGTTCAGCCCTTCTTGTCCCTGCCAAAAAAAAGCTACTTGAATTCATTTACATTCTTGGTACTGGAACTCTCAAATGGGCATCTTGATACCTGCTCTAGTGTGTATAAACAGGTTAAAAACTCGTCCCACTCACCTGTGCAGCTGTCAGGAGCTAGGGCAGGTTGCAGTGGTGGTATTGAACGCAGGTGATTGCTGAGTGCCTCTGTGTATGAGGATTTGCAGGTATCACAGAGGTGGATGGCAGGCTGGCCTCAGCCAGGGTGGGCAGTGGATTAAGGGATGGATTAGTTACTTCAGTACCTGAGGGTAGTTGTGACTGGGAGTTTAAGGGCATCTTAGTTACAAAGGTGTCTGATGCTGTCAAAATCCTCCTCTTTGGAGCACTGCTGTGGGCAAGTTCTGTGGCCACATGTTGGGGGTGTAAGGCATTTATATCCTGTACGTATCTGTAAAAATCAGGAATGACGGTGTTTTCTAGCAGTGTTGGAAAGCTGAATTCACATGTGTTTGAAAACTGTTTTGGATCACAAATTTATAAAGTGTTGTTGACTACAAAATGTATGGAATTCCATTGAAATGCTTTCAAGAAATTCCTTTTTTTTTCCCTACTATGTTTGCAGCCAAAACATGGTTTTTGAGTAAAGCTTTCAAAAGCGTGGAAGTGCAGTCCAATTACAGTAAGTGGTTGTAGTGCAGTAGTTTTCTGTGTTACATTGGACCATGAGTTTGCACATGACCCAGTCTCAGGTGATGGTAATCCTCTCCTTAGCGTGTGCTCTTCTGAAATGGTGTGTACAGTGCTCACAGGCGCCTATTTCAGTGACTTGCATCTGTAGATTGAGGTTGTTCAGAACACTCCCCAATTTCTGCTAAGAAGATCCACAGAGAACAAACTGCACTCACAAGTAGAGTGTAAGCTCACCTTTGCCATGAGCTGCCGGGTTTTCCTGTGTTCTGGAAGGGACGTGGGGAGTGTGCCTGTGCTGCCTGCAGTGAGTACACAGCTATTCCTCAGGTGGGAGATGGCAGCGCTGCAGTTCAGCAGTGCTGTTCCCCTGGAAGGCCAGAGCAGGCCTCATGGTTCATCTGCTCCTGCATACTCAGTGTCAGGTGCTGGATCAGTCTGCCAGGTGGTGCAGATCCCTCTTTGGGCTCTTCTGAGGTGCTCTTGCCTTTCAGGCAGTGCCTCACCTTGCTGGCTGCCCCAGCGCCGGCCATGCTGGTCACTGTGCCCAGGCCAGGGCTTCTTGGACACAGGATTCTGCCAGCTCTGCCGAGGACGTGCTTTGCATTCCTTATGCCTGCAAATCGGTGTGCCAGCCGCTCTGAAACACCTCTCCAGCCCCCAGATCAAGGTCCCTTATCCCAAGGGATGCAGTTCTGTTGGAGTACAAAGGCATTGTAAGTCCCTGACCAACTGGGAAATCAGTGTCCTTCAGCTCCATAGTTTCTTCAAGCTTGGGACCTGTTTTAGTTTTACAGGACGTTGGCTCATGCTGGTTTTGCAAGGCTGGGTGAGATGGTGTGTAAATAAACTGACTTGCTAAGGGGAGAAATGCTTGAAAGGAAATACTGGAAAGAACTTAAAGTCACAATTGATGTAAGTAAATGGGAAGGGATGATTTTTGGTAATTCCTTGTCATGTAAGGAATGGAGAATACCGAGGTTATCAATTGTCAGCAGCTTGAAAATTAAAACCAATAGTTTTTGTGTGGTTAAAGCTGTAGATTGATTGTAGTGGGATATTCAGGAGACTTACTCTTATTTTGCAGGACAGCTGGATCTGTTGGTAGGCCTGTGGGGGGCCAGTAAATGCAGTTATGGGCTTGGGAATTTACCTCTGACTGGGAGCTGTGGGGTTGGGGCAAAGGAGGGTGGAAGAATGACCCTCTTATGCTGTGTCCTTTTGCTTTTTCCTGAGCATCTGTTCCTGGCCTCTTCTGTAGTCAGGTTATTGCTGGTTAGGGGTGTGTGTTGTTGGTTGTTCCTCCCTTTGGTGTGCAGAGGCAGTCCAGTGGTTCTCACCCCACAAGTCCTGCTGTCGCTGCATCTCCCCTTCTGAAACACTCCTGGAGTGTCAGACCAAGTCAGTGTTCCCTGCCTGTGATGCTGCTGGAAAGATGGTTCTGAAAGTGTCTGGAGCTTGTAGAGTAACTCCAGCTGCTTTAGGGAAAGGAAGGCTCTGGCTTTGTTAAGAAAAGCTTGTTAAAACCAAGACCTCCAGTTTGGTGATTGTCCAAGGCTGCCTTTGGAGTCATTTGTGTTGTCTGAAATAACCAAGATGGAGATAGAAGATTGTGAGGGGAAACACCAAAAGCTTTTATCTGGGCCTTTTTACAGAAGATGTGTTGCTGCAACACTTAACCTTCTGTGCTGAGTGCCTGGAATGTTCCTTCTCAGAATGCTGAAGCTGGTCATCCTGTTGAATGGAAGCCGCTAGGAGGACTTGTTCCTTGTCTTGCAGAGCAGTTGTAGAGAGCTGTGCTCACTGGATGTCAGGACTTTCTTGCTCTGACTGCAAACCTTACCTCTGCTAATGAGCTGCAGAAGAGAGGCCAGCAAACACCTCTTCTAATTGCAGGTCTGCTGTTTGCCTGGCAAGGATCCTGTGACAGCAGGAGCGGGCTGGCAGCCTTCGCCGGCCGCCTTTGGCTGCACGGATAGCTTGGAGGCTAGAAGTGGCTTCCCTTTGAAGTCCTGGAAGCTGCTGATCCCTGCTTTCAGGAGTCGCTGTGCCTCAGCAGGCCCCTCCAGCCCTCCCCCCAAATGCCTTGGGGTTCCTGCCTCAGTGGTTTGAGGCACTTGGGGCTGTGGTTGCACAATGCTGCTAATGGCAGGGGTGTAAGTAGTCCTGCTTCTCCTTCTCCATGTGCTGTTCTTTTTCCTGTTCTGGCATCTCTGGCCATGTGATACGCTGGATAAAGCATTCTTTTGATTAAGACTTAGTCTGCCTTTGCCAGGTTACTTCTAGCCCGGGTTAATTCCCAGGTTTTTTTCTTGTGCTGGTGCTAAGGAGGGATTTCTGAGGGTATGGGTGGCTGAGCAGATGCAGAGGACATTGAGGTGCCTCGGAGTGTTTGTGAAGGCTGGTGCCTTGCTTGAGTGCAGCATGGGAGTGTTTGGTGTGCCTTGGCCTGGTGGGCCTGCTGTGCTCCCCTCCCCAGGGACAGTTCCTGCAGCTTCCCTTGCTGCTGGCGGTGCTGGAGGCACCAGGGTGTGCTTGCACACGCAGTTTTGGGGGTCCCACATGCCTGCCTGCCCTCCCTTCTCTGCAGGATGGTGGGCAGCAGTGGCCAGCCCGTCCCTCGAGCTGCCACACGTGGAGCCAGAGCTGCTCGTGCTGCTCAGCCCCCTGGGCCAGGTGATGTCCTGTGCTGTCAGGTGGAAGAGATGAGAGCAAAATCTCCCTAGGAACAAATGCAAAATTAAACAAAATGTGTGTTTGTATTAGTCAGCCTAAACCAGACTGTGCTATTTAGGGCTCTCCATTGCAATAAACTAGTCTCTTGTATTTGTGTGGGAGGACTGCAACAATTAAACTCATTTTAAGGCTGAATCTTAGAAGTGAAAGCAAAATGAAAAGATAATGGGCTGGTTTAACAGAATATTAATTGTATCGTATTATGTTATAATACTCTTATATTTAAGAAGAGATAGGTGATACAGAGGTCGGTTATTGGTAAAAGCTGTGTCCATGCTGCATGGCCACACTACACATGAAAACTCTTCTTGACTTCATAAGGAGTAATATTTATTTTTATTTTTTTAATCCATTAAATTGCGGCACTTACTGCTGCTGGAGAGTAAACTGCCTGCTGCAGCTGCATTTGTGGGTAGCAGCCTGCTAAAACACTGACTTTGATGGCATGGGCTGGGCAAATCCCAGGCTGGAGTGATAAAAAACATAGAGAATAAAAATCTTCTGCTCCCCAGAACCTGCTGAATAGAACTTAAAGACTAACTGGCTTAATTTTTTATATTTACTTTTATAAAAAAGATATAAAAGTATGTGCACAGGATGATGAATGTGACTGGAAAGAGTGAAAAAAAAAAAAGAAGGGACTATTCCAGCTGATTTCAGGATCAGGAGGATGATTTTGCAGTGGAGTTTATGGCAGTCAGTCTTGTAGGATTACACTGTGTGCTACTCCTTATTTTCTGTTGTCAGACTGAAAGCACATATTTCCTTAGGAGTAAAATAACAGTAAGTTGTGCATTTAAAAAAAGAAGGTTTTTTTAAATTTTACTTCTAAATACTGGCTCAAGTTAAATGGTAAGAAAGAGCATTTGAGATGCACCCTTAGCACACGAAAAAGGTGCTGATCCTTGTGAATTAAAAAAAGAAAACTGCAACAAAATGGAGGGGTGTGTTCTCTTGGTGACTGTGATTACAATAGAAAAAGGAATATTGGAAAACTTAAGAAATTATTTTCTGGATGTGCATTCTTATATATTGAGCATTGATCTAAGTAACTTTCATTCCACTTGACCTTTGTTTTTGGACTGAGTTGAAAAACCTGTCTAGACCCTGAGTCTAAATGAAATTATGATGATGAAAATTGCCATGCAAGCACCTTTTTACTCCACCCGTTTTCCTTCTTAGGGGTGACTAGGTGTGTATGTGGTGTGGGACCATCTCTGCTTATCTCTTGACTCGGGAGCTGTCCTCCCTGCCAGAGGTAGCACAGCATCTTCCTTTGATGTCTTGTTCCTCTCAGGCAGAGCCCTTTAGCTCAGTTGGGCAGCGCTTTGTGCCCAGACCAGCTCGCAAACACCCGTCTGTGAGAGCAGAGGCACATCTTTGTGGTTAGGATGAAGGTTAAAGCCTTTGAGTCTTGGCTGTCCTCCAGCTTCTTTGCATAATTTGAACCCGTCTCTGTCCAGAAAGAAACATTCAAGTTGTTTCAAGTTACTGGGATAGAAGAAAAAGCTCCACCTGAGAGACTGCTCAGCAAGGTGGGCTGTGTTGTCCCCCACCTCAAATGCCCACAGCACGTGCTGTGAGGGCTGGGAGGTGGCTGGTGGCTTCCTTGGTCTTTCCTCCATGTCTGCTCTCATGGATCCTGCCCTCGGCTTTTGCTGTTGAGCCTGTGCCCTTCTTAAATTCTTGAACAACTCCTTGGCATGGCTTTTGCTCTCCCACAGGAGTTGGTTGTCAGTTGGGCCTTTACAAATGTGCCAGCAATGCCACGTAGACACTTTTGTGTGTGTTTGTAGACCTGGCATGTTTGCATCAGCCTCCAGTAGAGAATAATCTGGGTAACATGTCCCAGCTTGCTGAAACAATAGGGTGTTTTTTCGGTCTTGGTGTAGGTATTTTACACGTTTGTAAGACTCATGTCATACCTCTAAAGCAAACCTGGGCATGGTTGTTCTGCAAAACCTGTTCTAAAATCTAAACCTATTTATTCCCTTCCCTCCGTACAGCTTCCTTATGACACAAGTAATATTTTGAAGAATGAGTGAATCAATGTGACTCTTCCTAAATTAGGGAAATGAAAACCTAAGCACCATCAGAAGTCTGAAAGAAATATGGTATTTCCATGCCTGATGCAAAAGTGGCATGTTTTAATGACTGGAAAAGTCTTTGACTTAATCTTTTTGGTTGGGATTTGATCCTGGACATTGTTCAGACATCCAAAGAAAATAATGTATTGGACTTTCATGTGGAACAGTGTCCAGGATTTTGAAGGAACTTTGTCTTGTTTCTTCATTAGGAAAGCCAGAATGCCATGCAGTGAAGAGCCAGAACAACAAACTGGATTTTGAAGCTCAGTTTTCTTACACAGTTCCTGGAATCTCTGGTGAGGAATTGGTGTTCCTGAGGCTGCAGTGCAGTTTTATGCCTTCGGTAACAAAGGATCTGTGAGGAGCAAAACCTACTTTATTTCCAGTCTGGGGATTTGTAAAACTTTGACATGCAGCCCAATTATAATCATGTTGGTTTAGTTCCCAAAGTGGACGCTCTTTATTCTAAAAGAAGCCCTACTGTGTGCAACCAGGAGTATTGAAGGCCCTGAAGTGTTAGCGTTTGAATGGTTTTGGCTTAGCTTTAAAATAAATATCTAGTGGATATGGAGCTCTGGGGAGAGGACTAAAGCAAATGGAAAGGGTGAATGAACTGGAAGCTGTTCCGCAAGGCTGGGTCCACAGGGCCACAGCAACACAGCGGCAGATGGAGGCAGAAGAAAGGCATTATGAGAGCTCACTTGTATTTTGAGCCTGATGTGCAGTAGGTGCAATTCAGAGGCTGCTGTTCCTCTGCACCGGGCTCTGTCATCATTGTTCTTGCTCTGCAGCATCAGTCCTGTGTGGCCACAGCAAGTTTCCTGTGAGTGCCTGCACTGCTCCCACAAGGAGTAGTGAGAGCCATTCCTGGCAGCTTTGGAAAGACTGCAGTGTTTGTCTCCTGGTACTTGATGGGTCTTTTGAGACCTGAGTGAAAACATCAACAGGTTCCCTTCTTGAAGGCAGAGATTCACAGTTTTTCCTGTCTGTGATGGAAATCTGGAAAGAGGAGCATGTGCGCTTCTTCAGGGGTGTGTGTGCCGCAGGGTGACTGAGCAAAACAAACTGGCAAATCCTTTTTTTTCTGGGGAGAGAAGGAGCCTCACACGGAGCTTTTGGCTGCCTCCTGGTAGGAGTTCACATGGCTGTGAACTGAAAGTGGCCCTGGCTCTGGGGCTGCAGAGTTTGTGGGGTGCAGAGCCCCTGTGCTGGGAGTGAAGGCAGTCTCTGCTGCTGGGTCTCCTAGAGGAGAGCTCTGGAGGGCCCATTACAGCTACAGGTAACGAGGGGGTCGGTGTGAAAGAGGGACACTCGGGGAGTTTGTGTGACTGGGGACTCCATCAGAGGAGGGAATGGCAAAGGGCCAGGCACATGGCCCGGTGTCTCTAACAGAGTAAGCTACTGCTTGTCAGCTTGGTGCTGCTCACCTCTGCACCTGCTTCTTGTTCTGGGAGTGTGGAAACACATCAGTGAGGTCTTGGGTGGGCTGCCTTGTTCTGGTGACCACGGGTCACTGCTCGCTAGGCTGCCCCGACATCAAGGTAGGGTCCTTGCTGGCAGGTCAGGAGAGGTGTGATGGCAGAGGATTGCTGTGTTTGGCTTGGGCTGGGATGGCATTGAGGTAGGGTCCTTGCTGGCAGGTCAGGAGAGGTGTGATGGCAGAGGATTGCTGTGTTTGGCTTGGGCTGGGATGGCATTGAGGTAGGGTCCTTGCTGGCAGGTCAGGAGAGGTGTGATGGCAGAGGATTGCTGTGTTTGGCTTGGGCTGGGATGGCCTCGTCCGAGGAGTTCGCAGCGGTGTCTCACAGGGTGGGGACTGTGGTTTCTCCAGCTTTTCCTTGGTAGGCAGCAGGAGGGCTCTGCTCCTGGCTCTGGAGGCTGCAGAGCACAGCCCTTTGTTGGGCTGCACTGGCTGGGACCCTCCTGGGGAACTGGGGGTGCCCCAGAGGAGCACGGCTCACCTGGCAGAAATGGAGTGTGTGTTATAGGAAAGGTTTGTTCTGAGATGCTGGCCAGTGAGGCCCAGAAGGGAAGGAAACCCAAACCAAAGCCACAAACAGCAGTGACCCAGGCACTGTAAATGAAGTCTCTGAGGGGTTAGTGTGCCAGCAGTGGGAAAGGATACTAAATGTGGGGTTTTTTCTCAGAGTTCTGAAATATTCTTCCAAAAATCTTAGGGCTTTTTTGAAATGATTGATCTTGTCTCAGTCCCACAGGTGTCTTTGGTTCTATGTGAAAGAGGGATTCTTCTAAACTTGAGTTCATAAAAGCATATTCATTAAAAACTGAATGTTGGACAAGCCAAAACCACTTGCATGTCATAATTGTTTGAAAGATGTCTGTCTGTGTGTTAGCTGACAGCTTGGTGCAGCTTGCAGCTTTTATCCAGGTTATTCTTAGGACCACAGCTGAAGAAAAAGAAGTGCTTAGTGTGTTACCTTCTTTTTGTGAGATAATTATGGGTCAAGAGGCCACAGTAGCTACTGTGTCAAGAAGCAAACCAAGGCCAAGGAAAAGGGCTCATGTGGCCAATATGAGTTAAAGCTGAGCATGAAGGTGGGTTTTCTGGTGTAACAGTTGGTCAGTTCCCTGAGACACCAAGGAAATACTTGAGTATCTGATCTTAAAGGGAGCTTCTGTTGATTCTCTGATCTTGAAAGGCTACTTTCTTACAAAACAAACAAACAAAAAACCCACAAAGAACGTGTCTTCTCTGTTAAAGTAATTTAAAATGTTTAAATACAGTAAGGAAGGAACATAGTAAATATTTTCCATGTAAAACATGCAAAAAATAACATCTGATTTTATTCTGAATTAAGAACTAGCGAGGTAGAACTTAGACCTTTTTAGAAAAATTTGAGGAATTCATGAGATTTTCATTGCTGAGCTGACCCTCCTCTGAAGGTCGTGCTGAAATTGGTGGCACCTTCGGGGTTGCGCGTCTGGAGTATAAAAGTTAAAATTACTTTAAATGGCTGAACTGTTTTGGGTTTAATTTAATTTGTGTTTTTGTTTACTTGTTTTTCATAAAAACCCACAGTAAATGCTAAATAAAGTTTAAGTGCTCAGCCCAGCTGCATCATGAGGAGGGTCTAAAGGTGATTAAGCACTCCCTCCCAGTCTGACACATCAGAGATTTTTAAAGAGCGTTTCACATCTTCCACGCTGTCGTGGTGGTGTGGGGGCCGTGCACAGGGACTCCCAAAAGCAGCAAAGCTGATCCATGAGCTGAGAGGCAGGGTGGTCTTGTCTCCCCTGCCCAGGGCACCCAGACAAGCCCACCTTGCTGGCTGAGGAGCTGCAGCTCCTGTGTCATTGGGCTAGTAATAGGGCCTTAGTGGCAAAAGGCCTTGATAATTTTTCTTGCATAATTAGCACAGTCAGGCCACTGTAAGCTTGTTTTCCAGTTAAAAATAAACTTTAAAATATTGTGTTTATAAGAGTGAATAATCAAAACAGATTTGTCCTTTTCTATAAGAAATGGTGACTTGAGTTTGGTTGTTGGAGTAGAGTGATGGAGAGGGAAATAGTCTTTAAAGACTGCATTTAGCTAGCCTTAACAAGATGTCTTAGAGAAGAACAAAAATAAGTGCAAAATCAGATCTAGAACTGGTTATTTAAATTGTACTCAACTTCCTAACTTAAATCACCTTGATCAACTTGGAAGCATTTAAATACACACCAAAACCTGAAATGGGTATTCCACCCATACAAATGTAAAAGGTAAATGCTGTTTTGAAAGTTTCAGGTAACCAGCTAAAATTCCAAGTGTGTGGGTTGTAGGGGGATTTTTTGTTTGTTTTAAACCTGGAATTTTGAATCATTATGCTCACACAATTACTCAGTTTGACTTATTTTTCATTTCTGTAGCTGTTTTTTTCCTGGTATTAGTCCAAATAAAGTTCCATCCCAAGTACATCCCTGCTCAGGTGGAGTGAAATCCTCCAGGTAGTGCTGAGGTCAGTCAGTGTGGTGTTCCTTGCTGGGAGCAGCTTGTGCAGCCTGGCTGGATTTTCGGGTGGCCAGGGATTGCTTTCTCCCCGGGAGCCGTGCAGACCTGCAGAGAGCTCTGGCTTGTCCAGCCCTTCCTAGAATTGCTAGTTTGGCAACTCTGCCCCTGGCAAGTCTACCACAGAATTATTTTGAAGCTGTTTGATTTCTTTGCAGCCCTGCTGTGGGAACTCAGTGTTTCTGGGTTTGTTTTGTGGCTTGTTCTGCCTGCTCTGAGCTGGTGCTGCTGGTGCCTCTGTCACGGTGCAGTGACATCTCAGGTCTTTGCATGGGTGACAACAGAGCTGTTCAAACATCTCCCACCCTCTCCTCCTCACCTGGTGGCAGGTGAGCTGAGGCTGTGTTGATATGGTCAAATACAGTCCATGGAGCAGACTCTCTGCTTGGAATTTGTGTTCCCAGCAGTTTGCAGACAGGACCTGCCTTGTGCTGCAGGCTTACCTGTGGTGCTGAGAGGAGCCTGTCTGCCTCTGGGTGTATGGAGGTGGGACAGTGGCAGGACTCCAGAGCAAGGGAGCAGAGCACTGAGTGCTGCAGGGACATGTGGGCTTTATTGCTGCTGGAGGAGGTAATGTACAGCTGCAGGTCCAAAAACAGGCGTCTCTCTGAGCAGCTGCGGGCGAGGAGTCATCTCTTAGCACAGTTCTTAGCTAAAACTCAGTTGTTAGTAGTAGGGTTTCTTGCAGCAGTGTGTTTGTATCAGTAGGTCAGGGTTAACTGGTGCCCAGCAACTCTTGTCTTCCCCAAATGATCACTTGGAGGAAGTTGGAGTGAGTGGAAATGATCATGGCATTAAGAATGGATACAGAAAAAGAGATGAAATCACAGTGCTTTTCTTGGTTAGGTGGTTTTGCCGTATAACATCTGTAGGTAGCTACAGTTCAGTTTCCTGCATGGTCATGAAATGGGTATTGGGAGAATGTTGCTGCAGTGCTCTTGGAATTCAGGGAAATCCTAGGCAGAGCAGATTCTGTGTGACTGCATAAATTCTCTTCATGGGAAACAAACCCGACCAACAACCAAGTTCACACAATAGCAACTCACTGGTTTTAGCTTCAAATTCTGCTAGCCCAAGTTGTGATTATCTTTGCTCTGGGAAGCCATGAAGAATGTTAGATGTTCCTGTCCTGAAAATGGCAAGAGGGACACGCTGGATGTCCTTGCCATCAGACCACAGCGGGACACGTCAGCCCAGAGCTCTGGTACAAAGGAACTCAGTAAACTTGTCCGTGTTTGTGGTGAGTGTTCCCAGACAAAGGGCTGTGCAGATCAGTAGGGGTGACTTCTGTTTTTACTAGCTCATACTGTCGAGTGAGTTCATATTATTCAGTCAGTTCTGGGGGTTTTGGAGATGATTTAGTAATTCCTGTTTCTTTCAGCCTACTGTCAGAAAAGTAATGTATTAAAAGCATTGCTAGAGAATTTGTTTATTCAGCTCAGATCTGCTGTTTGCTGGCAATGCTGAGCTTCCTTTGGAGTGCCTGGCTGCTGCAGGGCAGGCTGGGGACCCACAGGGATGGGCTGGGAGGGCTGGGTGTCACTGCTGCTGAGTACCATTGCTGTCAGCTAATCCTGCTTTTCAGAGGGGAAATGGCTAATATGTGAGTAGGTGCCTTGTGAACAAGCAACAGCTGGGTGCAGAGAAAAAATCTGCTAAAACATGACTAATTTCTGAGTGTTGCATAGAGTTTCTGTCTGTATTCAGCAGCAAATTACCATTTTGAGCTTATGCTGCTGTTGCTTCACTGGAGTTGGCATGAGCTGTGTGTTTGAACTGGTGGTCATTGCTATGAGACTGTCAAAGCATTGGTACAATGTGGGGGTTGGCTCTCTGTCCTTCCACTTGCAACACGGCCGATTCCGTTCAACAAGAACTATTTTAATTGGGTTCCACTCTGTGTTATGTTAAAACTCTGATGCTAGGCACAGAAACCCGTGACACTTGTTTTGTTTGTTCCTGAAAACATACACTTCATTCTGCTTTGGCCATTCAAATTGGTTTTACATGATTGTCAGCTGAAGATAATGCTGCGATTGGCAGCAGCACGGCAGCTTCCTGCAGCCCGGGAGCAGCAGTGGGGTAACTCGTCCAGGGAGCTGGGAAATGAAAATTCCTGCTCTGAGAGCCTTGGTTGCTTAGCAGGCAGCGGCCCTGGGGAAGGGCTGTCCCAGCAGCCGGGCTGGCCTTGGCAGGCAGCTCCATGTGCTGGGTGCTCCGGGACAGCGGAGCTGGGGCTCCCTGGAGAGCATCTCGGCCACCATCGGCCAGCGCTGCTGTCCCTGGGCTGGGAGCAGCTCTGCGTGAGGCTGGCAGAGCAGAGCTTGGCTGGTGAGCCTGGGGTGCCTAACTGCAGTGGGATGGCTGCTTAGAAAATAACCAGTAGTCATGACTTCTGTTAATTAACTACTAAGAGTTAAATAAATGTTGTTGGAAAAACTAGTCTGTGTTTATTTGGCCTGTCTCTCTCCAGCTGAGGCTGGTGCTAGTTGGTACACGCTCCACTGCTGAGCCTGTCTGCAGCGTGGTTTTATGTTTTCCATCTGTATTGATTTTCATGATTCATTGACCATGATCTAAGCAAAAAGCGCACTTAAATGGCACTGGAGACAGCTGTCTGTTAAAGTAGGACCTTTATGTAGTCTGAAATGGCGCCAGGTTTTCCTTCCATTACTTTATCAAGTAACACACACCAGTAATATTCTTTGTTTAATTTCCTTTTCTAGGTCACTGGTATGTCACCTCTCTTTTGTGTAAGGAGCAGATGGTAAATTCTTACTCTAAACTTTCCTATCGGTTTTGCTCCTGTTATTTTTCTGATAATCATTTGAGGTCATTCTGAAATGGAAGGGGCCTTACATTGTACTTGGGAGTCTCTATGAAGGACTCAGTTCTTCTCCCTGTGGAGCTGTTTTGGAGGGGACATGTAGGAAGTTCAGATAAAAGCAGAAACATATAAAGCTTGGGAAGCTGATGTGTAGCTTTTTCCAGTTATAATCTGTCTCTCTTTGTATTGCAAGCTGAAGTTCCAGATGTTGTTTTGGCTTGGAGATAGTGGGTCAGGGAAAAATAAGCATTCTAATGTTAACAGAGTCAGCTTGTCTGGATCTGAGCTGACAGGAAAAGGGAGAGATAAAAGCTTCATTAGTGGTGTAGGCAGTGCTGAAGGGCCAGGGTGGCTGTCCCTGGACAGCGGTGCCCAGTGCCAGCCGTGGGAGCCGACAGCTGCCGGGCTGGGGCCACGCTCAGACACTGAGCGCTGCCTTCCATGGGGAACAGCGGGCTTGCTTCGGGTGTGCACCCCCCCTTTTCCTGTTAAAAGCTAATTCTTACCCCTCTTGGCTTGCCCTCAGCAGCTGCCTCTGGCTTTTGGGGGATGCAAAAAGGTGAAGGCCACACATGCTTGTGGGGTCAGGTTCGATGGCTCTTACCCGCATCGAGCCTCTGGCTTGGAGCAGTGCATTTTTTGAAGCTTGTCCCTGCCAGGAGCTCCATTTATTGTGAGAGTGGTTTGGGCATGTGCATGCTGGACTTCTTCTGGAGGAGACTAAGCTGCAGGCTCTGTTGCTGGTGTATGGCTCCATCCTGAAAGATGGGCATCAAGTTCTCAGCCTCTTCTGGCAGCTTGGAGCCATATGTGGTAGCACCTTCCAGTGAGGGGACCAAGGGCAATCCACTCTGAAGTCCGAGTGCTGAAATGCATGTTAGGAGTACATGTGGTGGCCAGAAAGGGGATTTCCTGGATTATATGTGTATTATATGTGTATTATTATATTAGGTTATATCTATAATAGTCTACTCATTCTCTATGTTATATTAAGTGCATAAATACACTGTGTCCTGTGTCTCTTTCATACCTGTTTGTCCTGTCAGGCTTATTTCTAAAATGTATGAGCAGATTATTTTTAATTAATCACTGAAGTTCTGCTGACTTCCTCCTTAATCTTTGCTTTTTTCCCCTCTTTCATTACTGAGTCTAGGAAGTAGCAGTTTCTGGTCAATGGCCCAAGCCCATGCCTGTCTTTCCCACTGTGGTGTAGATCCCTCTGGGGCTTTGTGGCCTCGGAGAGCAGTTCTGCTGAGAATGCTCAGCTCACTTGTGTCAGTACTGAAAAGCCAAAAGGGAATAGTGCTGACACTGACTCATCTGAGGGACAGAGGAGCTGAGCTTCTGCAGTCCTCCTGGTGTCTGAAGCCTTGTTTGCTGCTTAGAGTTGGGATAAACTTGTCTTCATCAGTTTGTGTGAGTTCATGGAAAGAGGGAGGGAGGGGAGCTGCTGTGTTTTGGTGTAGCAGAGTAAGGGATCCTTGGAGCGTGTATGGTGTTGGCCAGCTGGACATCAGCATAGGCCAGGATTGGAATGGTTTAACCCTTTTTGGCTTTGTTTTTGTCTCAGAAGTGGAAATATGTGTCTGGAGCTGGCTGGCTCTCCAGCTGTGATGGTGTATGTGTTGCCTGACCCCCCAGAAATCCCATCCTTAGGAATCCCATTGGGTTGGGATGTGCAAGACACGTCAGAATAAAGGGCCTGTTGCATGTTCAGTGGAGGAAGATGCAGAGAGGGAATCTGGGTGTGGGAGACTGCTGCTGCCTGCCTTTGTGCTGCTCACATTCCTCACCTGGCCCGCAGGCAGCAGTGGGGTGTCTTGCTCATGTGGTTTGTGACTCAAGCCAAGCCCAGATGTTTTCATGCCTGGTCTGGCCTATTTTTTGAGAATAATTTTGGATGCCTCAGTCCATTTTATTGTGGTTTTCTTATTGTCTAGTCCAGCTGAAATTCAGATGATTCCTGGCCTAATTGAATGCTCACAGGCAGACATGGCAGCTTCTGCTTTCTCTCTGCAGCTGTGTTCCTGCTAACTTCAGAGCACTCAATTAGAGCCATGCTGGTAAGAACCTGGAGTAGGGTTTTGATGCTGCTTTCTTTTTTTGAGTGAAAAGTTTTAGAGCATGAAACCCAGAATCGTCTGTCTTGTGGCTAGAAGATGAGTGAAAATGCTGAAGGTTTCTGTGAAGTCAGATCTGGCCTTGTTGACCAACCTGGCTTTCCATTTTCACTGAGCAGTGAGTGTTAGGGACATGGAAACCTTTTTGTATTGACTATTGGACCTTTTCTTCAGCATTATGTGGCTGACAGGTTGATGACAGCTACTATCCAGAATATCCAAAATTTATTTCCTTGTGCCTATGACAGTGCTTTAGTGCTTTTTGACCCTTTGTAGGAGCAGTTTGTATAGCAGGTTATTTGTGGGAGGTACTCAAGTACACTCCTTTAACTTGAGTTTTCCTCTGAGGAAAATGGCTTGATGTTGTTGGAAAAAGAGTGGAGTGCTCCCCTGCTCTGTGTGAGCAAGTGCTGCGTTGTGTCCTGTGCAGAATGATCCCTTCCTCCATGACAGCCCATGAGTGAGGAGGGCTGTTGGCCCAAAGCACATTTGGTGCTTGCTGTGTTCAGGAGCAGCTGGTGAAGGTGCTCACTGTGTTACACTCACAGTCATGGCCGGCTCCTCTCTGTGGAGATGCTGCACCTGCAGGCAGCCGGTGGATGTGTGTCATGAGGTCTCTGGCTTGTGGGTGTGCCTTGTTCCCAGCTCCTGGTAGGTGTGCAGCTCTTGGGCAGTGTGGGCAGAGCTCCAAAGCCACACTGGTCCCCAAAGAGACTTGGCCTTTCACTGTGCTTCACATCTGCAGCTGAGCGTGTGTGAGGTCAGCCATGGGAACTGAGCTGTTACACGGGGGTGAGACTGCCTGCTTTTGGCTTCTGCAGCAGCAATTCAACCACAAGTCTGTCAATCTGGGGAATGGTTTTCTGAAGATCTGCAAGTACAGTCGGCTTTGGCAAGGCCACGTGAGATGTGTGAGTTTGACAGCATGCAGCTAAATAGATGGAAAGGGAATACTTGAAATGGCTCTGGAAAGAAGTGTCAGAGTTGTGTGTAACTGGGATACATTTGGTGTTTGGAGAGATGACCAGGTGCCTGATGATGGGACTGAGGGGTGCAGAGCAGGCAGTGATGGACATTGGTTGGGACTGTGCTGGGGAACCCCCATACCAGGAGGGCCACAAGGGTTTGCCTGAGAGGTCAAAGTAGACACAGCTGCAACAGCAACTGAGGAATGCCGGGACAAAGTGATTTGTAAAGTTCTCGAGCTGCTTTAGCACACAAGCATGCATGTTAGATGGATCAGTGTCCCAGGTGAGACTGCCACAGGTAAGATCTGAGCAGAACAGAGACCTGTGGTGAGGCATACTAAGCCTCAGGTGGGAAAGGGTGGACAGCTTGCCGGGTGCTTTGAGGGACAGGATCATGGTGGAGGGAGAGAACAGGGTAAAGCTGTGAACTGCAGCACTGAGGTTAATGTTGCTGATGTGGGAAGAACAGAAATACCACTGGTGGGTTCAAGGATGGAGAAAAGCCTGAGCTGGTCTTCACCTTACTGTCTTCTTCAAGTCAGCTTTGGTTGCATTCCCCTTAGTGATGAGTGCCCTTCACGGTTGTTCCTGGATTTCATGAGGCTCTGTACACCCCTGCTCCCAAGTGTCCCATTTGCACAGGGCTAGTGGCAGATGGGAGGCTGTGGAGCACCAGGGCTGGAACAGGACCTGCTTTGTTTGTATATTGGATTTAAAAACAGAATAATGTGGCTCTGGCCTGTCCAAACAGGAAAGACCAAACTGTGGAACAGTACTGCTAAAATTCTGGGGTGGGCTATATAATCTCTGAAGATTTGACTTTCTTGTGCAGCAGGGTGTTTCCTTCTTCTTGGGATTGCTAATTGCTTTCAGTTTTCTGGACTCCAGAGTAATAGTTAATGAAATTCTCTGATGAGGGGAAATGCTGTTTCATGAGTGTCAGGAACTGCTGTTCTCAGTCTGGTTGCTCTATAAATGTTGGTTAATTTTCTTTGACTGGCTGAGGCTAGGAGCAGTTAAGCTGTAAGTGGGGTGCAGAATGAACACCTGACTTATCCATGTCCCTTAACCTTTCCGACTTTGTAGCATCCCATCACTCCTGAAGAATGCTGCTCTAATCCCAGCGTAATCCCTCAGCAGTGAGCTGGAGGTGTGAAGCCAGACTCTCCTGTCTCTCCTTGGTACCCCTGCCGTGGTACTGTGTTCCTCTGCACCTCTCCTGCTCCTCTCCTGCTCAGGTTTATAGATTTGTATGTATACACAATAAAAATACAGATATGTGTTTATAGTGTTTCCAGCTTTGATGGTTCTGTTTTAATTAGTGGCTGTGTTTGCTGTGTCATGCTGCCATTGTATTATTCTGACAATGCAATGAAATGGATTTAAAAAAAAAAAAAGTTTTGGCTAATTTTTATCAAAATACCCCAAACTGCACTCAGGGTAGGGTGCTTGGGCTAAAGGGCAGAAATAGAATATTCTTGTGGTGATGACCCTGTGAAAATAACTCTGGAGGTTCAGGTTTACCCAGGGTAAATCTGCAAAATCTCGCTAGGGTTATTGATGTACAAATGAGGTCCTCCCTGGAGTGAAATACCAACACAGCTGAGGGGTCACCTGGAGAGTGCTGTGGGGCTCACCTCCCTCAGTTTGGCTGGAGTGATCTGGCCTGATAGTGTCAGGGACTGCAAAAAACAGCATTTGCACCTCTCTAGGTCCCTGCATGTGTGAAAACATACTGATACTGTAGGGAAATGCTGCTTAATTACTGCATTTGTAGGAAGTAGACAACATTGTTATCTTGCAGCAGGGTGTGCCCCAGTGGGAGGTGGTCTCTAAAAGCTGTGCACAACATCAGGCCCAGGCTTCTCTGCGACCCAGAATAAGGAAATGACTATTTAAGATTTGTGAAAGGAAAACCGGGGGGGGGGGGGGGGGGGGAACCACCTTTTTTTTTTTTTTTCTTCCCCCCCCCCCCCCCCCCCCCCCCCCCCCACTTTTCCTTAAGGGAAAAATAGGACTTTTGTTGGTGATAACCAAGCCAAAGATTTGTTTTTGGAAATATTTGTTTTGGTTGGCTGGAGTGTTCTGCAGAAACTCCGAACAGGCGAGCTATGTAATATTTAACTAGTTACTAAAAAGCATTTGAAAATGATTAGCAGTCAGTGATCTCATTTAGACTGTGAGCTGAGCTGTCTGGGTTTCTGGTTGAGATTGTAACGAGGCTCTCGGCAGAGCGATGTTGATTTGGGGAGCGGGGCCGATGCAGGGGCCGATGCAGGGCTGATGCAGGGCTGATGCAGGGGGCTGATGCAGGGGGCTGATGCAGGGCTGATGCAGGGCCGATGCAGGGGCCGATGCAGGGGCCGATGCAGGGGGCCGATGCAGGGGGCCGATGCAGGGGGCCGATGCAGGGCTGATGCAGGGGGCCGATGCAGGGGCCGATGCAGGGGGCCGATGCAGGGGGCCGATGCAGGGGGCCGATGCAGGGGGCCGATGCAGGGCTGATGCAGGGCTGATGCAGGGGGCTGATGCAGGGGCTGATGCAGGGTTCTGGGGGCTGTGCTCTCACTGTGGGCCGGTGGCTTTGGGGACAGGAGCTGCTCGGGGCCATGGCAGAGTCCTGGTGAGCCTGGCTGGTGCTGTGCCTGGCTGGTGCTGGTGCTGTGCCAGGCTGGTGCTGGTGCTGTGCCAGGCTGGTGCTGGTGCTGTGCCTGGCTGGTGCTGGTGCTGTGCCTGGCTGGTGCTGGTGCTGTGCCAGGCTGGTGCTGGTGCTGTGCCAGGCTGGTGCTGTGCCAGGCTGGTGCTGTGCCAGGCTGGTGCTGGTGCTGTGCCTGGCTGGTTCTGGTGCTGTGCCAGGCTGGTTCTGGTGCTGTGCCTGGCTGGTGCTGTGCCTGGCTGGTGCTGGTGCTGTGCCAGGCTGGTGCTGTGCCAGGCTGGTGCTGTGCCTGGCTGGTTCTGGTGCTGTGCCAGGCTGGTGCTGTGCCAGGCTGGTTCTGGTGCTGTGCCTGGCTGGTGCTGTGCCTGGCTGGTTCTGGTGCTGTGCCAGGCTGGTGCTGTGCCAGGCTGGTTCTGGTGCTGTGCCTGGCTGGTGCTGTGCCTGGCTGGTTCTGGTGCTGTGCCAGGCTGGTGCTGTGCCAGGCTGGTTCTGGTGCTGTGCCTGGCTGGTGCTGTGCCTGGCTGGTGCTGTGCCTGGCTGGTGCTGTGCCTGGCTGGTTCTGGTGCTGTGCCTGGCTGGTGCTGTGCCTGGCTGGTTCTGGTGCTGTGCCAGGCTGGTGCTGGTGCTGTGCCAGGCTGGTGCTGTGCCAGGCTGGTGCTGTGCCTGGCTGGTGCTGTGCCTGGCTGGTTCTGGTGCTGTGCCTGGCTGGTGCTGTGCCAGGCTGGTGCTGGTGCTGTGCCAGGCTGGTGCTGGTGCTGTGCCTGGCTGGTTCTGGTGCTGTGCCAGGCTGGTTCTGGTGCTGTGCCGTGCTGGTGCTGTGCCAGGCTGGTGCTGGTGCTGTACCAGGCTGGTGCTGGTGCTGAGCCCTTGCTGTGCACACGGGAGTGGGGCCGAGTGTTCGTGCCTCGTTTTCCCGGTCAGGACAGACCAGGATACAGCAGGAGCAGTGTGTGATGGGCAATCCCAAAACGCCTGAGTTGTGTTCCTGCCTGAGCTCCTTCATCACACACTGCACTGATAACATCTGGAATAAACACACTCTTGCTGGCTGGAGGAAAGCAGGCCAAGGCTCAGAGAGGTAGGCTTTGAATAAGTTGAAAGTAAGTCACTGTTACTGGGTGCATTTTGGGTTTGTGTGGCTATTTTAATCCTTTTTACTTAAACTATTAAGAAACAGCTTTTACAAACAATTCCTGGTAATCTCTCGGTTGAAAATATTTGTGTTTTGGGACTTACAGTTGCTGGATCAGTCCAGGTGTTCTGTTTGGATAGAGTTTGTACCTTCAGTTTTGTGCTGAGATGTGAGAGTACACTGTCTTTGGAGAGAGAACCATTCCAGGGGGAAGAGTGTGGCAGTCTGGCAGTAGAATGTGCAGGGGTGCTCTCCTTGCCTCCTCAGCCCAAGGCCTCAGCACAGATGAAGTCACCAGACATTGATGGGGATTTTCCTCACTTTGTGGCCATCTAGAATGGCCTTGGCAGAGTGGTATTCAAGGTTGTCTATAGTTATGACCTGTGTCTAGCAGGGAAGTGTCTGAGAAGCTGGGAAGCTGTGCGATGGAGCCTTTTTCCTGTTACAGAATGCAATGTTCCCCGCTGGTGGGAGCTGTGTGCCATGTAAGAATACCTGTACAGCAAGGAAACAGTAAAATAACACCTTTGTTTATATGTGAAATGTGTGAGAAGCCACAGTAATTCATGTGTATCTAAGTGTCTTGAGCAGATACCTGTGGTGCCTGGGGCACACTGGTGTGGGGTGAAACCTGAACCTGAGCACTCCCCTGAGTGGCTCATGGGCCTGCAAACCCCTCTGTGTTCATTGTGTGCTGCTTCTCTGCACATCTGCAGTTGCACTCCTCACTGTCCAGCTGCTCCCAGCGGTGGCAGGTCAGTGAGCTCCAGGAGTGATTTAGTGAATGAGGGCTTTTAAGTGGTGTTGCTGTATGCAGGCTCTGCAGGGAAGGCTCTTCCATGGGGCAATGCTAATCCTTGATAGTTGGCTCCTGGTGAATTCATTTACCCCGCAAGGCAACAAATGATATGGACAGATGCACGTGTCTTCAAAGGCTCTGGGTAGCTGCAGATGAATTTAAAAGTGTCTGTGCTTGCTTCATTGTTTGAGTAAGCAGTCTGTCAGTGGGTTTCCTAAGACCCCTGTACTGATGCAATACCTACACACAGCCTGAGCTTTTGCACTGGGCAAGTGCCTTCTGTGTTCTGCCTCCATGCTGCCCACATGGAATCACTGAATGGTTTGTGTTGCAAAACCTCAGATAATGAAGTCAAACCATTCTTCCAGCAGTGCCAAGGCTACCACTAACCCAATGTGGCACATCCTCACAACTTTTAAATCCCTCCAGGGATGGGGACTCCACCACTGCCCTGAACAGTGCCAAGGCTGGGCAACCCTTCCCATGAAGGAATTTCCCCCAGTATTCAGCCTGAACCTCCCCTGGTACAGCTTGATGCTGTTTCCTCTTGTCTTGTCCCTGTTCCCTGGAAGCAGGCTGTATTTATTTTTATATGACACTTGTGCTTTGCTACCTTTTCTTTTAAGAACTAAGGGATTGGCTCTTTGTGAGCATGTCAGAGTTACTGACCAGGAGAAACTTCCAGGACCTTTTATTCTGTGTAGGTTGCCTTTCACGTGGTGGTTTTAGTCTTACTCAGCAGTGCTGTGATTTTGCTTTGTACAGAGGAAACAGTATCCCATCCTTCACTCTTTGTGTTTGTGGTCACTTGAATCTGAGACATTTGATCTTTCTGGGTGGCACTTGGACACGTTTTTGGAGCTGCTAAGCATGGATGTGTGCCTTGTGCGTTTTCAGGTTGGTACCAAATGGATTTGGCAGCTGGCTTCCATCTTCTGAATTCTGGCAACCAAGTTTAGGCCATAAGAAAGGGCTGCCCAAGGTTGTGGCTCTCTGACGCAAGGAATGCCTTTGTGGGGCTCCTGGGGGGTTGTATCTCCTTTGTGTGAGCTTCAATTAAAGAGCAAGCTGTGAATTATTGCATTTAAATGCACATTTCTCCTTCTGAAGACACAGCTGTGGATGAATTCAGCTCGTGTGTGGTTGATGTGGATGGCACAACTGTGATCCAGTATTATGGATGTTTTCTTTTGATAGGAATCTGGTGAGGTACATGCAAAATATGTACAGCCCTTGGGCTCTTGGCAGGGGGCCACAGGGACTGTCAGCGATATCTGGGTGCTTCTGATCTCATCCGGAAAGTCTGAGCTGCTCTGGTGGTTCGTGTTCCCATGTCTGTGTCATATGGAGATGAAATGTAACCTGTAGTTTGTGCAGTAATGGGCTCGCTCTGTCTGCCGCCGTCTGTGCTCGTGGTGGCACTGGGCACTAAAGGCCATTTCCCCACACCCAGTGCCTGCAGGGCTCCTCGTGGTGTTTTGGGTTGTCTGAGCTGGTTCCTCTCTCCCCTGTGGCTTCTTGCAGCTGCTGTCCTGACCATCCCAGCACAGAACTTCACCCCACATTGCTGTCAGGAATGATTTGGCAGGACACAGTTTTCTTAGGAAGAAAGGAGAAAGCAGTATTAGCTGTGGAAGTGGAGCAGGGTGGAACAGGCACTGGGGTTTCAGGGTGGGTTTTGCAGTGTTGGGACTTTGACGACAAACCATAAGGATTCTATCAACTCTGTTACCTAAACCAGTTGTGTGTGTGTTATGTTGGGTGTCTTCACCAAGTGTTTGATCTGCCTTGTGCTTGGCATATTCATTTGGGCTTCCAAAGCTAGTGTAAAGGACTTCTTTGGAATCCAAAGCTGGCCTTGGAGCAGATGCTGGCCTGCCCAGGAGCCAGGGTCCCTTCCTTGCCTGTACTGCATGGCAGGTTTGTTAGGAAATTTGGGAGCTGGCACTTGGAAAGAGACTTTTCAATCCATAGCAAGTTCTCATTTTCCAGTGATAATGTGCTTTAGCAGGAGGTTAAATCCAAATGATCCACTTTTCCCAGTATGTGGCTGAAACTCAGACCCAGTGTCCTGTCTGCAGCTCTGCCCTGTGGTGTCCAGTACTGCTGCATCTGGAGCATGGCACGGGCTGCTGAGATCCCTGCATCCCTCTGTGGGTTTGGGGTGTGGCACAGGGATCCCTGCATCCCTGTGGGGTGTGTCAGGGAGCACTGGAATCTTCATGTGTGTGTATGGAGCTCGTCATGGAGCGCGGGGATCCCGAATCCCGCATACCGAGCGCTGGGATCCCGAATCCCTCATCCCGAGCACTGGGATCCCGAATCCCCCATCCCGAGTGCTGGGATCCCGGATCCCCAATCCCAAGTGCTGGGATCCTGGATCCCCCATCCCGAGCGCTGGGATCCTGGATCCCCCATCCCGAGCGCTGGGATCCTGGATCCCCCATCCCGAGCGCTGGGATCCTGGATCCCCCATCCCGAGCGCTGGGATCCTGGATCCCCCATCCCGAGCGCTGGGATCCTGGATCCCCCATCCCGAGCGCTGGGATCCTGGATCCCCCATCCCGAGCGCTGGGATCCTGGATCCCCCATCCCGAGCGCTGGGATCCTGGATCCCCCATCCCGAGCGCTGGGATCCTGGATCCCCCATCCCGAGCGCTGGGATCCTGGATCCCCCATCCCGAGCGCTGGGATCCTGGATCCCCCATCCCGAGCGCTGGGATCCTGGATCCCCCATCCCGAGCGCTGGGATCCTGGATCCCCCATCCCGAGCGCTGGGATCCTGGATCCCCCATCCCGAGCGCTGGGATCCTGGATCCCCCATCCCGAGCGCTGGGATCCTGGATCCCCAATCCCGAGCGCTGGGATCCCGCATCCCGAGCACTGGGATCCCGAATCCCCCATCCCGAGCGCTGGGATCCCGGATCCCCCATCCCGAGCGCTGGGATCCCTGCCCATGTTCCCAATGCCCTCTAGTGGCTCTTGCTGCTGTGCTGCGGTTCCATGGGGCATGGCCTGCAGCTCCAGTCAAACGGCAAAGATCCTGCTGTTTAGAAAGGAACAAACGTTTATTTTTGCTGGTTGCACGTTAATTCCTCTTTGTTTATCTGGGTTAAATCCCAACCCTTCCCTTGGGAAACAAGTTCTTGTGAATTCAGAATCCAGATAGTAACTGGATATCTCATGGATTGTTAAATACATAGCAATTTGCTGTGGGGATTTATTAAAGAATGTTTTGTTCTTTACATTAAAATGTATCTTTTCTTTCTCTCTAAACAAGAAGTAACTGGACAGGGTGAGCTTGCTGGTGTCACTAGAACCAGACTTTGATGCTTATGTACGTGCATGAATTGCTTTGAAAAAGTAATGTTTTTTAAAGCAGTGGGAACAACACCTTTGAACTCATGCTCTCAAATAATTTTTGAGGGAAAATGATTTTTTTGTAAAGGTCAGAGTCTCCCTGCCAGCTCCTTCCCTGAGCTGGTGCTGTGGCTGGGCCGTGCCGAGGGCTGGGAGCCCCCTGCCAAAAGCCCCAGAGTGTCCTGGGCTGCACAGACGTGGGGCAGGCTTTGCTTTGGTGTGAGGACATGGGGAGTGTGTTACAGGCTGCTGCAAACGTGCAGAGCTCTTCTCAGCAAAGGCAGATGAGATACTCCTTGAGGCTTTTGGGAAAATGAATAGCCACAAGAACACCTTCATAGAAGCAGGGTTTAAATTGAAGTATTGGGCATTTTTCCTTGGCAGGACCATCCATGCTGTGAAATGCATAAAATCTGTTAAAAGTCCAGCATGGTTTGTTTGCCTCTTTGGGGATGTGGGACTGATTTCCATCCGAATCCTCCCCCTGACAAATACAGTGCAGGGGCTTGTATGTACAAATATACTTGTGTATGTTTGTTTCTTTGTTTTTTGGGAACTCAAAGGAAGTGCTTGAGAAGCCACAGCAGGTCAGTAGACGCAGCTGGCAGTTTGCTGGTGTTTGGAGCGGTGTGTGTTTCCCGTGTGTTCCGTGCCATGCTGTAAGGGCAGTCCTGGCCCGTGTGCTCGCTCCCTTTGCGGGGCTCGTGCAGGGCCCTGTGGTGCTCCTCATCCAGGGAAACTCCTGCTCTCCCAGCCTGGATGGGGCTGCCCTGCTGAGGGGGGTCGTGGCACGGGGGTCTCAGGGCTGCCCCACGTGCTGCAGAGGTGGGACAGCTGCCACCAGCACCAAACAGCCCATGCTGGTTTTAACTGGGCCCACAGGCTGCAGTCCTGTTACCTGTGGAGAGCTGGCTGTGCCCGAGCAGCTGCTGGTGCTGCTGGTTAACCTCTGAACCTGCCCAGTGCTGTTAAACTCTGTTTTTGTCTTCTTAGAGCACTTTTTCCTCGAGCTGGATGTCCCTGCTGTCCAAAGGGCTCTTCTGGGGGAGCTGTCCCTGCCGGGATCCCCTGGAGCCCTCCCCTGCTCCCGTCCATGCAGCCCCTGGGGTGGCTTTGGGGGTGGCTTTGGGTCTTGGAACTGCCGATGTGTGGGGAGGAGCAGGGCAGGGCCCAGGAGCCGCCTTTGGCTGCACTTGTGGGGCGAGCAGGGAACAGCCAGGGCTGCTCCAGGTGAGCAGGGAAGAGCCAGGGCTGCTCAGGGTGAGCAGGGAACAGCCAGGGCTGCTCCAGGTGAGCAGGGAAGAGCCAGGGCTGCTCAGGGTGAGCAGGGAACAGCCAGGGCTGCTCCAGGTGAGCAGGGAAGAGCCAGGGCTGCTCCAGGCGAGCAGGGAAGAGCCAGGGCTGCTCCAGGTGAGCAGGGAACAGCCAGGGCTGATCCAGGTGAGCAGGGAACAGCCAGGGCTGCTCCAGGTGAGCAGGGAACAGCCAGGGCTGCTCCAGGTGAGCAGGGAAGAGCCAGGGCTGCTCCAGGTGAGCAGGGAACAGCCAGGGCTGCTCAGGGTGAGCAGGGAACAGCCAGGGCTGCTCCAGGTGAGCAGGGAAGAGCCAGGGCTGCTCCAGGTGAGCAGGGAACAGCCAGGGCTGCTCCAGGTGAGCAGGGAAGAGCCAGGGCTGCTCAGGGTGAGCAGGGAAGAGCCAGGGCTGCTCAGGGTGAGCAGGGAACAGCCAGGGCTGCTCCAGGTGAGCAGGGAAGAGCCAGGGCTGCTCCAGGTGAGCAGGGAACAGCCAGGGCTGCTCCAGGTGAGCAGGGAAGAGCCAGGGCTGCTCAGGGTGAGCAGGGAACAGCCAGGGCTGCTCAGGGTGAGCAGGGAACAGCCAGGGCTGCTCCGGGTGAGCAGGGAACAGCCAGGGCTGCTCCGGGTGAGCAGGGAACAGCCAGGGCTGCTCCAGGTGAGCAGGGAACAGCCAGGGCTGCTCCAGGTGAGCAGGGAACAGCCAGGGCTGCTCCAGGTGAGCAGGGAACAGCCAGGGCTGCTCAGGGTGAGCAGGGAAGAGCCAGGGCTGCTCCAGATGAGCAGGGAAGAGCCAGGGCTGCTCCAGGTGAGCAGGGAAGAGCCAGGGCTGCTCCAGGTGAGCAGGGAAGAGCCAGGGCTGCTCAGGGTGAGCAGGGAACAGCCAGGGCTGCTCCAGGTGAGCAGGGAACAGCCAGGGCTGCTCCAGGTGAGCAGGGAACAGCCAGGGCTGCTCAGGGTGAGCAGTGTGCAGGGCCTGGGGATCCTGATCCCTGCTCAGCCTGCATTGGGAGCAGGGCACCTTTGAGCTGCTCTGGAGCATTAAGTCACTAATGGTTCCTTGGGGTAGCTCTCCTCTGCTTTAAACTTCCTCTGTGGGTTGCTCCCTGCTCATGCTGTTTCCCTTGGCTTGATCATGTTGCCAGCATGACTGCTGAAGGTTAAATCCCAGGTTAAGTGCCTTGGGGTGTATTGCAGACAGGTGAGGGAAGTGTCCTTGGGGAATGGGTCTTTGGAAGGAAGAGGGTTGTTCTGGGAGGTGAGGTGGCCAGTGCTGCCCGGGCCTGTCTGTGAAAGCAAAAACTGAATACTTGGGTCAGAAATTGATGATCTTTTTAACTGATGGCAAATCAATTACTGTAAACAAATCCATGTCAGGAAATAAATACAGAAGTAATGGCTTGGCTTTCATCACTGAGCACTTAAGAAGTGCTAATGATTTGAAAAGGCACGACAGAAGAGATCTGAAGGAAAATGGCAGTATCAGATTTATTTTCAATTTTCATCTGCTTCAATTAGAATTAAATCTGAAAAATGAAGACAAATACCTGCACATAAGGAGCATGGTAATAGCTCAGTGGCTTGTCAAGGAGAGCTTGGGTTTGCACCTACTACTTGCTGCTGCTTTTGACTGGAATTTTGTTCCATGTGACTGGGCCAGAGAGGTTCTCTGTAGGAGCCGACCAGCACAGGACAGATGAACCATTCTGAGTCCAGCCCTTGTCTGCTGGGTTAAATCCTAAGAAACTGCAGAAAAGTTTATTCTCAGAAGCCTTGTTTCACAGTAAAGAGTGGAGTGAAGAGTGGTCTGTTATTTTCTTGTAAAGACTAAGTATCATGGCAAAGATTGGAAATACAAAGGCAAATTCACTCCTTTATTTCCTGTTTTAGAGGGAACATGTGCCTCTGCTTTATGCTGGAATCAGCCTGAACCATGGCACAAGGAATAGAGTAACCTGTCTTCAGCAGCAGGAAAATGGACTTGGGCCATTGAGAGGAAAATCCTTGGAGAAACAACTTAAACTGGGAAATTACTCTTCAGAGAGCAGCACCTTCCTTAAATACATCTTGATCCTTTTTCTTGCCATCCAGCAAGATTGCTGGTTAATGGAAGTTATTCTGAGTTTTTTCTGTTTCCTGTCAAAGTCCAGATAATACAGTTTTACAGACCACCTTCTCAGTTCACAATAATCTGACTTTTTAATAACTGGTTCAAAGAACGTATCATCTTTATTACATTCCCGCTTGGTACTGGGAAGGTTCATATTTCCCTACTACAAGCTTCTGTATCTACATGGTGGCTGCATGTGGTGTCTCTGTGAATCTAAGAAGATGTTGCAGTAAATGCATGGACTTTATCAGTGAAGGAAAGTATTTAGGAAACAAGACAGAGTTAAAAAGGAGACCAGTCAACTCTTGTGTTTTGTGTAAGGAACTGATGATAGACATTGCTAAATGCTGCTTTTGGGGTGGTTGTGTTTTTAGACAGCAGTGGAAGCATACAGAACTCCTGTGTCTCTCCTTTCTGCAGCTCCAGGCTGGTTGATGGAGTTATGATTCTCCCTGTGCTGATGGTGATGGCGTTCCCATCTCCGAGCTGGCAAGGTGAGTGTTGTGCGGGGTCACTTTCCTGAGTGGTGTTTGGTACCTCTTCCACCACTGCTCCAGTGAGGGCATTGGGTTTGGAAAGTGACTTCTGGAGCTGCTTTACTCAGCTGTGTGCACATGAAGCTTTTCTGACACGCAGTGTGTTGAAGGTTTGCCTCAGAAAAAGGGGTCTGGTATTTCCACTGCCATGGAAAGGCAGGAATGGTTCATTTGAAGATCTCTTGGATGTTTGATGAGATGTGCACTCCCTACTTTGCAGGCAGCCTTTGGAAAACATTGAACAAAGGCTTTGTGGGAGTAAAATTTTTAAGTTTTAAATTTTTCAGGTTTAAATTTTGACTTGAGAGACGTCTGTGTCTCTGTGTCTGCTGTGGCATATCTTTGTCATGCTGAAATAGCTGAATTAGAATTGTTACAGCCTACTTAGCGGTTCTTCAGCACTACCTGAAAACAATATCACTTCCCTTAAACAGGTTTTATTGTCTTGTGATTTTGTTACCTCTAACTAAAGCTATTAAGAGCAGGATGATGTTTCCTCCTGGGCTCTTCCCTTTTGCAGATGATGAACGGAAGCTGAAGATGGTCCCCTACGAATGTGTGTGTGAAGGCACATCCTGTGGGAATGGGGATCGGTGCCAAGGCCAGCGCTGCTTTGCGTCCCTGAGCATTAATGACGGGGCCAAGGTTTACCAGAAAGGCTGCTTCCAGGTCTATGAGCAACGCAAAATGACGTGCAAAACTCCCCCGTCCCCCAGCCAGGCCGTGGAGTGCTGCCAGGGACACCTGTGCAACATGAACATCACTGCACAGCTGCCCTCTGCCAAAGGTGAGAGCTGAACTCGCCTGCATTTGGAGGAAGAGGAGGGGCTTGGCTTTGCTCTGCTGTGCTGGGAGAGAGATGGCTGCAGTGCTGGCTGAAGGAAGGGTTTGATGGTGCCCTTTGTGCCCTGGTCCCCAGCTGGGGCTGCTGGCACAGCTCTGATGCCGTGGCTGGGCCAGTGAGGGGCTTGCAGCGTGTGGTTGGGGTCAGGATGGAGGTGCTGCCTGTGGGAAGTGGCTCGGTGCAGGTGGGGACACATCCTCTGTGCAGGTGAGCTCACACCTGCCTGTGGCACAGCCTCTCTGTCACACTGGGTGGGTACCGAGGGAGGGGTTGGTGTCAGTGCTAATGAGTTTAAAGACTTCCTCTGTAAATCTGCAAATTTATTTTGTTCTCTTTCTTTTCACACTTTTCCCCTTCCCCTCTCTTTTCCAAGGGCAAACCTTTCAAGGAGAAGCTGCAGGTTACAGCATGGAAACATTAATCATCGTTATCCTGGCTCCTGTGGTAGTGTTGATAGTTTTTTCTGCAGTAGCTGTGCTGATCATACGGAGAATACAGAAAAACCACATGGAGAGGCTCAATTCTCGGGATGCAGAGTATGGCACAATCGAGGGCCTCATTGCCTCCAACGTGGGGGACAGCACGTTGGCAGTAAGTGACCTCCCTGTGTGCAGGGTGTGAGTTTCCCTCTCTTCCTTCTGTGTGGCCACATCACTGAGAGCATGTTTTGGTGCTGGGAGTGCCACTTGGCCTCAGGACTTGAGTGTGCCCTTTCTGTGCCCCCAAAACTGTAGTATGAATGAATTTTAACCAAAAGATGGGTTTGGCAAGTGTAGGTCCTTTGGCCTGGAGAATTGCTCTAAGCTGTTTGTGTTCCTGGAAACAATGTCAGCACATCAAAACAGAGTGTTGAGATTTCAGAGCCTGAAATAATGGGAGAGGTGAAGAACTGTGCTGCATGTTTGGTATACAACAGCCTGAAGGGTTGGAAAAGATGTGATGCTAGGTGAGAAACAAAATACAGATAATTCTGGTGTTTGGAACCTTCAGAGCTGACTGCCATGATCTCAGTAGTAGGACTCTGGGATGACTGGGATATCAGTGACATTTTGCTGATGGAAGAGCAGTGGGAGTTGTAAGAAGTGTTCAGTGCTTACTCAAAGCGCAGTTTTCAAAATATGCTCTTGCTCATGCTGTCTCTGGAAAATGTAATGAGCTGAGAAGTGTTCCCTTTCTGCAGGGTGCCTGTCCCTTCCCCTCTCCCTGAGGCCAGAGCACAGAAGCCCCAGCAGCTGTCCCTCACTTTATCTGAGCAGGGCAAGTAAAGCTTCAGATGGAGTGGTTGTTTCTGAAGCAGTGCAGGGTTTTCTTCTTGCATTGCTGAGATAAAATGCCCCCAACATTAAGAGGCTGGAAAACATTTTCTATTTTAGTGCTGTTCCACCATAACGGGCTTTCACTGTAGGGTTGAAGAGGGCCCTATGTCTGTTAATTTTTTTTTTTGTTTCCTTTGTTTGTAATGCCTCTGGCTCTCTTTAATCAGCAGACAAAGCTGGATTCCATGTTACTGGTTTAAAACAGCCAGTCTTGATGTATCCAGCATGGCCCATGCATGTGTGCAACTGGTGATCCATCCTTAAGCACTTGCTTCTTCTGTCTTACCCGTGTAGGATCATCTCAAGCCATTTGCAGACCTTTTGTACTTCTAGTTATTTAATGTTACTTGGAAATGGTGCTAAAACCTGCGAAGAGTAGATCAAAATGCTGTTTCAAAGAGCTGGGAGGAGCTGGGAGCTGGGGCTTGGTCTGGAGGAGCAGCCAGCCCTGCTGCTCTGCCTCCCGGTGTGCCTGATGCACAAAATGTGAGTGGGAGTTCCTGTGCCTAAATGTTCATCTAAGCAGAAAGTCTTCTAGATTCCCGGTTTTTCTTCTCCATTGTGTTTTAAGTCACTGGTTTTGTCACATATTAGGTAAGTTTACATTTAGGATTAGTCTCTACAGTGTAGCAAGTGCTTAAAGCCCTAAGCTGCTTAGTGGGCAGAAGGAAGGAGCTCTGGCCTCTTCAAATCTTGTTTTTACTGGTGGGGTTGCTGTTGATAAGTTTGAGGGTGGTTTTTTGTTTTTGTTGCTTTTGTTTTGTCTCTGATGCAAGCATGAAGAAAAATGGGCCCTCAGTTCATGTTAAAAAGTAAGTTAGTCTCTGTCACTCCTAGATGATCTTTTTTTTTGGGCACTGGTTAAGAGGTTGTTAGAGGAAATGAGACTTCATGGATATCTGGTTCAAGCGCAGCAGTGTGGTTTTCTGGAAATAATAGAAAGTTTGATTACACTTAGACTTTTTTATCCTATTTTCCTTTGTAAAGAAAGAGTCTGATAATAGTTGTTAATGCTTTGAACTAATACAAAACTCCTGGCTGTAAAAGTAGCTGGGCATTAGCATTTTATAAGGCTAATGGGGTTTTAACATTCAATCAGGATCTTACTTATGTTTATTATAAGCTTCTAGCTCTAAGTCTGCTTTCTATGCACTAAAAGTATCAGAAACTGATCAAGCTTTTAAGAAACATTTGTTACAGAAGTTTTTCTGGAGTATCAATGACAAATCTTGTGTAGGTGATGCTGGTAAATCCCCTCACCTCGTTTATTTGAAAACTGGTTTTGGTTTTAAATACCTGCACCAAGCTTGAATCAGTATCAGAAACAGAAGTGAGAGGATGTAAGGTAAGTAAAAGAGGAGTGAAGCACTGAAAAATGGAATCTCATGACAGGGGGCAGCTGCTAGGCCAGGAGTGGGCTTCCAGTGCACAGACATCTATTGTCATATGTTTATTACACTCACTAAACAAATAATGGCTTACTAAACAAATGCTCCCGAGTGACCAAGTGACATCCCCAGAGCCACAGACATCCCCCCGAGCTTTAATGTGCCCTGTCCTTTGTGCATGCAAGCAGGGAAAAAGGGGATTTCTCATGGCTTCTGAACTTCTGCTGTTCCTTCTGAACAGGATTTGTTGGACCATTCCTGCACATCTGGAAGTGGCTCTGGACTTCCTTTCTTGGTGCAAAGAACGGTGGCTCGCCAGATCACACTTGTGGAGTGTGTAGGTCAGTGTCTTCTGGGTGTTTATTCTTTTGTAGGGCTTAAGTGTTAATTTTAAGGATTAATTAAATTTTTCTTCAGCATATTTTCATTATTAATTGAGTAGTGTTAAATTTGAGTTTAGGAAGTATTTGGGTCAAAGATACCTGGAGGCATTGACATTGAGCCAGGATGGTGTGCAGGCACTGAAGAGGTGAGGAAGCTATTGGGGTAAAAAGCTTGGCTTGCACACTGTGTGTCCTGATCTCCCCAGGACAGGGCTTGGTTTTGGTGGGGTTGGTGGTTTTTTAAATCCTTTTGTTGTTTGTGGATGGATTTGGGTTTATGCTTTCTTTAAATCATCATTTTGTGTTTCTGCAAGGGCTGATGGTGGAATAGAAATGTAAAGGCTGAATCCCCAGCATTACATTTCCTTCCTGTCCTCCTCACTGCAGAACTCACAGCTTTGTGTTGTGCACGCTGCCCTTGCCATGTGCTGCCTAAGTCACTTCAGCTGAAAAGCACTTTGATTGCTGGTGGCTGAATGGTGACACCTCCCAGTTGAAGCTCTCTGTCCTGCACTGGTGGGCAGGGCACTCGCAGGGCTTGCACTCAGAACAAACAGGGAAATGAGGGATGCTGGAGCACAGTGTGACTGCAGTGATGAGAGGTGCAGGCAGGGGTGATCAGACCACCTGCTGTGATATTTGGTTCTTGACAGTTGAGTTCTGCCTGCTGAAGGCTGTTTGTTAGTTGACAGCTTCTCCTGTGTTTTTTCCCCCACCAGGAAAGGGCCGTTATGGAGAAGTTTGGAGGGGTCAGTGGCAAGGAGAAAATGTTGCTGTGAAGATCTTCTCTTCTAGGGATGAAAAGTCCTGGTTCAGGGAAACTGAGCTGTACAACACTGTACTGCTGAGGCACGAGAATATTTTAGGTGAGTAGGACAAGCACATTCTGTGTCCTGGTGTGTCAGTGGAGGTGCCACAGACCCCTGTGGAAGGGACTGGCTCTTGTAGCTCTCATTGCAGAGCCTGCACTGAGTGTCAGGGGAAGCTCTGGTGGATCTGTGCATGTGTTATAATCTCAGTTTCCCTGCAGAAATGGAGGGAGAAAAGGTGGGGGGGAATTTATAATGAGATTTAGGGATTTGAATACTTTTCCTTATGGCTAAGTAAAGTGTAATATGAATTCAGTATTCTCTTCTGTTTAACTGTTCTTCTCAGGGTGAGAGTAAGCTCTTCTGGTGTTTAAACTTCAGCTGTAGCTGCATGATGTATCTTTTTTCCCTGTAAATAGGAAAGTAAATGAACCTTGCTCATCACTCATACCTTATGTGCTTGGTTCTGAGAGCTGGGAAGGTGGCTTGGTTGTGTTGGGCCATGTCTGAGGTTTAATCAGCCCTTTGACTCCTAATAGACATGTCCTTCTGTCACTGGTGTGCCACCTCTGCAAATAAGGCAGCAGCACATTTTCTGAGTGCTGACACTGCCTCACCCAAAATCTGGCTTCAATCAGTTTTCCTTCAGCTCCTTATTCTTGTTTCCTGTCGGAGAATGTTCCCTGGCTCTGTAGCTCACCCTGCTAGATATTTGTGTGTTTCCTGAAGCAATTCCTTTGTTACTACAAAAATAATTTGGTGGCCTCCTGAAATGTGAATTACTGAACTTGCCAAGAGAGCAAGTGACTTGGCTGAAATTGCATTGCACATTTCCCTTGGTGCTCTGCCTGTGTTTAGTCTTTCCTGATAACTGTCAAATTTCTTGGCTATTTTAGAGACTTCTTTTAGATGCAATGTTAAACAATATCACAGATTATAGAAATGTCACATTCTGCACAAGTCTGACTTTAGAGAGAAAGCAGTGGGTGTTCTTTCTAATAAATGTATGTGAACTTTTCATAAATGTGATTTGTTCCTTGGACTTGGGAATAAAACTTGTTCCCAGCTAAAACTGTGGTGGTCATATGTGGATATATGCAGAGGTGACAGGAAGGGAATTCCTTCCTTCCCCTGAATTTGGGGTTCAGTTTTAAGATATGACATTTTTGAAGGCAGTTCTTGAGGTTCATGAGTTTTGAGCAGAAAATTTTCTCTGTTTCTTTGTAGAAGATCATTGTGGTTGGGCTACACATTTAACCCTTTCTCAGCAGCCCGCACTGGCTGCCTGTGGGCTCTAAAAATGGAAATGGTTGTTCATGGCTTGATGTTTGAGGTGTTTCTGCTTTCCAGTGTGACCCTCTCAAGTGGGCAGCAGCAAATGTGCTACAGACTTGGGGTCTTTCTGTTTGACTGGGAACTTCCCCACCTCCTTTCCTTCAAAAAGAAGGAAAAAGAAAAATATTTTTAAAGTGTGTGGTCCTAACAAGTATTTTTTTGGTGTGACTGACAAATATATAAATGGGTTCTTGTGAATAGATGTGAGTTAGAGTTCCAGAATTTGTTGGCTTTGTTTCCATCACAGCAGTACCTGCAGTGTAGCTGTAATTAAACAAGTTGTTTACCTACATGGCAAGAAGGGCCAGCAGTACTGATTCACCTTATCTCAGAGTATCCAGGGCTGGAAGGACCCACAAGGGTCGGGTCCAGCTCCTGAGTGCACGGCCTGCACGGACCGAACCCACGGCCTCGGCACTGTCAGCACCCTGCTCTGCCCGAGCTGCTTTCCTTGAGTCTTGGAGGAGCTCCGTCAGTTCACCTTCGCGTTTCTCCTTCTGCCTCTCCCTCTAGGTTTTATTGCATCTGACATGACTTCCAGGAACTCCAGCACGCAGCTGTGGCTGATCACGCACTACCACGAGATGGGCTCTCTGTACGACTACCTGCAGCTGACCACGCTGGACACGGTGAGCTGCCTGCGCATCGTGCTGTCCATCGCCAGCGGCCTGGCGCACCTGCACATCGAGATCTTCGGCACGCAGGGCAAGCCGGCCATCTCCCACCGCGACCTCAAGAGCAAGAACATCCTCGTCAAGAAGAACGGGCAGTGCTGCATCGCCGACCTGGGTGAGCGCAGGCCCGCTCCTGCCCAGAGTGAGGGTGGTGGGTGCTGCGGCCACAGGAGGGTGGGTGAGCCCTGGGGTGGGGTGTCTGTGGGGCTGGAGTGATCCTGGGAGAGAGCCTGGAGTGATCCTGGGAGAGATCTGGAGTGATCCTGGGTGGAGAGCCTGGAGTGATCCTGGGTGAGAGCCTGGAGTGATCCTGGGTGAGAGCCTGGAGTGATCCTGGGAGAGATCTGGAGTGATCCTGGGAGAGATCTGGAGTGATCCTGGGAGAGATCTGGAGTGATCCTGGGAGAGATCTGGAGTGATCCTGGGAGAGATCTGGAGTGATCCTGGGAGAGATCTGGAGTGATCCTGGGAGAGATCCGGAGTGATCCTGGGTGAGATCCGGAGTGATCCTGGGAGAGATCCGGAGTGATCCTGGGAGAGATCCGGAGTGATCCTGGGAGAGATCCGGAGTGATCCTGAGAGAGAGCCTGGAATGATCCTGGGTGAGAGCCTGGAGTGATCCTGGGTGAGAGCCTGGAGTGATCCTGGGAGAGATCCGGAGTGATCCTGGGTGAGAGCCTGGAATGATCCTGGGAGAGATCCGGAGTGATCCTGGGAGAGATCCGGAGTGATCCTGGGAGAGATCCGGAGTGATCCTGGGAGAGAGCCTGGAGTGATCCTGGGAGAGATCCGGAGTGATCCTGGGAGAGATCCGGAGTGATCCTGGGTGAGAGCCTGGAGTGATCCTGGGAGAGATCCGGAGTGATCCTGGGAGAGATCCGGCGTGATCCTGGGTGAGATCCGGAGTGATCCTGGGAGAGCCTGGAGTGATCCTGGGAGAGATCCCAGAGTGCCCCCTTGGGGCACTGTGTCTGTCTGTCCAGATTGATCCCTTTGGGCAGTGTGTCTGTCTGTCTGTCCAGATTGATCCCTTTGGGCAGTGTGTCTGTCTGTCTGTCCCAGATTGATCCCATTGGTCTGTCTGTCTGTCTGTCTGTCCAGACTGATCCCATTGGTATGTCTGTCTGTCTGTCCAGACTGATCCCACTGGTCTGTCTGTCTGTCTGTCTGTCTGTCTGTCCAGACTGATCCCATTGGTCTGTCTGTCTGTCTGTCTGTCCAGACTGATCCCATTGGTATGTCTGTCTGTCTGTCTGTCTGTCTGTCTGTCCCAGACTGATCCCATTGGTATGTCTGTCTGTCTGTCCGTCTGTCCAGACTGATCCCATTGGTATGTCTGTCTGTCTGTCTGTCCAGACTGATCCCATTGGTATGTCTGTCTGTCTGTCTGTCTGTCCCAGACTGATCCCATTGGTATGTCTGTCTGTCTGTCTGTCCGTCCAGACTGATCGCATTGGTCTCTCTGTCTGTCTGTCTGTCTGTCCGTCCCAGACTGATCCCATTGGTATGTCTGTCTGTCTGTCCAGACTGATCCCGTTGGTATGTCTGTCTGTCTGTCTGTCTGTCCAGACTGATCCCATTGGTATGTCTGTCTGTCTGTCTGTCCAGACTGATCCCATTGATATGTCTGTCTGTCTGTCCCAGACTGATCCCATTGGTATGTCTGTCTGTCTGTCCAGACTGATCGCATATGTCTGTCTGTCTGTCTGTCTGTCTGTCCGTCCCAGACTGATCCCGTTGGTAGGTATGTCTGTCTGTCTGTCTGTCCAGACTGATCCCATTGGTATGTCTGTCTGTCTGTCTGTCTGTCTGTCTGTCCAGACTGATCCCATTGGTATGTCTGTCTGTCTGTCTGTCTGTCTGTCTGTCTAGACTGATCCCATTGGTCTCTCTGTCTGTCTGTTCAGACTGATCCCATTGGTCTGTCTGTCTGTCTGTCTGTCTGTCCGTCCCAGACTGATCCCATTGGTATGTCTGTCTGTCTGTCCGTCCCAGACTGATCCCATTGGTCTGTCTGTCTGTCCAGACTGATCCCATTGGTATGTCTGTCTGTCTGTCCAGACTGATCCCATTGGTATGTCTGTCTGTCTGTCTGTCCGTCCCAGACTGATCCCATTGGTATGTCTGTCTGTCTGTCCGTCCCAGACTGATCCCATTGGTCTGTCTGTCTGTCCAGACTGATCCCATTGGTATGTCTGTCTGTCTGTCCAGACTGATCCCATTGGTATGTCTGTCTGTCTGTCTGTCCAGGCTGATCCCATTGGTATGTCTGTCTGTCTGTCTGTCTGTCCAGACTGATCCCATTGGTATGTCTGTCTGTCTGTCTGTCCAGACTGATCCCATTGGTATGTCTGTCTGTCTGTCTGTCTGTCCGTCCCAGAGCCCGCAGTGCGCCGCGCTGTCGCTGCTGTTCCCCGCAGTGGCCCCCAGGTGGCGCCTGCAGCCCAGGGTCGGTTTTGGGGCCTTTTCCTGTTTTTTCCTGGGATTTGGATCCAGTTCTGGATCCCGGAGGGTGCCGTGGTTAATCTCCATTTCTGAGCAGTGTGCTGTGCCACGGGCAGTGTGAGCCCTGTGCTCGCTGGCCCGTGGCTCTGTCCAGCTGGTGCCCAGAGGTGGCTTCCCTGCTTTGGAGCTGGAACACGATGCACGGCTGCTGGGGAGCAGTCACAGCAGCGTGCCTTGTTCACACCCTGGAGGGATGTCTGACAGAAACTGGTTTTCCTTTTCTCTGCACACAAGGGAGAAAATAGTGTTAGAACAGTATTGGGGAACCATTGCCTAGGCAAAAAGTGTATCAGGAGATGGGAATTTTAAAAATAATAATTCTACTGCATAGTTTCTGTTGCTTGTGCCTGAAGGACTTGAGATACAGACAGGGAAAACATTAGAGCCATGCACTTGGGCCTCTGGAAATTTGCTGTGGGAATAGTAACAAATGGAGCCCTAAGTTGAAAATACAAAGTGTCAGAGACTGGCTTTTAAATAAATTTGTAGTTGACTCTGAGGAGGGGTAGCACATCCTGGCATGGCACTGGTGCAGTGAAATCTATTACACTATTTATCTAGAGGTTTCATATTCTTGAGAGATTTTTCCAAGAGAGCACAGCAGCAAACACATCCTGATTAGTTTTTATGGTGGTTAAATAGCTATTTTTTGGTATGTGATCTCCTCAGCCATGTCTGTCACATTTTTTGCATGTTCCTTCTCTGTAAGGGAAGTTCACCAAAGAATCTGTTGCTTCTGGCATGCATTCATGCCCTTTCTTCTGTGAGGCTGTGTCTTGTTTGCACCCTGTGGTGTGTTCCTCTCAGGATCTGAGCTGGGAGCTGCTCTGGCCCGTGGCACCCCCAGGATCAGGAGCTGCAGCACCAGCAGAAGCTGGCTCAGGTGTGCTCCTGTGTGACAAAGTTCAGGAGTGGATGTCATTCCTGCTCAGTCTGTCAGCTGGGGAAAGGTCCTGCCTTTGTCCTTGTGGAGCAGAGCACGTGCCTGGTGCTGGTCTGAGCTGAGCAGCTCTGGGGGACAGCACGGGGGGCTGTGGTAAAGCTGCAGTGTGCTAACAGGGCCTTCTCAAAACACAAATTCCTTCTTCAGAACTGGTATCTTAAAGCAGGAGCAGCTCTGCCACGTTCTGGGAGCCCCTCAGTTAGCTGTGCTTTGAGAGGAGCCCCTGAGTGCTGGGAAGCTGTGATGGGAAGCAGGTTACAGCACTGCCCCTGACCCCACGGCCCCTCCTCGGTCTGTGCATGCTGACTTGCCTCCCTCAGCTCTCAGCCTTTGACCTGTTGGCCTCTGGAATCTGCTTTGCTCAGTTTGAATGAAGAAAACATTTTTATCAAAGTGTTCTCCGAGGTCTTGATGTTTCCAGACTTGGCCAAGAAATGTGGTTTCTAGCCTTCGTTTGTTGTTGCAAGCTTTTCTTAAGGAAAAATTATAAACCATACTTACTGTATAATATAATCTAATATGAATTTAAAATAGTACATAAAAGTGTATATGTGTGTGTGTCAATATTTGACAAAAGTACTTGGATCTGGAAGCAGACTTTTTACCAGTCTGGGCTTGTGAGATGGTACATGAGGTGTCCCTAGGAAGGGCGAGGACAAACATTTTAACAGTGCTTCTTGTGATAGGCCAAGGGGAGGTGGTTTGAAACTGAAAGAGGGTAAATTTACATTAAATATCAGAAGTATTCTACAGTGAGGGAGGTGAGGGCCTGGCACAGGTGCCCAGAGCAGCTGGGGCTGCCCCTGGATCCCTGGCAGTGCCCAAGGCCAGGCTGGACACTGGGGCTTGGAACATCCTGGAGCAGTGGGAGGTGTCCCTGCCATGACAGGGGGACACTGGATGAGCTTTAGGGTCCCTTCCAACCCCAAGTATTCTATCTTATGATCTTTCTAGAGGTGCCAAAAGCATATTTTTATCAGCTTGAAATACCTTGAAATGTATTTGAATTATAGAAAAGTATTTTCCAAATTTTTGTTATGTTAAAGGAAAAGCAAAAGGAAAAGCTGTTCTTTTGGAAGGAAAAGCAAATGAATGATCTGGTGATAGGTTAGTTTTTGTGGGATTGAGGTAAAAAGCCTTTTAAGGTTCACCTAAAATAAACTCCTGTTAAATGCAAGTAGTATATCTCATTTTTAGAAGATTCGTTGAGGAAATTAGGGAGAGTTTGCATCACCCTCTCTGTCGCTTGGCTCTGCCATGCACCCACTGCTGCTCAATTTGCAGTGCTCTCTGTTTACCGTGGCCAAATGAGGGCTCTGTGTGTTTCCAAATTTACAGTAATTTAGTCCCTCACATAATGTTCTCTGCTTAAATGTTTAGTAATTAGTAGAAACCAGGTAGAGTGGTTTTGTCTGACTCATCTTAGATCTGCTTGAGGATGTTTATTTTTCAAGCTGCTGCAAATACGGTGTTTTTTGTTTTCCAGCTTTATTTTTTTAACTTGTGTGTATCCTTTGTGCAGTGTTTTTCTTCTCCCTTCCCCACTGTTCGGGTTTATCCACCTACCCAAAAGGCCTATAAATAAATTTGAATGCCATGTAAAATTGTTTTCTTCTAAGCAGCAGCTGTTTGGCCTCTGTGTATCCGTGCCCGGAGTGCTGGGGACATCCAGTGGCTGCAAAACACTTCATGAGGGTGTTTTGCAAGAGCGCAATAAAATGCCTGATGATAATCCCTTAGGAGATCCGGGGCCTGTCTGTGGCCTCAGGGCTGGTTTTGCTGGCCAGTTTGGAGCTGACCCCGTTGGTCTTTGGGCAGTTGGGCCCTTGCTCCTTCTCGTTCAGAAAGCATCTGACGGGGCCGCTGCTCGCGGGCCCTTCACACTTCCTGTGCTGCAGCAGTGGAAGGGAACTGAACAGTGGCTTCTTTTTTCTGTCCTTCAGGCCTTGCAGTTATGCATTCCCAAAGCACAAACCAGCTGGACGTGGGGAACAATCCCCGTGTGGGCACCAAGCGCTACATGGCTCCAGAGGTGCTGGACGAAACCATCCAGGCAGACTGCTTTGACTCCTACAAGCGGGTGGACATCTGGGCCTTTGGGCTGGTCCTGTGGGAAGTGGCCAGGCGCATGGTGAGCAATGGTAAGTGCTTGGGACTCCTTCCCTTGGCTCTAGGAGCGCTGAGGAAGTGGTGCTTCATGGCAAAGCACCTGACACCAAAGTGCACAGGGGTGTGCTGGGCCTCCACAGTGCTTTGATTCCTGAAACCTTGAGGAGAGGAAGCTGTTGGTGTGTTGAGTACAGTGGCTGAATCCTGTTGCCATTTCTGTTAAGGCAGAGCAGAGAGTCCCCTGCTCGTTCTAAGTCCTGGTGAGACCCATTTCATACCAAATAGCTAAGTTAAAATTTTAGATCACGAAGTCTCTGTCCTTCTTCCTTGTGTCATTGAACCATAGGGAGTATTTGTAGGTGTCTGTTTCTCATGACAAAAAAGCACAGAAAGAGACTCTATAGGAAGTGCAGAAGGTATCAGAATTCAGGATTGCATTTGCTTTACCGAGTTGGAATGTAGCACTGACCTGTGCACAGGTTCAGTTCTGGTACTGGACACAGGTGCTGCTGCTGCAGCTTGCAGAGGCTTCACCTGAGCTGCTCTTGAATGAGCAAGAGTGGAGGGTGTTGGCAGCTTCAGCAGGTTGGTGTGGAGCTCATGGGGCTGCAGACCTACCTGCTTACAGGTGCACGCTCTGGGAATTTGGTTGTGACTGAGCTCAGTGCCCCCACGGGAACACTTAAGGTGATGCAGATCTGTCTGTGCACTGGCCACGTCAGGACAGTGAAGTTTCAGGTGCTGGTGATACTAATGGCACAGAACCAGTTGCTCTGTACTCCTGGATGTTGCTGTAAGTGATTCCATGCCCTTGCACTGGCTGGGATGGAGTAAACATCTTCCCTTGCCTGTGTGTGCTGAGCTGTGTGGGAATCATTGCTGGTCAGGTGCTCACTCTGATAACCCTGTTTGCTTTGGCATTGGGAGTGAGCCTGCAGGAGCAAGGGTGTGGTGGTGGCTTGGGGGGCCAGGGGCACTCATCAGCTCCCTGTGCTCTCCTGGGCTCGTGGACAGCCTTCCAGTGCCTCTGCCTGCTTTAGTGCTTCAGCTCACAGAGACCTGCAAGTTGTTCTACCACGACTACTAAGTCTGGTAGTTCTTAATTTTTATTTACTTATTCTAATTTAATTTTTTTATTTTTTAATCTTACCCAATGATATCCTCTAGGTGACACGGTGGTTCTTGGTGTTTTCTTTTTTACTATGAGGAGGAAAATGTGATAGGAAACTCCTTTGGCACAAACAAGCACTTGTGTGTTGTCTGTGTGCTGCAGTCGGAGCCAGCCAGCATTTTCTCAGTACTCAGGGTGTGATTTCAGTCCCCAGAGCTGTGTTTGCCTCTCTTCAAACAGAGCAGTGCTGGTTCCCTGGGGAGCGTCCCCTGCTCTTGGAACGTGCTCCCTTGGTTCATTGCTTGCCTGGTGCCCTCACAGCTCAGGTCCTTGGAATTGCTGTGGCTGTTCCCGGGGCTGTGGTGATGTTCAGTGACAGTAACAGCCAAAGCTCAAAGCTGTTCCCACCCCAAGGAGCCCTGGTGCGTGGTCATCACTCCTGGGCGAGGCTGGAGCTGGTGCTTTGTGTCAGGCTCAGCAGTGACATTTGTGCATGCACAGGTCAAGCTGGACTTAAACTCAGCTGAGGGCCATGGACATGCTCCCAGGGCTGGAGCCTCTCTGGAGCCACGCTGGGAATGCTCACCTGGAGAAGAGAAGGATCCAGGGAAACCTCAGAGTCCCTTCTAGTTCCTAAAGGGGCTCCAGGAGAGCTGGAGAGGGACTGGGGACAAGGGCTGGAGGGACAGGAGCCAGGGAATGGCTCCCAGTGCCAGAGGGCAGGGATGGGTGGGAGATTGGGAAGAAGTGCTTCCCTGTGAGGGTGGGCAGGCCCTGGCACAGACCCCCAGAGCAGCTGTGGCTGCCCCTGGGTCTCTGGAAGTGTCCCAGGCCAGGCTGGGGTGGGGCTTGGGGCAGCCTGGGACAGTGGAAGGTGTCCCTGCCCGTGGCACAGTGGAACTGGGTGGGCTCTGAGGTCCCTTCCCTGTCAGGCCGTTCCAGGAGTCTGCAGGAACAAGGAGTGAAGACACCACTGTGGTAGCTGTGAATTGGAGCTGATTGGAGAGCACAAAGCCAGCAGCCCCAGCAGAGCAGCAGAGCGTGCTGCAGGTGCCACAGGTCACCTCTGAGCCGTGCAGGCTGTGTGGTGCTGAAGGACCCGGTGTCCTGGGCAGTGTGGCACAGCTCAGAGCTGTGGGACAGAGGTGAGCGGCTCCCTGGCAGCGCTGAGGGGCCGGGCAGCAGCTCAGAGCACTCCACAGGCACTACTGGAGTAAAGGCCAGACCCCTTCCTTTGTCTTCTGCAGCAGCCAGTTCTGTGCCCTGTGCTTGGGACAGAGCACATGACAGCAGAGAGTCAGAGCCAGGCGCTCTCTGCAGTGACAAAGTTCATCTGAAATGTCCTCGTGGCCCCAGGACTGCTCAGAGCTGTGTGCCACAGCTGGGTTTGGCTGCTGGCCTCGTGTGGAGCCCTGGCTTTACCTGCAGGATGGCAGCAAGGGCACACAGGGGCTTGTGTTGGTGGGGTCTCACAGTAACCTGGGCTCTGGGGTGAGCAAGAGAAGGGAGAGGACAGGCATTGAGCAGGAGAAGGGAGAGGACAGACATTCAGCAGGAGAAGGGAGAAGGGAGAGGACAGGCATTCAGCAGGAGAAGGGAGAAGGGAGAGGACGGGCATTCAGCAGGAGAAGGGAGAGGACAGGCATTGAGCAGGAGAAGGGAGAGGACAGGCATTGAGCAGGAGAAGGGAGAGGACAGGCATTCAGCAGGAGAAGGGAGAGGACAGGCATTCAGCAGGAGAAGGGAGAAGGGAGAGGACAGGCATTGAGCAGGAGAAGGGAGAGGACACATTCAGCAGGAGAAGGGAGAGGACACATTCAGCAGGAGAAGGGAGAGGACAGACATTCAGCAGGAGAAGGGAGAGGACACATTCAGCAGGAGAAGGGAGAGGACAGGCATTCAGCAGGAGAAGGGAGAGGACAGGCATTCAGCAGGAGAAGGGAGAAGGGAGAGGACACATTCAGCAGGAGAAGGGAGAGGACACATTCAGCAGGAGAAGGGAGAGGACAGACATTCAGCAGGAGAAGGGAGAGGACAGGCATTCAGCAGGAGAAGGGAGAGGACACATTCAGCAGGAGAAGGGAGAGGACAGGCATTCAGCAGGAGAAGGGAGAGGACAGGCATTCAGCAGGAGAAGGGAGAGGACACATTCAGCAGGAGAAGGGAGAGGACAGACATTCAGCAGGAGAAGGGAGAGGACAGGCATTCAGCAGGAGAAGGGAGAGGACACATTCAGCAGGAGAAGGGAGAGGACAGGCATTGAGCAGGAGAAGGGAGAGGACAGGCATTCAGCAGGAGAAGGGAGAGGACAGGCATTCAGCAGGAGAAGGGAGAAGGGAGAGGACAGGCATTGAGCAGGAGAAGGGAGAGGACACATTCAGCAGGAGAAGGGAGAGGACACATTCAGCAGGAGAAGGGAGAGGACAGGCATTCAGCAGGAGAAGGGAGAAGGGAGAGGACGGGCATTGAGCAGGAGAAGGGAGAAGGGAGAGGACAGGCATTCAGCAGGAGAAGGGAGAGGACAGGCATTCAGCAGGAGAAGGGAGAAGGGAGAGGACAGGCATTGAGCAGGAGAAGGGAGAGGACAGGCATTCAGCAGGAGAAGGGAGAGGACACATTGAGCAGGAGAAGGGGGAGGACACATTCAGCAGGAGAAGGGAGAAGGGAGAGGACAGGCATTGAGCAGGAGAAGGGAGAGGACAGGCATTCAGCAGGAGAAGGGAGAGGACACATTGAGCAGGAGAAGGGGGAGGACACATTCAGCAGGAGAAGGGAGAGGACAGACATTGAGCAGGAGAAGGGAGAGGACACATTGAGCAGGAGAAGGGAGAGGACAGGCATTCAGCAGTGGTGTTGGTAAGTGCAGTTGGGAATTGCTCTGAGCAGGAGGGAGGGTGCTTTACGCAGCACACGTCATTTGTCTGTGCCCATGTCAGAATAACAAACTGCAGGCTGCCTGGTGCTTCTGATGGGAGCTTGCTTGGGTAGCCAGGCCTCCAAATCACCCCACTGTTCTCCAAGGCACTTGGAATTTCCTGAGGACTGTTTCCCTTTTTGACTAATCATTGCAGACAGGCTTTACAGATTTTTGCAAAGTATGCACAGGAGTATCTATGGTACTTTGATCTTCATCTCCAATAGAACAGGGAAACTAAAATTCAGCTGCTGTGGGAAAGATTGAGAACCTCTTTTCAGCTTCGGGGTAGCCAAGGCAGCAGAGGTTCTCCTGGATTTCCTGTCTGGCTGTGGGACAGCAGATTTGAGTCAGCTGGTCCCAGTTGATGCCATTTGATGTTCCTGCTGGACACAGAGAGCCTCATTAGCTCCGGCTTTTTCCACACTGCTGACCCAGATGCCTGTCTTTGAACACCAGTTTGTAAGTTTGCTTCCTGAGGAAGTTGGGCTCCCTGTAGATGGTTTGTGAGCCTGGTGCAGTGAGGAGGCAGGGAGCTGCACGTGTGTCCTGGGGAGCACAGAGGGGTGACAGGCTGGGACAGCACACACACACAAACTCTGGTTTCAGTGCCAAACTCTAGGACATAGCCAGCTTGTTGCTTTCAAGACCAGGCTGGATGAGGCTTGGAGCAACCTGGGATAGTGGAGGGTGTCCCTGCCCATGGCAGGGGTGGAATGAGATGGGCTGTAAGGTCACTCCCAACCCAACCCAGGCTGTGATTTTATGAAGATGCATTGAGCTCCTGAGTGCCACGGGCTCTTGGGTGTTTGGCTTTGTGATGGCACGTGGTACCAGCTACCCTGGAGATTTTACTGTTTTCATAATGAGGACTGAAATGCTTTGAAGCACCAACTTTGAGGGTCTGTGGATGCTGACATGCTCACTGGACTCTTTCAGGAATTATGAAAGCACCAAAGTGTGTGTTGAGCCTGTTGGAAACCCCAGTGCAGACCTTACATTTTTCCATTTGCTGGTAGAAATCCCAGGTTTTGGTAGGTAGGAAAGCTGCATGTGTTACAAAACATGGCCTTTTGGCAAGGGATTTACATCTCATCCTTTCAGCTCTAGCATCTCTAAAGTGGGTATAGCTCATCCTTTGTGGTCTTGCAATATGTGCCAATTAATTAACATTTTGAATAGAAAAAGCTGTTCCTGGGGCAGTGAGAGCTGTTCTGTTGTTTAGAGGCTGCATGGCACCATAGGGTTGAGTTCTGAAGGGTTTTTGTGTCTCTTTGGTGGGTTATGTGTTCCCTGTGTCCCTGAAGTGCTGCTCACTCTCACAGTCACTGAGTGATGTCTGCTTGTGTCTCCCCAGGTATCGTGGAGGACTACAAACCACCCTTTTATGACTTGGTTCCCAACGACCCCAGTTTTGAAGACATGAGGAAAGTGGTCTGTGTGGATCAGCAGAGGCCCAACATTCCCAACAGATGGTTCTCAGACCCGGTCAGTGTGGTGCTGCTCTTGCTTTGACACACTCACAGAAGCTTTTTCAGTTGTCACTTGCTGGGGGGATGATCTCGGTGGGCCTCAGCAGTGTCACCTGTGCAGGACTTGGGCTGTGCTGGCCTGGCCTGGCAGCAATCTGAGCCCTGCCAGGCCTGAGCTAGACACAGAGCAGCCTTTTGGGAACACGACTTAGCAAAGTCTTAGAGCCGCTTTTCCTGGTGGCTGTTTTCCCTCCAAGGGGAAGGGAAGGGGAGAGAAGCTACTCCAGGGCTTTCTGTGGCTTACAAGCATACACAGCAGCATGCTGGGCTCTCCTGCCTACAAGACAGGGGCTATTGTTCTTTTTGAAAGGGTGATACTCAAGTTTATTTTTCTTCATCAGTATCAGTCTGGCCTCTCCAGGCTGCCTGGCTGTTTTGTCCTTACCCCTGGAGCTGTGGAAGTCAGTTTGAAAGCTGCAGGGCTGGGCAGGGCAGAAGGCTCATCTCTGAGGTTTGAGAATGGAGCTGTGCCCTGTGCTGGGAGCCCAGCCAGTTAAATATTGCTGGGCATGATGAAATCATAGGCAGAACTTCTGTACCTTCTCAGCTGCCTTCATGGGTCTGCAGGAGTTGGTTTCATTGAAGAGAAATTCTGTGTAGTGCTTGCTTAATTAGAAAAACCCCCTGCACTCTATTGTTTAAAGTTACACCAGCTGGTCACTCCAGTCAGCCCAGTTGTGCTCTTGGTTTAATCCAGCCATCAGAATTCAGGAGCTTTTCAAACATGAAAGCCCTGTATTTGGTAAGTAGGCAGAAACTCTGAAAATGGATCATTCAATAGTCAATGAAACCTCTGTGTGTGAGCGCTTGGCCCCAGCCAGGGCTTCCTTGGCTTGTTATTTGTGGCTGACCCCTGTGTTGTGTGCTTTCTGTTCTCTCCCAGACGTTGACATCCCTTGCCAAGCTGATGAAGGAGTGCTGGTACCAGAACCCCTCGGCCAGACTGACAGCCCTGCGCATCAAAAAGACTTTGACCAAAATTGACAATTCCTTAGACAAACTGAAAGCTGACTGTTGACCCTCTCCTGGTGGTGCTGTCCTGGCAGGAAGGCACTGGGCTGGCCTGGAGGGCTGTGGCCAGGCAGTTGCCAGCCCTGGTCCCCACGGGCTGCCCGGAGTTCTGGGGAGCGCTGGGGACCCCGGGCCTCCCCTGGGCGAGCGCTGAGGACTCAGCTGGATGAGCTGCGGCTGAGCTGGGGGCCTGAAGGAAGACAGAGAAATCCTAAGACAAGATCAGGGCATTAAACAATGGCTTTGAACAGCTTCTTTTTTGGTTTTTTTTCCCCTTTTCTTTTACTTTCTTTTTTTTTTTTTTTTTAAGTTTTTTTAAAATTTTTATTTTAATTCTCCTAATCACTCCCAGGGTGAACACGTGGAAGTGGTAAATTTTAATCAGCAATATTGCCTGTGCTTCTCTTCTTTATTGCACTAGGAATTCTTTGCATTCCTTACTTGCACTGTCACTGTTAATTTTAACGACATGACTTGCCAAAAATATGATTGGCTGTATCCTGCATTGATCTATGCCTGAGTAATAGGAAAAGAATTCGGTAAACTGAAAATGTAACTGTCAGACTTTAGCTGCATTTTACATGTGTACTGATGTTTACAATAATGCTGAACATTAGGAATTTCTTGTTTATCCAAAACTTGCAAATTATTTATTACTAGTGCACTTGCCAGTTTTTTAAACTGTAAAATAAGTGCATAAAGTTAAAGCTTATTTTTATGTGGCCTCTTTCATGATTTCTTACACAGACGTTTTTGTAACACAATATAACCTGAAACATGAATTGTTTTCTGTATTATCATATTACAACTCGATAGTCACATTTTAAGTGCTTCACATTTGTAGGTGTGTGGTCTGTACCATATTTTCAGTTGGAATATGGAACGTATATATAGCCATTTCCCACAGGACCTTGCATCTGGCATCTCACTGATCTGGGAAAGGAAAGCAACGGAGGAGTTAATTAGAATATTAGGTCATGAATGCTGTGGGGAAAATGCATTTTATTTCTTCTAAGCTATATAATATGCATTTAAACTCTGCCAGAAAAATAACTATTTTGTTTTAATCTACTTTTTCTATTTAGTAGTTATTTGTATAAATTAAATAGAATGTTTTCAAGTCAAACGTGGGAGTGTTTCAGTTGTGCCTGTCAGTGATGCCGTGCCCCTCCCAGCTGCTGAGGCTCCAAAGGGAGGTGCTGGCTTCTCCTTGGACATGACTCCAGCCCTCGGGGTGAGCTCTGTGGGCACCAAAGGTGTCCTGTGCCTCTGTGAGCCCTTCCTTACATGGCCTGCAGGAGCCTGGGAGCGGCAGTGCCCTCTCATCCTTGGGAAAGAGCTCCTTTATTCATAGGCTCGGGCTCCCCCAGGCAATCCAAGGCTCTGGGCAGTGATCAGCCCCTCCACGCTTCCTCTCTGGGGTAAAACACTTCTCTGAGCTTCCCTTCAGGACTTCAGATCAAGCAGGTTCTGCTCTGCTGCCTCTCTGTAACTTTTCCTTCCCAGCCCAGGGCAGTGCCTGGTTTCAGGGGAGCCAGGAGTGGGGCTGAGAGCTGGGGTTGAGCTCTCCAGGGCAGCCTGAGCTGCACCAGCTGCCAGGGCTCTGCTCACATGGGATGGGAAAAAACAGGGAAAGCTGATTCGATGAGTTTTTCTCTTGGTTTGTAACAGGAATTCAAGTGCCTGAAGGTGTTTTGGTTTGCTTGATTTGGGTGTGTGTGTGAGCTGTGGACTGGGCAGGATGGCTCAGGGCAGTCGGGGTTGGGCTGGAGCTGCTGGGAGGGGGAGGTCACTGGTGACAAGTGCAGCTGCCAGGTGAGGAGCTGCACTGCTGGGAGCTGATGGTGGCACTGCCTGAAGCTCTGCAGCCCCCCGTGCCTGCTGTGGCACCTGCATTTCAACCAGCAGCATTTCAACCAAGTGGGAAGCGAGGCAGGCTCTCGTGGAGGTGCTTGGGGCGAGGCTGGCAGGGATGTGTGGACAGGCTGGGGTGGCAGGAGGTGGCACTGCAGACAGGGGACAGAGGCAGAGGTGGCAGTTCAGTGTGCAGTGTGAGTGTGGAGCGTATGGTCAGGTTTTTGGTTGCAGTTTTTACCTCTCCAGTGTTTTCTGGTGCAGGGCTTGGAGGAGAGAGACATCCTGATGTGCTGAGGGGTAGTGACAGCTCTGGCCATGCTGGTGGGAGCTGAGCTGTGTCCCTCAAATGCTGCCACACTGAGTCACAGCATCTCCCTGGGCATTAGGAAGATGGTCCTGTTAAATAGCTGCTCAGCTCTTTCACTGTAGCATCCTCTGCAGAGGGCTGTGTTCTAACAGCACTGACTGCAGCCTGGGAACAGCTCTGGATACCCCACAGGGCTCCCTTTGTGTGTGGATTTTCCAGCCCCAGTGCTGGGTGCTGGCTGCCAGCTGTGCTGGGGCTGCTTGGGATGCTGCAGGATGTGATGGAACAGCACAGTCCTCTCTCCATCCCCTGGCAGGGACTTGTGCAGGGCCAGAGGGGCCCCCTGAGCCTCCTGTTCTCCAGGCTGAGCCCCTTCCCAGCTCCCTCAGGAATTCTCCAGCCTCTTCTCCAGCTCCATTCCCTTCTCTGAACACACAGGAGATAACTGACTAAAGGATAAAACCACAAGCCAGAGGAACACCCCAGTAATGCTCTTTATCCTGTGTTAGGTAAAGAAGATTATCCAGGAAATCCACTGGCAGGGTAACAGAGTCTGTCAGTGCTGGGAGTCCTGGGCACTCCTGGGTGTGCTGGGGGAGGTCATGGTCACTGCTGCTGCTCCAAGGACTGCCTTCTGCATAGCAAAGCAGACAGGGTTCATTTTAAACATATTTCACTTCCACCCCCGGCTCCTGAAGCACTTTGGTGCAGGCACTGGCTGAGCTGTGAAGTGTTAGCTAGTGTGTGCTGGAATTGGGTCACTATGGGCAAATGTGAGTCAAGAAAGAGAAGAGGAAGGTGATCATTGGGAGTTATTTCTTAGCAAGTTCTTATCCCTTGACTTGGGAGAAGTCATTCAGCACTGTGCTGTCCTGATGTGCAATTACTGCTGAGAGCAGTCCAGGTCTGTGCTGCCCAAAGCTCCCTGGAATAGCTGGGGGCCCTCTTGGGAACTGGAGTGTGGTGGGCCCTGGAGCAGAGAAAGGAAAACTCAGAGACAGCCAGGGAAGTATTGGCTGTTCTCTGTGTGATTTAACCTCGTTTCCACGTGTCTGGATGTCTCAGAGAACATTTGTTGCTGTTTTTCCCAGAGGTGTCAGGGCTTGGGCAGTGGGGGAGGTTCCAAGTGAAGGGAGCACCCCGGTCTCCCAGGCCATTTTTCCACCGTGCTCATTAATCAGTGTTCCTCTAGTACATCCACAAAAACCTAATCTTCTAAAGAGATTTGGAATTCCTATGTATAATCTGCTGCAGTAAGGGTGTCGCTGTGTGCTTTACTGTTCCCTCTGGAGCTGAATTATTCATGTGTCTGGCGGGTTTGCACTGCAGCAGCCAGGACAGAGCTGCAGAGTGAGTGGAGCCGTGCTGGGGATCAGAGCCTGCTGAGAGGAGTGTGGAAAAACAGCTCCAATGAGCAGCACTGCCTGTGGGATTCAGCTGTCCTGGTGCTGGGGACAATCCCCAGCAGTTACAGGATGGAACCAGAGGTTCCAGTGTCAGATTTTGAGGGGTACAGGAAATGTAGATTTTTGTTTGCATTTCTCTGTTGCCTAGAGAGGCTGGAAGTGTCCAAGGCCAGGATGGACACGGGCTGGGAGCATCCTGGGATGGTGGAGGTGTCCTGTGGCAGGAGTGGGATGGGATGGGATGGGATGGGCCCAAACCATCCTGTGATTCCATGATTCAGTGAGCAGAAGGTTTGTTTGTTACTGGTCAGGAATTTGTGGCACTCCAAGGGGAAGGACAGCTGCTGGGAGCAGCCTGAGGCTGGGCACTCCAGTTAGTGTTGCTGTAGGGAATTCACTGAAGGCTTCCTCCCCCTCAGTTGGAACTTCCCTTGTGGGCACTCTGGCCTGGAATAATCAAGCAAAAAATCTATATGAAGCCTTCCAGAATTATATTTACCTGGATTAAACTGTTTTGATAGGGACAGTTCTCTTCCCTGTGAGGTAAAACGTCTGCTGTGCAAAATGCTCAGCCTTGGCGCAGTGGTTGGCACTGGAGAAGGGAAGCAAAGACATTCCAGGTGCTGTTCCATTTATGGAGAGAGACTGTCAAACTCAGAACACATTTTAAAGATAAGGTTTGTGTGGGAAAAGGAAGTGTTTTATCCAATGTGGAGCTCCTGAGGTGCTGGGACAGGTGTTCTCACCTGGGAATAGCACCTTGGCTTTATCTCCTGGTTAGAAGGAAAAATGCCAGCGCTGTTCAGGGCCTGACCCATGAGCTGTGCCAGGACAGAGGCAGAGCCTGCCAGGGAGGGCTGAGAGCTGCTGGACACAGCTCCTGTCCAGCCAGCCCCTGCTGGGGACAGAGGCTGCAGGAGCAGAGCCTGGGAGCTGCTCCACACCTGCAGCTTCTCCCTGGGCATGGCTTTGTCCTGCAGCCCCTGGGTGCTGTGTGCTGGAGCTCTGGGAGGGACCTTCCCGGGATCTGGAGCACCCTGGTCCATACCAGCCCCACTCTCGGGGCTCTGGGGCCATGGTGATGGTGGCCTGTGGGACACCAGAGTGGCTCAGACCCGGGAGGTGTCAGTTGTTGGGTTGTTTTTTCTAAAAGAAGCACAGCCCAGTGTCCCCCTTGGCAGCAGTGTCACCCTGTGTCACCCTGTGTGACATCCAGCGCTGTGTCAGAACCCAGAGCGCAGCCCTGGCGCTCCCGTCCCTTCCTCAGGGCTCTGCACTCCCGGCTCTGAACCTCTGAGGTGGATTTATCTAACATCAGTAATTAGTAATTTGTCTCTAATTGCAGCCCCCACCCAGCCACTGATCACTTTGTCCAGTGCAGTGACTGTCCACTTCTACTGTCACAAAACTACCCTGAACTCCTGAAATGACAGCATTCAGATACTGGCATCAGTGGCAGCAAGTCCAGGTCTTGGTTGCTGTGCTAAAATCTTTTCCTCTCAAAAAATGAAAAGCTAATATAGTGTTCAGCTTCAACACCTGGATTTTTCTTCTCCCCATGGGTGTCGTGGAAAGATTTTTAAAACCAGTTTTTTTGGGTGTTTTTTGGTGGTTTTCATGGCACAGAAAAGGCCATGCATTCCTTCTCTCATCCCTGTGTATTTTTCTTCTGGTCAAGCTCAGAGATAAGCTGTGTGTCAACTGTGAAAAACTGTGCCAGAAGGAAATCATACCTAGCAAGGCCAGGGATTTTTTGGTTAAAGACATTAAAACTCGCAGTCAGTTTGGATTTTAGAAGATGATGACACCCTTAGCGTGCTGCCAGCTGGAGTCAAGGACGTTTCATCGCCCCAATCTCCTCCCCCATGGGTCTGTGCAGCAGTTTTCTCCAATTTTCACCACACAAAAATCCTTTTCCCAAGCTTCAGAAATATTTCAGATTCACGGCACGGGTCTCTTTTCATTCTTGGGAAGCCTGGGGCGTCAGGATGTGATTGATCCCCCTTTGCCTGCAGTTGTGCTGGTTTGGTTGTTGGCTGCACTCAGGGGTGCAGGGGGTGAGGGCAGCTGGTGCTGGCTGTGAGCTGTGGGAGCTCTGCTCCCTCCCCTGCAGCTCTCACCTGGGGCAGATCTGCTCTGAGACTGTGGCAATTCACAACATGGACAGCCCCTCTGCACTGGGAGAAAGAACTCTGATACCAGTAAATTAAAAAAGGTATTTTGCTGTTTCTAATGGTTTGCTGAAGTGAGAGAACCTGAAATTGTGACTCCTCTGCAAGCCACTTTATAAAAAAATTTGCATGAGAAACTCGACACAATTCCATGTCCTCAGTATCTTTTCTTTGTTTTATGAGGATCTTGAATTCATGTTAAACCTTTAGGAAAGGGCTCTGGCCCTCTCCCTTATTCCCACTTGGTGCTTTTGGCCATTCCAGCCATGACCAGTGGATGGTTCAATTTCCCTGTTGCTGTTTCTGGCAAATCTCTCATTCCCTGGGAGATGATTCCAAACTGGGCCACTGGAAACTTCCCACTGGAAATACGATGGGTTTGGCTTAGGTAGAAGGAATTCCCTGGATCCCTGGCAGTGTCCCAGGCCAGGCTGGACACTGGGACTGGAGCACCTGGGACAGTGGGAGGTGTCCCTGCCATGGCAGGGCTGGAATGGGGTGGGATTTAAGGTCCTTTCCAGCCCAACCCATTCCCTGATGAAATAACTTTTAAACTGCTCTTTGGACACTTCTTATGGCTGATGCTCAAATACTCCAAGCAGTTCCACTTCTACCCCCCTCACCAGAAAGGCCCCACCCAGTGTAACTCAGTGTCCTTTTCAGTGGGTTTATGGGCTGCTGTCTACTCCATTTCAGAGCCGTAGGAAGCAGCACCTGGGGAGGGGGTGGCTGAAGAATTAGAAAATGTTTCTTGGAACAGTTTTGGATTTTTTTTACCTCTTGTTCAAATTACCACAGTCAACAATATAATGCTTTTGCTGGAATATATCATTCTGATCAGAATTTTTGGATGGCTTTATGGCATTTCTGGGTGAGCAGGGTGGGACTAAGGAAGTGCAAGGCCTCTCTGTAGCCAGGACACTGATGTGGAGGGCAGAGGGAGGGATAACTGCTGACCTGCTGCCCATGTCGGGGTGTTTGTGGATTTTCTTTGGTTTTTCTTGTACAAAATTTCAGTAAATCTTTGGTTTGGAGCAAAACAAATTACAAACCAAAATTCTTGTTTTTTGGCCAGCTCTATAAGTGCTTCAGTTGGCAAAACTTTCTCTGGTGTTCCCCATTTCCAACGACTCTTAAATTGCCAGGCCAGGCTGTTTCTGTGCCCCTGTGAGCTGTGCCATGCCAGCAGCTGAACTGGGGAGCACGTTTGACAACAGCCACAAAACGTGGTGGGGTTTATTCCCTCCCATCCCTTGTCCTGTTCTTTTGGTTTCTGCTGGTGTTTGTTGTGCCAAAGCCCTGAGGAAGATCAGGCAGTGGGTGAAGGCTCAGTGATAACCAGGACCCAAACCTTCAGAGTCCCTGAATATATACAACTTTTATTTTCTAAAAGCTTTGATTCTCCTTCTTTACAAGTTCAGGAGATACTCTTTCATCACTTCTGCAAAGTGTGAGCAAACATGTTTTATAAATCCTTCTTTTTAAACTGAAGAAAAACTAATTACACAATTCCTACTTTGATGTCTTCCTTTACATGGAAAAGCAGAATAGTTCCATGCTGTGAACCTAAAATGAGTCTGAATGAGTTTATGGTTTATTTTTGTTCATTGTTTATTTTGTTTGTTATTCATGTTTTCTAGTAGCATTGAGCAAATAAAGTGAATTTTTTGTAAGACTCAGAAGGAATGGAAGCAAACACGGCTCTGCCAGGACCAGTGGCTGCTGCTGCTGAGGATCCAATGTTCTCTCCTGGTGTTCCCAGAGCCAGCTGGGATCTCCAGGAAGGTAAAATGCGGCTTAACAGGTACCTGGCAAGTCATGGATGGCTGGGCAGGTGCAGGGACATGGGGAGCGTGGGCAGGGAGCAGTCACTGGCTCCAGGCTCTCAGAAAGGAAACAGCAGCAATTTTTCCTGTATTGTTTTATTGCTCTGGCACCCAAACCTTCATATGTTTAATTAGATCCTGGCAGGTATTTTCTAACCCCTCTGCAGTATCTCCCAAGCATGAGGTGTGCAATATTGTGCTGTGTTTCAGTGCAATAGAACATTAACCCACGGGGATTGCTGTGACAGACTCATGTTGGACTGCATTGCACTAAGATGTTGCAATTCCCACCACAATTAATTGAGGATGGCGTGGCATGGAAGTCCTGAGTGTCTTCTCGGGATCTGTTTGACAATTTGAAAAAGAAAGAAGTACAAGAGCAGCTTTTTTTTTTGGTGCTGTTTAACAGCCACTTGATCCCAGACTCCTTGGGTTTCATCTCTGCTGTGTCTGTACCATGGTGGAGGGCAATTTGTTTTCTTGCAAAAAGAATTTAGTTGGATGATTTTTGCTTGTGAAGGTGTAATCGCAGAATCCTGGAATAGTCCAGGTTGACAGAGACCTTAAAGCTCGTTCAGTGCCACCCCCGTGCCATGGGCAGGGACACTTCCCACTGTCCCAGGTCGCTCCAAGCCCCGGCCAGCCTGGCCTGGAACACTTCCAGGGATGGAGCAGCCACAGCTTCTCTGGGCACCCTGTGCCAGTGCTCTCCTTCCTCACTTCCAATCGAAATCTCTTTTAGTTTAATCGCATTCAGGATATTGCAGAAACGCTGCAAACGGCTCAGTGTGTTGCTGTCCAAGGGTGATTCGGTGCGGCCGATGGAGAAGTCCCGGGGCAGCGCCAAAAGGCTCTGATGGGGATTTGGCAAAGCCCCCGGGATGAGAAGCCGTCCTCGTCCCAGGCTGGTTCCGCGCATCTCTGCGGGCAGGAGCCCCGAGGGCAGCTCGGAGCCGGGCCGGGGGCTCTCCCCGGCTACCGGGGGCTCTCCCGGGGTACCGGGGGCTCTCCCCGGCTACCGGGGGCTCTCCCCGGGTACCGGGGGCTCTCCCCGGGTACCGGGGGCTCGGCGCTCCCCTCGCCGGCCGCTGCCCGCTCCCAGCGCCCGGGGCTGTCCCGGGGTCCCGGCCCGGCGGAGCGGGGGCAGAGCGGGGCGGGGGTCCGGGCGGGGCCGGGCCGGGCCCCTCCCCGCTAAAGCCGCTAAAGCCGCGGCCGGCGGGGCCGGGGAGCGGCACCGGCCCGGGAGAGGTCACCGGCCCCGGGGAGAGGCACCGGGAGCGGCACTGACACCGGCACCGGCACCGGCGGGGGAGCGGCACCGGGGCCATGCGGGGCCAGCCCGGCTCGGCGCTGCGGGCGGCGCTGCCGCTGCTGGGCACTGCCGTGTCCCTGTGTGCAGGTACGGGAGCGGCACCGGGAGCGGCACCGGGAGACCCGGGAGACCCGGGAGCTGCACCGGGAGCGGCACCGGGAGCGGCACCGGGAGCACCGGGGGGAGCCCCGGGAGCGGCCCCGGGAGCGGCTCCGGGAGCCCCGGGGGCACCGGGGAGAGCCCCGGGAGCGGCACCGGGAGCGGCACCGGGAGCACCGGGAGCGGCACCGGGAGCACCGGGAGCGGCCCCGGGAGCGGCTCCGGGAGCCGGGGCGGGCGGTGCTCGGGGCGCGGCGCTGGAACCCCGCTCCTCCGTCCCCGCCGTGCTCCCGTCACCGCTCGGGGGGTTCGGGCTCCCGGCGCTTTAATCACGGCGGCGCGGACCGAGAACTGGGTCAGCGGGGATTTACCGGAGCGACCCCGGGCACGAATCCCCGATCCCTGGCGCTCCCCACGCCATCCCCGGGGGCTCCGGCGGCGCCCGGGCAGCTGCTCGGGGATGGATGCTCAGACGGAGCGACATCGGTCCCGGTGAGAGGACCTGTCCCGGGGCCGTGCGGTGCCCGTGCCCCATCGGAGGGCTCCGGGTCCTTCCACGCAGGTTCCTCTCTCACGGGGCAGGTGCTGGGAGACGCTCCCTCCCCTCAATCGTCTCTTTAAAACCTAAACCCGCGCTCTGCAAACCGGCGGTAAGCAAGGCAGCGTAGCACAGAATATTTTATAGTTTTCTATTAGCTTTACTGGATTTTACCCTTCTCTCCGTGTTTTGACCAGAGCAGTTTCTCCGTGTGATGCTCATTGGGACCTTGCAGCGAGGGGAGGTCCCAGCCCCAGCCCCAGCCCCAGGACCGTGCCCAGAGGCCCATCCAGCACTCACGGAACCTCTGCTTTGGGGCAGGGCGGAGCAGCAAAGCTGAGCTGCGGGCTGTGAAGTTCCTGTGTGTGGTACTGCACATGGGGTCACCTCTGGCATCTCCACAGGGTGTGAAACCTGCTCCGTAAGAGCTCTTCTTATTCCCCTGGCGTTGTGTTATCCATGTTTGGGAGTGAGCCCCCGAGCCAGGGCAGCCCTTGTTTTCCCGGTGTGCCCGAGTTAAAGCTGAGCATCGCCAGCGCCCCGGCCGTCACCACTTCCCTCTGGAGAGCATCCAGAGCGCCGAGGAACCGCATTGCCTTCCATTTGTGTACAAAAGTCCTGCATTGCTTTGCTCCCCAAAGGTGCAGGGCAGGGTCCTCTTGTCCTCACCCTGTTCCAGAGGGTGTGCACAGACCCGACGGGCAGATGTGTGGCGACACAGGGGACAGTCTGTGTGACTGTCTGCATGGAAAATCCCTGCTCAAACTGCTCAGATGTGACTTTAGGAGCTCTCAGTGCTGGGGACTCTCTTATGCAAGCAGCTCCAGGGTGGCAGTGGGTCAGTGCTGGGTTATCTCAGCTGCCTCCCCATGGAGTTTGTACCTGTGCTGGGCCTGCCCTCAGCCCCTCAGGACTGGGACCAGCAGGTTCTTCCTCAGCTCTGTGCATGTGCTGTGTTACACAAAATCCCTGCTCTCACAGTGCTCTGCTGTGTCGCTCGTGCCCCATAAAGCACAACCTTCCCAAGGATCCCTCGCCTGTTCGAACCTAAAAATGTCCTTTGGCAGCTTATTCCAACAAATGTAATTTCCCTGGCTCTTGTAGCCCTTTCCTGTCCTGTTAGTATTAATTTCAATGCCTGGACTCAGCTCCTGCCTCTGATTTTGCCTTGGCTGCTGAGCTTTTCTGGAATGGGGATTTTGAGCATCCAGTACCCTCCTTCCAAAATGACTATATATATATATATTATGACAATATATATATTTATTATATATATGTGTATATATATATATATAAATCACTCCCCAGATGTTTATTTAAGAGTTCAAAACTCTGTAGCTCTGTGATGTCTCTCATTCAAAGACATTTCCTCAATTCTAGAACAAATACTTTGCCTCTCTTTTCTACAACTTTCCAGTGTTTGTCCTGTTTGGTATCAGCCCTTTTTACAGTATATTTATATGGGGGATTTTACTCCAACTGTTTTCTTTCAGAGCCCTCTCCAGAGGGGGAACTTTTCCGTATTTTTAATGATAGTCCAAAAAGCAGGTTTGGTTTTTTTAAGACCTGTCATTTTTCCAAATTCTGGTTTTGCCTTCTGAAGAAATGTGTCACAAGAGAATAAATTTCTCAGGGCCAGCAGTGTCACTTCTGCGGGGCTGGGCCGGTCCCTGCTGTGCCACCGTGGGCAGGGAGGATGGGATCACTCATCCCTGGCTGCAGGGCTGGCTGCAGGCTGCTGCCTGGAGAGCTGCTGCACTTCTGGGGGTCTCCAGACGCGCAGGGGGCTCTGGCTGTGCTTGTGCTGCACCTCAGCTCTTCCAGGCAGTGGCACTGGGGCTGCCTGAGGAAGAGGAGAGCTTCTCCTGCTCGTGTCAGTGTGCTGCCACTGACACCTGGGCTGCCCAGAGCTCCTGGGTGAGTGTGAGCTGCTGAGTACCCACCCCATTCATCTTCTAAGTGTGCTCTCATTTCTTCAGAGAGCCTTCACACCTCTCCAGAGCTGCCTTTGACATGACAGCCCAGATCTTATGCCTGATCCCCTTGCTCTATGTCCTGAAACTCTTCCTACTTCTCCTGTGCCTTTCTGAGGTGGGTGACAGCATCTGATCCCACATGGCAGAACAGGGCTGCATCTTCTCCTGGTGTCTCCTGCTTGTGCTCTCACCACGAGCTGTGGAGTTGTCCTGTGCTCCCCAGGGAGGCACAGCCCTCTGTTCCCAGTGGGGATGAGAGTGAGCTGGTCCCTGCCCAGGCCCAGCTGAGGCTGTTCTGTGTGGTGTTACTGTCCTCTGGTCCCTCAGCACGGGACAGTGATGGAGTCCCCACCCCTGGAGGGCTCTCACAGCCCTGTGGATTTGGCACGTGGGGGCTTGGGTTAGTAGTGGCCTCGGCAGTGATGGAGGAGCAGTTGGACTTGGTCTCAGAGGGCATTTCCAATCCAAACAATTCTGTGATTGTGTGATGAAATTGTTTTGCAATGCTCTGAAGTCAGTCCTGCCTTCAGCAGCCCCTGTTCCCATTTACTGCTCCCCTTCCCAGAGCTCTCAGCCCACGCTCCTGTGCCGCAGCCTCGCACGCTGAGCTGCTCTCTGCCTCAGACCCCAGCTCTGCCAGAGAAACAGGCTGGCTCAGGGGAACATCACTCTGCTGGCAGCAGGGTTTCTCTGCCATGGCCAGTTCCCAGCAATTGTGCCCTTGGAGAACCAGGGGCTGTGCCAGACCCACACCCACCCTACGGCATCTTTGCTGGTACCTTCTCTGGTTTTTGTCCTGGCTCCATCACCAGCAAGAGCAGGAAAATGGGAAACAGCCAGTCTGTCATTTTTAGGATCTCCTTTGAGCTCCTTTGTCCCCCAGTGCAAGTTTTGTCACCTGAGACCCTTCTGAGTCCAGTCAGTGAGGTCCAGGAATGTGTCCCGTGGTGTGGGACCATCCCCAGGGCTGGAGGTGGCCCAGGGACAGCTGTCCTGGCACTGGGGTCTGTGCCTGAGGCAGGGGATCCAGGCAGTGTGGGGAGCCCACAGCCATGGGAGCCCCAGACCTGTTCTTTGGAAATGAAATGGAAGTGTATCTAGGAGGGCACAGCAGACAATGACGGTACAGAATGATCAAAGATGGAAACGTTCTGGATATTCCGCAGTTCCTCCCACCAGGCCCCTTGGAACTTTGCTTTCCAATTTAATTTTAAACTGTTCTACTGATAACTATGGTGAGCAGTGATGGGTTATGACTTAGTGGATTATCAATAATCTGTTATCTGTGTAGTAAAAAGTCTGTGCTTGTGAAAAACAAGGTTCACATAATTTTTATAGAATTAAAAGTTTAATAAAAAAAGACAATTAGGAGAAAAAATAAAGTAAAGTATACAGATACGGCCAGGTGTCTCTGCATTCAGCCAAGAGAGCACACCTTACTAACAAAGGATTGTCCCTTAAAAACAGAACCCTACTACATATCCATAAATTCTCATACATGTTCATACATTCTTCTTAGGATCTTTGGTGTTCTTCTGTTTAGTTTTCTCTTGCCCCCTTCCCAATAGATCAATCCTCTTGGTGCCATTGAGATTTACATTCTCTGATACCAGAAATGCAATAAATTCCTCCCCCAGAGCTCTGGTCACTGCTGTCTTCATCTGGATAAGAGAGTTTACAAATGCAGGAGTTCTCTATTTTTTTTTTTTTCCTCAGTCTTTGGGTTATACAAACAAAAGCAGTTTTTATTTTAATACTATGCCATAGCCTAACATATATGTATTATACTACTATTTCTAAATTCCATCAATAACAGAAATAAAGAAAACTCTATTAATACAACAAATTTCTCATTCTTATACACATAACATTCATTTTAATATTTGTGAAAAGCCAACAATATAAAATGTATCTATAACAGTGCTGAAATGTTGAACCTTGTGTGGTTCACAAGAGAGGGCAGGTCTGGGCTTTGCTCCCCCAGGATTTTAGTTCAGTTCTGTTAGCCCCGTGGTATCAGTGGGCTTGTGTTAAGTGTTCAATTCCTTCCATTTAACTTCTGAAGTTGCACTGTCTATCAGTGTGTTTAAATTATTCATTGTCTCCATGAAGCTGGTGTTTAAACTCCAGTTCTTCCATCTCTTGTTCCCGTGTAGTATCACACTTGTTCCTCAGTTATCCAGTGATTCATGTACGTGATGCTGACACTCGCTGGCGAAGGGGTGGAAGCACACAAAAATCTTCTGTGCTGGTTTGTTGGGAATCAGGTGCTGGCTCTGTTCCTCCTGCTCTGTAAGCTCAGTGCATGGCATGTCTGCCTGTCCTGTGTGTTTCCTGGCAGTTCACTGAGAGCTGAAGGCAGGAAATGTCACTTCTTAGGTAAGTCAGGCAGATTTTCTTCTCTGAAGACCAAGTCATCCTGCCCTCGATTCATGGTGGGACTCATCCAAGAATCTGGTGTGTAGTCCCAGCTCCTATTGCAATAACAGCAGGAAAAATCTCCTTGAAAACCACGAATGTCTTAAAAATGCCCAGCCCAGGAAACATCTGCTCCTGGGGTCTCTGAATGCAAAAGCTGCTTTCCTTTGTGCCAGTGTGTGCATCTCCCCCTCGGCTGGCTCTGCTTTCTGCTCTTGCTGGCTGGGTCCTGAGAGTGCCAGCTGCCCTGGGGAGGGGACCCTCTGTCCCTGTGTGTGTCTGTGGCTGCTGTCCCTGCTGCAGGGAGCCTGTGAGGTGTGGTGTCTTGTGCTGTCCTGTAGTGTCCTGTTGTGTCCTGTCCTGTCCCCTGACCTGTGCTGTCCTGTCCTGTCCTGTCCTGTCCCCTGACCTGTGCTGTGCCATCCTGTCCTGTCCCCTGACCTGTGCTGTCCTGTCCTGTCCTGTCCCCTGTGCTGTCCTGTCCTGTCCCCTGTGCTGTCCTGTCCCCTGTCCTGTCCTGTCCCTGTCCTGTCCGTGGTCCCGCAGGGCCCTGGGCAGGGTCAGGGCACATGGACAGTGGCTGCTGCACAGTTCCATGCCCAGGGAGCTGGCACCCTGCTGGCCAGGTTTGGGTGCCTGGCATACTCTCTGCAGCCCTGTTTCTGTTGTTCGCTTTCTCCTGATTTCTCAACCAGAGGATGGAATATTTTAAGGGAATTGTTGTGCTTGAGTAAATAAAGGAGTTGTGTTCATTACCAGATTAAAGAGTGCCTTATTTTGAAAGTTTGCAAGCACATTTTCCTCCTGCCTCTTTGATCCTTTAACTCTTTGACAGTCACCTTATTCCATTCCTTGGTTTCCAGGGTGTGGGAGTCCTGACTTTTGCCCTGAGACAGAGAATCACCAGTGGCATTGCCAGGACTGTCCTCAGGAATGGGTTTGGGGAGGGAGGAAACATTTCTTGCTGCATGTAGGGACTGCAGAATTTCAGTCAATAGTTGCAAATTCTTCCTCTTCTCTCATGATGTAAAATGTCTCTGTGGGAGGGGAAGCAGTTCAGAGGAGCTGCTGCCTTGGATAGAGAGAGGAAGATCTTCCATCACGGTGCTGTAACCCCTCTGGTCTGTAAGCTGAGGAAAATGCCTTCCTGGCTCCTCTGGGACAGCAGTGGAGGCAATGGAGAGCAGGAATGATCTGGATGTGTGATGTGAAACCAGGGGTACATTGCCAGTGGCTGTAGGTGCACTGGTTATGGAACTGACACGGACAATTCTCCCCAAGGGAAGGAGCTGCCGTGAAAAACCGGGAGCAGCACTGGGGCTTTCCTGATGGAGCAGAACAGATAAAGCACAAATTGTGGTGACAGCTGTGTCCCTGAGGATGTCAGCAGGGATGGGACACAGGAGCAGGAGTGGTTGCACAGGTGTCTGTGAGGGCTTCGTGGGAGGCACAGCAGGGATGTGACACCGGGTTTGTCACCTCCCCTGCTCAGCGGGATGGGAGTGAGAAAAGCCTGGATCTTCCCAAGGCATGTTCAAAACAGCCCAGGCTCCTCCCCTGATTCCACAAGAGCTGAGGCAGCTGAAGTAGCACAGGTGCAAGAAACCTGGATTTTTGTGCTAGTATTCAGCCATCTTCCTGCTCTATTAACAAAGGGTTCTGGGCAGACACAAATGCTCTTGAAAACGGGGTCAGGGATTCCTATCTGGTTTGTGATTTCTTTCCATTTTTCTACATGAGGAGTCAGCCAGCAGCACAGGCAGATATCTGAGGAACCTGAGGCTTCTGCTTTTGTAGAATTATATTTAAAAGTGGTCTGTGAAAGTCTTCTGTGAGGAAAGTTTTCTTTCCCAAAACTCCAGCTCTGATCTTGTCTGTGAACAGATTCAGCTCCAGAAGCTGCAGTACAGTTTCCCATTTGCCCCTGTGGCAGGGCAGGATCTGGTGGCGCTGTCATTGTGGCAGTGGCTGTGTCAGTGTGGTCAGGGTGGCAGTGGCTGTGTCAGTGTGGTCAGGGGGAGGGTTCAGAGCTCCCCAACCATCCTCAGCTCGCCCCAGAGGGGCCCCCGGAGCTGCTCGTGATGTGCAGGGACACTTTTGGTCAGCTCTGCTCTCAAGTGATCTGCAAGTGCAGAGTATGGATAAATCTGTCAGTTATCCATGCAGATGACGCAATAAAGATAATTTTCCATTTTATTTTTAGACTGAGAAAGGGAGAAAAACACCATAATTACGTGTCTAAAGCCCCGAAGACACTTGCCACAATCTTCGACTCATTTCCTCAATAATGCTTTTATTTTGCAGTTTTGGTGATGATGTGCCTGTGTTCCTTCCGCTAGGTCTCTGATTTATTTGGGTCTGATGAGTCTTGCTCCTGGCAGCAGTTCTAGGAGCAGGGTAATGTCTTTAAGGAGAGATTTGCCTGTTGTGCTGTGTGTGATGGATGGCGCTTGCTCCTGTGCCGAGGGAGAGCCGAGGCAGCAGCTCCTGGCGCTCCCTCACCCAGCACAAACACAGACACACCGTGCCAAGGAGGTGTGGGGTGGAGCTGGAGATAAACACCACCAGCTGCTGCTTGAGAAGGGTGGCACAGGATGGAGATTGTTGTAAGGGAAGCAAAGAGTGTCACAGAAACAGAAATCAGATTTGTGCTGACATCAGTCAGGACTTCTGCGCTCCTCCAGGGACTCTGAGACTGCAGAATCATGGAATGGTTTAGGCTGGAAAATCCCTCTAAGATCACCGAGCCCAGCTGTACCCCCAGCACTCACAAGCCCACCACTAACCTGTGTTTTCCTTTTCAACTCTCTCTTATCCTTAAATAAAAGAAAGCTGCTCTCCCCCACGATTCCAAAAGAAACAAAGATTTATGGCAAGAATTATTGTCCTGAGCAGGGCCCACTCTTGCAGAGCTGGAGCTGACCCGGGAAGGGTTGCCTGGACAAGGTGCCTCATCTCAGGAGACAGGAGGAGTCTGTCATTCTGTCCATGTGGAGACAAGGGGACAGGAGGAGTCTGTCGTTCTGTCCATATGGGGACAAGGGGACAGGAGGAGTCTGTCATTCTGTCCGTGTGGGGACAAGGGGACAGGAGGAGTCTGTCGTTCTGTCCATGTGGAGACAGGAGACAGGAGGAGTCTGTCATTCTGTCCGTGTGGGGACAAGGGGACAGGAGGAGTCTGTCGTTCTGTCCATATGGGGACAAGGGGACAGGAGGAGTCTGTCATTCTGTCCATGTGGGGACAAGGGGACAGGAGGAGTCTGTCATTCTGTCCGTGTGGGGACAAGGGGACAGGAGGAGTCTGTCATTCTGTCCATGTGGAGACAAGAGGACAGGAGGAGTCTGTCGTTCTGTCCATGTGGAGACAAGAGGACAGGAGGAGTCTGTCGTTCTGTCCATGTGGAGACAAGAGGACAGGAGGAGTCTGTCATTCTGTCCGTGTGGGGACAAGGGGACAGGAGGAGTCTGTCATTCTGTCGGTGTGGAGACAGGAGACAGGAGGAGTCTGTCATTCTGTCCATGTGGGGACAAGAGGACAGGAGGAGTCTGTCATTCTGTCCATGTGGGGACAAGGGGACAGGAGGAGTCTGTCGTTCTGTCCATGTGGGGACAAGGGGACAGGAGGAGTCTGTCATTCTGTCGGTGTGGGGACAAGAGGACAGGAGGAGTCTGTCATTCTGTCGGTGTGGGGACAAGGGGACAGGAGGAGTCTGTCATTCTGTCCATGTGGGGACAAGGGGACAGGAGGAGTCTGTCGTTCTGTCCGTGTCTATCCGGGGGTGCAGTGTCTGGTGGCTCTCACATCCAGCCCTGGCACAGCTGGGGTGCTGCTGCTGCTGAGGGCTGCCACGGGCAGTGGGTGCTGTGCTTTTGGGAGCCAGCAGCAGCTTTCAGAACTGCTTTTTGCGATGGCCAGTCCAGCACAAGAGACTGCTGCCACCTATAAAATCCCCCGGAACCAAGATTTAAGAGCTCGTCATGTGTGAGTGTTGGGGCCCTGCGCTGTTGGGGGTGTCCTGGGGCCGGCCTCCTGCAGCCACCTCGGGGCTCTGCCGTGCCAGGGTCTGGTCCCCATGGCCTGGTCCCCAGGGCCATTTATTCCCCGTTCCCCAGGCCTGCAGTGTGTGTGCCAGCTGTGTGAACACACCAATTTCACGTGCCAGGGTCTGGTCCCCACACTCATTTATTCCCCGTTCCCCAGGCCTGCAGTGCGTGTGCCAGCTGTGTGAACACACCAATTTCACGTGCCAGGGTCTGGTCCCCATGGCCTGGTCTCCACACTCATTTATTTCCCATTCCCCAGGCCTGCAGTGTGTGTGCCAGCTGTGTGAACACACCAATTTCACGTGCCAGGGTCTGGTCTCCACACTCATTTATTCCCCATTCCCCAGGCCTGCAGTGTGTGTGCCAGCTGTGTGAACACACCAATTTCACGTGCCAGACGGAGGGCGCCTGCTGGGCCTCGGTGATGCTGACCAACGGGCGTGAGGAGGTGGTCAAGTCCTGCGTCTCCCTGCCCGAGCTGAACGCCCAGGTCTTCTGCCACAGCTCCAAGAACGTCACCAAGACCGAGTGCTGCTACACTGACTTCTGCAACAACATCACCCTCCGCCTGCCCCTCGGTGAGTGCCGGGGACCAGAGCGGGGTGGGAGCCCGTCCTGGGCCTTCACAGGCTGCCTGCAAACACAGCTGCTTTTGTCCCAGCTTCTCCACACACCAGAATATCAGCTGCAGCTGTGTTTGCAGGAGAGGGGATTCCTTGTGTTTCTAAAGGCACCCAGAGGCTGGTGTTGATGTCTTTGGAGCAGAGGGTTCCTGGGGGCACGAGCGATGGGGGACCCCAGGGCACTGCCAGGGACCTCTTTGGCTGGTGTGGTTGATGTGAGCAGCCTGTGAGGCAGCTGGGCCATGGTGTCACATCAGTGTCACATCGGTGTCACAGCGGTGTCACATCAGGGTCACAGCGGGGTCACATCAGGGTCACATCAGTGTCACATCGGGGTCACATCAGGGTCACATTGGTGTCACATCGGGGTCACATCGGTGTCACATCGGTGTCACATCGGTGTCACATCGGGGTCACATCAGGGTCACATTGGTGTCACATCAGGGTCACATTGGTGTCACATCGGGGTCACATCGGTGTCACAGCGGGGTCACATTGGTGTCACATTGGGGTCACAGCGGTGTCACATTGGTGTCACATCGGTGTCACATTGGGGTCACATCGGGGTCACATCGGTGTCACAGCGGTGTCACATCAGGGTCACATCAGGGTCACATCGGTGTCACATCGGGGTCATATCAGTGTCACATCGGTGTCACAGCGGTGTCACATCGGTGTCACATCGGTGTCACATTGGTGTCACATTGGTGTCACATTGGTGTCACATCAGTGTCACATCAGTGTCACATCGGGGTCACATTGGTGTCACAGCGGTGTCACATTGGTGTCACATCGGTGTCACATTGGGGTCACATCGGTGTCATATCGGTGTCACAGCGGTGTCACATCGGTGTCACATTGGTATCACATCGGGGTCACATCGGTGTCATATCGGTGTCACAGCGGTGTCACATCGGTGTCACATTGGGGTCACATCGGTGTCACATCGGGGTCACATCAGGGTCACATCGGTGTCACAGCGGTGTCACATCAGGGTCACATTGGGGTCACATCGGTGTCACATCGGGGTCATATCAGTGTCACATCGGTGTCACATCGGTGTCACATTGGTGTCACATTGGTATCACATTGGGGTCACATCGGTGTCATATCAGTGTCACATCAGTGTCACATCGGGGTCACATTGGTGTCACATCGGTGTCACAGCGGTGTCACATCAGTGTCACATCGGGGTCACATCGGGGTCACATTGGTGTCACATCAGCGTCACATCAGTGTCACATCAGTGTCACATCGGGGTCACATTGGTGTCACATCGGTGTCACAGCGGTGTCACAGCGGTGTCACATCAGTGTCACATTGGTGTCACATTGGTGTCACATCGGGGTCATATCAGTGTCACATCAGTGTCACATCGGGGTCACAGCGGTGTCACATCAGTGTCACATTGGTGTCACATCAGTGTCACATCAGTGTCACATCAGTGTCACATCAGTGTCATATCAGTGTCACATCGGTGTCATATCAGGGTCACATCGGTGTCACATCGGTGTCAAAGCGGTGTCACATCGGTGTCACATCAGAGTCACATCAGGGTCATATCAGTGTCACATCAGTGTCATATCAGGGTCACATCAGGGTCACATTGGTGTCACATCGGTGTCACCGAGTCTGGCTCAGCAGGGATGAGAAGCTGTGAGATTCCTGGTCCTGATGAGAGGGAGGAAGAGGGTTGGCACTCCCAGGAGCCATGTGTATTACCCAGCTGGTGCAGTGTGAGAGTCTGCCAGGCTCAAAGTTGTGTAATGAGGTTGATTTGGTGCTTTCTAAAAATAAATATTTATACTCTTTTTAGCATAATTTTAATTTTTTTTGTTCTTCTTTCCAAGATTTGTGCTTTTTCCAGGCTTTTCTTAAAAAAAGGTGTAAAATATACTATTTTATCAGATAATACTGTATTATATACTTACAGCAGTGAGGTATGTTACAGGTAAAAAAGATGCAAATGAATACACAATTTAAAATGATAACTTGAATTGAAGATGCTATCATGTAGTCCTTAATGGAACTCGAAAGGCTGTTGCTGGGCAGACCATGGGGGAGCAGCTGTGGGAGCCCTGGGCACTGTCACCTCCTGGTGAACCCTGGTACCCAACCTCACCTGGGCCGTGGGGCAGGAATAAGGATTATTTAATTGGTGCTGAGGATAATTCATATGATGTTTGTGTCCCCACAGATGGCTGGGGATACAAGCATCATAAAGTGACCCTAGGACGTTGTTTTTCTTTCAGTTGGCCACAGAAGGGACACACTAATTGTGGTCATGCTCTAGAAATAAAGTGCCATGGTGGTTTTTCCAAGCTGGGAAGAAAGCTGCTATTTCTAGAGGAGCAGCGGAGGCAATCTGCTGTTCCAGCACTTGAACTGGGACTTGCAAAACCTCTAGTTTCATATTTCAGTACCCAAAAAACCAGACTGAATTCTTACCCTGAGCCCTTTGCTCTAAAGCTTCGGGGGAGCTCGTGTCAGCTGGAATTGTAGCAGTGCCAGTGTGGTTTCTGTGCTGGCCTTTTCCCCTCCTCACGCTGTTCATGTTGTCAGGAAGTGGCGTGGGGACAGCTCCAGGGTCACTCCCTTGTCTCAGACACCTGGCAAGTGGCACTTGGGACAGACACCTGGGTATGGAATGTCTGCTGTGCATTATCTGTATCATCTATCTTTATCTAACTATACCTATCTCTGCCTCTCTGTTCCAATGTCTCTCCAGTTCTATTTTCTCTATCAATCCCTTATATATATCTCTCTCTATAATATATATATAACCCTATATCTCCCTTTGTGTGTGTATATGTCTATTTCTTAATGTGTGTATATATATTATGTATCTACCCACTTACCTGCTGAGCTGTCTATCCCCATTAAGCAAATTCTAGTTTAAAAGTGGAGCACATGGGCATGAAAAACTTCCCTTTAGTGACTCTCCTGGAGGAGGAGAAACCCTGAGAAGATCCAGCATGGTGCCCATCCCTGCTCGGTGAGGCAGGACCTTTGTGTCCTTCTGGGACAGGAACCCACCCTTCAGCTTTTCTCCGTGGAGCTGAGCTGCTCTGGCTCAAAGGCTGCACGGGGCTGGGAGCAGCCTGCACTGATGGAAATGTCCCTGCCCGTGGCAGAGGCTCGGAAACAGCTGAGTTTTAAGGTCCCTGGCAACCCAAACCATCGTGGGACTCTGTGACTGTAATTAGCAAAGGTTTATGTTGTATGTCCCTGCCCAGAGCCTGTCCTTGCCCAGAGCCTGTCCCTGCCCAACCTGTCCTTGTCCCTGCCCTGTCTCTGTCCCTGCCCAGAGCCAGCCCTGCCCTGCACAGGGTCCCCTGCACAGCCTGGGGTGGCAGGGCAGGTTCAGCGAGGCACTGGAGCTCCTGGGGTAGGGGATCTCTCTGTACTGTACTCCGTCCCTGTTTCAGGGAAACAGGGATTTCAGCCATGTGGAAACAGAATGAAAAATGTTTAGGAGATCCTGGCATGCCAGTTAACAAGCAGCAGTTCCAAGGAGGAATCATGCTCATAAATCCTCTTACAAACCTCCCGGGTCACCCCTGGAGCAGCCTCTTGAAGTCATTAAAGGAAAACGCCTGTGAACAAAATGTTCCAGTTTGGTGTTCAGGAGGGTTGGAGTTGTGCTGGTGAACAGACATGTGGTATTGACTGGAGGAAGGTAGCAGTGGGTGCTGAGCTCATTTCCTGATGCTTTTGAGACCCCACATCACTTTGGTCACTCTCAAACTCAGGTTACGGTGTGCTTGTGGCCCAGCATCTCCCTGAAGGGAAAGAGTGACCTGTCATGGTGTGGAGTTTGTGATTTTTACATCTTCTGCTGCCCTGAGATCTTGTTTGTACTCATGATTCTGAGCATTGAGAATAAAGGCATCATGTGTGTGTTCATGTGCAAGTGAATCCCTTAGCAGAGTCTTCCTAGAGCTTCTTGATACAGAGCTCCTTTGGGTGGTGATCAGAATGCTGACCTGAGACCAAGCTTTCTGCACAAAAGCTGTGTGGGGAAAGGCTCCATCACTTACAGAAACCTGGTCTGTTCTGTCTGTTCTGTCTCCTGGCCAGGACAACTGTGGGAAAGCATTGAGTGGAGAAAAGGAGGCTCGGGGGTGACCTTGTCACTCCCTGCAGCTCCCTGAAGGAGCTGTGGCCAGCTGGGGTTGGGCTCTTTCTCCAGCAGCTCTGGCAGAAGGAGAGGACACAGCCCTGAGCTGTGCCAAGGGAAACAGAGGCTGGATGTGAGGAAGAAGATTTTTATGGAAAGGGTGATAAAGTACTGGAATGGTCTGCCCGGGGAGGTGCTGGAGTCACCATCCCTGGGTGGGTTAAAAAACGCTGGATGTGGCACTCGGTGCCAGGGGCTGGTGGAGGTGTCAGGGCTGGGTGGGACTCGGTGATCTTAAAGGTCTCTTCCAACCTAGCTGATGCCTTAAGTTTTAGCTTTCATATTTTCCAGATTCTGTACTGCACTGGTACGTAACTCTGAGCTTCATATGAAGTGTTAGCAAGTTCCCCTGACAGTCCTTTTCCAGCCCCAGAACCAAGGACACCGTTACAACTTCAGGCCCAAGGAATGTAAAAGAAGCAAATTGAGGAGAGCAAACTGGGAGGATGTGCAATTACAGCTTCATCACCTGAAGCTGTAATTGCACAATTAACCCCAGTGTGGAAATGCACCAAAACTTATAAAAGTGTGAAAATTCCTGACCTGGGATCCATCTTGGGTGTAGCCTTGGCCGGGCTCTTGCACTGCCCACGGTGCATCCTTGGAAGGGCTTTTAATAAATCCCTGCTTTATTCTTTAAGCCAGCCTGTGCTCCTGGGAGCCTGCCAAGGTGGTGCCTGTGACTGTGGCGGTGTCACTGCTGTGCAGCCCTGTGCCAGGCCCGTGTGTCACGGTGTCCCTTGTCCCCGTGCAGCGTCCGAGGCTCCTGGCAGAGCGGCGCGGCGCTCGGCGGCGTTGGCGGTGCCGGTGGCGGTGCCGGTGTGCGCCCTGGTGCTGCTGGCCCTGCTGGGGGCCTGCACGGCCCGGGGCCGGCGGCACCGCGGGGCCAAGCCCCCCAATGTGGAGGAGCCCCTGTGCGAGGCCAGCCTGGCCAGCTCCAGGAAGACGCTGAAGGATCTCATCTACGACATGACCACCTCTGGCTCGGGCTCCGGTACGTGGAGCTTTGTGCCGCTGCTCGTGGCCACCCCTCGCTGCGGCGGTGGGGCTTTGGGAGCTCTTCTGTCAAACTGCAAAAATCCCCTTCTTTCTGGGAATGGAGGCTGTGAAAAAGGGAGCTCGGAAATCAGAATCAAGCGTGAAACCCAGCGCTGCTGGCTGATATTGAAAGGTGCTAAACTCACCAGAGCGGGACAGGATGCTGCTTCTGAAGTGTTTTGTGTTTCAGAGCAGAATAATGTTCCTCCAAATCCTTGTTTTGAGCAGAACATTCATCTTTTTAACATTTTTCCCATTTCTTGCCTACTGTGATACCCCCATTGCTACTGAGAACCTGTTAAACCAAAGAAACCTAAAAATGAGGAGGGAATTCACAAATTCCACCTCATTTGACCAGTGGCATGTCTGGGATGTATAGCCCAACTTCCCTAACTAGAACTTTTTTTGAGAAGTGTGTAAACTATTCTTGCTTTTATTTGTAAATGAAAAATGTACGAATGGTGCCCAATTTAATTTATTTCCATGAGCTGCATACCTCTGAGGATTAAGTTGTTGTTCTTCCCTAATGCCTTTTCACAGATCCAATAAGCAGACTTTGGCTTTATTTATGCTGAAGTTTTTAACTGTTCCCAGCCATCCCTGAGCCAGGAACAGGGCTGGACTTCAGCTGAGCCAGAGCCCCATGCACCAGGGTAATTCGTTCTGACTTCAGCCAAAATCAAGGTTGAAGTTATTAAAAAAAAAATTAATAATTCCTTGTTGTAAGTCCCCAACAAACACAGAATCAAATCAAACCAGACAGAGTTTGTGGCTGTCAAAGCACAGTGGAGCTGCTACAATATTTTATTTTAATTACAAATATTTCAGCCAGAGTAGAGCAACTACTTGACTGGAGGACAGCTGCAGTCTGTATCAAACCAAATGGAGTAGTTTGGGCCAAATTTTAAAATTTTTACTGGGGTTTAAAAAAGTTTTTTCTATGTACAGACATTGGGAAGTAACACCAAAAATTCTGATTTGAGGAGATATTGGATGGGAGAGGATTTTCCCTTGGTAGTCTTGGAAAGCAAAGCCATGAGTGCAGCTCAGTGGGAGAGGTCAGTGTTGGGGTTTGAAGGTCCCAGCTGAGCTATTTCACAGGAACCTGTCTCTCTTTTTCACCAGGTCTGCCTCTGCTGGTCCAGAGAACCATCGCGAGGACGATCGTCCTGCAGGAAATTGTGGGAAAAGGACGATTTGGCGAAGTCTGGCATGGGAAATGGTGTGGGGAGGACGTGGCTGTGAAAATCTTCTCCTCCAGAGACGAGCGGTCCTGGTTCCGGGAGGCAGAGATTTACCAGACGGTCATGCTGAGGCACGAGAATATCCTGGGCTTCATTGCTGCCGACAACAAGGGTGAGCAGCGCGGCCCCGCGGGCTGCCCGCCTCTGACCGAGCTTCTCCCACCCAGAGAATCTCTGCTCCTGCACGGTGGCCTTGGCACTGCTGGGGTAACACTGGACTCTGTGGTCCTAGAACTCCTCCCAAGCCCAGTGATGACACTCACTAACTGCAGTGTCTGTCTCAGCCCCCGCTCCATCTGGAACCACCCTGAGCTGCGGTGCCCCGGGCTCCTTCCCAGTGCCACAGCTGGCACACTTGTTTGTTTGCATTCCCCGACAAGGGGAAGGTTTTCCCAGCTAACATTTTCATTACTCTTGCTTCCTCTGGCCAGATAATGGGACGTGGACTCAGCTCTGGCTCGTCTCCGAGTACCACGAGCAGGGCTCCCTGTTTGACTACCTGAACAGGGGCACGGTGACGGTGGAGGGCATGGTCAGGCTGGCACTCTCGGTGGCCAGTGGCCTGGCCCACCTCCACATGGAGATCGTTGGCACGCAAGGCAAGTGCTTCCCTCCCACTTCTCCTTCAACTGTTTTAAGGAGCTTCATTGTTCTCAAAATCATTTATGGGTGATGTGGTATGGTGAAGTGTTTTCCAAAGTGTCAGCACCAGGGGGAACCGTGTGAGTGTGAGTGGTGCAGTACAGACTGGGAAGAGGGACGTTCCCTTCCCACCCCATTGTCTGCACTTTATCCACACCTTTAAAGAAATGCCTGGAGAAGCAGCTCTGCTGAATGGGAATGAGCGCTAATGAAGGAAAAATTAGGAAAAATTTCTGCATGGAAAGGTTTGTCCAGCCCTGGCACAGGTTGCCCCAGGCAGTGGTGGGGTCACCACCCCTTAAAAAGCTGTGTGGATGTGGCACTTGGGGCCATGGGCTAGCGGTGGCCTTGTCAGTGCTGAGGAATGGTGGGATTCGGTGGTCTTAGAGGGTTTTTCTGACCCAATCCATTCAGTGATTCTGTAATTTTCTAAATAAATTTGGAGGGTGATCTTCCAGTTTCTCTTTTTGTGTTTTATTCTTGAAATACAGATATTGAAACAAAAATACCCTTAAAGTTTTCTTTTGAAGTTGACAACACTTAGCAGAGCTTTACTCGGTTCAAAATAAGCTTCAATATTTCTATAGGGTATAGTAACAAAAATGAATAAATCCATTTTTACATCCTTGCTCATGATATTAAAATCCACACTGTTGTTATCAAAATTGGAGGCGGTTTCTCTTGCTGTGGACAGGGAAGCCAGCGATCGCACACCGGGATCTGAAATCCAAGAACATCCTGGTGAAGAGGAACGAGACCTGCGCCATCGCCGACCTGGGGCTGGCGGTGAAGCACGACTCGGTGCTCAACACCATCGACATCCCCCAGAACCCCCGGGTGGGCACCCGCAGGTGGGTGAGGCAGCGGTGGCTCCCTGGGGATGGCTCCTCAGCCCGTGCCCCCATCAGTGCTGTCCCCTCTGCCCCTGGCTTCGGGCAGGGATGGCCACTGCGGGGTGGGCGGGTGATCACCCACGGCAGAGCCTGCTGTGGGATGGAGCTCTCTGCCCCACTGGGGCATCGTGTGCCGCTCACCCTGCTCACCCTGGTGCTTGGGGCACAGCTGCCAGCACCACCAGGGGCCCTGGCACATGGGGCAGCCTTTTGTGCCGCTCACCCTGCTCACCCTGGTGCTCGGGGCACAGCTACCAGCACCACCAGGGGCCCTGGCACGTGGGGCAGCCTTTTGTGGTGCTCACCCTGCTCACCCTGGTGCTCGGGGCACAGCTGCCAGCACCACCAGGGGCCCTGGCACACGGGGCAGCCTTTTGTGGTGCTCACCCTGCTCACCCTGGTGCTTGGGGCACAGCTGCCAGCACCACCAGGGGCCCTGGCACGTGGGGCAGCCTTTTGTGGTGCTCACCCTGCTCACCCTGGTGCTTGGGGCACAGCTGCCAGCACCACCAGGGGCCCCGGCACGTGGCAGCAGGATGTGGCTTTTTGTGGGAGCTGCCCCAGCAAACTGAGCCTGTGTGCCCCAAAGGTACATGGCCCCCGAGATCCTGGACGACGCGATGAACACGAACATCTTTGAGTCCTTCAAGCGCGCAGACATTTACTCCCTGGGGCTGGTGTACTGGGAGATAGCCCGGAGGTGCTCCGTTGGAGGTGAGGCTTTGGCCTTCTCATCCCATCCCAGGTCGGTTTGGGTTGGAAGGGACATTAAAGCTCTTCTTGTTCCACCCCTGCCATGGCCACCTACGCAATAAATCTTCCCCAGGAGTCACTGAGGAATACCAGTTGCCTTACTACGACCTTGTGCCTTCTGATCCTTCGATAGAAGATATGAGAAGGGTTGTCTGTGAACAAAAGCTCAGACCGAGTATTCCAAACCAGTGGCAAAGCTGTGAGGTAAAAGCAGTTTTCTAGTTTATTCTATGTTCATTTTGTAGGGTTTTTTCTACTTTATTTTGTTATTTATATGTTCAAGTTTAAATTAAGACAGAATTTTTCAGTGAGAGATAGGGCACTCCATGCCTGGCTTCTCCTGAACTTAGAAGCTTCAGATGTCTAGTTGTCCTTCAGATCAATACAGAGAAAATTGTGCACCAAGTGCTCAATGCTGTCCAAGGCAGATCTCAATTGATGCTGCTGCTGTTGTGTCACCGTTTCAGAGAGCTGCACTTTATCTCTGTTTTAAAACTGGAAAGCAGGGGGTGGTGCTGTAACCCTGGCTGTTGTCTGTCCTCTGCAGATCCTGTTTGTACCTGGTGCCTTTTCTGTCCCCAGTCCTGTGGTACCCGGTTCTGTTCCTGTCCCTCCATTCCTGTCCCCAGAGCCCTGCTACTGGTTCCATTCATGTCCTCAGAGCTGTGGTACCCGGTTCTGTTCCTGTTCCCAGAGCTGTGGTAGTGGTTCTGTTCCTGTCCCCAGAGCTGTGGTACCCGGTTCTGTCCCCTGGTACCCGGTTCTGTTCCTGTCCCCAGAGCTGTGGTACTGGTTCCTGTCCCCTGGTACTGGTTCCTGTCCCCTGGTACCGGTTCTGTCCCCTGGTACCGGTTCTGTTCCCCACAGGCTCTGCGGGTTCTGGGCCGGTTGATGCGGGAGTGCTGGCGTGCCAGCGGTGCCGCACGTCTGGTACCCGGTTCTGTTCCTGTTCCCAGAGCTGTGGTACTGGTTCCTGTCCCCTGGTTCTGTTCCTGTCCCCTGGTACCGGTTCTGTCCCCTGGTACCGGTTCTGTCCCCTGGTACCGGTTCTGTTCCCCACAGGCTCTGCGGGTTCTGGGCCGGTTGATGCGGGAGTGCTGGCATGCCAGCGGTGCCGCACGTCTGGTACCCGGTTCTGTTCCTGTTCCCAGAGCTGTGGTACTGGTTCCTGTCCCCTGGTACTGGTTCCTGTCCCCTGGTTCTGTTCCTGTCCCCTGGTTCTGTTCCTGTCCCCTGGTACCGGTTCTGTTCCCCACAGGCTCTGCGGGTTCTGGGCCGGTTGATGCGGGAGTGCTGGCGTGCCAGCGGTGCCGCACGTCTCACCGCGCTGCGCGTCAAGAAGACGATCTCACAGCTCTGCGTGCTCGAGGACTGCAAAGGCTGAGAGCCCTGGCAGTGGGATGAGAGGGGAAGGCGTTCTGCTGTCCATCCTTGCATGTGTGATTGTATTTCTGTCTCTGTCTACCTCAGCTCATGTGGTTCCGTAGTGCGGTGCCCCGGGCCCAACACCGACCCGGAGAGTTGTGCTGGGCCCCGGCGTGAGGCAGTCGGGACTCGCAGCTCGGGTTTGATACAGCGAGCCCGTGACTTGCTTTGGGTTTTTGTGTAAATCAGACACCAGTGAATCCCAGGAAGGAGCTTGAAGAGTCGTGACAGTGTAAAAATTCCTTTGCTGTTGTGCTTTTCATCCTTGTCAGCCTCAAATGTCCTGGAAGTGTCTGGTGTTGGTGTTTGTGAGAGAAACCTCATGTTCTGTCCTCAAACCAAGACCAAATTAACCCAGCCTTTTACCTATTTTTTTTTCTTGCAGGGATTTGAAAAGGGGTTGTCAGTAAATGCTTTTTGAATTACTATAATTAACCAAGCAATTAGAAAAAATGGAAATTCCAATAAGTGTGTGCACTGTGAACAAAACCATTGAGTCGGTTCCTTATTAACATTTATTTTTATAGTCTCAATTTCACATTCAATATCATGGTTAAAGTTTGAGTTGTTTTGCTTTGTCTTTTTTTCATCAAACAGATCAATGAAGGGACAAATTTTCATTTCAACAGTTGGTAGGAAAAAAAAATAGAGGCAATACTTTTCTGTTAGCTCTGGAGGGATGGAACACGAGAAATTCTACCTAAACTGGGAAAATATTTATTTTTAGCAATGTCTTTCCAATCACTGGCAGAATTATTTTAGTGCCTTTTGATGTGTTAGGGGGAAGCTTTAACAAAAGCCAATACAGCCTGTTTAGAAGTTTCTTGCAGAATTCTGTAACAGCACCAGGCTGGTGATGAATATTAACATTTCTGACCAGGTTTCCATAATATCACAAAAAATAATATCAGCAAAGTGAGTTGTTGTGTTAAAATTCACCAATGTTCTGGCATTTTATGAATTTTGGGCCGCTGAATATAACGCTGGAATATTTTTAATAGGCAAAATTATATATTTTGTAGTCTTACGGTTCTTTAAATGTTTCTAAACCCTGCTGGCCCATGGAAATTAATTCCAAAGATGTTTCCAGAATAGCAAAGCCTTGCAGAAATCTGATGTGGCCCCCGTGGCTCCGTGGCAGGCAGCTGTTGGCTGATCACGGTGTCCCAGATCAGTCTCTGGGGACAAATCCCTTGGCTGGAGCCATTGCAGGGAAGAAGGTGTTGAACCTTTCCTGAGTGCGTGGCCAGCAGTGCCATCACCCCCGGCCTCATCCTGGCCTCCTCATCCTCAGGACAGTGTGATGCTCGTGGCTGTTGCCTGCCCAGAGATGGGCTCTGGTGCGATGTTTGCCCAGGGTTCAGTCGCTCCTGCAGGCTCTGTGGGCTGTGCAGACACAGTTTCCATAACTGCTGGCAGCTGTTCCTCCAGTGTGGTGTCTCAGATACCATCACGAGATATCTGAGATCCACGGCAGGCTGGATGGGACCTGGAACACCTGGACAGCTGGAAGGTGTCCCTGCCCAAGGCAGGTAAAAAGGGACAAGCTTTAAGGTCTCTTCCCACCCAAACCATTCTGGGGTTCTATGATTCAGTTCTTCTGTGCTTCAAGTGCACGAGCTATCCCGTGGAGCTCAGGGATGTGACTTTGTAGGCTGTTTGAGGGGTAATCTTGGCACCTCCATGACCCAAAGCTTGGTGCTCACTAGACTATCAAAAAAATTTGCAAACCTAAGATCCAGAATCTGTTCTTGTAGTATGTACAAGAACATACCTATCTTTAAAAAAATCCTTATCTTAAAAAGGAAAAATCAAAGCTTTATTTTTTTAAGTGGGAAAAGAGTTTCAGTTTTCAGTTTCCCCCCTGGAGTCTCTGAAAATTGTTGGCCAGCTCAGTTATTTGAACCAGACCCTTTTGGTTCCTGGCTGGGAAGTGTGGGTGGAGGATGCTCAGGCTCAGCTACTCCTCACACAGGTCACAGCTCCAGCCCTGGATGTGCTTTAACCTTTTCCCTGGACATATCTCTTGGCATCTGACATTATGGTCTGGTTGCCCTGGCTTTTCACCTAACTCAGTATTTTTGCACTGGTTTTCTCTCTTGTTGAGAGGTGAATGTACATTTTGATGGACTAGAGTTGGACATAACTGAGCCAAGGAGCTGATGTTGTTGTACTGAGCTCTGAAGTGTTTGTAAACTCTACACTCCTTTAGAAAAACTCCAAAGAACCCTTGTTTTAGTTGCCTTTCCCCTCCATGTGGGTTTGTCCTCTTCTAATTTAAGCACAGATATTATGCCAAGACACTTCTGTGCAGTCTAGGGAGGATTAGGTTTCCTCAGAGGTTACAACGTTCCTCATAATCTTCATTTAAAACTCAAATTCTTAAGCTCATGAAAATTTTCAAGGTCAAGGATGCTCAAAGCCTGCCACCACATTCAGCCTCTCCTAACTGATGCTTCTAAATGGGGGGAGTTACCAATATTTTATAATTTGCTTCTAATAACAATCTACAGTTTAATGTAGGGATTATGCACTGGAAGGGAAAGTTAATTAATGTTTCCTGTAGCACCTATTTTTTTTGGAGTTACTTGAACTGCTGCCCCCAGACACTCCTTGAGAAATTCAGGCTGTAATTTCCTCTGCTCTTCCCTACTTTTATAATTTGCACTTAATCAAGCTCATTCCCTCACATGACACTCTAAAGAATCCTACAATATTTTAGTCGTCGCTATGTCACTTCTTTGCTGGTACTAGATTCAGGAATTGTAAATAAATGAGTTTAGAAATGTGCCCAGTCCCTACAATGGGTCTGGACTTTGGGCAGGGAAAGTTCTTCCCAGTCCCTTCTGCCCAGAGCTCCTGTGCCAAGGGTGGCCCTGAGGCTGTCCCCAGCTCCCCCTGGCTCGTGGGAAGGAGGTGTTTGGGTTTTGCCTGGGGACAGTGGCACAGGACAGGGACAGGGACAGGGACAGGGACAGGGACAGGGGCAGGGGCAGGGACAGGGACAGGGACAGGGACAGGGACAGGGACAGGGACAGGGACAGGGACAGGGACAGGGACAGGGACAGGGACAGGGTGGCACTGGGGTGCTGCCTGGGGCGAGGGCAGGGCTCTGGCTGTGGCAGGTGCCTCTGCTGCCTCCTTTGGGCACACGGCTGGAGAGGCACAAACCTGTTTTTTTGGGTTTTTGCTGCTCAAACCCCCTGCTGTGGGTCAGTGGGGACAAGGATGTCCTTGGGGTGTCCTTGGGATGTCCCTGGGGAGCCCTGGGCCAGCAGCTGGGTGCCCCAGCAGCACTGCAAGCGTGTCCCCTTGTCTGTCCGTGGCTGTCTGTTCCATCCCCACGGGCTCTGGGACCCCACAGCCCCGAGGCTTTTAGGGAAACCCGTCCATGTTCTGCTCTGATGGGCAGAACAATACTTATGAATGTACAGGGAATAAGCATTGAGGTACAGTATATTTCTACAGAATATAAGAAATGTGCAATAAATTGTAACTTACACTGAATGTATTTTTGGCATAAATGGACCAGATGTATTTTGAATGTAGCCACGACATTGTGTCTAAGCCTGCTGTGCTTCTCAGTCCCTAAGAAAAACGTGTCATGCTTTGTCAATTTACAAACCACTTCCTGAGTTGTCTGTTTTTAAAAGAAGCATTAGTATTTTATCTGGAACACTGTAATATTTCTGAACTAAGTATAGCAGTGCAGCGCTAACTTCAACCCTCATGTTGTGAAATAGCTGATCTGTGTACACTGCAGAGTTATTTTTAAAACTATTGCTAAAGTTATTGCTTGATATTGCAGCTGCCTGGATGTAAATAATGGTTTAGCTGTTGTATTTTGTATGCAGATTTGGGGAAGACGTGGCAATTTTAATAAATTCAGCATACTCTGCCCTTGTGTTCCCGTGGCCTGAAACTGTTCTTCTGTTCATTGTGTGAGGAGAGAAGGCTTGAGCCTGGCTGAACCTGTAGAAACTTCACTGGTGGCTGTTGCTCCCACAGCAGTGTGAGCTCCCTCCGAGCCCCCTTTCATACGAGACCCCCTGGCTGTGCAGTTCCAGCTGTTGAGATTTTCAGTGGTGAACATCTGAGTGGGACCAGCTCCCCTGAGCGCCTCAGCTCTCGAGTGTGCCTGCTTGAGAATTCCCCTGGCATAGCCACAATCTGGGAATTTAAATCAGGCTTCGTTTTAACTTTGTGTGTGTCAAAATGAAATCTGCCATGCTGTGACCCAAGAAACTTCAGTGCCTTTTGAAGGATACTGTGGGGTTTTTGGGATTTTTTTGTTTGTTTGTTTGTTTTCTCCTTAAAAAGACATTTGTATGACAGGAATTCCCTGGGGGCTGTGTGGTCCCTGCCCATGTCCAGGAAGGTGGCATTGTCACGGTGCTGGCTGTGGCCGGGCAGTGGGGCTCCGGATGGAGCAGCAGCAGCAGCCAGGGGCTCCTGGGTGAGCATCGCCTGCCTTCCCTGGCCGCGGCCGGGGTGTCTGTGGCACAGGAGAGCTGCCTGCTGCTCCTCAGGAGGAATTTCTGTCTCTGGCCACGCATTCCCTTCCAGCACACGGGGATGGAGCAGCCGCTGCGGTCCCCGATGCCGCTCCCCGGCCCCGGCAGCAGAACTGGGGGCTGTCACCTGCGGGGACACCGCTCAGAACAGCGCTTGGGAGTCAGAGAGAAGGCAAATTCTTCAATTTCCTCTTACTGAGTAAATCAGCTCCCCAGAAGGCACCGTGCTCCCAGAGGAGCCAGCTCCTGAGCCCCGAGGGCTTGTGTCCCACAGAAGAGGGGACACTCCTTCCTTGTGTCCGGGAGAGGTGGCTGTGGGCACAATCCCTGCAGCCTCCGAGGGATGGGAGTTCCATCCCTGGAAGAGCTCAAGGCCAGGCTGGACAGGGCAACCTGCTCGAGAGGAGGGCTCGCCACCACTGCAGCCCCGAGACAGGATCAGCCCGGGGAGGGGCTGGGGCAGGGTGTGCTGTCACCTCCCGGGCTGTGCTGTCACCTCCCGGGCTGTGCTGTCACCTCCCCGGCTGTGCTGTCACCTCCCCGGCCATGCTGTCACCTCCCCGGCTGTGCTGTCACCTCCCGGGCTGTGCTGTCACCTCCCCGGCCGTGCTGTCACCTCCCGGGCTGTGCTGTCACCTCCCCGGCCGTGCTGTCACCTCCCGGGCTGTGCTGTCACCTCCCCGGCCATGGTGTCACCTCCCGGGCTGTGCTGTCACCTCCTGGGCCATGCTGTCACCTCCCCGGCTGTGCTGTCACCTCCCCGGCCATGGTGTCACCTCCCGGGCTGTGCTGTCACCTCCCCGGCCATGCTGTCACCTCCCCGGCCATGCTGTCACCTTCCCGGCCATAGTGTCACCTCGTCGGTTGTGGTGTCACCTCCCCGGCCATGGTGTCACCTCCCGGGCTGTGCTGTCACCTCCCCGGCCGTGGTGTCACCTCCCCGGCCATGGTGTCACCTCCCCGGCCATGGTGTCACCTCCCCGGCCATGCTGTCACCTCCCCGGCTGTGCTGTCACCTCCCCGGCCATGGTGTCACCTCCCCGGCTGTGCTGTCACCTCCCCGGCCATGGTGTCACCTCCCCGCCTGGTGTCTCCCTGCCGGGCTCCGCTCCGCCTCTGGCCCGGTTCCGAGCAGCTCCGAGCCCTGCCGGGAGGGGCAGGCGGGCTGGGAGTGTGCGGGAGTGGGGGTGTCTGGTGTGGGGGGTGTGTGTTGGGGTGTGGGGTCTGTGTCAGGGTGTGTGTCAGGGTGTGTGTCAGGGTGTGTCAGGGTGTGTGTCAGGGTGTGTGTCAGGGTGTGTGTCAGGGTGTGTCAGGGTGTGTGTCAGGGTGTGTGTCAGGGTGTGTGTCAGGGTGTGTGTCAGGGTGTGTCAGGGTGTGTGTCAGGGTGTGTCAGGGTGTGTGTCAGAGTGTGTGTCAGGGTGTGTGTCAGGGTGTGTGTCAGGGTGTGTGTCAGGGTGTGTCAGGGTGTGTCAGGGTGTGTCAGGGTGTGTCAGGGTGTAGCGTGTGTGTCAGGGTGTGTGTCAGGGTGTGTGTCAGGGTGTGTCAGGGTGTGTGTCAGGGTGTGTCAGGGTGTGTCAGGGTGTGTGTCAGGGTGTGTGTCAGGGTGTGTGTCAGGGTGTGTCAGGGTGTGTGTCAGGGTGTGTCAGGGTGTGTGTCAGAGTGTGTGTCAGGGTGTGTGTCAGGGTGTGTCAGGGTGTGTGTCAGGGTGTGTGTCAGGGTGTGTCAGGATGTGTGTCAGGGTGTGTGTCAGGGTGTGTCAGGGTGTGTGTCAGGGTGTGTCAGGGTGTAGGGTGTGTGTCAGGGTGTGTCAGGGTGTGTCAGGGTGTAGGGTGTGTCAGGGTGTGTCAGGGTGTGTGTCAGGGTGTGTCAGGGTGTGTCAGGGTGTGTGTCAGGGTGTGTGTCAGGGTGTGTCAGGGTGTGTGTCAGGGTGTGTCAGGGTGTGTCAGGGTGTGTGTCAGGGTGTGTGTCAGGGTGTGTCAGGGTGTGTGTCAGGATGTGTGTCAGGGTGTGTCAGGGTGTAGGGTGTGTGTCAGGGTGTAGGGTGTGTGTCAGGGTGTAGGGTGTGTAAGGGTGTGTCAGGGTGTGTGTCAGGGTGTGTCAGGGTGTGTGTCAGGGTGTGTCAGGGTGTGTCAGGGTGTGTGTCAAGGTGTGTGTCAGGGTGTGTCAGGGTGTGTCAGGGTGTGTGTCAGGGTGTGTCAGGGTGTGTGTCAGGGTGTGTGTCAGGGTGTGTGTCAGGGTGTGTGTCAGGGTGTGTCAGGGTGTGTGTCAGGGTGTGTGTCAGGGTGTGTGTCAGGGTGTAGGGTGTGTGTCAGGGTGTGTCAGGGTGTGTGTCAGGGTGTGTGTCAGGGTGTGTCAGGGTGTAGGATGTGTGTCAGGGTGTGTCAGGGTGTGTCAGGGTGTGTCAGGGTGTGTGTCAGGGTGTGTGTCAGGGTGTGTGTCAGGGTGTGTCAGGGTGTGTCAGGGTGTGTCAGGGTGTGTGTCAGGGTGTGTGTCAGGGTGTGGGGTGTGTGTCAGGGTGTGTCAGGGTGTGTGTCAGGGTGTGTCAGGGTGTGTGTCAGGGTGTGTGTCAGGGTGTGTCAGGGTGTGTCAGGGTGTGTGTCAAGGTGTGTGTCAGGGTGTGTCAGGGTGTGTCAGGGTGTGTCAGGGTGTGTGTCAGGGTGTGTCAGGGTGTGTCAGGGTGTGTGTCAGGGTGTGTCAGGGTGTGTCAGGGTGTGTGTCAGGGTGTGTGTCAGGGTGTGTCAGGGTGTGTCAGGGTGTGTGTCAGGGTGTGTCAGGGTGTGTGTCAGGGTGTGTCAGGGTGTGTCAGGGTGTGTCAGGGTGTGTGTCAGGGTGTGTGTCAGGGTGTGTGTCAGGGTGTGTGTCAGGGTGTGTCAGGGTGTGTGTCAGGGTGTGTGTCAGGGTGTGTCAGGGTGTGTGTCAGGGTGTGTCAGGGTGTAGGGTGTGTGTCAGGGTGTGTCAGGGTGTGTGTCAGGGTGTCTCAGGGTGTGTCAGGGTGTGTGTCAGGGTGTGTGTCAGGGTGTGTCAGGGTGTAGGGTGTGTGTCAGGGTGTGTCAGGGTGTGTGTCAGGGTGTGTCAGGGTGTGTGTCAGGGTGTGTGTCAGGGTGTGTCAGGGTGTGTCAGGGTGTAGGGTGTGTCAGGGTGTGTCAGGGTGTGTGTCAGGGTGTGTGTCAGGGTGTGTCAGGGTGTGTGTCAGGGTGTGTCAGGGTGTGTGTCAGGGTGTGTGTCAGGGTGTGTCAGGGTGTGTGTCAGGGTGTGTGTCAGGGTGTGTCAGGGTGTGTCAGGGTGTGTCAGGGTGTGTGTCAGGGTGTGTCAGGGTGTGTGTCAGGGTGTCTCAGGGTGTGTCAGGGTGTGTGTCAGGGTGTGTGTCAGGGTGTGTGTCAGGGTGTGTCAGGGTGTGTCAGGGTGTGTGTCAGGGTGTGTCAGGGTGTGTCAGGGTGTGTGTCAGGGTGTGTCAGGGTGTGTCAGGGTGTGTCAGGGTGTGTCAGGGTGTGTGTCAGGGTGTGTGTCAGGGTGTGTCAGGGTGTGTCAGGGTGTGTCAGGGTGTGTGTCAGGGTGTGTCAGGGTGTGTCAGGGTGTGTCAGGGTGTGTCAGGGTGTGTGTCAGGGTGTAGGGTGTGTGTTGGGGTGTGTGTCAGGGTGTGTGTCAGGGTGTGTCAGGGTGTGTCAGGGTGTGTGTCAGGGTGTGTCAGGGTGTGTCAGGGTGTGTGTCAGGGTGTGTGTCAGGGTGTGTCAGGGTGTGTGTCAGGGTGTGTCAGGGTGTGTCAGGGTGTGTCAGGGTGTAGGGTGTGTACCAGAGGAGGGTAATGGGGCTGCTGGGGCAGCTCACACCAGGATCCTGCGCTGTGCTCTGATGGGAGGTGTCGTTCATTTCTGCCCCCAGATTGTCTGCAGACGAGTGCCTGGCTTTCAGTCCCTGGGTCTCAGTCCCTGGCTTTCAGTCTCTGGCTTTCAGTCCCTGGGTCTCAGTCACTGGGTCTCAGTCCCTGGGTTTCAGTCCCTGGGTCTCAGTCCCTGGGTTTCAGTCCCTGGGTCTCAGTCCCTGGCTTTCAGTCCCTGGGTTTCAGTCCCTGGGTCTCAGTCCCTGGGTCTCAGTCCCTGGGTTTCAGTCACTGGCTTTCAGTCCCTGGGTTTCAGTCCCTGGGTTTCAGTCCCTGGGTCTCAGTCCCTGGCTTTCAGTCCCTGGCTTTCAGTCCCTGGGTTTCAGTCCCTGGATCTCAGTCCCTGGGTCTCAGTCCCTGGGTTTCAGTCTCTGGCTTTCAGTCCCTGGGTTTCAGTCACTGGGTTTCAGTCCCTGGGTTTCATTCTCTGGGTTTCAGGACTGTCAGGAAGGGCTGCTGGAGGAACTGAAAGGCACTTTGCTCTCAGGCATTCAGCAGGGTGATCGTGAGCAGGAAAAGGGGAAGAGGCTTTGAGTCACCCTCTCCCCACTTTGCTCCTGTTGTGCAAGTTGTTGTGCCTTGGCAGGCGAGCAGGTGCCACCCAGGGGTGCAGAGAGTTTTCTCAGGAAAGGGGAGACAGCTTTCCTCCTCGCCTGCTGTGCTCTTTAAACATATTTTTCCTTCCCCTTAACCCGGAGGGGTTCCCCCAAGGAACTCGGAGGTGAAGGACAGCCATCCAGACCCGTTGTTGTGCTGCTGCTGCGGTGTGCAGCCTGTCCCTGTGGCTGCCTGTCCCCAGGAGAGGCACAGGGACCGCAGGCACCCATCACAGAGCAGCCAGCAGCCCTCAGGAGGGAGGAGCAGAGCTCTCCGGGCAGCCTGTTCCTCTGCCGGGCTTGGAGGGATGAACGATTGGGATGGGGATGAACTGACACGTCAGGGCAATGAGGGGATCCCCTGGGGCGGGGGAAGCTCCAAGCCAGCGTTTTCCCGGCACTAAGGGACATCTGCTCCAGCAAATATCGGGGACCTCCTCCATGCACACCCATCCCTGCAGCTCCTCCATGCACACCCATCCCTGCAGCTCCTCCATGCACACCCATCCCTGTTCCTCCTCCTTGCACACCCATCCCTGTTCCTCCATGCACACCCATCCCTGTTCCTCCTCCCTGCACACCCATCCCTGCAGCTCCTCCATGCACACCCATCCCTGTTCCTCCTCTTTGCACACCCATCCCTGCAGCTCCTCCATGCACACCCATCCTTGTTCCTCCTCCATGCACACCCATCCCTGTTCCTCCCTGCACACCCATCCCTGTTCCTCCTCCATGCACACCCATCCTTGTTCCTCCTCCTTGCACACCCATCCCTGTTCCTCCTCCTTGCACACCCATCCCTGCAGCTCCTCCCTGCACACCCATCCCTGTTCCTCCTCCATGCACACCCATCCCTGTTCCTCCTCCATGCACACCCATCCCTGTTCCTCCCTGCACACCCATCCCTGTTCCTCCTCCATGCACACCCATCCTTGTTCCTCCTCCTTGCACACCCATCCCTGTTCCTCCTCCATGCACACCCATCCCTGTTCCTCCTCCTTGCACACCCATCCTTGTTCCTCCTCCTTGCACACCCATCCTTGTTCCTCCCTGCACACCCATCCCTGTTCCTCCTCCCTGCACACCCATCCCTGCAGCTCCTCCCTGCACACCCATCCCTGCAGCTCCTCCATGCACACCCATCCCTGCAGCTCCTCCATGCACACCCATCCCTGCAGCTCCTCCCTGCACACCCATCCCTGCAGCTCCTCTGCTGCAGCTGGCAGAGGCAGGGCCCTCACAGAAGGATTGCAGAGCAGCTCTGTGTTGCCCTGTGGTGCCAGCTCGTGCCAGCCTGCACTGAAGTCCCCACAGCTGGCAGACAGAACCCAGCAGCCTCACCCCGCAGTCCTGGCTGCCCCCTCTCCTGCCTGAGCCCCTGCCAGCCTTTCCTCCCAGAGCTGGCAGTCCCAGGTGTGTGTGGCAATACTTAGTAAAGGTGTATAAAAGGTCTCTACTCAGAAAAACGACTGTTACTTGTTTTTATTCCTTCTGTTTTGATAGCAGGAGCCCTGCTTTCCCCCTTACATCCCAGCCAGAGTTAATTGTGTCCAAGGCTGGCTGCTCTGTGCAGTTGCTGTCCCTCCTGTTTGTCCCGAGGTCCCAGCAAAAGCTGTCACGGGGTGTCCCCTGCTCTGTGGGTGTTCAGGGCTTGCCTGGGTGGCTGCCAGGGCTGGGACACTGCTCTGCCCTGGGCTCACCCGCTGCTCGCCCGTCCTGCTGCACTGCTGACCTGGGACTGAGGGCCAGCAGGGCCAGCAGGGCCAGCAGGGCCAGACAGGGACAGGCAGGGCCAGCAGGGCCAGGCAGGGACAGCGGGGCCAGACAGGGACAGGCAGGGACAGCAGGGACAGACAGGGACAGGCAGGGACAGGCGGGGACAGGCAGGGACAGGCAGGGACAGCAGGGACAGGCAGGGCCAGGCAGGGACAGCAGGGACAGGCAGGGACAGGCAGGGACAGGCAGGGACAGCAGGGACAGCAGGGCCAGCAGGGACAGCAGGGACAGGCAGGGACAGGAAGGGCCAGCAGGGACAGCAGGGACAGGCAGGGACAGGAAGGGACAGGAAGGGCCAGCAGGGACAGCAGGGACAGGCAGGGACAGCAGGGACAGCAGGGACAGGCAGGGACAGGAAGGGACAGGCAGGGACAGCAGGGACAGCAGGGACAGGCAGGGACAGGAAGGGACAGGCAGGGACAGGCAGGGACAGCAGGGACAGCAGGGACAGGCGGGGACAGACAGGGACAGCAGGGACAGTAGGGACAGCAGGGACAGCAGGGACAGGCGGGGACAGCAGGGACAGGCAGGGACAGCAGGGACAGGCAGGGACAGGCAGGGACAGGCAAGGAAAGCAGGGACAGGCAGGGACAGCAGGGACAGGAAGGGACAGCAGGGACAGGCAGGGACAGGAAGGGACAGGCAGGGACAGGCAGGGACAGCAGGGACAGCAGGGACAGGCGGGGACAGACAGGGACAGCAGGGACAGTAGGGACAGCAGGGACAGCAGGGACAGGCGGGGACAGCAGGGACAGGCAGGGACAGCAGGGACAGGCAGGGACAGGCAGGGACAGGCAGGGAAAGCAGGGACAGGCGGGGACAGCAGGGACAGGCAGGGGACAGGTGGGGACAGGCAGGGACAGGCAGGGACAGGCAGGGGACAGGTGGGGACAGGCAGGGACAGACAGGGACAGCAGGGACAGGCAGGGACAGCAGGGACAAGCAGGGACAGGCAGGGACAGCAGGGCCAGGCAGGGACAGGCGGGGACAGGCGGGGACAGGCAGGGACAGGCAGGGACAGCAGGGACAGGCAGGGGACAGGTGGGGACAGGCAGGGACAGACAGGGACAGGCAGGGACAGCAGGGACAAGCAGGGACAGGCAGGGACAGCAGGGCCAGGCAGGGACAGGCGGGGACAGGCGGGGACAGGCAGGGACAGGCAGGGACAGCAGGGACAGGCAGGGGACAGGTGGGGACAGGCAGGGACAGACAGGGACAGGCAGGGACAGCAGGGACAGGCAGGGACAGGCAGGGACAGGCAGGGACAGCAGGGACAGGCAGGGACAGACAGGGGACAGGCAGGGGACAGACAGGGACAGCAGGGACAGGCAGGGACAGGCAGGGCCAGCAGGGACAGGCAGGGACAGGCAGGGACAGCAGGGACAGGCAGGGACAGGCAGGGACAGGCAGGGACAGGCGGGGACAGGCAGGGACAGCAGGGACAGGCAGGGGACAGGCAGGGGACAGGCAGGGGACAGGTGGGGACCGGCAGCTCTGCAGTGACCCCCCAGGCCCAGGGCTGCTTCCTCTGCTGCTCCAGCACATCCCCGAGCAGGAAATCTGAGGCTGCTCAAAGCCATGCTGAAATAATGACAGGTCAGGTAATAGCTGGAGAGAAAAACCAGCCAGAATTCTCAGCCAGAAATCTTCCTCGAGCTCTGGCCATGCAGGGGAGGTGCAGGGCTCTCCCTGGCACCGGGCCTGTCCCAGCTGTGCCACAGCAGCCCTGTCCTGGACACTCTGCAGGGACTGTGCTGTGTGTCCCCAGAGCTGCTGTGCCAGGGGAGTCCTCGTTGCCCACGGAGCCCCGAGCGTGTGCCGAGGGCATTGTCCTGCCCTGGCTCTGCCACACCCGCAGCTCTTGTTTCCCTCTGCAGCTGCAGGCCCTGCACTGACACCATCAGCCAAAGGCCGTGTTATCCTCCCCGTCTTTGCCAGAAGGTGAGTTCAGGGATGCCAGGGATGCCGGGCAAGTCAGGGGATGAGCAGGCTGAGGTCAGGCCAGTGCCCGAGGCAGGCAGGGCTGTAAGGACAGATCCTGGGAGAGCAGCAGCTGCCGGTGAGGATTGTGCTCAGGAATGGAAAAATTCAGCAGATTTCTGTAAGTGCCAAGCCTGGTTGTTAACCGCGGTGTGAGCACAAGGCACAGCGAGGTCCCGGGGCCGTGCTAGGAGGGATTTGTGTAACTCGCACCTCAACCACACATCACGTGGAGCCCCTTCCGCCCTCTCCCTTCCCCGCTGCCGCAGCCCCGGCCGTGCCCGGGGGCCATGGCCCTGCGGCGGCTGCTGCAGCACGGCCCGGGCTCTCCGGACGGCCGGAGGATGCAGCCCTGGGCCCGCAGGCAGGTACGGGCTGTGCGGGGCTCGGGGGAGCTCTGCCGGTGATGCTCGGGCTGCGGAGGGCGGTGCAGGCTGAGCTCCGGTCCCGGCCGAGCTCCCCTGCACTCGCAGAAGGGTTTGTGCGCTCCGGGGGCTCCTTTAAAGCGCCTGTTCCCCAGGCAGGGGTCCCGCTGCCCGCAGCGGTGACAGCAGTGACAGCAGTGACAGCAGTGACACCTCGAGCCGCGGCTGTGGCAGCGTTTCTGGGCGGCTGTGGCGGCTGCCGGGGCTCTCTCTGGCGCTGGGCTTTGTCCCCAGAGCTCACAGGGCAGCACAATCCCCACGGCATCCCCACAGAGCCCTACTGCTCTCGGCTGAGCGGCTCCGGCCCGGCACCGCTTGTCCGGAGTGAAGAAACCTGAACAGAAATGTCTGTGGGACGGGATAATCTGAAAGTACAGGCAGAAAAATCGCCTGCAATGTCTGTGCGCTGAAGGCTTTGCTTTGCTGGGCTGCAGAGGGACACTTAACCCTTTCTGGTGCGTGTGTTCGGGGCAGGGAGGCTGCGGGGAGGGAGCAGCTCCTGGGGCCGGAGCCCTGGTGACAGCCGTGATGTGACAGGGAAAGCTGAGCCAGGGCCGAGGTGACACTGCAGCCACCAGAGCACCCTGGCCCCGGTGCCCCTGGCTAGCAGCCCTCTCATCTCCTCCCACACGGATTGTACACGGCCTCTCTCCTCAACTCGTCCCTTGACAAGTAAATGATGTCCGCGAAGTCGCTGTTTCTGTCGGAGCTCACCACTTTATCCTGCTGGAGCCCCAGACATCAGCTGCATCGACTACAAACACCTCAGTGATAATGGAATTCCTTACTCATGGCTCACTCCTATGGGAAGAATCCGTGTTTAGGAGTGACCTGGCCCTTCCCAGAGAGCTCTCAGGCTCAGGTGTCCGCAGGCTGGAGCAGGAGCCCTGGCTGCTGCCTGGGAGAGGCTGTGCAGACCCCGCAGGGCTCACTGTGTGCACTCCCCTGCCTGCGGCTGCTTTGTGCCTCTCCCGGCAGCCGTTCGGGTTATAAATGCCCACAGATTTCTAGAGGGAAGGGACAAAAGTGAGATGAGCTCTTGGCACATCAGGGATGTGATTTGTCAATTCCAGCATCTGACAGGGGGATTTCACCTGCAGATGCTTTTCCTCCCGGCCGGAAAGTCCAAGGTCTCTTTGGGCCAGGGCAGAGGCTGTGCTGGTGCAAGGTGCTGGTGGGATGCCTCCACTGCTTTTCATTCTTCTCAAAACTGCTGGGTTTATCCGTGTGCCCCAAAGAACCACAAACTACTGATGCCTTTCCTCTCCTGTTTCTAGTCACAGCTCACCTTGGCCAGATCCAGCTCCTTGGACGACTCCTCCAAGCCACAAAGGTATGGTTCTGGAATTCTGGGGTTCTGGGGTTCTGGGGTTCTGGGGTTCTGAGGTTCTGATGTTCTGGGGTTCTGGGGTTCTGGGGTTCTGATGTTCTGGGGTTCTGGAATTCTGGGATTCCGGGGTTCTGGGGTTCTGGGGTTCTGGGATTCTGGAGTTCTGGAATTCTTGGGTTCTGGGGTTCTGGGATTCTGGGGTTCTGGGGTTCTGGGATTCTGGGGTTCTGGGGTTCTGATGTTCTGGGATTCTGGGGTTCTGATGTTCTGGGATTCCGGGGTTCTGGGGTTCTGAGGTTCTGGGGTTCTGAGGTTCTGGGGTTCTGGGATTCTGGGGTTCTGGGGTTCTGATGTTCTGGGGTTCTGGGATTCTGGGGTTCTGGGGTTCTGGAGTCACTGTTCCTGGCTTATTCTGCATGAAAGGTGTGTCCCTGGCATTGTGCCAGCCCAGGTGGGATCAGGGTGTGAGGCACAGAGTGGTACCCAGCACCTGGGAGGTGCAGGTGCAGTTGGGACCTTTGGCTTGAGCAGGGGAAGAGACAGCACCACCGTGGGAGGGACAGGAGGTGACATCCTGTGGGCACAGGGAGAGGTGATGAGGTGACACCCCACGGTGAGGTGACAGCTGCAGGCACAGGGACAGTGAGGTGACACCCCACGGTGAGGTGACAGCTGCAGGCACAGGGACAGTGAGGTGACACCCCACGGTGAGGTGACAGCTGCAGGCACAGGGACAGTGAGGTGACACCCCACGGTGAGGTGACAGCTGCAGGCACAGGGAGGGGTGATGGGGAGGACACCCCTGCTCTGGGTGGAAATGCAGCCCCACCAAGAGCAGCACCCTCCATTCCCATGGAATTCTGTGTGTTCCTCGTGCAGGCACCTCGTTGCTATATTGAAAGAAGATAAAGAGACCTTTGGGTTTGAAATACAGGTAAGACTTAAGTGACAAGTTGATTCATTAAAAATAAAATGTGGTGTGGAGTCTGAAGTGTCATATCCTCAAAATCAGGTTAAGGCAGACCAGAGCAGAGGAAGTGTCTGTCAGAGGCTGTGAAATTTGAAGAGCTTACAGTGCTCAGACAAGCCAGGGGTGTTTCTCTGAGGAGTTTTTCATAACGAAGGTCACAGATGAGAATTTCTGGCCTTCTTATAAGTCAGAGTGTTGAATGTAGGAGAAATCCCATGCATCCAAGCCAGAGTCAATGACAGTGCCTTCTTACATCCATAAGAGAATAATTTTGGGAGAATTGTATATGAGAATATTTTCAAATGACAGAGATCAAAAAACAGTCTTTAAATTACCTTATACTGGCTTTTTGCTACCTCCTTTAATATGCACAGAGAGATATGTGCTTTGGAAGAAGATGTACAATACTGGTATATTTTCCCATAAATACCTGTTAAGCATGACTTCTGGGGCAGGAACTCAATCATATAAGAGGAGCTTCTGTTTGGTGTAGAAGTCAGTAAATCTCCAAGTAGGAGAACCAGAATGTTACCAGGAGCACTGCAGTGGGAGATTTTATGTTTGTGGGGTTTTGTGAGAAAGGTAACTGCTGATCAGCAGGTCTGCAAAAACCCTGGCTATAGTTAAAAATTGCTCCCAGGAGTGAAGGGATGTAGTCTGGGGGCAGGGGGATCTGCCTCAGCAGCAGGGCACGTTCAAAGTGCTTTCTTCTCTCTGCACACAAAAGGAAAAAGTATTTTCTGTGAAATTGGGAAAAGCTCAACTTTGCCCAGTTTGGGTCTGTGACTAATGAGCAGGTCAGCACTCAGCTCGTGAACAGAGGAGAGCTTTCAGAAGGGAGGATAATTGAGTCAATTATTGGCCTTTTGTGTAAATTGTCAGGGCAGATTTTCATTATATGTGGCATTCTGATTAAAAATAATTGTTCTTGGCACATTTTCTTCCTGAACATACATTCAGCGTGAGCACTTCATAGAAAGTCCGGGCTGCAGAAAGGCAGCATCTGTCAGCTCCTGAGGGTGTTCAGAAGCTGTAGTTGCATCATTATGAGATAAATTTAGGCAAAGCAGAATAAGATGATGTGAAACTTCAGGTTTCCATCTGCAGGGAGCTCATGCTTCACTCGTCACTCTCAGTTTAAGCACGAATTTTGCTGCTGGTCCAAGGCTGGAATCACTGCACTGGGGGGATTTGTCCAGATGAGCTCTTCCCCAGCCTCCACCCCTTTGTTCCACACTGGCTGAGAACTCTGGGGCTGCAGTGTGAGCTCTGTCTGGGTTAGAAGTGGCGGTTGCAGGTTTCCAGGAAGCAGATGTGGTATTTGCACGTCACCAGAAAACGTTTCCTCTGTCGCAGGATCCGGACAGGCTGCGGCACCGGCTTTTGCATTTTTCTAAATTCATGCCAGCACCCATAACCACATGAGAGATTGAGAGTAATTAGAGTTACTTAACGTTTAGTTAAATGTGTAAGTCAAGAATAAAAAGCACTTTGAGCAGTGTGGGGATGTGTGTGGATGACGAGTTTCAGAGGCCAGAAGAGCAAAAGTTAATTTAAACCCTCTGTCTTTTCAGCTCCCATGCAAACCGAGCTGTCTCCACACAGCATTCCCAATGAATAAGAGTCAATCCCTTGAAAAGCCCCAGTCCCATCCTGCCACATTCCCCTGGGAACATGAGACATCTTTCCAGAAAGCCATTCCCACCCCTGCTGACATATTCTTGGCTGAAGTTAGTTTTAAACACTGAATAACCAGCTTGCTTTAAAACTAGGTTTGTTTGTTTTCCCCAAACCCAGTGTCCAGGCACCTGTCAGCTGTCTACTGTTTTCTGCTATAAAAATGCATTTTTTATTGTTGGGTTACAGCATTTTGATCTCCCTTGCATGTAATGGACTCTGCTCATCACAGCCTTCTCATTGCAGAAGTGCTGAATTTTAGATGTCTTTCATGGCTCCAGGATGGGTAACTGTGTCCCTTTGGCATTAACAGACTATCAGGTTTCCACACCAAGATGATTTCTCCCTGGAGGTGTGCACTTGTGTCTGCAGAATCCAAGAGGAAAGCCCTGCCCATCTCTCTGGCCTTCAGGCTGGTAACTATCCGTGGCTTTTCCTGACCTGGGGGGCCTGATCCTCCTTTCCTGTGCCTGCTGCAGTGTCTGTGGAGCAGGGGAAGGTGAGCACGGGCTGCTGATGCTCGCTCTGTGTCTCTGACAGGTGACATCCTCACCAGCATCAACGGCGTCAGCACCGAGGGCTTTGGTCACAAGCAAATCGTGGACTTGATAAAGTCCTCAGGGAACTATCTGAGGTGGGTGTCTGTCCTTCAGGTGGGGTTTGGCCTGATATCCTCTCCCACCTGTGGCAGATCTCACTGCCCCACAGCCCTGCACTGCCTGAGACACCGAAATCCCAAGGGCTGGGCTGGGGAGAGCCTCTGCTCCAGGGCCAGCATCCCCCGTTCCCACAGGTTAGAGACCATCAACGGGGCCTTGTTCCTGAGGAAAATGGAGCTGGAGAGCAGGCTGCAGGCTCTCAAGGTAACTGCTGAGGGACTTGTCCCACTGTCAAATGGAGATGTGTGTTCACTGCTGCTGGGGGCAGGGGGTGTCCATGGGACGGGGGCCTGCCAAGGGCTGACACCTGGGGGTTCCCTGCTGCCAGCAGCCCAGCCCTGGCCCCTCTGGTGTTATTTTCAGAAACCAGGAATAGAGAAGAAATGTGGTCCCATCCCAGGACTGCCCAGGGGAGCTCAGGCTGTGGTTTGGGTGCAGGAATGTCCAGCTGCACAGAGCTGGGCCGGAGGGGATTTGGGGTTTTGAATCAAGCCTGAGGTGGTTTATTTTCCCCCAAGAGCTGACCTGCAGCAGAGCTGTTGGATGCCTTGTGCCCCTGGGGCTCTCAGGATTGCCAGGTGGAGCTGCCAGCGCAGGCAGGGCTGGCTGTGAGGTTGGGAGCAGGAGTGGGGTGCCTGCTCCTGCTGGCTGCTGCAGGGTGGGCAGGGCTGCAGAGAGCTCTGGCATTGCCCCAGCTGGCTGCAGGTGGGCTCTGTGCTCTGCAGCTCTCAGCCTGCTCCTTTCCCAAATGGGATGTGGCCAGAGCACCCTCGGGTGAGAGGGAATCCTGTTGTCTGGAAGGCATTTCCTAAACTCTGGGAAAATTGTCTGAGTAAAAGCGGGACACACGAGTGTTCCCTGACCTGCACTTTTACAGACTGGTTTCTTTCCGAGTGCTTTGTGCTTCCCCGAGTGACAGAGCTGTTCCTTGTCCCCGTAGCAGGTGCTGCAGCAGCGGTGGGGAGAGCTGCGGGTGCTGCTGTCCCGGGAGCGGCTCCTGCTGCACGGTACGAGCCCCCAGGCAGCAATTCTGCAACCGCAGTGCCTTCTGCATCCTCTGCAACCCCACTGCCTTCCTTCTGCATCCTCTGCAACCCCACTGCCTTCCTTCTGCCTCCTCTGCAACCCCACTGCCTTCCTTCTGCATCCTCTGCAACCCCACTGCCTTCCTTCTGCCTCCTCTGCAACCCCACTGCCTTCCTTCTGCATCCTCTGCAACCCCACTGCCTTCTGCCTCCTCTGCAACCCCACTGCCTTCTGCCTCCTCTGCAACCCCACTGCCTTCCTTCTGCATCCTCTGCAACCCCAGTGCCTTCTGCATCCTCTGCAACCCCATTGCCTTCCTTCTGCCTCCTCTGCAACCCCATTGCCTTCTGCACCCTCTGCAACCCCACTGCCTTCCTTCTGCATCCTCTGCAACCCCAGTGCCTTCTGCATCCTCTGCAACCCCACTGCCTTCCTTCTGCCTCCTCTGCAACCCCACTGCCTCCTGCACCCTCTGCAACCCCACTGCCTTCCTTCTGCATCCTCTGCAACCCCAGTGCCTTCCTTCTGCCTCCTCTGCCCTCCCCGGCCTGGGTTTGTCCCGAGGGTAATGTAATGAACCGGTGCTGCTGCTCGAGCAGCGCACACGGGGCTCTCAGTCTGTCCCGGGGTGTGAGTTTGTGTGGGTGGGGAATTGTTTTCCATTCTCGTTCTGGTCTTAGCTGGGTTGGTTTTTCATGGGCTGCCCCGGGGCAGGGCGCAGGGAGCACCTCCCAAAGCAGGAGCAGCTCCCAAAGCAGGAGCAGTTCCCAAAGCAGGAGCAGTTCCCACATGGGATGGAGCAGTTCCCACATGGGATGGAGCAGTTCCCACATGGGATGGAGCAGTTCCCAAAGCAGGAGCAGTTCCTAAAGCAGGAGCAGTTCCCAAAGCAGGAGCAGCTCCCAAAGCAGGAGCAGCTCCCAAAGCAGGAGCAGTTCCCAAAGCAGGAGCAGTTCCCAAAGCAGGAGGAGTTCCCACATGGGATGGAGCAGTTCCCACATGGGATGGAGCAGTTCCCACATGGGATGGAGCAGTTCCCACATGGGATGGAGCAGTTCCCAAAGCAGGAGCAGTTCCTAAAGCAGGAGCAGTTCCCAAAGCAGGAGCAGCTCCCAAAGCAGGAGCAGCTCCCAAAGCAGGAGCAGTTCCCAAAGCAGGAGCAGTTCCCAAAGCAGGAGGAGTTCCCACATGGGATGGAGCAGTTCCCACATGGGATGGAGCAGTTCCCACATGGGATGGAGCAGTTCCCACATGGGATGGAGCAGTTCCCAAAGCAGGAGCAGTTCCTAAAGCAGGAGCAGTTCCCAAAGCAGGAGCAGCTCCCAAAGCAGGAGCAGCTCCCAAAGCAGGAGCAGTTCCCAAAGCAGGAGCAGTTCCCAAAGCAGGAGGAGTTCCCACATGGGATGGAGCAGTTCCCACATGGGATGGGGCAGTTCCCACATGGGATGGGGCAGTTCCCACACGGGATGGAGCAGTTCCTAAAGCAGGAGCAGTTCCCACATGGGATGGAGCAGTTCCCACATGGGATGGAGCAGTTCCCACATGGGATGGAGCAGTTCCCACATGGGATGGAGCAGTTCCTAAAGCAGGAGCAGTTCCCACATGGGATGGAGCAGTTCCCACATGGGATGGAGCAGTTCCTAAAGCAGGAGCAGTTCCCACATGGGATGGAGCAGTTCCCACATGGGATGGGGCAGTTCCCACATGGGATGGGGCAGTTCCCACATGGGATGGGGCAGTTCCTAAAGCAGGAGCAGTTCCCACATGGGATGGGGCAGCTCCCACATGGAATGGGGCAGTTCCCACATGGGATGGAGCAGTTCCCACATGGGATGGAGCAGTTCCCATATGGGATGGGGCAGTTCCCACATGGGATGGGGCAGCTCCTGTGCTGAGGATGAGCTCCTGGCTGTGCCCCTAACGCCGCTCTCGGGCTCCTGTCCCAGGGGAGGAGACTGACAGCGCTCTGCTGGGTGAGCTGGAGCCGGGGGAGCCCAGCAGCTCCCCGGGACCCTTCTTCCCAGCCAAGCCCCGCTTCTCCAGCGAGAGCAGCTCCCGCAGCCGCCTGAGCTCCATGACGGTGGGCAGCCAGGACAGCTTCCAGCAGATGTGCGATGATTGTGGGTCCGGGAGCAGGAGCCGGCAGTCCAGCACGGATGAGGACTGTGTGTTCCCCGGGGATGCGGCCGGAGCTGCCGGCAGGAGCTCCCTGCGCAGGAACCGCAGCATCAGCCTGGCCAGCAGCGGCTCCGCGGCCCCGCTCCGGCTCGGCAGCAGCAGCTCCAGCAGCTTCGGGACCCTCCCGAGGAAGAGCAGGAGAGCCAGCGTTCGCAAGCATCTTCTGAAATTCATCCCAGGCTTCCAGCGGGCAGTAGAAGAGGAGGAGAGCCGGGTGTGACGCCCCCCGTGTCCCCCGGGGCACGCCCCAGACCACAGCACTGATGAGGCTCACACGCCTCGGGGCTTTTAATTATTTTCATTTTTAATCAGAGCACGCTGCGGACCTCCTCATTAACGTGAAAATGAGCGACTCCAAAATGTGAAGAACCTTTGCAGAACTTCCTCGGCGAACTTTACTGTTAATAACAGTTTTTAATTGAATGCGAAATTGATAGCTATTTATTTCCTGTTACCGGAGTCAGTGTTTTCCAAAGGTCTTTAATAAAACGAGAGCTTCTGCTGAAGCCAGTTGCAGAGTCCCTGAGGAGGAGGATGGAGCGAAGGGCAGGGCAGGCAGGGGTGCTCTGGAGTGGCAGCTCTGCATCCTCTGTACCAAGCGTGGTAAGCCGGTGCTGGCTTGAGCTGCAGCCTCTGCCAGGGGCTGATGCTCGTGTCTCACCGAGCTGCCTCATTCCAGGGGATCTGGAGTGGGAAGGGCCCTCCTGAGCCTGCACATGTCCCCACTCTGCAGAGCCCGTGCTGGGGAGCACAGTGGTGCCTGTGACACTGCCCCAGCCAGCTCGGTGTGTCCGGCAGATTTGACCTCTCTAAGGCAGGAGAGGAAAAGGGTGGAGGCTTGTCCTGCAGGAGCCCCAGGAGTGCTCTGCACTGGCAGCTTGGTGACGTTCAGGGCTCCCCTGGGGGGCTGTGCTGGGGACCCTGGCCAGCAGTGCCCGGTCCTTGGTCCCACTGCTCCAGCTCTCCACCCCTGCTCCCATTTCTCCAGAGGCACAGGCTTCGAGCACTTCACATCAGAGCATCTGGGAAGTGGGCTTCAATAACCATGGGCACAGATGTGCAGAAAAAGAGAATTTTGCTCCCTCTCAGTCCAAACAGGCTGTTTGTTCAGCCTGAGCAGCCTAATTAAGTTTTTAAATACAACTGGAAGCATTTTAAATATAATTGGAAGGCCCTGTGTGACTCTTCCCGCTGTTGCCTGGGCAGCCTGTGCAGTTGTACCCCTGGGTACCGCTGTGCCAGGGGGTTCTGGGCTCCTCAGAGACTGCAGGCTAAATCCAAAAACTTCCCTCTGAGATGAGCTCCAAACAAAACCAAGCTGCTCCCAAAACTTCTCAAATTCATGGACATTGCTAAGACAGAGGAGTCAGTACTGGCCTCTGAAATTTCTGTGGAAAGGATTAAGTGCTGGAAAGAAGCATGGCTCTGGGAAAGCTGAGGAGCACTCAGGGGAGATGGAGGGAAGTCAGGAGAGCTGCAGGACAGTCAGGGGAGCTGCAGGACAGTCAGGAGAGCTGCAGGACAGTCAGGAGAGCTGCAGGACAGTCAGGGGAGCTGCAGGACACTCAGGGGAGCTGCAGGACACTCAGAGGAGCTGCAGGACACTCAGAGGAGCTGCAGAACAGTCAGGGGAGCTGCAGGACACTCAGGAGAGCTGCAGGACAGTCAGGGGAGCTGCAGGACACTCAGGGGAGCTGCAGGACACTCAGGAGAGCTGCAGGACACTCAGGAGAGCTGCAGGACACTCAGGGGAGGTGCAGGACACTCAGGGGAGGTGCAGGACACAGGAGAGCTGCAGGACAGTCAGGGGAGCTGCAGGACACTCAGGGGAGCTGCAGGACACTCAGGAGAGCTGCAGGACAGTCAGGGGAGCTGCAGGACACTCAGGAGAGCTGCAGGACAATCAGGGGAGCTGCAGGACACTCAGGGGAGCTGCAGGACACTCAGGGGAGGTGCAGGACAGTCAGGGGAGCTGCAGGACAGTCAGGGGAGGTGCAGGACACTCAGGAGAGCTGCAGGACACTCAGGGGAGCTGCAGGACACTCAGGGGAGCTGCAGGACACTCAGGGGAGCTGCAGGACACTCAGGGGAGCTGCAGGACACTCAGGGGAGCTGCAGGACAGTCAGGGGAGCTGCAGGACAGTCAGGGGAGCTGCAGGACAATCAGAGGAGCTGCAGGACAGTCAGGAGAGCTGCAGGACAGTCAGAGGAGCTGCAGGACAGTCAGAGGAGCTGCAGGACAGTCAGGGGAGCTGCAGGACACTCAGGGGAGCTGCAGGACACTCAGAGGAGCTGCAGGACAATCAGAGGAGCTGCAGGACAGTCAGGGGAGCTGCAGGACAGTCAGGGGAGGTGCAGGACACTCAGGGGAGGTGCAGGACAATCAGAGGAGATGCAGGACAGTCAGAGGAGCTGCAGGACACTCAGGGGAGGAGCTCACATGCTGCTGTTAGTGGTGACACATCCAGGTTTGTACCTGGGCTGATGTCCTGGCCATGCTGCTGCACCCAGTGCCTGCAGTTCAGCCTGGGAGCCCCTCTGCTGTGGGTGCAGCCCCAGCCCTGCGCTGGAGGAGCTTCTGCTCCAACACCCACCTGGAGTCAAAGCCCATCCCCAGTCAGATGCTGCTCTGGAGATTGTCACTAGGCATCAATATTTTTGCCCATGATTTGCTGTCTCAAAATAGAGTTCCACTTTTCATTGCCAGTAGCACTAGCTGAGAGGATAAAAGAAAAAATCAGATATTGGTTCTATTTGGCCAAAATGTTGAGTTAAAGGCAGATATAGGGGTGACCAAAAGCAACTGGGGTACAAAAACCAGAACATCTGGTGAGAGTTGGTCGGAGGGAACGGACAACTCCAGCACTGAGAAAGGGACCCTGAATTATTGCAGCTTTACAGTCCAAATGTGTGATTCCTTTTGGTATGAAAGGCTAATTTGGCAGAGTTTGGGATGTAGGTGCTTACTGTGAGTGTGGAAGGGCTGGAGGAGCCTCACCACCCCCCAAGCTCAGGCTGAACAAGCGATGCCCTCCCAGCAGGGTGAGAGCACGCTCTGGGTGCCGCAGATGACAGCGTGACACGTTCTCAGGCACTGTCACAAACAGGATGTGGGTGACAGCACCCAGCTCTGCTGTGCCCCAGCCTGTGGGGGAGGGAGCAGCCCACAGGCCAGCCAAAGTGCTCAGAGAGAAAAGCAGCTGCAACAGCTTTTTAAAATGGCATTTGTCCTCGCAGAGAGCCCTTTGGGTGGCTCCTGCTCTGCCCCCTGGGAGTGGGGCAGGGAGGGTGGCTGCACAGGCAGCCTGGGACAGGGACACTGGGGTTTGGCTCCATGTGCTCTGGACCTCCAGCAGCAGAGGTGTTCTCACTGCTCACAGGGGTGTTGGAAGGGTTGGAGAGTTCCCAGCAGCCAATGGAGCCTTTTCTCTGCTTATTCCCCAGGGGCTGAGGGGGTAACACAAGTTTACTGCAAAGTGCAGCTGGTCCTCAATGGATGCAACTGGATTTTAAACTGAACATTTCAATTAATTTGATGAATGCTACAGAGCCTGACCTTCTAAAGGGACTTAACAGCTCGGCTGAGTGCTGCCCACTGCCCAGACCCTCCCACCAGGTCCTGTCCCTGGAATCCATCCCATCCCACAGGCAGGGATGGTGGGGCTGTCTCTGGATCCATCCCATCCCACAGCCAGGGATGGTGGGGCTGTCTCTGGATCCATCCTGCCCCACAGCCAGGGATGGTGGGGCTGTCCCTGGGTGCTGTCCTGCCCCACAGCCAGGGATGGTGGGGCTGTCTCTGGATCCATCCTGCCCCACAGCCAGGGATGGTGGGGCTGTCCCTGGATCCATCCTGCCCCACAGCCAGGGATGGTGGGGCCGTCCCTGGGTGCTGTCCTGCCCCACAGCCAGGGATGGTGGGGCTGTCTCTGGATCCATCCCATCCCACAGCCAGGGATGGTGGGGCTGTCTCTGGATCCATCCTGCCCCACAGCCAGGGATGGTGGGGCTGTCTCCGTGCTACTGTTCTGCTGGGCTGGTCCTGCAGCCACAGCCAGCACTTCCTTCCTCACCCTGCTCCGCTGTGGCAGCCCCTGGTCACACTCAGCTCTGAGCAGTGGGTCACACTCAGCTCTGGGGCTCTGAGCAGTCCCTGGTCACACTCAGCTCTGAGCAGTGGGTCACACTCAGCTCTCAGGCTCTGAGCAGTGGGTCACACTCAGCTCTGGGGCTCTGAGCAGTCCCTGGTCACACTCAGCTCTGGGGCTCTGAGCAGTCCCTGGTCACACACACAGTGATGGAGGCAGCTCCTGGCAGAGCCTCAAGGCAAAGTGGACTCACGTTTTATCCACAGACAGAGCCAGGAGTTGTTCCCGGTGCTCCTGGCACGGGCCAGCTGCTGTTAGTGGAGTCACATCCAGCTGTGGCTGTGCCAGATTGGACAGAACAAAGATTTTTCATTTCTAAGAGCTTGAGGAGGCAGAAATCCACCCCGTGGGGTTTGTGCAGAAGGAATGTTTCCCTGCCCTTGAGGGGTGCTTTTGCCCAGCTGTTTACAAGCAGCTGCCTGCCATGAACCCACAGCTGCCTTTTCCTTCTGCAGTCCTGCGGGGTGCTGGGCAAACCCAAATGGTTCTGTGATTCTGTGATAACAGAAAGGAGCTCTCCCCTCTCCAGTCACCAGGCCTTGCTGGTTCTCAGCCTCTCCTGAGAGCACTGACCGCTGCCCGTTGTCAGCTCATGTTCAAACATTATCGTTCACTTTTCTTGGACAAAGTTTTCCAGCAAAGGATGGAATTTATAGATCAATCACACCAAACTAATTTTAAAACACTAATAAAAACCTGTTGATTTAAAGACACAAACTCAAGAGGTGAATAGAAGCAGTGGAAAGTCTTTGGGTCCATTTCTAATCAGGGGCTGAACTCAACAAGAGGATTTCCAAAGCCTAAAGGCCAAAGATACCAGAAATGTTGTATTGTACAAACACAGGATGTCATTCACAGCAGGAGATTACACTGTTATGTAAACCTGGCTCTGGCACCAGGGTTGAGACGAGTTCAGCTGCGGTCAGAAATGCCCCAGTGCTGCTTGGCTGATTCTCCAGCTTCCCTCTGCAAAGCACTCCACTCTCCATCCTGCCAGCCTTGGGTCTGACTGAGAGTTACCAATAGAATCATGGAATGCCTTGGCTTGGAAGGGACCTTAAAGGTCTCCCTGTTCCACCCCCTGCCATGGCAGGGCCACCTTCCACCACCCAGGCTGCTCCAAGCCCCATCCAGCCTGGCCTTGGGCACTTCCAGGGATCCAGGGGTTGCCATGGCCCCTCTGAGCAGTGCCGGCTGTCCAGGGCGTGTGGCCGGGCGTGGGTGGACAGCGTGACACCGCTCCGTATGTGGGGCCTGTGCCTGTCCCACCGCCAGGGCTGCTCCCCAGAGGGCAAAATGAGCCCATTGTGCCCCAGGGTGAGGTGAGGTTCATCCATGGTGAGCTCCATCCATGGCAAGGTCCATCCATGGTGAGATTCATCTACAGAGAGGTTCATCCATGATGAGGTCCATCCATGGTAAGGTTAATTCACAGCCAGGCTGATTCACGGTGAGGTCCATCCACATTGAGGTTGATCCATGGCCAGGTCCATCCACAGCCAAGTCCATCCAAGGCCAGGTCCATCCCTGTTGTTGAGGCTGATCCACTGCGAGGTCCATCCATGGCCAGGTCCATCCATATCCAGGTCCATCCACGCTGAGGCTGATCCACATCCAGGTCCATCCCTGTTGAGGTTGATCCATATCCAGGTCCATCTCTGTTGAGGCTGATCCATATCCAGGTCCATCCATGCTGAGGTTGATCCATATCCAGGTCCATCCCTGTTGAAGCTGATCCATATCCAGGTCCATCCCTGTTGAGGTTGATCCATATCCAGGTCCATCTCTGTTGAGGTTGATCCATATCCAGGTCCATCCATGCTGAGGTTGATCCATATCCAGGTCCATCCCTGTTGAGGCTGGTCCATATCCAGGTCCATCCCTGTTGTTGAGGCTGATCCACTGTGAGGTCCATCCATGGCCAGGTCCATCCATATCCAGGTCCATCCCTGTTGAGGTTGATCCATGTCCAGGTCCATCCATGGCCAGGTCCATCCATATCCAGGTCCATCCCTGTTGTTGAGGCTGATCCACAGCGAGGTTCATCCATGGCCAGGTCCATCCATATCCAGGTCCATCCCTGTTGAGGCTGATCCATATCCAGGTCCATCCCTGTTGAGGCTGATCCATATCCAGGTCCATCCCTGTTGAGGCTGATCCATATCAAGGTCCATCCCTGTTGAGGTTGATCCATGTCCAGGTCCATCCATGGCCAGGTCCATCCATATCCAGGTCCATCCCTGTTGAGGTTGATCCACATCCAGGTCCATCCACGCTGAGGCTGGTCCATATCCAGGTCCATCCCTGTTGTTGAGGCTGATCCACTGCGAGGTCAATCCATGTCCAGGTCCATCCATATCCAGGTCCAGCCCTGTTGTTGAGGCTGATCCATATCCAGGTCCATCCCTGTTGTTGAGGCTGATCCACAGCGAGGTTCCCGGGCACAATCCCGATGGGGAATGTTAAGCGGGTTAGGTGCAGGCGCTGGGGAAGGTGGTCACCCTCCGGGGATTAGGGCTCAGAACAATGGCTGTCCCTGTGACGCCGGGGACACAAAGAGCCATTGTGCCCGGAGCACAGACTCCTGCTTATTCCCCGACATGCCCACAGCCCCGCGCTCCGGGCCAGCACAAAAGCTTCCTTGCTTCAGATTGTTTGTTTATGTAAATTATAATGGTGCATTTAATTATGCAACAGAGCCTGGGCCGCAGGGGAGGCGCTGATTGGGCTGGCAAGGCCTGGGCACGGCGGATGGTGGCCGGGCACAGGGGACGAGCCAGGGCCACTCTGCAGGGAGCAGAGGCAGGGCCGAGGGGCGAGGAGGAGCTCCCCAGCCCGGGGCAGCAGCGGGGCCCGGAGGAGCAGGGCCCGCAGCATGACAGAAGAAGCCCCCGCAGGTGCCACCATGCCAGCGTGCAATGGCAGCGTCCCCCCGGGGGACGGCCCGCTCCAGGTCATCGGTGGCATCCAAGAAATCGCAAAATCCCTTGGGACGGTCCCGTACGCAAACGAGGAGACCAGCCCTGACACCTCACCTGCAAGGGAAAATCCGGAGGAAAACAGGAATTCATTGGCAGAGGACATCACTCCTGAGAATTGTGCTGGAGAGGAGCGATGCCAAGGTATCGTACGGGGCTGCTGTCTCTAAGTGTCGGGAGAGAAAAGTTCTGTTTGATCTATAGCCCCATAGATAACGGGATGTGCTGTGTGTTAGGCAAAACCCCTGATCCGTGGGAGCTGGCACTGGGAGTGTTTCAGAATCTGGGACACCACGAGGGGTGCAATGGAAAGCTCATAACTAAAGAAATGAGCAATTCTAAATCTGAAAATCTGCCGACCTGCAGCCATTAAAACCTGATTGTCATCGCTAATCGCTCCATCAGCCCATGTCTTGTGCTTTGTGTTCCCCAAAGAAAAGCGAGAGGAGAGCGCTGGGACACTCCAGCAGGGAGCAGCGGATATCCAGGACACAGGGACCAATGGCCAGGGATCAGGGGAAGGTAATGCCAAATGCCATCTGCTCCGGGGCTTCCCTGATGTGCAGCAAAGAGACAATGGATGCGGGTGGAGATTATCTTGTTTAAGTTGGGTCAGACCCTTCTATCCCAGAGAGCAGTCACTCATTTCCCACCTGTGAGCTGCTGCACCTTAGAAAGCAGAACTGATCTCTTCCTTGCTGAGGTTTTACATATCTCACTGACCATGGGCTACTCAAACATTGTGGGGTCTTCAGCCAGGAGGTCCCCAACAGTCTCATGAGGCTGGGAGATTTTCTATCTTCTGCTCCACGCTCAGAGGAGAACCCTGTGAGGCTGCTGGTGGCCACAAAACCCAAATTCCTTTTTTGCCTGATTCACCAAGTGTTGAATCCCTCAGTACCCAAGTATCCACATAAAACCTCTGAACAGCTGCTCCTGGGTCTTGCTCTGCTCATTTCTGAGTGAAAATGGTGGGAACGAGCAGGAGCCAAGGCTGGAACCTCAGCCACCTCCTGTGGTGAGCGGGGCTGCAGGGGGGTCCCAGTCACGAGTTAAAAATGTACCGAGCATATACAGAAATTAATGTATTTAATTCACTATGCAAACTGCAGCCACTTCTCCAAAAGGAGGAGTGTTTTGTGGCTTGTTACTAGAGGAGAGCAGCCAGATCTCTCCAAGAGGGGCTCTGGGCATTGTTCCTTTCCTCATCTCCAGCACAGGCTCCTCCCGTCTCGCTGGCTTTGGCAGTGGTGGGACAGGGGTGGCTGGACCGGGAGCCGCTGGTGATGCTCTGCCCTGAGCTTTGGAACGGGCTCTAAACGAGCCACGGGCTGTGCCCTGCAAGCAAAACCCGCTTCCATTGACAAAAGGAAAAGTATCTGAACGTTTGTCATGGGCAAATTAGTGTTTCACAGGACAGGCTGTGAGGAGATGAACAGTGGTGGAGGCTTTCCCACTGAGAGCTGACATCCGTATTCCAGCTGTGCTGCTTTAGGAGCACACAATAAAACCTATTAAAGGATCTCTCGTGGGTCCCCTGCACCCGCCCTGCAACCACAGCACTTTATCTCGAAATTGCAGGCAGCTTTTTACTACCCAACCAATTTAGTCTAATTAATACTCTGGACCCCACAGGCAAAACCTTGAATAGACCGTTTGTTGCGACACTAAAGCATCATTAACCGCAGAGACGTGCCAAACAGGGCAAATGGGACACGGCCATCGCAGCCGGGGTGGCCAGTGCTGAGGGAGGGACACAGCTGGGCACTGCGGGCAGAATGGCTCCTTCCCCTTCCCCTTCCCCTTCCCCTTCCCCTTCCCCTTCCCCTTCCCCTTCCCCTTCCCTTCCCCTTCCCCTTCCCCTTCCCCTTCCCCTTCCCCTTCCCCTTCCCCTTCCCCTTCCCCTTCCCTTCCCCAGGAATGGGTTCAGGAGGGCAGGGAGTGTCCCCCGAGTGTCCCCAGCCGTGCCGGGGATGCCGAGTTGGGCATGAGCTGGTGCTCGCCCCGCAGCCCCCGTGTCCCTCCGTGTCCCTCATGTCCCCCGTGTCCCCCCGTGTCCCTCATGTCCCCCATGTCCCCCCGTGTCCCCCGTGTCCCCCATGTCCCCCCATGTCCCCCCGTGTCCCCCATGTCCCCCCGTGTCCCCCATGTCCCCCCGTGTCCCCCGTGTCGCGCAGGGCCGGGTGGCACAGCGGGGACAGCCTCGGCCGCTCCCGGCACGGAGGAGCCGGGGACCCTGCCCGGCAGCGGCCAGCCCAGAGGGAATGCGGCCGAGGAGGCGGAGGAGGCGGAGGAGGACGAGGAGGAGGAGGACACGGAAGAGGATGAAGTGCAGGTGATTGAAATGAAGAAGGAGAAGAGCGAGGCGCCCCGCCTGCAGCAGCGAGACAGCGGCAAACGAGCATCGCCCCCCGGCAGCCCCGGCTGCAACTCCCCGCTGGAGAAAGGGGCCGAGCAGCCCAGCCTGGGGAAAAAGAACGACATCTCCAGACACAGCTACTCCAGATACAACACAATCTCCTACCGGAGGATCCGCAAAGGAAACACCAAACAGCGGATCGACGAGTTTGAGTCCATGATGCACTTATGAACTGAGGGGGAAGAGCCGAACGCACCGAGCCTTTGCTCTGGGCTTGGTTCGATTTTACTCCCCCAAAACCAGTCTCTTCACACAACACAAGGTCACTGCTTTTCTTCTTTTTGTACATGATTTATAATACACTGTGAAAATTTAACATCTTGGCTTTGACGGGGCAGAGGCATCCATAGCGCAGGAAAATAAATAATCAGTTTGCTAAATACACACCCGGTGGATTTTAAGGTTATTCTCTTATTTTCTCTGTACCTTTGTAGCCGTGTTGAGGCCACGGCAAGGCTGGAGCTGGCTGGGGCTCCCCTGGCTGTCCCACGCCACCAGCTGTGCTGTAACGAGCTGGCAGTGTGGCAGTGGTGACACTGCCAGGGCAGGGGACACAGAGGGACAGCTGCTGGCCACCCCCGCTCTGCCTCTCAGTCTGTCTGTCCCGGTGCCCTGACGGCCTCCCTGTGCCAGCACTGCCTGTCCCCACCTCTGCTGAGGATGTCCCCAGGCCCAGGGGCAGCTGTGGGCGCTGCTGCTGGTGCTGGCTGGCCGTGCTGCCAGCCCGGGTGGCTTCGGGCCAGTGGCACCGGTGACCGCTGCCATCTCCAGGGGCACAGCCGGGCTCTGGGCTGGCAGCCCTGGCACCTCCCTGCCTGTGCCTGGGTGAGCCTGGCCACTGCCAGCAACACCTCTTGTCCCACTGCCACCCAGTCAGAGTCCCTTAGGTGTCTGCTAGACTTTCATCCTAAAATCGCAAAATTTAAAAGATTATTTTGTCAAAAGCAGGTGAGTTTTAATCCATTATTTTTGTCTCACCTGGATATTACTCTTCTCCACTTTAAAGGACCTTTGTGACCATGCAGTGGTGGCAATCTTTTTAAACTGTTTTGCAGTCAGATTTGTCTGGAGTTGGGACTTAGCTTTGCACTTGTCATCCCAGAAATCTGGGAAAGCTGAGAACAGCTGGCAAGGGAGAGGAGGTAAGGATGGAGTTATACAGAGGCCTCCTGCAGCCATAAGTGCCTTTTTAAGGATTAGTTTTACATCTCCAGCAGCACTGAATATCGCTTTGACTTTTCTCCTTCTACATAAAGGCAATTATTTATTGGCAATGTGAAAATAATACAGGGCAATTCTGCATTGTGCCAGCAGACATAGCCCTCATTGTGCCATTCACACTTGTTTATTTGCTCCTTGGCCTGGGGAAGTTCTGAGCTTTGCTGGTACCAACTTATACTGTGTGTCTGTTCCCGCTGACAGCTGCTCTGGGGTGACACGTCCCGCTTGAGGAGCCCGTGGTGGTCCCAGCCAGGGCCACCCTGCTCAGGGCTGGGAGCTCCTGGGACAGTGCAAGGTGTCCCTGCCCATGGCAGGGGACAGAACGAGGGGAGCTTTGCGGTCCCTTCCAACCCGAACCACTCCGGTTCTATCAGTCCCTGTGAGCATCCCCTGAGCTCTCGCTGGGAAAGGCTCCCCGAGGCTTTCCGAACCCTGGACTCGCTTTTTGCCTTCCTTGCAAAGCAGCGCTTGCTCTGCCGAGAGCCGCAGCGCCCTCTCCTGCTTTCCTGGGTGGAAAAGGTGAAAAAATCAAAGTGCCGGGATGCTCGGGGGGCCTGAGAGCCCTCCCCACCCGGCCCGAGCCCCCGGTGGGTGTGAGCCCGGAGGGGTTCGGGGCGATGGAGGGGCAGAGGGGAGGTGCCGGAGCTGCGGGCAGTGCTCAGGGGTCGGACACGCACGGGAGGAGCCGGGCAGGAGCTGGGAACGCGGCCCTGGAGCAGAGATACCCTCGGGCAGGTGCTGAGCAGGGCATGGCAGCCACAGCCCGAAACTCCTTTTTCTCGTTCCGGCCGTGCCTGGTGCGGGCTGGGGCAGGTGAGAGCAGGAGAGGGGACAGTGCTGGTGACAGCTGCCACACCTGCGGCAAGAGCTCAGCTGCTGCTGCCCTTCCCTCACCCACCAGGAGCCACACATCGGGGCCATTGCTGCTTGGAGGGCTCTCCCTGGGGCGATGCTTTACGGTTCAGCCTGGCAGGAGCTCGGGAGGAGCCCCTAGAGAGGCTCCGAGTTGCTCAGATTTAACACCCTGCGCTCAGAGGAAGCAGCTTCACCTACTATCGTTTATTCTCCCTTTTGTGTTTTTAACGATGTGACACCGGGGCCATCGGGCGCTGCTGTCCCTACCCCGCTCAGGGGATGCTCCAGCCCTGGTGCCTCGCTCCAGGAGCCGCAGCCCGGGCTGCGGAGCCCAGCCCGAGCCCGGAGCAGCGGCACGGACAGAAAAATGCTCTCGTTTCTGGAAGACTGGGCTGACTGGTGCCGTGGGAATGTTCTCAGAACTGAGCAACAGCAGGGCCCCAGCTCAGTGCCAGCAGCCCCCGGGCAGCCCTCAGTCCCTGAGCGAAGATCCAGCGGGGAACTGAGCATTTACACGAGCGGGGCAGCGCCCGCGAGTGACAGCGCTGGCGATGGGATGTGACCGTGACATATGACTGCCTGCCGCCTGCTCCGTGACAAGTGATTGAATGTCAGCAAACAGAATTTGATGAAATCCATGCTCCTGATACGAGCTGACTGCCCAAACAACGGCTGTGTCATTTTTCTGATGGTGACTGCGGGCTAGCTGCGCTGAAGGAGGGAGAGAAAATCAGGCAGACAGCTGGAATAGGAGTCAACTGGGAAAATCTGTTGAGCCAGTCAATATTTTGGCAGACTGAGCCTGTCAGATGCTGTCAGCACTGATCCAGCAGGTCAGAGGCAGCGCTGTGCCGGGTGGGGGCCGTGAGGCTGCTCTGGGGGCTCGGCTGTGCCCACCGTGAGCAGAGAGTTCCCTGCTCATCCCAGGGACACAGGGGCTTGTGCTGGAACATCCCCTCTGCTCAGCACAGGGACACAGGGGCTGGTGCTGGAACATCCCCTCTGCTCATCCCAGGGACACAGGGGCTGGTGCTGGAACAGCTCCTCTGCTCAGCACAGGGACACAGGGGCTTGTGCTGGAACAGCTCCTCCACTCAGCACAGGGACACAGGGGCTGGTGCTGGAGCAGCTCCTTCCCTCAGCACAGGGACACAGGGGCTTGTGCTGGAGCAGCTCCTTCCCTCAGCACAGGGACACAGGGGCTGGTGCTGGAACAGCCCCTCTGCTCAGCACAGGGACACAGGGGCTTGTGCTGGAGCAGCCCCTTCCCTCAGCACAGGGACACAGGGGCTTGTGCTGGAACAGCCCCTCTGCTCAGCACAGGGACACAGGGGCTTGTGCTGGAACAGCTCCTCTGCTCAGCACAGGGACACAGGGGCTGGTGTTGGAACAGCCCCTCTGCTCAGCACAGGGACACAGGGGCTTGTGCTGGAACAGCTCCTCTGCTCAGCACAGGGACACAGGGGCTTGTGCTGGAACAGCCCCTCTGCTCAGCACAGGGACACAGGGGCTTGTGCTGGAACAGCCCCTCTGCTCAGCACAGGGACACAGGGGCTTGTGCTGGAGCAGCCCCTTCCCTCAGCACAGGGACACAGGGGCTGGTGCTGGAACAGCTCCTCTGCTCAGCACAGGGACACAGGGGCTGGTGCTGGAACAGCTCCTCTGCTCATCCCAGGGCAGGGGCTGGTGCTGGAGCAGCCCCTCTGCTCAGCACAGGGACACAGGGGCTGGTGCTGGAACAGCCCCTTCCCTCAGCACAGGGACACAGGGGCTGGTGCTGGAACAGCCCCTCTGCTCAGCCCAGGGCAGGGGCAGCGCTGCCTCCCACTGCAGCCCCACAGGGCACAGGGAGCAGCATCCCACAGCAGGAATTTCCAATGGGGACATGGCAGAAACCCTCCCTGCTGTAGGCTGGGTCTCACAACCTTGGCACACAGAGTTTATTCTCTCATCAAATCCATCCCGTTGGTGACTGGTGATGGATTTTGGAGATGAAGAACTTCACAGTACAGACTACAGTTGTCCATGGCAGTGAGCCCAGAGGGGTTTGGTGTGCAGAGCCTGGCTGTGCCGTGCAGCCTGGGCTGAGGGGAGCAGCACTGCTCCTGGAGAGCCCCCAGAAAGCCACGGGGGCTGGGGAACATGGCTGGGGTCCTGGCAGCCCCAGGGTGGGACAACCTGGCTGCCCTGGGATGAGCAGCTTCCAGGTTGGCCCCTGGAATGTGCTTCTGGCAAGAAGCAGGATAAACCTCTGGTTCCCTGCTCCAGCACCAAACAAAGCAAGGCACGTGTGTCCTCGCTGTCCCCAGCACAGGGAAGTGCTCCAGGGCTCTCCTGCAGCTCCTGGGTGGGGCTGGCCCCATCCACCTCCCACTATAAAATGAGGGCTTTATTGGTGTGCAATTGATTCCTCACAGAGCCCTGATCCTCACCTGTCACACTACACGTCCCATGGGGAGGCATCCTGCAGCCAGATCCAGTGTGGACATGGTGTTCAAAATTCCAGTTTCTGTGGAGGAATTAGCAGCCCAGTTTGCTGCTCACAGACTTCTGGGGCCCTGGAAGTGTTTCTGGAGCTTATGCTGCTGTCCAGGGGAACCGAGGGAAGTCTGCTTACAGTAGGATGGGGACTTCAAAAAATATTTCCATTTAAGCATAGAGAAAAGGAGTTTTTCCCAAAGTCTCCTACGGGGAGGGAGAATGGCCCTGATCTGTTCTGGCACTGTCACACCCGCCGTGCTGCTCCCGGTGTTCGGATCCTCCATGTGCCGGTACCAAATCACAGGTGTCAGTTCTCCTTTGGAAATGCACTCCCCGTTTGGTGGCTGCCATCAGCCACAGCCATGTCCTCGCTGAGCCCACGGTGACAGCATGGGGACAGCAGCTGGGCTGCCCTCAGTCTGCGTGGTACCTGCCAAAGTGCCACTTCTGGTGGGGGTTTGTGGGGTCACAGGCCTTCAGGCGCAGCGCTCGGTACGAGGGATCCACCTCCAGGCAGGGCTGCGGGAGGTGCTGGTGCTCCGAGATGATGTGCTCGGTCTGCAGGAGAGAGAGGAGGGCTCAGGGGGGCCTGGGCTTTGGGGGCTGAGGCTTAGGGGGTGTTCAGGCTTTAGGGCTCCTGCAGCAGCAGCAGCAGCAGCTCCACTCTCCCTCTGAGACCAAAGCCCAGCTCCTTACGTGCCCTTTTGTGGCTCATCCCCAGTACCTGAGACATCTCTGCTGAGTTACAGGGCTTTGGCGTGGGACCCAAGCCTGCAGCTGCTGCTGAGCCAGGATCACAGCACAGCTGTTGTGGCTCCTGGGTTCTCCTTCTCTGGGAGCAGAGAGATGAGCTCTCTCACTGTCCGTGTGGCAATTGCCATGTGGGGAGTCGCTGGGTGGGATTTGCTTCACAGGCAATGTCCAGCAGGAGACTGATCTCTGTCTCAGTTTGCTGCCTCATGAACTCAGCAGCTGCTGCAATGAAAATGATGCTGGGGAACCCAGCCCTGGAGCTGGAGTGCTGGGCAGGACACTGGGCTGAGGAGGAACGAAGGCTGTGAGTGACCTCCATCCTTTTGCTTTCCACACCAGCTTGGATTGCCCTCCCTCACCCGTGGGCAGCCAGGCGATGCTGGGACGTGTCCGTGCTGCTGCTCGCCCTGCAGTGATCCCAGGAGAGCACTCCGAGGTGGAACACTCCCCAGGGATGTGTGCAGGGGCAGCAGCTGCACCTTTGTGCAGCAGGAACTGCAATTCACACCATGGGGATAGAGCCCTGCAACTCCTTCAGGCAGCAGCCACTGAGCTCTCCTCACACTCCTGCTGCTGGCACCGGTAAAAGAGCATCACTAAATCCATCCACCCTCAGCTGAGAAATCAGGCTGGAACAGGAGACAAGACCTGCCCGTGCCCCACACACCTCCCTGGGCATTTCTGCATATTTTTCACAAAGTGAAATGACAATTTCACGATTTTCACTAAGTGGATAAAAATTTTCCTGTATTTTTCCCTAAACACCCAAGGTGAGCCTGTGGCATTCTGGCATTCAACACTTTAGGCTGAAAAAACCAAATGGGAACAGGAAATTGTCTTTATATTGAATGTATAATTAAACTACATTTTTTCTTTCTTAAGTGAAGAGTGTTTTTTTCTCAACAATGAGCTATGCTATTTCAGAGCGTTTCGGACAGCTCCTTACACCAGGCAGACGGAGGCACAGCCATGACTCTTTGTGCAGGGCAGGCAATTAGTGTAAGTATCCATTCTTTTCCTTTCCATACCTGCTCTCTTTAGAAGCCCCTGTGAGCTGAGAGCCAGTCGATGCTGACTCATCTTCCTTTAAGTGCTATTGACGGTTTCTGAGTGTAACCAGGCTGCTTTGTGGCTGCAGCAGCAGTGCCTGGCTCGTCCCCGGTGTCCCCGGGCTGCAGCCGTGCGGGATGCTGGGCACAACCCCTGGCAGAGGGGCACGAGTGGCACCAGCGCATCTCCAGGACAAGTGGCCTTGGAAAGGGGGCAGCAGGGGGTGGGGGACCCCCGGGCCGGGCTGTCCCCCTGCCACGGCTGTCCTGGCACCCTGCCACGTCCTGGAGGGTGGGGGCCATCCCTGACCCATCCTGCACCCTGCACCCTGCACCCTGCACCCTGCACCCTGCATCCTGCACCCTGCACCCTACACCCTGCATCCTGCACCCTGCATCCTGCACCCTGCATCCTGCACCCTGCACCCTGCATCCTGCACCCTGCACCCTACACCCTGCATCCTGCACCCTGCATCCTGCACCCTGCATCCTGCACCCTGCACCCTGCATCCTGCACCCTGCACCCTGCACCCTGCACCCTGCACCCTGCATCCTGCACCCTGCACCCTGCACCCTGCACCCTGCATCCTGCATCCTGCACCCTGCACCCTGCACCCTACACCCTGCACACTGCACACTGCACCCTGCATCCTGCACCCTGCATCCTGCACCCTGCATCCTGCACCCTGCTCCCTGCACCCTGCACCCTGCATCCTGCACCCTGCACCCTGCACCCTGCACCCTGCACCCTGCACCCAGCGCCCTGCTCCCTGCACCCTGCACCCTCCATCCTGCACCCTGCACCCTGCACCGTGCACCCTGCACCCTGCACCCTGCATCCCTGCACCCTGCACCCTGCTCCCTACACCCGCACCCTGCTCCCTGCATCCTCCACCCTGCATCCCTGCATCCCTGCACCCTGCATCCTGCACCCTGCTCCCTGCATCCTGCACCCTGCACCCTGCACCCTGCACCCTGCACCCTGCATCCTCCACCCTGCATCCCTGCATCCCTGCACCCTGCATCCTGCACCCTGCACCCTGCACCCTGCATCCTGCACCCTACACCCTGCACCCTACACCCTGCATCCTGCACCTTCCACCCTGCACCCTGCACCCTACACCCTGCACCTTCCACCCTGCACCCTGCATCCTGCATCCTGCATCCTGCACCCTGCATCCTGCACCCTGCATCCTGCACCCTGCACCCTGCACCCTGCACCCTGCTCCCTTGCACCCTGCTCCCTGCACCCAGCGCCCTGCTCCCTGCACCCTGCTCCCTGCACCCAGCGCCCTGCTCCCTGCACCCTGCATCCTGCACCCTGCACCCTGCACCCTGCTCCCTGCACCCTGCTCCCTGCACCCAGCGCCCTGCTCCCTGCATCCTGCACCCTGCACCCTGCACCCTGCACCTTCCACCCTGCACCCTGCATCCTGCATCCTGCACCCTGCACCCTGCTCCCTGCACCCTGCTCCCTGCACCCTGCACCCTGCATCCTGCATCCTGCATCCTGCACCCTCCATCCTGCACCCTGCATCCTCCACCCTGCACCCTGCACCCTGCACCCTCCATCCTGCACCCTGCACCCTGCACCCTGCACCCAACATCCTGCATCCTGCACCCTGCACCCTGCACCCTGCACCCAACATCCTGCATCCTGCACCCTGCACCCTACATCCTGCACCCTGCACCCTGCACCCTGCACCCTGCACCCTGCACCTTCCACCCTGCACCCTGCACCCTGCTCCCTGCTCCCTGCAGTGCTGATCGCCGCAGCATCACTCACCAGCCCCGGCTGCACGGTGGCCAGTGACCTGTGGAGCCAGGCCAGGCTGCGGCTCCTGGGCTGGCAGCGGCGCAGGCCCACGGCTCCCACGACACCAGACGGGGCAAGGCAGAGCTCTCCGTGCTGGATCAGCCTCAGCCAGGTGTAGTTGAACTGCTGGTTCTGTGGGGAGACAGCAGGAGGAGACACGGCCCCGTCAGGCTCCGTGGCAGGGCTTCTCTGGGCACCCTGTGCCAGGGCTCCAGCAGCCTCCGAGCCAGGGATTCCTGCCCAGGATCCCATCCATCCCTGTCCCCTGGCAGTGGGAAGCCATTCCCTGTGTCCCGTCCCTCTGGGTGGTTCTCTGGCCCTCTTGGAGCCGAGGCACGGGAAGGGCTATAAGCTGGAAGTTCAGCGTCTGCACACAGATCACAGGCTGGTATTTAAATGTCCCTCTGTTTTCACATGCAAACTCACAGCTCCATCAAAGGAAAGCGGCCGAAATTGCTGTTTCTGACACTGCTGCTTGGCTACAGGCTGTGCCAGCATGGCCTGGCCACGTCCCCGGCTGGGAAGGGCAGTGCCACCCCCGGGGAGGGGACAGGTCACCTGGGACAGGCACAGCACCAGGGCAGGGTGACACACGGGCTGTCCTTACCGTGCTGTTAACATCACACTCCTCAAAAGCCAGGCTGGTGCCTTCCACAGCGATGCACCCTGCCAGGGCCGCGTTAACCAGCTGGGGAACAGCAACAAAACGCACATTTAGACAGAAATTCCCAAGAAGGGGGGAGGATGTTACACTGCACCGGACCTGCTGGGTTCACAGGACTCTGGTTAATACTGCTCACACAACTAAGGGAGGCGGAAAAGTGTGCCAGGCCAGGCTGGACGGGGCTTGCAGCAACGTGGGCTGGTTAAAGGTGTCCCAGCCCCTGGCAGGGGGTGGAAGAAGCTGAGCTTTAAGGTCCCCTTCCACCTAAACCATTCTGGAATTCAGTGCTGGAGAAGAGGAGCCTGACCCAGTTTCTCCCACCTGGGGTTTGTGGAGGCAGCACTGAATCCAAAGCGACTTTAAAGTGTTCTCTGCCCGCTGCCCCCGGCGAGGCTCAGGTTCCGTGCCCGGAGCGCACCGGTCCCTCCTCCCAGCGCCGGCAACGCGAGCGGCTGCTGCGCTCTGCTGGCGGCACAGCCGTGCTACAGAGCCCGACCCTACAGAGCCCGACCCTATAGACCCTGATCCTATAGACCCTGACCCTATAGACCCGGTACCTACAGAGCCCGACCCTACAGAGCCTGACCCTACAGAGCCTGACCCTACAGAGCCCGACCCTATAGACCCTGATCCTATAGACCCTGACCCTATAGACCCGGTACCTACAGACCCTGACCCTACAGAGCCCGACCCTATAGACCCTGACTCTATAGACCATGACCCTATAGAGCCCGGCCCTACAGAGCCCGACCCTATAGACCCTGACCCTATAGACCATGACCCTATAGACCCGGTACCTACAGACCCTGACCCTACAGAGCCCGACCCTATAGGCCCTGACTCTATAGACCCTGACCCTATAGACCATGACCCTATAGAGCCCGACCCTACAGAGCCCGACCCTACAGCGCCAGACCCTACAGACCTGACCCTACAGACCCTGACCCTACAGACCCGGTACCTACAGACCCTGTCCCCACAGACCCTGTCCCTACAGACCCTGACCCCACAGACCCTGACCCTACAGACCCTGTCCCTACAGACCTGTCCCTACAGACCTGTCCCTACAGACCCTGACCCCACAGACCCTGTCCCTACAGACCCTGACCCTACAGACCCTGACCCTACAGACCCCGCTCTGCACTCCACCCCCCGAGCTGGGGCAGGGAGCGAGGGCAGGATCCCCTGGGACCCCCCGGATCCCGATGTGGGAGTTCTCACCACGGAGGGAGTTCTCACCCCGAGGGCACGTCCAGCCCCGGTGCCCATCCTACCCCAGGGCCACATCCTGTCCTGGCACTGTGCCCTGCTCAGCCATCCAAACCCCCAGCCCTACAGAGGGAAGTCACCCCTGCTGCCTGGACCCGTTTCTTTGTGGGAATGCTCTGGAATCCAGATCTGTGCCCGATCAAACATGCACAGCGCTGCCAGGGCCAGGGAGCTGCGCAGCACGGGGAATGCCCGGGCACAGCCACCCCAGGGAACAGTGACACCCCTGGGCACGCACCAGCCCGCTGCCTTTAACCAGGGGAGCTTCCAGGTCCGGGTAGACGTTCTCCAGGTACCAGCGGAAGCTTTTGCAGCGCAGCTTCTTGCGCAGCTGGATTTGCTGGCTCAGGTCCCCGACATCCACGTTGCCCAGGAGCAGGTGATAGGCATGGCCGTAGAACAGCTCCTTGTACTCGTCCAGCCACACCTCTGCCACGCGGGCCAGGTTCCGCTCCACCGTCCTCACACGGTCTTTTGGGAAGGAGTAAGGATTGTCATTCCTGAAAATGTGCCCCACCCGGGAGCACGGAACGATCTCGATCTCTCCTCCGCACATCCAGACCTGCGAGACAGAGGCCGCTGGCAGAGACAGCAGCTGGTGGGGGGCGCTGGCTTCGTGCAGCCAGGAGAGCAGCAGAAGGTCAGGCACCCAGGGAAATGGGGTGTCCAACCCTGGGGAGCCCCTGCCTCAGCCCCATCACTCACCCAGGCTGGCAGGGGTGCAGGTGTGTGACACTGACCCACCTTGAATGAAATCTCCATATTTTCCCCTCCCCAGACGTCCAGTCCCGGGTCGTACATTCCCAGCTCAAAGAAGTACTGCTTGTCGATGGAGAACAGGCCACCTGCCATGACGGGGCACCTGGGAACAGAGAGGCCACACGGTGTGACAGTGGCACAGAGAGGCCACACGGTGTGACAGTGGCACAGAGAGGCCACACGGTGTGACAGTGGCACAGAGGCCACACGGTGTGACAGTGGCACAGAGGGCACCTGGGAACAGAGAGGCCACACGGTGTGACAGTGGCACAGAGGGCACCTGGGAACAGAGAGGCCACACGGTGTGACAGTGGCACAGAGAGGCCACACGGTGTGACAGTGGCACAGAGGCCACACGGTGTGACAGTGGCACAGAGGGCACATGGTGTGACAGTGGCACAGAGAGGCCACACGGTGTGACAGTGGCACAGAGGGCACCTGGGGGGCCTGAAAGCTGAAATGGGGCAGGGAAGGGTAAAAGGCAGCGGAATGTTCTCCTGGCTGACACACCAGCAGTGCCATGTGTGGGGAGAAAGGCTTCCTGGGCTTTGCCCATGCCTGCTGGGGGCCAGCCTGTGCCTCAGCTGTCCTGGAAAGCACCAGAACCATACCTGGCCACAAAAGAACAACATTCGGCCTCGAAGGAGCCTTTGCTGCTAAGCTGCTACCAGAGGAACAGGCTGGTTCTCAAAGCTCTCACATTTGTTGGTTTTTTACCTTATAATATCAGTCTCCTTGATTTTATTTTTCTCTATGACCTCTTGTGGAATCTGCCTCCATCCAAAATTCATTGGCCAAGTAAAAATCCCACGCTGGAAGTTGTCCACGGTCATGTAACTAAACAGAGAAAAGATGGGCTGACTAATTCTGAGTCACATTCCTGATTGAAATGTCACCCCTAATGAGTGAAGATGAGTATCTGTAGGTAATTACACCAGGATTTTAACAAATTTCATCAGGAACCATCTTCATGTACTAAAAGCTGTGAAAAAGCAAAATGGTGTGTGATAAACACGGGCCACATCCACAGCAAATGTTAATTTCTGGTGCACAGCAATGTTCTGTGTCCCCTGTGGGAGCTGCTGGAGGCTGCTCAGGGCTCTGGAGTCACGGATCCGCTCCCGTAGCGGATCCAGCGGCGGTGCCAGGCGGGTTCTGCTCAGGACACCAGCCTGGACCGTGGGGTTGGCAGGGATGAGCTGCCTCACCTCATGTCCTTGTCGCTGATCACCTCGATGACGGGGCAGGCCACCTTGGTCCGGCGCAGGCGGACCCTGTCCAGCAGCGGCTCCAGCCAGCCCACGTTGCACTCCACGTGTGAGTCCAGGAACGTCAGGACAGCGCCTGCAGGGTGAGGAGGATGAGCCTGGGGACCCCAGCCCAGCCCTGCTGGGCAGCTCCCCGGGCACCCTGCGGGCTCGGGGTGCTGCTGACTGTGCCACAGCCCTCCTCGGCTCCCCAGACCTGCCCAGCCACAGCCAAGAGCGTTTTTCCCTGCCTGGCAGAGCAGCTCCTGCCAGAATCGGCATTTCGGTGCGGACACAGCCCGGCTGGGGCAGCCGGCGGAGCTGGGGCTGGAGGTCCCGGTGAAAGGCACCCTCGGTGCATTGGGAGGGACAAACACGGCGCTGGAGAGGGATGCCCAGCGCTCTGGGATCCCCACACGGCCGGAGCACGGCTCCTGTCCTACCTTTGGCGATCTCAGCTCCCGCCAGCCTGGCCCGGATCAGCCCGTGCCTCTCCCTGAGGCGCAGGATCCTCACCTTCGGGAACCGCGACATGTAGGTGTCCAGCTGCTCCCGCAGGTACTCTGCTCAGGGGACACAGCCGGCTCACTCACACACTGCCACCCGCTGAAAAGCCACCAGCACATCCCCCTGGCAGCGCCTGCAGGCACGCCGGGCCCTCAGCTCTGGGGTGTGAACATCTCTCTGGGCACGGGGCTCTCCTTGTGCAGCCCACCCGAGCCAGCAGCGGGGAAATCACATCATCCCTGCATTTTCATGGGCTGAACGCAGCAGAGAGTGGAGGCACCGGAACGCAGGGGGTGGGTACCAGCTGAAATGCCCCGTGCAGAGCAGATCCCAGCTCACCACTGCTCCCACTGCAGCTCCTGTGCTCTGAGCCACCCCGGAGTGTGTCCCCCACACTGGGAACACCAGCCACGCACACTGGGGGGTGAGAGCATCTCCTGATTGCACAAGCCCTTGAGCCAGGACGCCCCAAAGATGAATGGGCTGGGCAGGACTCAGCTCCTGGTGCTCTTGGAGCCTCTGCCTTCATCTCCCACTGCCAGCCCCAGCACCCCCTGTCCTCTTCTTCCCCTCAGCCCCAGCGCAGGCCAGGGATGCACTTCAATACAGGGGAAGGAGAAAATGTGATTTCTCTCCTGCTTAGAATTGAATTACAGAGAACAAATCGCATTTTGCCCTCAAGTTATATGAGTTTCATAAAGGCTTCACCTACCCTTAGTGCTGAAGTCATCCACCAGAATGATCTCCTCGATCAGGTGAGGAGGAGAGCGGCTGAGGACGCTGTGCACGGAGCGCAGGAGGGTGGACCACACCTCATCCACGAAGCACATGATGATGCTGGTGGTGGGGAGGTCGTCGTGGACCTGCTGCTCCGAGCACCTGCAACAGCAACACGGGCTCACAGGTCCCACTCCCGAAAATCTGCAGGCTTGGTGCTTCTGGGAAAATGCCCAAGGTGAAATACGGAGGGAGAGCCCTGCAGTGCTGGGAGGGGAACAGAGCGGTGAGGGGGGAGCCCCACACCAGCCCCAGGGCCTCTCTCATGGGCAGCCCCATTGCACTGTGCTCACTTGGCTCTCACAGGAACCTCTCCTGAAGGAAATTTAAAGATGTTTCAGAAGATAATCAGAAGTGCTCTGGCTAAGTGAAATTCACCCCAGAATTACTCTGTGTCAAAATCCTTGAGATGTGTCTTTCTGTCTCAGGGAGGTCAGCAGGCAGAAAATGCCAAAAAAGTTCATTTTGGACCCAGAACTGCCTCACCTTGCTGGGCAGCTGGTGAGCAGAACCGGGTCACCCCCCCTTTGTCCTTCAGTAGGGAATCCTGGAATAGTTTGGGTTGGAAGGGAACTTAAAGCCCATCTCCTTCCAACCACTCCCACAGACACTTTCCGCTGTCCCAGGTTGCTCAGAACCCTCTCCAGCCTGGCCTTGGACACTTCCTGGGATGGGGCAGCCACAGCTTCTCTGGGCAACCTGTGCCAGGGCCTGCCCAGCCTCCAGGGAAGGATTCCCTCGGATTCCCTCCCAGTGTCCCACCTGTCCCTGCCCCTGGCAGTGGGAAACTGCTGCTCCTTGCCCTGGCACTCCAGGCCCTTGTCCAGAGTCACTCTCCTCTCTTGGAGCCCCCTTATGCACTGGGAGGGGCTCCAAGGTCACCCTGGAGCTTTCTCTTCCCTTCAGCCCCAGGACTCCTGATCTGGGCTCTGCATGGAGCGCTCCCCACAAGCCTCCTGCCCATCACACTCCTCCTCAGGGCGCTGTCCCTCACACCAGCTGCAGAGACACAGCTCCTGTGAGTGCCAGCACTGTCAGTAAAGCTCCAAAAGCAGCGAGCACTGTGCATGGATTGGCCCCATTTCAGTGGTCTAGCCCAGTACTCCAGGAAGAATCACAATGGGAACTGGAGTCTAAACTGGGAGACACTGGAATACACCAAAAATTAATTGTTGGCTGCCAAGATCTGCAAACAGCCACTGCCCTGAGCTGGACCTGACAAGCTGGTAGCTGTTGTGCCAATGGGCCAGGGCAGAACCTGCACAGGCTCCTGCCAGAACCAGAGTGCCCAGGGCAGAACCTGCACAGGCTCCTGCCAGAACCAGAGTGCCCAGGGCAGAACCTGCACAGGCTCCTGCCAGAACCAGAGTGCCCAGGGCAGAACCTGCACAGGCTCCTGCCAGAACCAGAGTGCCCAGGGCAGAACCTGCACAGGCTCCTGCCAGAACCAGAGTGCCCAGGGCAGCTCCGTGCCCCGTGGCAGCAGCTCACACGCCCAGGGACGTGCCCTGTTTGCCCAAGGAGTTCCCTGTGATGGCAAAGCAGCTCCTCCTGGGCAGGTGTGTCACTCCCTGGAGGTGCTTCCTGCTCTGCAGCTCCGGGGTTTGCTGTCCAGACCAAGCCCAGTGCTGGCTTTGTGCCATGGCTCTGCTCCTCTGCACAGGTGGCTTCTGAAGGAGGCATCAGGAAGCAGCCCCATCTGTCTCCCCATCCCTGCTCCCCTCCTCCTGGGCAGGATCTGACCTCAGCAAGCACCCCTGGCACGGTGGGAGTGTCTGCACTGCCCTGTGCCGCGGGGGACAAGCACAGCACAATTCCCAGCCCGCCGTACCCGTGGGGACACGCGAGGGTCTCTGCACGGGGCAGGTCTCACCTGCCCAGGGGCTGAGGATGTCCCTAGGGAGGGCTGAGAGCGAGAGATGAACCTGGCACTCACCTGAGCTGGCACCTTCCCTGCCCTCCCTGCAGCAGTCACAGAATGGCTTAGGTTGAAAAAGCTTTAAGGTCATCAAGTGCAAGCACCAAGGCAGCAGTGCCGAGCCCGCCGGGCACGGCAGCTCAGGATGGGGCTCACCAGCCTCTTCTGCTGCCCAGGCACTGCCCTCACCTTGTCCTGCTCTCCTCTACTGGCAGGGAGAGGCTTTTTTGAAGCGCAGTCCTGAGATGTGCAGCATCAGTTACACATTTAATGCCAGCTGTAGCTGTGTGGGTTTTCCAAGCCCAAACAGCGCAGCCCTCCCTGCGTGTGCCCACAGAGCAGAGCCCCCAGCCTGTGCCTGCTGGACGGTGCCAGCACTCAGCTCCTGAGGGGCTTTGTGGAGCCACAGCAGGTCCCTGGCCGGGAGGGTCCCTTGGTGTCCCCTCCTCGAGGGAAGGGCCACGGCAGCCTGGGCTGTGAGAGCCCCTCCGGGCAGGGGGGCTCCTGCTGCCCTCACACACCCACGGGGTGCAGGCTCCAGGAACCAACACACGAGCTGTGAGTGCTCAGAGCTGCTCCTGACACTCCAGGTACGGAGTTCCCGGGCACAGAGAGGCCTGAGCCCATCACCCGGGCTGGGTGTCCTTGTCCCGCCGGGCAGCCGGGCTCAGGGGGCTGCGACAACCCACAAACCTTCCCCAGTTTCACCTTTAACAACAGGCTGCTCTGGCCTGGCCAAAAGCCACCTGCCAGGCAGCAGGGCTGAAGGTTCGCTGTGTCCCCAGCAGCCCTCCCCAGAGCCACGGAGCCCATCCCCGGGGGCAGCCCGGGCTTTGCGCAGGGGGAGCAGATCTTACCCGGCAGGCCTGGTGTCTGCGATGGCTCGATCCACAGGGATCAGGTCGCTGAGGTAGACATTAAAGTTTCCTTCTTTCCATCTACTTTTTGCTTCTTCTTGTTTATCATCAGGGACAGCAACAGGGTGTCCAAACTGGCCTGGAGCTCGGGGGTCTCTAGGGGCGAGCGTTGCATCCATGGACAGGACTTTGTGCATCCCTGGGCTGCTCCCTGCTCTCTCCTGCCCATCCCGGCCAGTGCCATCTCCTCCAGGAGCTGCTCCTGCTCTCTCCTGCCCATCCTGGCCAGTGCCCGCTGCTCCTCCGGGAGCTGCTGCCCCTCTCTCCTGCCCATCCCGGCCAGTGCCCGCTCCTCCAGGAGCTGCTCCTGCTCTCTCCTGCCCATCCTGGCCAGTGCCCACTGCTGCCCCTCTCTCCTGCCCATCCTGGCCAGTGCCATCTCCTCCAGGAGCTGCTCCTGCTCTCTCCTGCCCATCCCGGCCAGTGCCAGCTGCTCTGGGAGCTGCTGTCCCTCTCTCCTGCCCATCCCGGCCAGCGCCATCTCCTCCAGGAGCTGCTCCTGCTCTCTCCTGCCCATCCCGGCCAGTGCCCGCTCCTCTGGGAGCTGCTCCTGCTCTCTCCTGCCCATCCTGGCCAGTGCCTGCTGCTCTGGGAGCTGCTGCCCCTCTCTCCTGCCCATCCCGGCCAGTGCCCGCTGCTCCAGGAGCTGCTCCTGCTCTCTCCTGCCCATCCCGGCCAGTGCCCACTGCTGCCCCTCTCTCCTGCCCATCCTGGCCAGTGCCCGCTCCTCCAGGAGCTGCTCTTGGTGTCGCACCCAGCGTGCGGCTCCTGCCACCCATGTTGGTGGCCGCAGCAGTGGCAGTGGCGGCGTGGGCACCATCCCTGCTCTTGTCAGCAAGTTCCTTGTGCTTTCCCCGTCTCCTTGTGGCGTTCCCCGCAGAGTGGGGCCCACGGCGCGGGGCTGCGGGGCCGGCGAGGTCCATCCCGTCTTTGCTGATGAGGATGAAGCGAGTTTTGGAGGGAGTTTCTTCCCGTCCCGTGTTTGTTTCCTGCGCTCCGGGCTGTGCTGCCCGGCCGCTCGGTGCCGCGGTGCCGGAGGGGCGCTGCTCGCTCCCGTGGGCTCCGGGGAGCGCCGTGCCCGTCCCGCGGGGCCCGGGCCGCTGCCGGGGGGGCGGCGATGCCACCGGGGCCGGGGCTGCCCCCGCATCCCCCGCTGCCTCCGCCGGAGCCTCGGGGCCTCGCCGGGGCCGCCCCAACCCCAACCCCGGCCCCGGCCCCGGCCCCGGCCCCGGCCCCGGTGCCAGCCCCGCCGCCTCCCGCAGCAGCCGCCCGCCCGCCTCGCCGAGCGAGAGGCGGAGCGCGGCCATGTCGAGCAGCAGCCAGGCCACCGAGGCGGCGAACACGAGGGCCAGGGCCCGGCCGCTGCCGCGGAACAGCCGCCGCAGCCCGCTCATCCCGGCCGGGAGCCGGAGCCCCGGGCCAGCGGAGCGGGGGCGGAACGGGGCCGGCACCGGGACACGGCTGCCCCCGCCCCGAGCGGGACCCGCCCGCAATGGAACCCGAACCGGGGACCCGCCCGGCCCCAGGGACATCCCGGGGGGAGCGGGGCTGTGCCTCCGGGGACACATCCCGGGATGGGTGCTGTAGCTCGGGACACATCCCGGGATGGGTGCTGTAGCTCGGGACACATCCCGGGATGGGTGCTGTAGCTCGGGACACATCCCGGGATGGGTGCTGTAGCTCGGGACACATCCCGGGATGGGTGCTGTAGCTCGGGACACATCCCGGGATGGGTGCTGTAGCTCGGGACACATCCCGGGGAGCAGCTGCGGCTCGGGGCAGTGGGAGGGAGCGGGGCTGTGTCCCGGGTCCCCACCGGGGGCAGAGGGGCCGTGTCTCGGGGGAGCCGTGCGTGTCCCTGCTCCACGTGGCAGCTGGCTCGGCAGTCCGCGGCTGAACCGCTGCTGAGGACGTGGGTGTGTTCCACATCCCGCTCAATTACAGGGCACGGGAGCCACGCTGGCGAACCGCGGCAGCCTCCGGTGGGCTGAGCCAGAGAACGCCAAGAAAGGAACCAGAGAGGATCCACCCTCCTGCTCCTGCTCCTGCTCCTGCTCCTGCTCCTGCTCCTGCTCCTGCTCCTGCTCCTGCTCCTGCTCCTGCTCCTGCTCCTGCTCCTGCCCTGGACCGCAGGCTGGGACGTGACAGGCTTTGCTGGCAGTGTTGACTGTCCCGCTGTTCTGGATGTGCTGAGTGTGCCACCTGTCCTGGCTATGCCAGCTGTGCCACATGTGCTGGCTGTCCTGGCTGTGCCACCTGCCCTGGCTGTGCCACCTGTCCTGGCTGTGCCACATGTGCTGGCTGTCCTGGCTGTGCCACCTGTCCTGCGTGCTCTGGCTGTCCAGGCTGCACTGGCTGTGGTGGCTGTGATGGCAGTGCCAGCTCTGCTGTCTGTCCTTCTGTCCTGTCCTGTCTGTCCTGTCTGTCCTGTCTGTCCTGGCCCTGCTGGCCCCAGGTACTCCAGCCTGGCAGGGCTCAGGTGGGCTCTGCAGGGCATCCTAAGAACACCCCAGTCTGTGTGCCTGTAGCAATGGAGTATTTTGCAGCTTTATTAAAATTACCTTAAACTCTTTAAAGTTCTCTGGTATTAATAAATTTAATACAGTGCACTGTATCCCAAGTCCCAAAGCTGGAGATTTTGTTAAATAAAGGGCTCCAACCCCACTGCAGTGCATATGAATATTGAAAAGAGATAAGTGGAAAAAATTATATTACTATTCATACTTAAAAAAAATTAGTACTATCAAAACCCAGCCTATGGTTACATCGTGCAATGGAAAACAAAGGAAATGGCCATCCTGTTGTTTTTCCAAGGCTTTTCTTTGCCAAGCAGAAACCTTCACACGTGGCAGGCGGTTCTGCTTTCGGAGATTTGCATGTGTGGATGGTGCTTGAGGACTCGCAGTGAGAGGGAGGGAAGGATAAGATTGCAAAAACTGTCTAAAGGGAAAAAGAATGAGCAGCAGCTTGAGAGTAAGCAAGAGATGAACTTAAAGGGAACAGTTCCGTTTGTTTAGAAATAAAAGTTTGATGCACACGGTCTGTGCTTCATCCACCATGCTGGCACAATTTTCCATTTTCATTTGTTATTTTTCCCTTGCTGATGCCGACTCTCCCTCAGGCTCGGTGGGCACTGCTGGGCCCTGCTGTGACACCCCGGGGCTGTTCCAGGGCTCAGCCCCCGGGCGCAGCGGGGCTCAGCGCTCACGGGGACACAGGGACACGGCACATGTGGCAGGTCCTGGAGCTGCTGGAAGTGTGCTCCTCTCCCAGTGGGGCTGGCCAGCAGCCTCTTCCCTGATCCCTGGGCACGAGATCCAGCCCTGGCGGGGCAGGGGAGACCCGGCCGTCCCGCTGAGCTTCAGCTTTATGCGTTGTGACAAAGTCGTCGCCGTCTCGGTATGGTCAGGCACTCCCTCCCCACACTGCGCTTTGGCTCTCCTCCCTGGCAAGTACAAATGTTCCAGATAGATGAACAGATTCCATGACACAAGACAGCTGCTTTTGTAGGGAGGAATTAATTTAATCAAGTACTCCATCATTAAAATAATCTGACGTGTCAGATGGAAAAGCATGGAAGCAAGCTCGCTTGAAGATGAAAACTCAACACTTTTTTCAGCCAGAAGTGTCCCAGCAGATAAGGAAATTTTAATATAACTCACTCTGGGTCTCAATATAATATTTTAGCAATGTAAATAATATATTGCTCAAAGAGAATTCATGAGGGAATGATCTCTTGCTAAAGGCTGGTTCACTCGGTAAATTGTATTTCTTCTATGCAGCACAAGAATCTCGGAATGGTTTGGGTTGGAAGGGGCCTTAAAGCTCATCCAGTTCCACACCCTGCCATGGGCAGGGACACCTTCCACTGAAGGGAACACTGAAGCTGGGGTACCCTGTTCCTCTGGGGTTTTTGGTGGTGTTCTGGAAGTCTCCACCCAATCAGATAGGAATGAAAATGGAAACTGTGCAGGAAGAGTTTGGGGCCATGTTCTGCAGGAAAACCCCAGAGCTGTAGAGGCAGAAACCTGGGAAATGCTGGGCAACTTTGTGCCAGATGCTTAAAAAACTTCAGATGAAGAGACTGAAGTTTGCATTTCTATTTTGAAAGGTTTCTGGATTTTGAAGCTGAGCTCGCTATCCCAGGCCGGGTGACGGCAGCGAGGCCCCGCTGTTGGATGGGTGTTTGCACCATGTGTGAGTGGGGCAGCTCTCCCCAAAGCAGGGCTGGTCACACACTCAGAGGCTGGAGTAGCTGCTGGTGTCTGTGTTTTGTTGTGGCTCGTGCCTCTGGCTGCCGTGGCTCTGGTGAATGTGCTGGCACTCCGTGTGCCGTGGCACAGAGCAGAGCCCGAGCGCCGCTGTCGTCTCCGGGAACGGGAACAGCGGCGGGCACCCTGATTTACATAGAGGTCATGTTTGGCTAATATGTGTCTTGTAGAAGCAGACAGCATGTAAAAGAGGATGGTTAAAACCTGACCCAGCAATGTTTTTAAATTTCAAATTATGCATAACGTATGCATTAAATTAATTAGGGAATTCATTAAGAAGGGAAGAGTAAAGAAACTAGTGAGCAGTGTGCAGCATTAGTAATGTAAGCCATTTTCTATAATTGTTATATAGAATTTGTCTCATAACATTATCCTTTGATAAATTATTGCAGCATAATATGATATATGTAGCTTATTAACAGTTTCATTAATTACTATTAGAGCAAAGAGACTGAAGTCTGGCACACATAGAACAAGTGTTGAAGCAGATGGTTGAAATTAGTGAGATGCAATTGGTTGCTGAACCCTTTTACCTAATTACATTATTACATCAAAACAGTTAAACCGAATTTGTCAGGTTGTCTGCTGAGCACTGGGAGGGCAGGGACGGGCCCTGGGCCCCAGCTCCCCCCGGGCTGCAGGGACCCTCTGGGCACCATCCCCTGCCAGCCTCATCTTGTCTCCCTCACCTGCATCCCAGCTTAGTCTCCTGTTCCTTTTCCTCCTCCTCGTTCCCCGCTCAGCCTGGCTGTCCCTGGACATGTGTCCCCAGGGCTATGCAGGGAAGTTAAGTCACCAGCCTGACTTGTTGGTTCCTCTGTCAGGAGCCTTGCCACATCTTCACTGGTGTGAAGGTGCTGGATTCTGTCAGGGAACATTGTCCTGCACACCCTCACTAGGAAGGTTTAGCTTTGGGATCAGTCAGGCTGGTCCCAGCATCACTGCACACCAAGAGCAGCACGAGCCTCCTTCCTCACCCCCCATGGCTGTGTGGACAGGGTGAACTCGGAGCTCTTTTACCCCAGGCTAGGCACAGGGCTGGCCTGCACACATCCCTTCTTCTCCCACAGTGCTGGAATGCACCAGCCTGGCTTCCCTGTAGGACATGGGGGAGTTTGGGGAAGGGTCTCGGGGTCTGGGGGTCTGGGGGTTCCCGTGCACCCTCCTTGGAAAGGAAAGCCGGGCTGTTCCCTGCCGGGGAGCAGCCCCTGTGCCTTGTCACTCACTGGCACCGAGCTTTCGGGCTTCCAGGTTGGCCAGGGCAGCCAGAGGCACCTCAGTGGGCTCCCAAACCCCCTGCCATGCTGGGAGTGGCCTCGGATGAGCAGAAAGAGAGAGAAAATGTGGAGCCCTATATACAAAGCATGAAAAAATCCATAAGTGCTTAATTTCTGCCTGAGCATCAGCAGGTGTGTGGGAGCAGCGGGGGAGTGTGTGGACTGAGTCACTGAACAGAATTTCACGTGTTTGGGGCTTATTTTAATTATCCACACCGGCAGTTTTCAGGAGATCTCACACCTTTGTGCTCCCCCAGCACTACCCTTGGGCACCAGCGTGGGCACCAGTGTCCATGGAGACAGTAAAACAGATGGGGACCAACCTTTAGCAGGGCCTGTTGTGATAGGACAAGGGAGAGAGACTTTAAAATGAGGGAGGGGAGATTTTGGTCAGATGTTAGGGAGAAATTCTTGGCTGTGAGGGAGGTGAGGCCCTGGCACAGGTGCCCAGAGCAGCTGTGGCTGCCCCTGGATCCCTGGCAGTGTCCCAGTCCAGGCTGGACATTGGAGCTGGGAGCAGCCTGGGACAGTGGGAGGTGTCCCTGCCATGGCAGGGGAGCACTGGGTGAGCTTTAAGGTCCCTTCCAACCCAAACCAGTCTGGGATTCTTCGGGGTGAGGGCAGAGTCCCCTGGCAGAGGGACAGGTGAGCTGGGACATGGCACTGTCTGTCCCTGGGAGCCCTGCCAGCCCTGTCCCAGGCTGGAACCTGTGTGCCAGCTGCTGAGCAGGGCCAGCAGCTCGGGGTGGAACGGGGGGCAGCGAGGCAGGACCGGGAATGATCATCCCAGGGGCTGGTGAGGCAGATTCCAGCCGGGAATATCAGTGCAGTGCTGTCCTGTGTGTACAGCAGGGGACACAGAGCATCGTGAGGCACAGAGAAATGTCATTGAAACAGTTCTGCTGCTGTGTGAAGGGAGCAGCAGGCACTAATTAATGTGGGGGCTCTCTGTGGTGATGGGGAGGGGGCAGCACTGCCCTCAGCACTGCCCAGCGTGGGGCTCCCAGTGCCAAGGGTTGGCAAAAAGGCTGGGAAACCCTGGGTGAGTGCAGCTGGAAAGCCTCTCCAGAAATATTCCAGTGCTATTTGTGATGCTTGTGCAACCGAGCAGGCACTTTTTTTTTTTTATTTCTATTCCACAGGAATTAAATTAATTTTAGAAATGGCACTATAACTATTTTCCTGCCTCAGGGACCATTTGTTTTAAAATCATAAAAGACTTTTATATGACACTGCACTGACATTTGATGTGAATAAATTAAGGGAATTAGTACAAAACTGCTTTCTTTCTCTGAAGCTCCCCAGCACATCCCTGCCTGCACACACAGTTGCTGAACCTGTGAGCAGGCACTGGTGGTGGTGTGCCCACAAAGGGATGCAGATCACTGCTGCAAGAGGATGACACCCACCTTAGTGGGGCAAACCCCTCAGGAAGTCTCTGCTGTGCAGGGCCAGTCATGGATGCACAGCATGGTTTGTGTTGCAAGGGATCCTAAAGCCCCTGCAGTGCCCCCCTGCCATGGCAGGGACACCTCCCACTGTCCCCAGCCCCAGTGTCCAGCCTGGCCTTGGGCACTGCCAGGGATCCAGGGACAGCCCCAGCTGCTGTGGGAATTCCATCCCAGCCCCTGCCCACCCTGCCAGGGAAAATTTCCTCCTAATATCTAATCTAAATCTGGCTTCAGAGCCCAAGTGAGAAGTGATAAGACTTGTTTTGCTCTTTCAGAGGAGCACTCGGTGCCCACTGTGTTTAACCCTGCATATACAGCTCCAGACAGTGGATTTGTCACTTGCCTGCACCTCTGTCTCCAGCTGTCCCCAGGTCCCTGGGAGGACATCCCACTGGATTTGCTCCAGCCCCACTCTTCCTGCTGGAGTTAAAAGCACCCGAGCTCTGTCAGGAGATCACATTCTTTTCTGTGCTCTAACCCCACCATGTGATATTTAAGCAAATTGCATTATTCCATGATGATTTTCCTCCATGGGCATATACGGTCAAAAGGGTGCAGGATGCAGAATGTAAGGATGTAGGGATACAGGGTGCAGGGATACAGGGATACAGGGTGCAGGATGCAGGATACAGGGATACAGGGTGCAGGGATACAGGGATACAGGGTGCAGGGATACAGGGTGCAGGGATAGAGAGTGCAGGGATACAGGATGCAGGGATACAGGGATACTGGGTGCAGGATGCAGGATGCAGGGATACAGGGTGCAGGGATAGAGAGTGCAGGGGTACAGGGTGCAGGATACAGGGTGCAGAACACAGGGTTCAGATTTGGATGGAGGGCTGCAGGATGTGGGTGCAGGTTGTCAGCAGCTCTGCCAGGACACATCCAGAGCCGTCAGCCCAGAGCAGCTGGGGGAGGGCGGCTGCTCAGTCCTGTGGAGGGACCTGAGAGGTCTTAGGGCCACCAACCCCTGTGCCCTCCCTGGCCCTCTGGCCCTGGGGTTGTGGCTATGGCTGTGGTGACTCTGGTGGCTGTGGTGGCTGTGGTGGAGGTGACTCTGGTGACACTGGTGGCCATGGTTGTGGTGACTGGTGGCTGTGGTGGCCATGGTGGCTCTGGTGGCTGTGGTGAAGGTGGAAGTGACTCTGGTGACTCTGGTGGCCATGGCTGTGGTGGCCATGGTGACTCTGGTGACTCTGGTGGCCGTGGCTGTGGTGAAGGTGGAAGTGACTCTGGTGACTCTGGTGGCCGTGGCTGTGGTGGCCATGGTGACTCTGGTGACTCTGGTGGCCGTGGCTGTGGTGGCTGTGTCCCATCACCGTCCCATGTCCCTGGAGGTGATCCTGGCAGGTGCTGGAAGCCAGACAGGAGGGGCCAAAGCTGAGCTTCCCCTCTGTCATCTTGTACTTGTACAGCAAAGTGCTGTTAATAATCATTTAAATGCTTTGGTGTCAGTCACTGCTCTTTCTTTGTAAATGTTACTCGTTTCATAAATAAATCAAAACCTGCAGACCCTGGGTTTTCAGAAACTTGAATGCTTTTGTTAAAATTGTATGAAGCAAATTCACAAACACATGATTTATATTATCTCAGTACAGCACAGGAGATGATAGAATATACTATTTAAATTAACTCCTCTCCCAACAAATGAAATCAATTCTGTTCTTGGGTTACTTTTCATCTGCCTTTTGTCTTGTTGCTGAATCTTTTCTGTTTCTTTCACTCATTCATCTATTGTGCCCTTTCCTTGATCTGATAGCATTAAACATATAATTAAGTCATAAAGGAGGGAACTGATGAGTATAGCAGATGGTAATTGCTTCCTACATTTGAATGAAATGATATGCATTGCTACAATTTACAGCTCTCGCCTCATATTTTATTCAGGAACCTTTTATCTCTTTTCCTGCAGAATTATTCTGCAATAAATTTAGACATCTTATCAATAGCTTGGGTGATAGTCACAGAAACAGGGGAAACTGAACTTTGTGCATCTTAATGTTTAAAATAATTTTCCACAATAATTGAATTATCTCCCAGCAAATATCATAGCGAGAACCTGCAGGACTCGGTTGTTTTCCTTTTAAAAGCTCATCCTGTGATTAAAGAGAAAAATCCACTGGTGTAATTCCACTTATTGAAGGAGGAGGTGCAGGGGCCTCCCAAAGCTCCATCTCTTGGGGTGAGTTTGGTTTTCCAGGGCTCCGAGGTGCCAGTGGAGGTGGAACCTGCCAGGGGATCAACCCAACAGGGCCCTCCCTGCTCTTCCATGCTTAGAACTGAAAAAAAAAAGTTTAAACTTATTTCCTCTGCAAAGTACACCCAGCAGGGCCTGAGGGTGAAGGCGCATCTGTGGCCTTGGTGAAGAGTGTTGTTTCTTCTGCTGGATTCTGCAGAGGAAGAGAATTTATAACTCGCACAGAGAATGGTGTGGGCACTTGGCCATAAAAATTCAGGTAAAGAAGAAAACAGGTGTTTTGGGGAAGAACATCCACATTTTGACACCAAAAGTTTTTCAAAATCTGTTAAAGAGCCACAGAGGTCATGTGAGAAGCACTTGGAGCAGAATGAAGTCAGTTGAATTAAGCAGTTGGAGAATCTGGGAGAAAAAAGAGGCATATTGAAAGCTAACTTCCTGGTTTTAAGTCTAACTTCAAGAGCAGGAGTCCTTATTCTATTTCCCAGTTTTTATTTTATCCCTTAGTTTTTATTATCTTATTTTTCATTCTATTTCTTGGCTTTTACTATTTTTTTTTTCTGGTCTATTCTATTTTATTTTATCTTATCCAGTTTTTCTTCTTCTTTTCTCCTCTTCCTCCTCCTTTTCTAGCCATTCTATCCATCGATGCCACTGTGTCCCTGGTCAGAACACATCCAGCTGTTGTCCTGCTGGAAGGATGTGACTCGGGGCAGGCTGAGACCTGCTGCCACTCGTGTCACTGGTGTGACCAAGGGGCTCAGGATCCGGGTGTAGCTGAGGTCACCACGGGTCCTCAGTCAGTGCAGCCTTGTCCTGTCCTGCCCTGCCTTGTCCTGCCTTTGCCTGCCCTGCCCTGCCTTGTTCTGCCCTGTCCTGCCTTGTCCTTCCTTGTCCTGCCTTGTCCTTCCTTGTCCTGCCTTGTCCTGCCCTGTCCTGCCTTGTCCTGCCTTGTTCTGCCCTGTCCTGCCTTGTCCTTCCTTGTCCTGCCTTGTCCTTCCTTGTCCTGCCTTGTCCTGCCTTGCCTTGTCCTGCCTTGTCCTTCCTTGTCCTGCCTTGTCCTGCCTTTCCCTGCCTTTCCCTGCCCTGTCCTGCCCTGCCCTGCCTTGTTCTGCCCTGTCCTGCCTTGTCCTTCCTTGTCCTGCCTTGCCTTGTCCTGCCTTTCCCTGCCTTTCCCTGCCCTGTCCTGCCCTGCTTTGCCTTTGCCTTTGCCTTTGCCTTTGCCTTTGCCTTTGCCTTTGCCTTTGCCTTTGCCTTTGCCTTTGCCTTTGCCTTTGCCTTTGCCTTTGCCTTTGCCTTTGCCTTTGCCTTTGCCTTTGCCTTTGCCTTTGCCTTTGCCTTTGCCTTTCTCTCGATTTTGACACCCCAAATCCCCATTGCTTTGGCACACAAGGATCTGTTTTTGGTTCTGAGTGAGTGCAGAGGAATTCTCTGGCTCTGGGCAGGTGCTGCCCACGGTGAGACCCTTCCTGCTGTCCCCTCCTCGCCCTGCCCAGGCAGTGCCAGCCTGGCCAGCTGTGGCAGGAGGTGGCACAGAGAGGCAGCGATCCCGGGCGCTGTGTGAACTGTAGCCTCACCACAGCCGCTTTCTGACCTCCTCTCCCACAGCACCACCAATATTTCTACATTTTCTGGAATAATGGCTCCATTTTCCCCTTTTCCTGGGTGATGAAGGAGAAATCACATCGCTGCCTTTGTGCCAATCCAGCTGTGAAGCAGCACAGGAGGAAAATCCCAGGATGAGGAAGACCAGGAGGAGCTCGGCAGAGGATGGAGGCAGTGAGGGAGAGGGATGGCTCCCCATGGCCAGCAAAGCCCCGGGGGAAGCAGGGCAGCGCTTCTGCTGCCGTGGCTCGGGATGGAAATGGATGTGGCCACACACGGTCGTGTTCTTTTCTCTGCAGAAGATTGTTCTAATAGTGGAAATGCAACAATATTGGCAAGAAACTGGTTTTTCTGTCATTTCCCCACCGCCTTCTTTATTAGGTTAAAGGCGTGATGGATACAAGCAACTTCCCGGGATGGGCTGGGCTGCGGCGCGGGCAGAGGTCAGCGCTGCCATTAGACCTGCTCAGGGGCTGTGAACGGAGCCCCTGGGCTCCTCCTGGCCCCTGGAACAGCACGAGGGAGCTTTGGGCTAAAAATGGCCCAAAATGGGCACCCAGCAGCTCAGCTCCCTGTTGGGAACAGGGGCAGGGGGAGTCCTGGGGCTTGCCAGGGGAAAGTTGTCACCCACCCAGTGGGAAGGGAAGGGGATTGAGGAGCAGCCCCAGGGAGCAAACACTGGATGAATTCAGACTGGAATATGGTCCAGATTTGCTCAGGGAATGAACCATCGGGCCAATCCCTCCAGGGCTGGCTCTGTGCTGGGCCAAGACAGGAGAGATTTCAGAGAGGTGTGTGAGATGAGGAGATAAAATCTTGATGGGTGAGGTTTTGCTCTCGTTGCAGAAAAGCTCTGTCTCTGTTGGGATGTGGTTCCCTGCAGGGCAGGAGCCAGCTGGGAGACAGGGCTGCAATCCCTGCTCTCCTGTGTGCTGCAATCCCTGCTCTCCTGTGTGCTGCAATCCCTGCTCTCCTGTGTGCTGCAATCCCTGCTCTCCTGTGTGTGTGCTGCAATCCCTGCTCTCCTGTGTGCTGCAATCCCTGCTCTCCTGTGTGTGTGCTGCAATCCCTGCTCTCCTGTGTGTGTGCTGCAATCCCTGCTCTCCTGTGTGCTGCAATCCCTGCTCTCCTGTGTGCTGCAATCCCTGCTCTCCTGTGTGCTGCAATCCCTGCTCTCCTGTGTGCTGCAATCCCTGCTCTCCTGTGTGCTGCAATCCCTGCTCTCCTGTGTGTGTGCTGCAATCCCTGCTCTGCTGTGTGCTGCAATCCCTGCACTCCTGTGTGTGTGCTGCAATCCCTGCTCTCCTGTGTGCTGCAATCCCTGCTCTCCTGTGTGTGTGCTGCAATCCCTGCTCTCCTGTGTGTGTGCTGCAATCCCTGCTCTCCTGTGTGTGTGCTGCAATCCCTGCTCTCCTGTGTGCTGCAATCCCTGCTCTCCTGTGTGCTGCAATCCCTGCTCTCCTGTGTGCTGCAATCCCTGCTCTCCTGTGTGCTGCAATCCCTGCTCTCCTGTGTGCTGCAATCCCTGCTCTCCTGTGTGCTGCAGCTGCCTGGGGCACAGCCACAGCCCAGGCAGGGCAGGTTTGCAGGGCTTCTCTGCCTTCACTGCGCTCTGTCCTCGTCATACAGCTGGAAGAAGGGGGACCCTGTGAACCCACCTGGGCTGATGTGTCCAGGAGTGGGATCAGCACTTGGCTCTTCCTCTTTACAGGGCCAGAGCTGCCTTTCACCACTTTTTCTCAGGTTTTGTGTTTTCAGTACTTGAGCAGGTGTTAGACAGCACCCAAAACGTTTCACAGTTGTTTATTCCCCTGGTATGTGATTTTGGCCATATTTAGACAAAATTAGACATTTGAAACAATGCACACTTGGAGCTTCAATTACCTCCAGTGAAGCTGCAGGACACTGTAAAACCTGGGGGTCCTGAGCATACATGGCAGCAAATCCATGAGCTGACATCATGCAGAGCATCCTAACTCCTCACCGTGTTCCTTCTGAGGGGTGAGGCAAGCAACACTTGTCAGCAATAATTTCCTGAGCGATTTTTAAAGGCCTGTGACTCCCTCCCTTATTAGTTTTAATAAAAGAGTCACTGCTCCCTAAGCTCACTCAGAAAATTATTACCCATCAGCAAGACAAAAGACAAACATGTGAGCTATTGACAGCGGCAGAGTGAGCCCCCCGTGGTGGCTATTAAGAGACAAGTTGCCTTTTTTCCACTGCCTACCTGAAGAGAAGTTCTTTTTGAGGATCAGTGCTCTGCCCAGCCCCGTGAGCTCGCGTCAGGGCTCACAATAATAGAATTCCTTGGGTTGGAAGAGGCTCTAGAGATCATCCAGCTTCACCCTGCTGCCTTGGGCAGGGCCACCTTCCACTAGACCAGGTTGCTGCAAGCTCTGTCCAGCCTGTCCTGGAACACTTCCCTTGCTCTGGGCACCTTGTGTCGATGGGAATCCCACTCACAGAGCAGGAGTGGCCGTGTGGAACCAACACCCCGTGTCCTGGAGCCACTGCAGGCTGTGGTTCAGCCAGCACAGGCTGGGTTTGTCCCTGGCACCTCTGCAGACTCGTGTCTCCAGGACAGCAGGGCCAGCACAGGCTGGGTTTGTCCCTGGCACCTCTGCAGACTCGTGTCTCCAGGACAGCAGGGCCAGCACAGGCTGGGTTTGTCCCTGGCACCTCTGCAGACTCGTGTCTCCAGGACAGCAGGGCCAGCACACACCAGGTTTGTCCCTGGCACCTCTGCAGACTCGTGTCTCTGGGACAGCAGGACCAGCACACACCAGGTTTGTCCCTGGCACCTCTGCAGACTCGTGTCTCCAGGACAGCAGGGCCAGGGTGGGCAGGTGTGTTCACATCCTGCTGGGGCTGTGCTGGGTGCAGCAGCCGAGGGAAGGCCACGGTCCCGTGCTGGGAGTGGAAGAGCAGCAGGATGTGCTGGCTGGGGACCTGCAGAGCAGCTCTGCCTCGGGCTCAGGGCTTGGCACCAGCAGCTCCGTGGAATCACAGAACCGTGGAGAGGTTTGGGTGGGAAAAGCCCAGTGAGAGCAGGGGGTCCAAGCATGTCCCCAGCACTGCCCAGGCCACCACTAAGCCATGGCCCCAGGAGTGGGGACTGTGCCAGGAGTACTGATAAATACCAGCTTTGGCAAAAATGCACTCCTATTTAGGAAATATTTAGGAAATAGTTAGGAAATATTTAGGAAATATTTAGGAAATATTTAGGAAATATTTAGGAAATATTTAGGAAATACTAAAACCCATGGGTTTGCTCCAGTGGATGTGGCCAGGCAGGGTGCCACGGGCTGGTGTTAGGACACATCCCCAGGGCCCTCGTGGGGAGCCTGGCTGGGCACCGGTGCTGTCCCCACGCTGTTACATGGCCATTACTGCAGCACTGGAGTTTAACACAACACAGCTGATCCCCAGTGCTTTATGAAATTTAGATTTTCTACCCGTCAGCTTGGAAAAAATGTGGTTATAATGCCGAGATCCCAGTGTGGGGGGGGGAAGGAGGGCAACAGGAATGATTCGGATTTGGGGAACAGAGGCTGAGCGTGCAGCTGTGTGTGGTCAAGCTGCTATTGATGCTTGAGAGTTTCCAATTGCTGGTAATGGACTGGGGAAAAAGGATAATGTGTTTGATCGATCAGCATGGACAAATTTCATTTAGGGGATCAATAACAGTTTATACTTGACAGAGCAGAGGGACCACATTTATTTTTCCCTTTGATTGAATAAATGTTTTCAATGAAAGTGCAGATGTAAAGCAATCCTGCCCATTCCTTCACTGGAGGCACAGCTCCGTGCCTGTGATTGCAGGTGAAGTGTGTTTAAAAGGAGCCCTCGGTGCCGTGGGTAGCCAGGGGCTGGAGCTGCAGACGGAACTGATGGGCACTTCATTAAAACAGAAGGCATGGAAAGTGCACAGGCTGGTTTTCCTGGCTCCCAGCACTGTGAAATACCAAAAAGAGACATCACTTGGGCATATTTTTCAAGAGTGGGGAGAAAAGGGAAGATTTTTTCTTGAGCTTTTTTCCCTTTTTTATCCACCATAATTCCTTTGAGCCTCTGAGAAGATATGTGGGAGAGCAAACATGTGAGGAAACAGCCACAGCTCCACTGACATATGCTGCCTCCACTCCCAAGCAGCCACTGCATCTCCAGGCTCTCCTGTGCTACATCAGGGACCGGGGGTCCGGCCCAGGGGCTGCCAGGGGGGCTTGCCTGGGGGCACTGCAGTGTCCCAGTGTGGCTGTGTGGCCAGGGGGCTCTGGCTTCTCCCCCTGGCACAGCCCCACTGCCCACTGGAAGCCATGGGTGTGTGCTGCAGGCTGGGAATGCTCCAGCCCTGCTCCCCGGTGAGAGCAGCCTGGGGGGCTCACAGGTACCCTCACACAGGCTTCTCCTGTCAGCAGGGTCACTCCGGGCAGTGTGGTGACATTCCACATTGTCCACCCTCCCATCACCAGCTGGGCACCATCTCTAAACCATCTGCCTCTTGTGTCACACCAGCAGTGCTCCAAGAGCTTCAAAACCTGCAAAATTTCCCCCTTGGAGCACAGCCACTCTCCAGCAGAGTGGACAGAGCTGGGACATCACCACTGCCAGCCCCTCAGCCAGACCTTGCTGGGGACACCCACTGCCCCTCCTTTCTGGGCTGGGGGCTCTGGGACACCATCCAGGAGGATCCCACAGCGGTGCTGGAGAATTGCTGGCTTCCCACAGGCCCTGAGGGTCACCGTTACCTGCAGGTGGCCCTGGGACTTGTGGGGTTTGCCTTCGGCAAGAGGAGCTTTGGATTAGGGGGAAGGAGGGTGGCTGTTAATGAGGGGAGGTGGAGAGCAGGCACCTCTCTGGGCTGTGAGCCTGCAGGGGCTGGCAGGAGCAGCTCCTGCCAGGCATCTTCCACTCAGGTGGTCTTCCAAAAGTACCCCTGAGCCAGGCATGGTTAAATCCTGTCCTTCATTATCATTAACGTTGACTTTGGCTTTCCTGCTCCAGGCAGCTCTCATCTCCGTCTGTGGGTTGGGTTTGCTCCATCAGACCAGAGGAAAAAGTGCAGGAATTGTCTCTTTGGGACCATTTGAGGCCCATTGCAGGGCAGCCTTTGCAGGCAGCCCTGCTGACTGAGCCCCATGGCCACACGGGGCTGCCAGCAGCAGCTGCCCCTGCACGGGCCCTCGGCTTTGGGCGAGTTTCTTTTGGAATGCAGAATTCCCCCCGTTTTGTTGTTGTTTCATGAACTCTCTCTAAGACAGGCTTAAAATCGAATTGGGCTGGTGGCAGATCGTAATTAAGTTCCAGATGACGCAGATGATAACTTTCCCTTGCAATATGGAGCAAATGCCAATAATAAATGCAGCCAGCTCCGAGCTCCAGATGCATGGGCTCGTTTCGTTAGCTGCCTTGCTCATCAAGGCGAGAGAGCTGGGAGAGCAGGGAGCCTGTTCCAGACAGGGATCGGTGGCCCGATGACTGTTTTAGGCAGGCAGCTCGGAATTGTTTAAAATGCATATTGTCTGTGTACATTTCAATAAGGCAAATGCCAAGCACGAGCGCCGCGGGGCCCGGCGTGTCAGATGATTAAGTCTTCAAGACTTGCAGCCATGGGGTCGTTATCGACGGTACTTCCAGGTCATGGTGTGCACAGCGAAGTTAGAGGCAGTGGTTGACCTTCCGACAGCACTGCAGGCGAGCACGGCTTCGCAAGACACAAATAACCATTTCTAATTTGTTTTTGCGAGGGGTATTTATTTAAAAATGCAAATATATTATAACATATGTGACTTGAGGATATTCAGATGGGAAAGCAGAACGCATTTCCTCCCGTTCCTTTTTCCCCAGTGACTTTCCAAATGAAATGCTTAATGGGGGAAAAGGGAAGAGATGGAATAAATAATAATAATGATGAAGATCGCTTACCTTGTTCTCTTTACGATTGTCTAGTACCTTTTTATCAATGGCAAGCTCTATGCAAAGAGTCTTCTGGCAGCTGAATTAAGTTTGTGATATTAATAAAGAAAACGCTCAGTAAATGGCTTGTCAGCTTTGTTTCATCCCGTGCCTGATGTCTAGAATGGAGATAATGCATCTGTGACCTTATTTTATACATAATGTACTGCCATGCACACAGAACCAGGAAACTTTCAGGAGTATTTTCTTTTGCCTTCAATAAATTGTAAAACCAGACCTTTTAAAATCCTGCCTATTGCACTTTGTGGTGACCCGACTTCAATGCAGAAGCCATTGCTTGACTTTATTTTTATCCTTGCAGGAAAAGTAGTTGTTTATAAAACTCAACAAGCATAAAACAATACGCTTCGGGATTATAAATAGCATTTGAAAAGGTTTGGAGATTACACACTCTGGCCTGAAAGACTACAGGGCAAAATTCTTCATCTTCATCCAGTTAAATGAGGAGTTTTGATAAAGGAAGGACAGCCAGAGCTTTAGGATGTGGCCAATAATAACTCAATAAATCAGCAACGATGTGATCTGATAGTGTTCGGCTTCCTTTCAACACATAATCAGCGAGAAGTTAATTGTTAGAAGTTGTGTAATTACAGCACAGCCGCGCGGGGCTGCGCGTTGTGTGTCACCCTAATTTCCTGTATGTGTGGTGTCGGGGCTTTCATCAGGAGCTGGGATCAAGCTGCTGCTCATCAAACGAGCCAGGAGGCTGAGGCACATTTCAGAGGTGGCTGCTGAGGCATCTGAAGGGATGCAGAGTCCTTGCTGCATTGAGCAGGGAAACAGAAAGTGCAGCTATTGCTGTGCACATTTCTGTGGCATTCAGAACACCGGTCCTGGAGCTGACAGAGATAAATGCACAGGATGAAAGGATCAGGTGAATTAATGCAGAAAACTGTTGATGGTTGAATTGGATGATCTCACAGCTCTTCCAACTGTGATGATTCTGTGAATCTGTGAAAATAACTGAGAGATCACAGGTAGAACCATGCTCCTGTGCCTGTTGATGTGCAAGCTGTACACGCTGCCCTCCTGTGCACGCCACCTTTCTACCCAGCTGGAGAAAGGGTATCCCCATGGCCACAGGAGCGGGATTTGGCTGGATTTGGGCAGGCCAGGTGGCTGCTGGTCAGGTGAACAGCAGGGCCAGAAAGAACAAAGCCAACGTGAGTGACAGGTGAGGGGGTTTAACTCCAGCTGGCCACTGAGCCCTGCCAGCCATGCCCATCCCCAGTGGGGTGGGCAGAGAACTGGGAGAGTAAAAGTGAGAACATTTTGGTTAATTAACATCCCATTCCCTTTGTGCTCTGGCATATGAACTCACCTCTTGGAGAGGGGAGTGACTCCTGCATCCCCTCGTTCCCCCAAAGCCACCTCCTGCCATCTTCACCCAGTGACCTGCCAGACCCCATGGGACCCTTGTTGAACAGTAGTGCAGTTTTTTGGTCTGAAGTCAGAACCAGTCTGAAATCCTCCGTGAGGTGGGAAGGAGGTTGAATTGCTTGCTTTATTGCACAAGAAAAATTCTGCATTTTGCTGGTGTTATGAATTAACAGAAATTAAAGAATAGGGTTGTCTACACATCGCTTGGAAATTGTTTACAGCAAATAATGAAGCAAGGCAAGAGCATTGCCAGAGGCCAGGGTCTGGAGACGCTGTATCGCATTATTAATTAAAATACAAGTCAGCTCTTTCCAGTGTGTGTAGCCCGTGGGTATCCAACGTGCTCCACTTGATTGAATCAGGTACTGGCAGCACAGGCATTTTTTATTTTGTGCTGGAAGGGATAACAAAAATGTAAAGCTGTTTTCTGCTACTTCATTTGAAAAAATATTATGTTGGAATGAAAGCGCAGCAGCTGCAGCAGCTGCACAGGAATAACATGTCCCTCTGCTCTGGAATTTGGGCACAGGGGCTGCATCCTCAGCAGCTCCTCAGCCAGCAGCCAGTTCCACAGCCATGGGAGGCAGCAGGTCCTGGCTTGGGGAGGGGAATTCACCCAGCAAGATTTTGGTTTATCCCCTTATATAATGAGATTTTCCTCCTTCTTGCGTGGAGGAGTCAGCTAATGACCAAAATCACAGAATCATGGAATGGCTTGGGTTGGAAGGGACCTTAAGGATCACCTGGTCCAGGTCCCTGCCATGGGCAGGGACACCTTCCATTAGACCAAGGTACTCCAAGTCAGTCTTTGGTCAAACCAACTCACGTCTGGCCCGTTCCCAAAAGTAACATGCCCTGTCTTTCCTCTGTTTTCCAGGGGAAAACAAACAAACAAAGAAACAACAAACAAAAAAAAAACAACAAAAAAACTCTGAAACAAAACCAAAATATATTTTTGTCTATTTTGAAGATAATAAAGGAAAGAAATATTTTTTCTGCTTGACACAAGCAAACACAAACCAGAATCTCTGAAGAAGCAGCAGCAGCAGCTGAATCATGCTGATGTTTGAGGGCTGGCAGAGAGAGGGCAGAGCCTTTCCCTGCCTGGAGCAGGTTTGGTTCACAATCCCCAGCACAGGGCAGAGATTGGGTGCCCACCCTGCCACTGCCAGCTCAGAGCCACAGCAGCTTCTGGCACCAGGAACAAAGCTTTTTCCCCACTGAAAACCTCAGGTTTTACCTTTTGCCCATGAAGAGGAGGAAACAGAATGGCTGCATTTGAAATCCCTCTGGTGTCCCCACCCAGGTGCCAGGGGTGCCCAGCCTGGGGGATGGCAAAGTTCCCGAGGTGCCTTGGCCACACTGGGGACAGCAGCCTGCAGCCCCTTCCCAAAACATCCGGGTCTGAGCTGTTTTCCTGCAAAAACAGTGCAAAACCACCCCTTGAGGAGACACCTTAGCCCCAGCCGCGCTGCTCTGTCACAGCTCAGGGACCCATTCACAGCCTGCCTGTCAGGCTGAGCAAGGACATCTCCAAGGCCTCCAAGCACACTCATGCCATTTCCTGCCACAATTCCCTTTGTTTCAATAGTCTGAAATATGACCATGTTTTAATATTGTTTATTTTCTTGCTCAAATACTAATATTTATAATTAGGTATATAAAAAAGACATAAAATGTGTGATGCTTCAACTTGGCATCACTGGAGTAACCTTAAGTTATGGAATTTCCTGACCTCTAAACACTTGATCCTGCAACACGAACATTGCACCAACACAGAGGGGCTTGCATTTCATTTTATAAAGGCCAGGGGGGAAATAAGCTATTTCTCTGCTGCCCAGACCTGAAATCCATGCTCAAGTGCACATTGGGTCAGCCCCTAACCAGCTGCAAGCACACAAGGCAAGTTATTGGATTTCTGGATGATGAGCAGAGATCAGGAAATGCACCTGCCTGGCTGTGGGGGGATTTGCATGAAAATGAACATCCCGTACACCTGTGTATGTGAAATAGTGATGAACAGAACCGAGGTGTGAGTGCAAACCCTGCTGCCCCTGAGAGAGCCTGCCCACCTGCTCCGAGCCAGGTCTGTCTCCACGGGGCAGAGCAAGGGACAAGCTGGGATCCTCGCTGGGAGCCTCCTTTCCTGGCACAGAAACGCTGTGGGAGGCTCAGCTGGGTGTGCAATGTGCACTAAGGCTGCTTGGCACATCCCGAAGGCTGCAGCTGGGGGATGCTGAGGAGCACCATGGCCAGGGCAGGGGAGCCAGCATCGTGTCTGGGAGTGCTGCAGCAGCGGGGCTCTGATTCCTGGGAACCCTGCACTGCCCAGCTGCTGCATCCCAGGAACCTCAGCAGCGACTCCCAGGAGCGCTGTGCTGCCCTGGCTGTGGCACCTGTGTGCCTGGGCCTGTGTGCCAGCTCCTGTGTGCCAGCTCCTGTGTGCCATCTCCTGTGTGCCTGGGCCTGTGTGCCAGCTCCTGTGTGCCCTGTGTGCCCTGTGTGCCCTTTGTGCCCTGCTCTGTGTGCTCTGTGTGCCTGGGCCTGTGTGCCAGCTCCTGTGTGCCCTGTGTGCCATCTCCTGTGTGCCTGGGCCTGTGTGCCAGCTCCTGTGTGCCCTGTGTGCCCTGCTCTGTGTGCCATCTCCTGTGTGCCTGGGCCTGTGTGCCAGCTCCTGTGTGCCTGGGCCTGTGTGCCCTGCTCTGTGTGCTCTGTGTGCCCATTCCTGTGTGCCCTGTGTGCCCTGCTCTGTGTGCCATCTCCTGTGTGCCCTGCTCTGTGTGCCCTGCTCTGTGTGCTCTGTGTGCCAGCTCCTGTGTGCCTGGGCCTGTGTGCCCTGTGTGCCCTGCTCTGTGTGCCCTGTGTGCCCTGCTCTGTGTGCTCTGTGTGCCATCTCCTGTGTGCCTGGGCCTGTGTGCCAGCTCCTGTGTGCCCTGTGTGCCCTGTGTGCCCAGCCCTGTGTGCCCTGTGTGCCCTGCTCTGTGCCCTGTGTGCCTGGGCCTGTGTGCCAGCTCCTGTGTGCCCTGTGTGCCCTGTGTGCCCTGCTCTGTGTGCCCTGCTCTGTGTGCCCTGCTCTGTGTGCCATCTCCTGTGTGCCTGGGCCTGTGTTCTCTGTGTGCCATCTCCTGTGTGCCAGCTACTGTGTGCCATCTCCTGTGTGCCCTGTGTGCCCTGCGTGCCCTGCTCTGTGTGCTCTGTGTGCCCTGTGTGCCCTGCTCTGTGTGCTCTGTGTGCTCTGTGTGCCCACTCCCGTGTGCCCTGTTCTGTGTGCCCTGTGCCTGCTCTGTGTGCCCTGCCCCGTGTGCCCTGCCCTGCCGTCCCGCTCCCGAGTGCCCCACACACGCAGGGTCCCTGCAGGCCCAGGGCAGGGCAGCCATTCCCAGGGCACCCCACAGCCCCTCTCAGATGTGTGTCCATGAAGGGGTCAGGCCAGGGCAGGGCAGCCATTCCAAGGGCTCCCCACAGCCCCTCTCAGATGTGTGTCTGTGAAGGGGGCAGCCCAGGAGAGGGGCACCCCACAGCTGCCATGGCTCCCCACAGGCCCCTCTCAGATGTGTGTCCATGAAGGGGGCAGCCCAGGAGAGGGGCACCCCACAGCTGCCATGGCTCCCCACAGCCCCTCTCAGATGTGTGTCCATGAAGGGGTCAGGCCAGGAGAGGGGCACCCCACAGGCCCTCTCAGATGTGTGTCTGTGAAGGGGTCAGGCCAGGAGCAGGGCAGCCATTCCAAGGGCTCCCCACAGCCCCTCTCAGATGTGTGTCCGTGAAGGGGTCAGGCCAGGGCAGGGCACCCCACAGCTACCATGGCTCCCCACAGCCCCTCTCAGATGTGTGTCCATGAAGGGGGCAGCCCAGGAGAGGAGCAGCCATTCCCATGGCTCCCCACAGCCCCTCTCAGATGTGTGTCCATGAAGGGGGCAGCCCAGGGCAGGGCAGCCATTCCAAGGGCACCCCACAGCCCCTCTCAGATGTGTGTCCAGGGCAGCCCAGGGCAGGGCACCCCACAGCTGCCGTGCCCCCGGGCTGTGTCTCCAGCCGCTGTGCCAGGACGGAGCCGGGCAGCAGCTCTGGCCCGGGGCCGGGGGAGAAGCGAGGTGTGGAGCCCCGGCCATGGGAGAGCAGAGGGACCAGGCCGGCAGAGCCAGCGCGGGGAGCTTTAGCTGTGGGGGCTAATTAATCAGCAGGAGCTAATGAGCAGATGCCAGTTGGCCGTGTCCCCGGAGCCCTGCCCTGGGCACACAGCCGCCGGCTGGGCACCCCCGGCTCCATCCCCATTCCCCATCCATTCCCAGCCGGAATTCCCAGCGCTTCCCTCGGTGCCGGGCTCCGCTGAGCGGCCCCGGAGCTCAGCTCTCACTGCAGCCTGCCCTGGAGTCCCTGTCCTTCCCAATCCAGCTCCTTCACACCCCAGGGATGCTGTTCCAGGCGTTAATTATCTTTAATTATCTCTGCATAATAAACTCGTCTCTGTGCCACCGGCCTGGCCTGGCATTCGCTGCTCTTCCAGGGCTCTGATTTTGATGGAAGAAAGAGATGTTTCACTTTTGGAGGTGCTGAAGTCCCATTGGAATTCCCTGTTGCTGCCAGAGAATTCTGGGTTCCGTATCCCCCAGGCCTCTGAGTTTCCAGCCCTACAGCTCCTCTGCTCTTTTCCCAGAGCCCCAGCTGATTTGGGTGCTGCTTTCCAGAATGTTCCATTGTCTGTGGGCACTGTGGAGCCCAGGCTGGGTGCTGGTGCTGCTGGTGCTGCTGGTGCACCCAGGGTCCGGCTGCCACTCCGAGTGACCAAGTGCATGGAGCTACTCTGTGGTGCCTCTCCTCTCCCCTCCCTGCTAATATGGCTTGGATTGAAGTGTTTTCCTGCCCACAAGGGGAATGTTTCCAAGTAGATTTCTCACAGGTTTTATATTCCCTTTAATTTAGGAAAACACATATAAATAGCAGAAGGTACATTCTGTGTGTACACAACCACTTCCCAGTGCCTTTGTTGGGAGTGAGAGGAGCAGAGTGTATTGGTGGTAATTCCAGCCTGCTGGATCCTTGGGGAACAAGGCACGAGCTGCTGTGGCTGCTGAGCTGTGGGACTGTGCACACAGGGACGAGGGACAGCGGCTGGGGATGAGGGACAGTGGCTGGGGATGAGGGACAGTGGCTGGGGATGAAGAACAGTGGCTGGGGATGAGGGACAGCAGCTGGGGATGAGGGACAGTGGCTGGGGATGAGGGACAGTGGCTGGGGATGAGGGACAGCGGCTGGGGATGAGGGACAGCGGCTGGGGATGAAGGACAGCGGCTGGGGATGAGGGACAGTGGCTGGGGACAAAGGATGGTGGCTGGGGATGAGGGACAGCGGCTGGGGATGAGGGACAGCAGCTGGGGATGAGGGACAGTGGCTGGGGATGAGGCACAGTGGCTGGGGACAAAGGATGGTGGCTGGGGATGAGGGACAGCGGCTAGGGACAAGGGACAGTGGCTGGGGACAAAGGCCAGGATACAGCAGTGTCAGGGTACAGCAGTGACAGGATGTGGCAGTGACAGGATGTGGCAGTGCCAGGGTACAGCAGTGACAGGGTACAGCAGTGACAGGATGTGGCAGTGCCAGGGTACAGCAGTGACAGGATGTGGCAGTGACAGGGTACAGCAGTGTCAGGGTACAGCAGTGACAGGGTACAGCAGTGACAGGGTACAGCAGTGACAGGATATGGCAGTGACAGGGTACAGCAGTGACAGGATATGGCAGTGACAAGATGTGGCAGTGACAGGGTACAGCAGTGCCAGGGTACAGCAGTGACAGGGTACAGCAGTGACAGGATATGGCAGTGACAGGGTACAGCAGTGACAGGGTACAGCAGTGACAGGGTACAGCAGTGACAGGATGTGGCAGTGCCAGGGTACAGCAGTGACAGGGTACAGTAGTGACAGTGTACAGCAGTGCCAGGGTACAGCAGTGACAGGATGTGGCAGTGACAGGGTACAGCAGTGACAGGATGTGGCAGTGACAGGGTACAGCAGTGCCAGGGTACAGCAGTGACAGGGTACAGCAGTGACAGGGTACAGCAGTGACAGGATGTGGCAGTGACAGGATGTGGCAGTGACAGGGTACAGCAGTGTCAGGATGTGGCAGTGACAGGATGTGGCAGTGCCAGGGTACAGCAGTGACAGGATGTGGCAGTGCCAGGGCTCTGTGTCACACGGGGACACGCTTTGGCCTTCTCCTCTCCTGCAGACATCCCAGCCCCTGCTCCCTGGCCATGGGGGCTCCCCTGGCTCCCCAGCCCTCTGTCCTGCAAGGGATCAGCACCTCCAGACTCTTCAGATTCCGCGGGGGAATGAGAATTTGTAGGGATTCCTGCAGGCAGCTTGTGCAGGAAGGAGAGTACATTTTGTAAAGGGACCTTCTGAAACAGTCGGCTGGCAAATACCAGTGATAACTATTTTAATTCATCTCCTCTGACATGAATAGGAACTTTCTCTTACAACTGAATATAAATAGAAGTTGGACATAGCATTACTATATGAATAAATGAATTAATCAATCAATGACAAAAACACACTATGTAATCAAAAGATTTTTCATGTTAAGATTAATTTAGTGTAATACACACCTAAATATTACATAAGCCCCCTTGACATTGAATTATAGGGCTGGTGGTTGGAAGGGAGCGGGCTGTGCGGTGCGGGAAGCTGGCATGGAGCTGGGGAAGGGGTCCCACCTTGGCAGCCATGGCACACTGCAACCCTCACATGGAAAAATTCCTGCCCAATATCCCATCCATCCCTGCCCAGTATCCCATCCATCCCTGCCCAGTATCCCATCCATCCCTGCCCAGTATCCCATCCATCCCTGCCCAATCTCCCATCCATCCCTGCCCTCTGGCACTGGGAGCCATTCCCTGGCTCCTGTCCCTCCATCCCTTGTCCCCAGTCCCTCTCCAGCTCTCCTGGAGCCCCTTCAGGCCCTGCAAGGGGCTCTGAGCTCTCCCTGGATCCTTCCCTTCTCCAGGGGAACATTCTCAGCTCTCCCTGGATCCTTCCCTTCTCCAGGGGAACATTCCCAGCTCTCCCTGGATCCTTTCCTTCTCCAGGAGAACATTCCCAGATCTCCCAGCCTGGCTCCAAAGCTGAGCATCTTGGGGCATTTCTGTGCCCTTCTCTGGACTGGCTCCAAGGGCCACAGGTTTTGGGCTTTGCTCCTGCAAGCCCATGGAAAGCAGAACATTCCTGTGGCATCGGGCACTTCCCCTCCTCAGGGAGTGCTGGCAGCTGGGGCTCTGCTCCTTCCAGAGCCTGCACAAGTTAATTAATCTAATGAGGCAACTTCTCTCGATATGTTATGTGTTCTGTACGCTTTTTCCCAGCAAACGATCACACTTCCTAAAAATATAATCTTCATTCTTCACTTGAAATTACGCCTGGAAGTGGAGGTTGGAGAAATTCAGCCTTGAAAGGAAATGTGATTTGCTAGCAGGGAGCATAATGGAACATACGGAGCTGCTCCCTGGGGAGGCAGCACACCCCGGGGCTCAGTCACTGCAGAGGGACCACACGGCCACACCAGCTCCTGGCCTGGCACCCCAAATGTCCTGTTGGGGCTCATCCTGCTGCTGCTCCCCAAGGATGTGCTCCCGTGGGATGCCCCACGCGTGGATGTGCCCCGTCCTGCCCAGAGCTGCTGCAGAACCTGCAGCTGGTAAAGGTTTGGCCCTTCCAGCTCTTGGGGTTACACTGCCACCCCTCCAAAGAGCAGGGCAAGAGCTGTGAGCCCAGGAGAGCCTTTTATCCTTAGGGAGAAGCTTAGCAACACCTCCCCATGGCTGTGCAGGGCCGTGCCACAGGGGCCAGCCAAAGTGGGGCCCAGCTGACCCTGCCCGAGCCCAGGCCCCATGGACCGAGGGCTGAGCTTCACTGCCTGATCTCAGCAGGGATCTCTGACCTGCAGGGATCTTTGATCCTTGAGGATCTCTGACCTGCAGGGATCTCTGACCCACAGGGGTCTCTGCCCTGCAGGGATCTCTGATCCTTGAGGATCTCTGACCACAGGGATCTCTGACCCCCGAGGATCTCTGAAGGGATCTCTGACCCCTACAGATCTCTGATCCTTGAGGATCTCTGACCCACAGGGGTCTCTGCCCTGCAGGGATCTCTGATCCTTGAGGATCTCTGACCTGCAGGGATCTCTGACCCTCGAGGATCTCTGAAGGGATCTCTGGCCCCTACAGATCTCTGATCCTTGAGGATCTCTGACCACAGGGATCTCTGACCTGCAGGGATCCCTGACCCACATGTCCTGGGACACCCAGGCAATTCCAGTGTGCTGAAGGGGCTGGGGAGCAGTGAAAGGTGCTTTGGGGTTTATTTGCTCAGTGCTGGCAAGATGACACCGTCAGGAAAAGAACCTTTTGATTTTGCATTTATGTTGTCTATTGATTTCCTTTAGAGCAGTGACATGGGCTGCTGCTAGTACCTGTCTAGTTAATACTCAATGGCAACTGCACTCTCACAGCTCAGGAGCAGTTGTATAATAAACACAAGAAAACATTCCTCTGTACAGCTAAAGCTTTCTTTTCTTTTTCTTTAATTCTAATCCAAATTTGCAGAGATCTCAGCTGACAAAATGGAGGGATGAGGATGAGATCTGCTATCCCAAGAGGTTCTCGCAGGGGAGGTTGAGATTAGATTTGCTCTGCTGGTGTTGCCACAGACAGAGCCATGGCATTGGGAAATTTCTTTTTTGTTCCGCAACAAATTTCTCTACAATTGTCTGCATCAACCCTGAAAGGGAAGACAAGATTTCCGTGTGCTCAAAAGCATCCTGCCGGTGAGAGCATCCTGCAGGAAGAGGACATTGGCTGCAGCAGTGCTCCGAGGTCTGTGACACTGATTTTGGAGAGGGACTGATGCTGGGTGTGCCCCTGGGAGCACAGGGGCCTGGCTGCTGCTCAGGGTGGGACAAGGCCGTGAGGAAGGTGATGGCTGGGGAGGAAGGCAGGGCTGCACCCCTCACAGGGCACTTGTCTGGGCTGAGCTGTGAAGTCAGTCTGTGCAGGGCTTCCTTCAGTGAGACTGATGCCCCTGCATGAAACAGAAACTTTCCTTTTTCTGGCCAATGGATTTTCCAACCCCCTTTGGATTACCGTGGAATTCTCTGTTCTGTTTGCAACCTGCTGCTGCTAAAGTTTTTAAACTTTTTACGGCATGAGGAATTTTGGATGACGACAGGTGGACACGGGATGTGGGAAAGGAGCTGAAATGAAAATGTTTGACGATGGGAGAGCAGGAATGCCATGGAAGGAAGGAATTAGAGCAGCCAGGAGGGGGAGGAAGTGTTCTTTACTAGGGGATGGAGATGGAGGAGGGCTCGGCGGCTGAACCCAGCACAGCGGGAGCGGCAGGACCTGCGGGGTCTGGGCTGAGGGATGGGCTGCTCCTGCTCAGGGACCGCACTCAGGATCGGTGGGACACCGATCGTCAGCTCCCCAGGGCTGTCACCATCCCACTGCCCAGGTGAAGATGAGCCTCCCCTGGTCGCACTCCTGCCCTCTGGGGTCCTGCTGGGCTGCTCAGCCCCCGTTCTGCGGTGACAGCCAAGGGACCGGTCCCACCACAGCAGCCCAGAGCTCGCAGTTCAGTCCTGGGACTTGTGGGACCCTGAGAGACCCGGACAGGCTCGGAATCAGAGAAGCTGCTGAGTTGAAAGGGACCCATAAGATCATGGATCCGGCTCCTGGTCCTGAACAGGGCAGCCCAATGGTCCCACCCTGTGCCTGAGAGCATTGTCCAAACATTCCTGGAGCTCTGGAAGTCTTGGGGCCGTGACAATTTCCTGGGGAGCCTGTTCACTGCCTGATCACCCTCTGGGGGAAGAACTTTTTCCTGATATCCAACCTGAACCTGTCCTGACTCAGGTCCAGCCGTTTCCTCGAGTCCTGTCACCGGTCACCAGAGTGCAGAGATGAGTACCTGCCCCTCCACTGTCCCTCGGGAGGAATTCCAGAATGGTTTGGGTTCCACCCCCCTATTCCAGTCCCTGCTATGGGCAGGGACACCTTTCACTATCCCAGGTTATTCCCAGCACAGCTGTGGTGCATTCCCAGACATCCCTCGGGGGTGTGATGGACAGGGGACACCGGGATCGCTCCTCTGGTTGCATTGCAATGGAAGGCAAAGCCTCGGTCCTTGTCCCTCCACGTGCTGGGCTGCAGGTGCAGAGCAGGGCACAGGAAATGCAGGGCTCTGCTTCGCACCTGCAGGAGGAACCAGCCTTGTTCCTTTGCAAATCCACCCCATAATGAGAAACATATGTCAGAGAACATGATTTTCCACAAACCAGGCATTTGCTGCACAGTTTATGGTTAAGTCTGTATGTAGTCACAGCTGTCATGGGAATTATGGGTTCCTTGATTTTCATAATTAAAGAGAGAGAAGGAAAGAGGGGGAAAGGAAGCCGGAGCCCACAGAGGGGTTCTGTGGGCACTGCCCGCCTTGCACAGTGGGAGGCAAAAATCCTCCCGCTGGAAATTCACTGAGATATTCCTTGTACTGGCAGGTTGTGCAGGAAACACCGTCTGCCTGGTTCAGTGGTTAATTAAATAAAAGATATTCCAAATAAAAAAAATAGATTCTGGGTTGGGGCTCTTGGGAAATCATTACTGACTCGTGACCTCTCTTAACCTGGATGAGGTTCAGGCAGGAGATGTCAAGGCGTGAAGCACGGCAAATACCCGCGAGCATGTACAATTACAGGTTTATTAAAGGGAAACAAGGGCCGCCCGATACACGGGAAAAAATCATTTATGGACGCAGCGAATGGGCGTTTCCAGAGAGAGCCAAAGCTGTTTTGGAAGGGGCAGTGCCCCCCGAGCTCAGCCAAGCTGTCCTGCCGGGATGGAGGTGCGGGAGCGCTCTGCCAGCGCCAGGGATGCGCTACCTGGGCACGGCGGAGCCGCCCGCCACTCCCACAGCATCCCCGCAATTACAGCTCCGCCTAATTAATAACGTTTTCATGAAGGGCATCTCCCTTGCATTGGGAAGCAAGTGCAATCACGCTGCCTGTATATCAAGCCGGATAGAAGTCACTTGGGGAATAAAGCAGAGATGTAATTGAGGAGCCGCTATTTATCACCCTGCCCAGGATCAGCGAGCACGGCGCTGCCACTCGTGACACTCGCGCTGCTCTCCAGAACTTGCCTCGCTGCCATCAGATACTTTCTTTTTTTAAAAGGAAATAAAACACCCAACTACTTTCCAAAGACTCTTTGACTTTCAATCATGAGCACATTGCTTGTTAGCGAGATGAATTTATAGGTAAAGTGCTCAGCTTTTACAATCACCCTTTTACAGGCAGATGCCATCAGGTTTGCATAAGCGGTGACATTAACCATCAGCTTCCAGTAGAAATCCAGGCACAGAACTGTAAATAGCTGCTGGATTTTAATACGTAATTAGCGATACCAAGCCTCAGTTACAATATTTAATTACCCAAGCGGGGTCTGTTTCCCCACACCCGTCCCGCCGCGGAGCCGCTGACCCGGAGCTCCGGAGCTGCGGCACGGCCGGGGCTGCGCAGATTTGTGCAATTGGATAAAGAACCCGCGAGTCAAATCCTAAATCCTGTCTCTTTGCGGGGATTAGCCTGTTCTGCTAATTGACTGAGGTAGGAATTTTAGCTATTCCCCTACTCTTCCCGGCTGCACCCTGAGGGAAATCAGGCAGCATCTCTGCAGCGTGTGAGCGCCGGCAGCCGGCACCGCTCCACCGGCAGGAACGGGCTGCGGCTGCTGCTGCTGCTGCTGCTGCTGCTGCTGCTGCTGCTGCTGCTGCTGCTGCTGCTGCTGCTGCTGCTGCTGCTGCTGCTGCTGCTCCTGCTGCTCCTGCTGCTCCTGCCCCTGCCCCTGCCGCTGCTGCTCGGGCACACGGCCCCAGCAAAGAGACGGGAAAGCTGCACACGGCTGCCCGCAGCCCAGTTCCAGGGACATTAACAAGTGCGTTTTCACCGCTTTAAGCAGAAGTCCACCTGCCCTCCCCTCCTCCGGCCACATGCCTTAGAGGTTTATGAGATCTCCAGTGTCACTTCACAAGGCTGCTGAGAGGGGAAGGAGAGGGGAGGAAAGGAAAGGATTAGACAAATTAAGGACAAAGGGAAAAATGTTAGTGGATTTATGTGGAGCATCCTCGGGAGGAGCTCCCCTCAGCTCCGGTAATGAGAACGGTCGGCGCTGCAGGATCAGGTTTTGGGTTGCTAAAGGAGATTTTTCTTGTATCCTTGCACCACTGCAGGCTGCAGGGATGATTATGGGTTTTGTGTGTGCGTTCCTGTTGTTACTTCTGCCACTGGAATGCTCTGTCCAGGCCAGAGCAGGGCTCGCGTCTGGGATACAACGGGGAATTCCAGCCTTTCTGCTGGGCCTGTTTTCTGCCATGGCAGACCTGCCTGGCACACACCCTGCAGGCTGCTCTTCCCAGGCCTCCAGGAGCTGAGTGTGCTCCTGGGGTGTCCTACAGCACAAAAAGTGGGAGACAGGCACAGGTACAGGCACAGGTACAGTCACAGGTACAGGTACAAACACAGGTACAGGTACAGGTACAGGCACAGGCACAGGTACAGGTACAGGCACAGGTACAGGTACAGGTACAGGTACAGGCACAGGTACAGGTACAGACACAGGTACAGGTACAGGCACAGGTACAGGTACAGACACAGGTACAGATACAGGTACAAACACAGGTACAGACAGGTACAGGTACAGGTACAGGTACAGACACAGGTACAGGTACAGGTACAGGCACAGGCACAGGTACAGGCACAGGTACAGGTACAGGCACAGGCACAGACACAGGTACAGGTACAGGTACAGACACAGGCACAGGTACAGGCACAGGTACAGGCACAGGCACAGGTACAGACACAGGTACAGGTACAGGTACAGGCACAGGCACAGGTACAGGTACAGGTACAGACACAGACACAGGTACAGGTACAGGTACAGGTACAGGTACAGGTACAGGTACAGGTACAGGTACAGACACAGGTACAGGTACAGGTACAGGTACAGGTACAGGTACAGGTACAGACACAGGTACAGGTACAGGTACAGGTACAGGTACACATACAGGGTACAGGTACACATACAGGGTACAGGTACAGGTGAAGGTACAGGTGAAGGTACAGACACAGGCACAGGCACAAGTACAGACACAGGTACAGGTGAAGGTACAGACACAGGTACAGGTACAGGTACAGGTGAAGGTACAGGTGAAGGTACAGGCACAGACGTGTTGGTGAAGCCCCCCACAGGCAGTGCTGCTGTCAGTGAGCCCTGTGAGTGACCCCTGAGCCTCTGGAGCTGGGGCCCCTCTCACCCAGCAGGCTGGGCTGGGGGGCTCCCGTGGGCCATGGCTGGATGGAGAGGAGGGGGACAGGAATGAGGAGGCTCACCCAGCGGTTCTGCCATGGGGATGTGGCTCAGGTGCTCTCAGGTGAGCTGTCAGCTGAACACAGGTCTGGGCAGCAAGTCCAGGGTCCAGTCTGAGATGTGTCCCTGCACCAGTGCCCCCAGTAACTCACCAGAACAGAACGGGAATGTTGCTGCTTCTGTCTCTGGCTCCATTTACCGCTGAGGAATTGTATTTTTGACCGGATGAGTGGAAGAGGTGTTATGAGCACATCACAGAAAGTGGGGAGCTGGAAGCGCAGCAAGGATAGAAGGATTTGGAACGAAGGATGTCTGTTCCTCAGCCTGTGTGGGCAGAAGAACAGTGCCTGTGGGGCTGTAAATAACAGAGGGAGGAGGAGAAATTCAGCAGTGACGGTGAGAGGAGAAGCGGGTGATCTCTGATGCAGCCTGGCTGAGGGCTCTGCTCCATGTCCTGCCCACGGCAGTCTGAGTCTGCTGGCTGGAAACTCCAATCCTGGGATTACGGCAGCAGTTGCTGGGAGTTGAGCAGTCCCGGGCACTCTCTTGTGCTGATAACACCTGATCACAAATACTGGCTGTGCAAATACAGACAAAACTCTTGTGCCTAAGAAACCCTTTTAAAAGTTGTCTCCCCCATCCCGAACCGGCGGTGGGAGGCGTTCATTGTGCCACACATTAATTCAGCTGGCACATTACAATGTTAAACTAAATGACATTATTACAAAGCTGTGCTAAGAAGTGTTGACAGGTCCATATGGTAATTTTACAATGTATAATGAACACACAGACTCCTTTCTTGCAGAAATTTATAGTTCAAATCTATACCCAGGATATCCAGTTTTATTTCCAGAAACTTAAATTGACTTATTACGATGTAGTGAATGTATAAATTAGTTCCAGTAGTTAAACTGAAGCATTTCCCTACAGACTCAATTAGATTCATTAATCTACTGTGTAGACCTGTAAACGGTCCATTGTTCTTTTCCCCCCCAAAATGTCAAAAACTATTTCTCTAACTATAAAATATTTCCTGCAAAAACTGTTTTAAATGGTAAGAATTATTTAAGATTAGGAATCCAGATCCACAAATTATTTCAGCGCCCTTGTTCTTCTTCAAAAGAAAAATGGGGTTCAGGCCTTGCTGGATAATTTAGTGGGACAGAGGCTGAATTCACTCTCGTGCTAAGCTGGAGACCGAGTGGCACAAGCCGGATCTCTTCCACCCTCACTCCAGGGAAATCATCAGCTTCAATGGGATCCCGCGCGCTTCGGAACTGACAACACGTTGCTCCAAACGTTTGTGTGCAAGCAGATGTGCTGAGGCCTGGCTGCAGGTGCATCCACAGCGAGCCACATCCTCAGAGATCAGTGCTGGAAATGTCCCCGTGGGTACCAGAACCTTCCACGTTCCGCAGGGACTTGGCCAGTGCCGGGTGTCTGCACAAGTCCCTCTGTTTGTGGACCAGAATGTCTCTGTGCAGGTCAGAGATGGTCTTGGAAACAGCCCTTCCTTGGCACAGATCTGTGTTATTCACACCTGTGGGCACAGCTCCTGCTCCCTGCTTTCCTCCTTTGTGGTTCTGCTGAGTGACAGCACTGACTGCAGTCTGCTCTGTGGAAGGGACACGGAACCGAGCCCCAGGTGACCAACAGTGTCCTTTCACTGTGAGCCTCACCAGGCTGCTCAGGCTCTGCAGTGACAGTGCCAGGGCACCATTCCCAAACAGAGGTGTCAGGGCAGGCCCTGCTCCTGGCACTAGAGCTGATGGGCTGGGAGGGCTGGGGAAGTGCTGGAGCACCCATCCCAGCATGGCCCTGACACCACATTCCTGAGCACACACGGGCTTGCTCCCGTCTTGGAGCAGGCATTGTCGCAGGCAGATTGTTGGGCTGAGTGCTGACTTGGGCACTGTTTTGTCCTCAAAAAACCACAGCAGACACTGTGTTTTCACACACTCTTAGTAGTTCCCCTTCAGGGAGGGATTTCCAGCTGGCCTTGCTGTGCCCCCAGCTCAGGAGATCTTCTCTTCCACATTGGAGGAAACCTGTGAAAAGCTGTGTGTGCTGCTGGATGGGGCAGGATATTCACTGGGCTTTAGAGGCTTTTGGAGGTCTGGGGGCTGTGTGGGGGCTGCTGAAGGGGACCCCGGGGGTGGCAAGGCACCAATGTCCCTGTGAGTCAGGATTTCCAGGGCGGCAGAGAATGCCCGCTTTGTCCGGCACGGGGCCAGCTGGGGCTCACGCAGGGGTGGTGCCCATGGAGACAGAAGGGCTCTGCAGGCATTCCTGGGGGCCCTGGTCCCTGCCCTGTCTCCAGAATTCCTGGTTCCCGGTCTCAGGCAGATCTCCCAGGGCAGCAGCACAGCTCCTGCACCCCTTCAGCCCTTGCAAGCTTTGGGGATCTCAGGACCCCGTTTCCAAATTGTCCCATTGGGACAGGGGACAGAGTAGCCTGTTAATTAATCTATGACTCATTATCCCTGGCTCCCTGGTCAGCCCAGTTCCAGTTCCAGTTCCATACCAGTTCCACTGGTGTGTTCTGGTGGGACCCAGGGCCCTGCCCATCCTCGGTGCCCAGCCCTGCTCCGGCAGTGCCCCGGTGCTGGCACCAAAGCAGCAGCTGGTGTTGGGCAGAGCAGGACAGATCTGGGGGGCTTTGGTGTCCCCAGCCCCTCGGCCAGTGTGGCTGGTGAAGGGTCAGTGTGGTGAGAATGGTGCCAGCAGGGCACACAAAGCCACAGTGCCTCTTCCCCTCCAGCTAAAACTGCTTCTCACTGGAAAGAGCTGGAGCTGCTGCTCTGAGTCACTCGCAGTGTTCCTGCTGCTGAAAGTGGACATTGATGGAGAACAGCCCCGCTGTTCAGGGACTCCTCCTGACAGGCACAATGGAAAGATTGTGGCGGAAGAATTTCAAGCAAATAATATGGAAAATATTTCAGATAAATGGGAACAGTGCAGCAGGGTTTTTGCTTGCTTGTTTTTGCCCTGGGAACGCCCAGAGTGGAGCAGGAGCAGCTGCTGCACTGCTGGCAGGGCCTGTGGCTGCCTGGGAGCTGCTTGGCTCCGGGGTGCCGGAATCACAGGCACAGCCTGGCTGGGAGAACTGCCAGGGGCAAAGGGTGCAAGGCCAGGGGCTGTTCTTCACCTGCTTGCTTGCAGGAGACCACAGTGACAGGCTCCAGACTCATGGAATCAGAGAATCCCAGACTGGTTTAGGTTAGAAGGAACCTTAAATCTCCTCTGCCATGGGCTGGGACACCGCCCATATAGACCAGGCTGCTCCAAGCCCTGGCCAGCCCGGCCTTGGACACTGCCAGGACTGGGACACCCACAGCTCACCCCTATTCCAGTCAAAAAGAGTCCCCGTGAGCAGTGCCTGTTCCCAGGACCCGCTGTGGAGGGGTCTGGAGCCTCTCCAGCCAGACCCCCCCGAACTTCAGCCACCCTCCTGCTGTGTCAAAGCTGGCCAGGCCCTGGCGTCAGAGACAGGACTTTATCACTGTCACCTTTATGTCAGCAAACAGATGAAACGCTCCTAATATCTGCCCTAATGGCGCTCTGTAGGGCCGCGATCACACCGCGATAGGATATTGGATACAGTTGTAAACCTTGAAGGAATAAGGGCTGCCTAAGAGAATAGCTTTTCCTAGCTTAACCACATTACAGCAGCGAGTGTAAATCACTTGTCAGTCGATGGCAAACGTACCGGTGTTATAATCGGAGGAGAAAAGGAATAAAGTGCAGATAATCTTTTTCGCCATTTTGCTGGCAGCGGCGGCGGCGGGAGACTGACAGCCCTTCTCTTGAGTGGCAGGTGTCCTTTGAAGCGCCTGTGAATCACTATCTGTGCAGACTGTTGAAATGCATATTTCCATCCTTATCGTGAAGGAATGGATGGGCAAGATAGGTGCTGTTAACATTGCAAATAGCTCCGGAATTATTCATTGTCAGCTCCGGGCAAAGAATAGGGGGAAAGTTTTATTATTCACCGTGCACAATAGCCGGATGCTTAATGATTCCCACTACCTTGGCAGGATTGTCTGCCGACTTCAGGCGCTTGCGGTGGGTGACACAGGTCTGGCCAAGTGTTAGAGCAAGATCATACAGCCCGGGCCCATTTTAATTTCTAATACATTAATCTTTCCCTCGCAGATGCACAATGAATATTCCGCAGCCCCTTGTTTGTCAGGAGCCGTCTGCCTTTCATCTATTCAGGTGGGTGCATTGACTCTGGAAGCGCGCTCAAAGGGCCTGATCAGTCAATGACAACGGCGGCACAAAGCCGGGGTGCCCCGCTGGCCCCGGACACGCTGCCGCGGCTCCCCGGGGATGCGGCTGGGCAGTGCCGGGGCTGCCGGTCCTTATCGCCCTGCGGAGCTCGTGTATCGCGGCTCTCCAGCCGCCGACCCCGGCCCGCGCACAATTCAAATGGATTAAGTGGGCTTAGCGCTGTTCTACAAGCGAGCTGCACGCACCGCGCCACTCAGCTTTCATTTTAATCCTTTGTCTCGGCCCGCTAATTACGATTGTTTTAAGTTCATTATCCCGGCGCGCACATTGTAGCTGGCGGGATCGGCGCGCTTGTAAGCGCTGTCCTCACTTTTGCAGGTAGTGACCCTTGAATTGTTAAATGAGCCCGTGCCGGCGCCAAACAGCACACTCTGATCCGCGACTCTCTCTCGGCTCGCCAGCTTTCCCTCCCTAATTAATTAAACAGCAGCCCCAGAAGGGCAGCGGGGATGAGGAGGCAGCCGGGGACCCCCGGGAGCAGCCGTGGGCTGTGTTCACCCCGATGTCACAGCTCCCACTTTGCATCCCCGTGTCCAGCACAAAGCTCAACCCTGGGCCTGTCAGGGGAGCCTTAGGTTGGATATGGGGAAAATTTCCTCTAGAAAATGTTTGTCCAGCCCCGGCTGAGCTGCAGGAGGGTCACAGCTGGATCTGCTCCCCTTTGGAGGCGCCACGGCCGGGGTTCCACAGCGCCTGCCGGACCCCGAGGATGCTCCGAGCCCAGCGGGGCCCTTCCCTGCGGCTGCTGGGAGCTGAGCCTGGGCTGGGGGCGTGGGAAGGGGCCAGGGCTCTGCTCCTTCCCAGCTGCTCCCGATTTACTGCAGCTAAAAGTGGCTTTCGCCCTCCTGTAAGCACAGCCTGGTGCAGGACCTCTGCCCTGGCACCCTGAGGGACAGGGGACCCTGCTGCCACTCCCCGACCCCAAATCCTGCAGGCCCATGTCCCTGCTGCCCCTGTGACCCCAAATCCTGCAGGATCATGTCCCTGCTGCCCCTGTGACCCCAAATCCTGCAGGATCACATCCCTGCTGCTCCTGTGACCCCAAATCCTGCAGGATCATGTCCCTGCTGTCCCTCTGACCCCAAATCCTGCAGGATCACATCCCTGCTGCTCCTGTGACCCCAAATCCTGCAGGATCACATCCCTGCTGCTCCTGTGACCTCAAATCCTGCAGGATCATGTCCCTGCTGCTCCTGTGACCCCAAATCCTGCAGGATCACATCCCTGCTGTCCTTGTGACCCCAAATCCTGCAGGATCACATCCCTGCTGCCTCTGTGACCCCAAATCCTGCAGGATCACATCCCTGCTGTCCCTGTGACCCCAAATCCTGCAGGATCATGTCCCTGCTGCTCCTGTGACCCCAAATCCTGCAGGATCACATCCCTGCTGTCCCTGTGACCCCAAATCCTGCAGGATCATGCCCCTGCTGCCTCTGTGACCCCAAATCCTGCAGGATCACATCCCTGCTGCTCCTGTGACCCCAAATCCTGCAGGATCACATCCCTGCTGCCTCTGTGACCCCAAATCCTGCAGGATCATGCCCCTGCTGCCTCTGTGACCCCAAATCCTGCAGGATCACATCCCTGCTGCTCCTGTGACCCCAAATCCTGCAGGATCACATCCCTGCTGCCTCTGTGACCCCAAATCCTGCAGGATCACATCCCTGCTGCCTCTGTGACCCCAAATCCTGCAGGATCACATCCCTGCTGCTCCTGTGACCCCAAATCCTGCAGGATCACATCCCTGCTGCTCCTGTGACCCCAAATCCTGCAGGATCACATCCCTGCTGCCTCTGTGACCCCAAATCCTGCAGGATCACATCCCTGCTGCTCCTGTGACCCCAAATCCTGCAGGATCACATCCCTGCTGTCCCTCTGACCCCAAATCCTGCAGGATCACATCCCTGCTGCTCCTGTGACCCCAAATCCTGCAGGATCACATCCCTGCTGCCCCTGTGGCTCTGGCTGTGAAGAGGAAGGTGCAGCGCTCGGGTCTGAAGCAGCCCCGGTGCCGAGCAGAGCTGTGGCTGGCCTGTGCTCTCAATAAAAGCTCATTAAGGAAAGATTATGAACATATAACAATACATTTTAAGTGCGCTGCAATGATCCATAAAATTGGTGTGGCTAATTAGCAGATCAAATCTCCATGAGAACTGGATCACTTTAATATCCTTGGGTAGTTTAATTCTGTAGGTATTTTACTATCCACACATGTTTAGTAAAATTAAATAACAGTATAAATGTTCAGTGGGATTAAAACAACAGTAAAATGAAACCAAACAAAATGAATTTATTTTGTTAATAGAATAACAGAGAATCCCAGTGTTGATATAACATTACACAAAATCTAGAGCAAACACAGTCTGAATCCCAGTCTCATTTCACATGTAATTAACCTTTCTCAATCAAGCTAAGCAGACCTGATACCTCCTCCACAGCGTCTGTGCACCCACGTCTCTGCCTGTGCGGATGAGAGGCGGCAGGCAGCGGCAGGGCAGATTCTCCCAGTGCTGGGGAGCACTGGTCCCAGTCCAGCGCCAGGCTGGAGCGGTGGGATGGCTGCTGGCACCCTCCACTCTCCCTGGAGACATCCTGAGCCCTGGAAAGCTCCTGCTGGGGATGGGCAGCACAGCTGGGAAGGTCTTGAGGAGTTCAGGTCCCTCAGGGGATGCAGGTTTTCCCCGTTTTTATGGCTCTCCAAAAGAGCATCCAAAGATGCTCCAGCAGGTGCTTTGAGTCTGCACCTTCCTGCAGCTCACAGAATTGTGGAATCATTAAGGTTGGAAAAGACCTCCAAGATCATTGAGTCCAACCTTTAGCTCCTTGTAAAAAAATTCTGCCTGGAGTGAGGCATCAGAAACAACTAGGGCTGTTATATATTTCTTCTCATTTTACTTTGATTAAATTCAAAGACGCTGAAAAAATATCAAAAACAATCAAAAAATTGAACCACCTTAGCTTTCCTCCCATACCAGACTGCTAAAAACAATTGTGTCAGAATCACAGCTTATTTAGGAAAGAAGTTGAATAGCCCTAAAAATCATTGGGTCCAGCCATTGACCCAGAACAGACAAGTTTTCTTCCATTTTGTTTTTGAGGGTCTCTACCTCTCAACTTAGCAATTAAATTAGCAATTAAGTGTAAAAGAGAATGGATCCTGAAATAAGCCATCATTATTTTTAATGTCAACAGTGATTGGTTCTGAGTAACAATTTGAGATTCAGAGGCCAGTTACAATTTCAGTGAGTAAATAAGAGAAAAGCAGATATGAGATCCTCTGGGAACCCTGCTAAGTGTGTGAGGGCACTCACCCTCACAGCATCAGCACCGTGCTGCTGACACCAGCTGTGCACTGCAGGCACCACCACAGGGAGAAGGGATGGCATCCAAGGGAAGGGATGGATCCAGAGGGACCTGGGCAGGCTGGGAGAGCTGGGAATGTTCCCCTGGAGAAGGGAAGGATCCAGGGAGAGCTGGGAATGTTCCCCTGGAGAAGGGAAGGATCCAGGGAGAGCTGGGAATGTTCCCCTGGAGAAGGGAAGGATCCAGGGAGAGCTGGGAATGTTCCCCTGGAGAAGGGAAGGATCCAGGGAGAGCTGGGAATGTTCCCCTGGAGAAGGGAAGGATCCAGGGAGAGCTGGGAATGTTCCCCTGGAGAAGGGAAGGATCCAGGGAGAGCTGGGAATGTTCCTCTGGAGAAGGGAAGGATCCAGGGAGAGCTCAGAGCCCCTTGGAGGGCCTGAAGGGGCTCCAGGAGAGCTGGAGAGGGACTGAGGACAAGGGATGGAGGGACAGGAGCCAGGGAATGGCTCCCAGTGCCAGAGGGCAGGGATGGATGGGATATTGGGAATTGGGAATTCCCAGAGCAGCTGTGGCTGTCCCTGGATCCCTGGAAATGTCCAAGCCTGGACAAGGCTTGAAGCACCTTGGGACAGGGGAAGGTGTCCCTGCAGGGGTGGAACAGGATGAGCTTTAATGTCCCTTCCAACCCAAACCACTCTATGGTTTTATGATAATTTCGAGCAATAATTACATTTTTATTCAATAGCTATGGGAAAACACTGGGTTGAATAATGAGATAAAAATGAATGTCTCAGTCCTAAAAGGACATTAATCAACACATTAACTGTGTAGACAAACTGATTTGATGCTGTTACAGCTTAATTTGTCTCAAAATCATTTTTTTTCTGCATTGCATAATGTACTTTAACATGTGTGTTGGAATAGTCACACGTGAGTGTTGCAGTCCCACGGAACCGGTGCTGTGCTTCCTCCTGCTCCCAGTTCCACCAGTTCGGGTGCAATTTTCCCTTTCCCAGCACAGAGCCCACTCTGCTGGAGCCCCAGCGCTCGGGAGCCAGCCTGAACCCTGCTTTACATCGGAGCCTCTCCACAACACTTCCTCCTTAGCATTCCCGTTTCTAAAGCCCTGGATTAGCATATTCCATTTCTCCAGGAGCAGCCCTTGGCTCGGGAGCCGTTCTCCCCTCTTGGCACGCCCTGCCCGGGTTTTTGGCCGCTGCTCAGGGCGGGGGATGCGGCGGGGCCCGGAGCCCTGGGCGCTGCGAATGTCAGATGCCAGACAAACTGGATCCCGGACAAAGAGCAGCAGATGCTGCCTGTGCCTCCGCCTTTCGGGACACAATGATCCAGGAGACGCGGAGGGGCTGCTGGGACACAGGACAGGCAAAGCCCCGACGGGAGTTTGGTGGAATTCTCATAAAGGAATAAAAGCCGAGTTAGTTTTCTCCCTCTTTGCCCTGCCAGCACTCGAGGTGTTGGTTAAGGTGCTGCACAGCACATCCCGGGTGCTCAGCCCTGAGCAGTTCTGCCCCTGGCGTTTTGTCCCGCTCCCGGTGGGTGTCGGTGTCCGTCTGTCCCCAGGGCTGCGACTCCCGTGTGGATTCCACGTGCCAGGCTCAGGCCACCTCAAGGTGACAGGATGGTGACCGGCCAAAGGCTGGGCTCCAGGATCTTGGAGGTCTTTTCCAATCTAAATGGTCCTGTGATTCGATTCTGTGATTATCCTTATACTTAATTCCTATGCTTTTCCTCCTTGATCCCCTTTGTTTTCCCTTTCCTGTTCTTTTTCCTCCTTTTCCTTTTCCTTCCGTTTCACTTTCCTTCCTTATCCTTATCCTTATCCTTATCCTTATCCTTATCCTTATCCTTATCCTTATCCTTATCCTTATCCTTATCCTTATCCTTATCCTTATCCTTATCCGTATCCTTATCCTTATCCTTATCCTTATCCTTATCCTTATCCTTTTTTTCCCTTTCCCTTCCTTTTCCCTTTCCCCTTGCCATTTTTCCTGTCCTTTTCCCATCATGCAGGGGGCTCTGGGCTGTGCCAGGAGCAGGAGGTGGCAGAGCCAAGGGGCTCTGTGTGCCCTCCTGTGCCCTCCTGTGCCCTCCTGTGCCCTCTTGTTCCCTCCTGTGACCTCCTGTGCCCTCCTGTGCCCTCCTGTGCTCTCCTGTTCCCTCCTGTTCCCTCCTGTGCCCTCCTGTGCCCTCCTGTGCCCTCTTGTTCCCTCCTGTGACCTCCTGTGCCCTCCTGTGCCCTCCAGTGCCCTCCTGTGCCCTCTTGTTCCCTCCTGTGACCTCCTGTGCCCTCCTGTGCCCTCCAGTGCCCTCCTGTGCCCTCTTGTTCCCTCCTGTTCCCTCCTGCGCCCTCCTGTGCCCTCCTGAGCCCTCCTGTGCTCTCCTGTGCCCTCCTGTGCCCTCCTGTGCCCTCCTGTGCTCTCCTGTGCCCTCCTGTGCCCTCCTGTGCTCTCCTGTTCCCTCCTGTGCCCTCCTGTGCCCTCCTGTGCCCTCCTGTGCCCTCTTGTTCCCTCCTGTGCTCTCCTGTTCCCTCCTGTGCCCTCCTGTGCTCTCCTGTGCCCTCCTGTTCCCTCCTGTGCCCTCCTGTGACCTCCTTTGACCTCCTGTGCCCTCCTGTGCCTGGGGAGCCTCGGGCTGGCCGGCAGCGGCACAGCCATCCCTCCCCAGCCCTGTGCCAGCCCCCAGGAGGTACAGACACAGGTACAGACACAGGTACAGGTACAGGTACAGGTACAGACACAGGTACAGACACAGGTACAGACACAGGTACAGGTACAGATACAGGTACAGACACAGGTACAGGTACAGACACAGGTACAGGTACAGGTACAGGTACAGACACAGGTACAGACACAGGTACAGACACAGGTACAGGTACAGATACAGGTACAGACACAGGTACAGGTACAGACACAGGTACAGGTACAGGTACAGGTACAGATACAGGTACAGGCACAGGTACAGGTACAGGTACAGGTACAGGCACAGGTACAGGTACAGATACAGGTACAGGCACAGGTACAGGCACAGGCACAGGTACAGGTACAGGTACAGACACAGGTACAGGTACAGGTACAGGTACAGACACAGGCACAGGTACAGGTACAGGTACAGACACAGGTACAGGCACAGGCACAGGTACAGGTACAGGTACAGGTACAGACACAGGTACAGATACAGGTACAGATACAGGTACAGATACAGGTACAGGCATAGGCACAGGTACAGGTACAGATACAGGTACAGGTACAGGTACAGGTACAGATACAGGTACAGGTACAGGTACAGGTACAGGTACAGGTACAGGTACAGGTACAGGTACAGGTACAGATACAGGTACAGATACAGGCACAGGTACAGGTACAGGTACAGATACAGGTACAGATACAGGTACAGGTACAGGTACAGGTACAGGTACAGGTACAGACACAGGTACAGACACAGGTACAGGTACAGGTACAGATACAGGTACAGGTACAGGTACAGGTACAGATACAGGTACAGATACAGGTACAGGTACAGGTACAGGTACAGGTACAGGTACAGACACAGGTACAGACACAGGTACAGGTACAGGTACAGGCACAGGTACAGGTACAGGTACAAACACAGGTACAGGTACAGGCACAGGCACAGGCACAGGTACAGACACAGGTACAGATACAGGTACAGGCACAGGTACAGGTACAGATACAGGTACAGGCACAGGTACAGGCACAGGTACAGGTACAGGCACAGGTACAGGTACAGGTACAGGTACAGGTACAGGCACAGGTACAGGCACAGGTACAGGTACAGGCACAGGTACAGGTACAGGCACAGGTACAGGTACAGGTACAGGTACAGACACAGGCACAGGTACAGGTACAGGTACAGGTACAGGTACAGGTACAGGTACAGGCACAGGTACAGGTACAGGTACAGGTACAGGCACAGGCACAGGTACAGGTACAGGTACAGGCACAGGCACAGGTACAGGTACAGGTACAGGTACAGGTACAGGTACAGGTACAGACACAGGTACAGGTACAGATACAGGCACAGGTACAGGTACAGGCACAGATACAGGCACAGGTACAGGTACAGGTACAGGCACAGGTACAGGTACAGGTACAGGCACAGGTACAGGCACAGGTACACCTGTCAGCAGGTGAGAGCCCCCATCCCCGGGTGCCAGCCCAGGCCAGCAAGGGAAAGGCCCCGGGAGGGATCTCGGGGGGCCGGAGCAGCTCAGAGCCGCTCCCTCCACTGCTGTCCCCTGTCCCTCCCTGCTGTCCCCTGTCCCCTCTCTGCTGTCCCCTGTCCCTCCCTGCTGTCCCCTGTCCCCTCTCCGCTCTCCCCTGTCCCTCCTTGCTGTCCCCTGTCCCCTCTCCGCTCTCCCCTGTCCCTCCCTGCTGTCCCCTGTCCCCTCTCCGCTCTCCCCTGTCCCCTCCCTGCTGTCCCCTGTCCCTCCACTGCTGTCCCCTGTCCCCTCCCTGCTGTCCCCTGTCCCCTCTCTGCTGTCTCCTGTCCCCTCTCCGCTCTCCCCTGTCCCTCCACTGCTCTTCCCTGTCCCTCTCTGCTGTCCCCTGTCCCTGCCGGGCTGCCGGGTGACAAACGCGGGCCCTGACAGGAATGTGTTAATCAATCCCCGCTGGTGGCGGTGTCGGCCCGAGCTCCAGGAGCTGCAGGATGCGGTGCTGGAAGGTTCTGGAGCGGGCAGGAGCTCCAGGAGCTGCAGGATGTGGTGCTGGACGGTTCTGGAGCGGGCAGGAGCTCCAGGAGCTCCAGGAGCTGCAGGATGTGGTGCTGGAAGGTTCTGGGAGTGGGCAGGAGCTCCAGGAGCTGCAGGATGTGGTGCTGGAAGGTTCTGGAGCGGGCAGGAGCTCCAGGAGCTGCAGGATGCGGTGCTGGAAGGTTCTGGAGCGGGCAGGAGCTCCAGGAGCTGCAGGATGCGGTGCTGGAAGGTTCTGGGAGTGGGCAGGAGCTGCTCAAACCCGTCCGGGGATGAAGGATCAGTCCTTGCTCCGGGCCGTGCTCCTTTCCAAAGAAAATCCTTTTAGATCAGCTGCGGCAGAAACAAGGAGCGAAGCGCCCATTGATTTAGTACAACATGCAAAGTACACAATAATGAAAATCAAAATCCTTTCACGGCGTCCGTGAGGGCAGCAAACAATGGGAGTTAATTCGGGCTGCAGCCCCTCAACTTTCACCTCCCGAAGTTGTTCGCATTGCGGGCTAATTCTCCTTCCAGCCGTGACTAAATTGCGTACCGGGCTCTACTTTTGTTTGACAGCAAAAAGTAAATGATAGAAAATTGGATCCAACAATATGTTCTGATTATTCCTGCTCTACACAGTGTTCCCTCAACATGACAAACCCTGTTTATCCCACTAGGGAGAAAGGGGGAGGGATCCCATGGGATTTATCAGCATGGGCAGTGCCATTAAGTTAAATAGCCACGTTAGGATTTAACAAGGTCAACAACGTTTTTATGTCTCTTTTTCATGATTATTAAGATTTTCTTTTGTAAAGTCTTTGCTAAATATAGTTTTGGTGCTGGAGAAAGTAAAGTTATTTTGAGAATAACTCAATTATTTTGAGAATAATTTTGGGAAAGCTCTCCATCCCCAGGTCCTCCTCCTGTCATGTTACTCTTTCTGTCCCCGGCCTGGAATTTCTCTGTGAGCTCAGAGATTCCCCTCTTTGGCCATCGTGTGTATTCGGGTCTACAAACTGCAGGTTGGGAATTGTTCCAGGCTTTCTTCACTGTCGGGTCAGCTCCCACCTGTGTGCGCAGCCCCCAGGCTCGGGCACCCGGGGGGGCTTTGCCTGTTTGCTTCAATCAGCCGGGAGGAGGGGCTGGCTCCTGACCCTGCTGCTCCTGTCCCTGCTCCTGCTCCTGCTCCTGTCCCTGTCCCTGCTCCTGCTCCTGCTCCTGACCCTGCTCCTGACCCTGCTCCTGTCCCTGCTCCTGTCCCTGCTCCTGTCCCTGCTCCTGCTCCTGCTCCTGTCCCTGTCCCTGCTCCTGCTCCTGCTCCTGCTCCTGCTCCTGCTCCTCCTCCTGTCCCTGCTCCTGCTCCTGCTCCTGCTCCTGCTCCTGCTCCTGACCCTGCTCCTGCTCCTGCTCCTGTTCCTGCTCCTGCTCCTGCTCCTGCTCCTGCTCCTGCTCCTGTTCCTGCTCCTGCTCCTGCTCCTGCTCCTGCTCCTGTTCCTGCTCCTGCTCCTGCTCCTGCTCCTGCTCCTGCTCCTGCTCCTGCTCCTGACCCTGCTCCTGCTCCTGCTCCTGCTCCTGCTCCTGCTCCTGCTCCTGTCCCTGTCCCTGCTCCTGCTCCTGTCCCTGCTCCTGCTCCTGTCCCTGCTCCTGTCCCTGTCCCTGCTCCTGCTCCTGCTCCTGTCCCTGCTCCTGCTCCTGCTCCTGTCCCTGCTCCTGCTCCTGTTCCTGCCCCTGCTCCTGTCCCTGCTCCTGTACCTGTTCCTGCCCCTGCTCCTCCTCCTGCTCGTGCTCCTGTCCCTGCTCCTGCTCCTGTCCCTGCTCCTGCTCCTGCTCCTGTCCCTGCTCCTGCTCCTGTCCCTGCTCCTGCTCCTGTCCCTGTCCCTGCTCCTGTCCCTGCTCCTTCTCCTGTCCCTGCTCCTGCTCCTGTCCCTGTCCCTGCTCCTGTCCCTGTCCCTGCTCCTGTCCCTGCTCCTGTCCCTGTCCCTGCTCCTGCTCCTGCTCCTGCTCCTGCTCCTGTCCCTGCTCCTGCTCCTGCTCCTGCTCCTGTCCCTGCTCCTGCTCCTGCTCCTGCTCCTGTCCCTGTCCCTGCTCCTGTCCCTGCTCCTGCTCCTGCTCCTGTCCCTGCTCCTGCTCCTGCTCCTGCTCCTGCTCCTGCTCCTGCTCCTGCTCCTGTCCCTGTCCCTGCTCCTGCTCCTGCTCCTGTCCCTGCTCCTGCTCCTGTCCCTGTCCCTGCTCCTGCTCCTGTCCCTGTCCCTGCTCCTGCTCCTGCTCCTGTCCCTGCTCCTGCTCCTGTCCCTGCTCCTGCTCCTGCTCCTGTCCCTGCTCCTGCTCCTGCTCCTGTCCCTGCTCCTGCTCCTGTCCCTGCTCCTGCTCCTGCTCCTGTCCCTGCTCCTGCTCCTGCTCCTGTCCCTGCTCCTGCTCCTGTCCCTGCTCCTGCTCCTGCTCCTGCTCCTGACCCTGCTCCTGCTCCTGCTCCTGCTCCTGTCCTTGCTCCTGCTCCTGTCCCTGCTCCTGCTCCTGCTCCTGTCCCTGCTCCTGCTCCTGCTCCTGTCCCTGCTCCTGCTCCTGTCCCTGCTCCTGTCCCTGCTCCTGCTCCTGTCCCTGCTCCTGCTCCTGTCCCTGCTCCTGTCCCTGCTCCTGTCCCTGCTCCTGCTCCTGCTCCTGCTCCTGTCCCTGCTCCTGCTCCTGCTCCTGTCCCTGCTCCTGCTCCTGCTCCTGTCCCTGCTCCTGTCCCTGCTCCTGCTCCTGTCCCTGCTCCTGCTCCTGCTCCTGCTCCTGCTCCTGTTCCTGCTCCTGCTCCTGTCCCTGCTCCTGCTCCTGCTCCTGTCCCTGTCCCTGCTCCTGCTCCTGCTCCTGTCCCTGCTCCTGTCCCTGCTCCTGCTCCTGCTCCTGCTCCTGCTCCTGCTCCTGCTCCTGTCCCTGCTCCTGTCCCTGCTCCTGCTCCTGTCCCTGCTCCTGTCCCTGCTCCTGCTCCTGACCCTGCTCCTGTCCCTGCTCCTGTCCCTGCTCCTGCTCCTGCTCCTGCTCCTGCTCCTGTCCCTGCTCCTGCTCCTGCTCCTGTCCCTGCTCCTGCTCCTGCTCCTGTCCCTGCTCCTGCTCCTGCTCCTGTCCCTGCTCCTGCCTGCCACCAAAGCCACCTCGGGCAGAGGCAAAGGCAGGCCCTGGCCAGCCCCAGGGGATGCCAGGATGAGAACTTTCCTCTGCTGCTCCGGCCTGGGGAATCATTCGGGCTGGAAAAGCCCTCAGGACATTGGAGTCCAATTGTTCTCCCAGCGCTGCCAAGGCCACCACTAACCCGTGTCCCAAGTGTCACCTCCACCTGGGGTGGGGATCCAGCACTGCCCTGCCCAGTGCCAGCCCTTTCAGAGGAGGAATTTCCCCTAATATCCAACCTAAACTTTCCCTAGTACAACTTGAGGCCATTTCCTCTCTGCTGTTGCTTGTTAGGTGGGAGCAGAGCCCAACCCCCTCTCACCTCCACCCTCTTGTCAGGGAGTTGTATTCAATATATTTTTGCATATTTTTATAATTTTGTCCATTTCTTTAGTTAGATATTAATAAAATACTATAATAATCCCTCCAGTGCTGCTGACTCCACTGCTACACACAGCCAGAGAATACCTGTGCAAAATGCTCACTTGTCTGTTAAGGGATCTCTTCTTCGTATGAAATTTAATGTTTTCCTTAAAATCTGGAGTTCTTTGGAATTTTCTTGTGCATGAAAACCTCGGGACCCGCAGAGTCGAGTCTGATCCCAGTAAATGCCAGGATGAATCAGCCGTTTTCCCAAACCCTTCCCCAAACCCGGATTTTAAAGAAGCCAGTGACGGGGGCCGGGGGGTGTCCCTGTTCTCCTGCGGGGGAATGTCCGTGTCCCCACAGCCCCGTGCCCCGGGGGTGTCCCCGTGCTCCGGGGGTGTCCCCGTGCTCCGGGGGTGTCTCTGTGCTCCAGGACTGTCCCCGTGCTCCGGGGGTGTCCCTGTGCTCCGGGGGTGTCCCTGTGCTCCAGGACTGTCCCTGTGCTCCGGGGGTGTCCCTGTGGTGTCCCTGTCCTCCCGGGGTGTCCCTGCGCTCCGGGGGTGTCCCTGTGCTCTGGGACTGTCCCCGTTCTCCGGGGGTGTCTCCGTGCTCCAGGGGTGTCTCCATATTCCGGGACTGTCCCTGTGCTCCGGGGGTGTCTCTGTGCTCCGGGACTGTCCCTGTGCTCCGGGGGTGTCCCTGTGGTGTTCCTGTCCTCCCGGGGTGTCCCTGTGCTCCGGGGGTGTCTCTGTGCTCCGGGACTGTCCCTGTGCTCCAGGGGTGTCCCTGCGCTCCGGGGGTGTCCCCGTGCTCCGGGGGTGTCTCCATATTCCGGGACTGTCCCTGTGCTCCAGGGGTGTCCCTGTGCTCCGGGGGTGTCGCTGTGGTGTCCCTGCGCTCCGGGGGTGTCCCTGTGCTCCGGGGGTGTCCCTGTGGTGTCCCTGTCCTCCAGGGGTGTCCCTGCGCTCAGGGGGTGTCTCCGTATTCCGGGGGAAGTGTTCCGGTGCTATCAGGAGGGTCCCGGTGCTGCCGGGGTGTCCAAACTGCCGGCGGGTTCCCGTGCCGGGCTCCTGGTGCTGTTCCCGTGCCGGGTGTCCCCTGCCCCGTGTCCCTGTCCCTGTCCCTGTCCCTGTCCCGTGTCCCTGTCCCTGTCGCTGTCGCTGTCCCTGTCCCGTGTCCCTATCCTGTGTCCCTGTCCCTGTCCCTGTCCCTGTCCCTGTCCCTGTCCCTGTCGCTGTCCCTGTCCCTGTCCCTATTCCTGTCCCTGTCCCTGTCCCTGTCCCTGTCCCTGTCCCTGTCGCTGTCGCTGTCCCTGTCCCGTGTCCCTGTCCCTGTCCCTGTCCCTGTCGCTGTCCCTGTCCCTGTCCCTGTCCCTGTCCCTGTCCCTGTCCCTGTCCCTGTCCCTGTCCCTGTCCCTGTCCTGTCCCTGTCCCTGTCCCTGTCCCTATTCCTGTCCCTGTCCCTGTCCCTGTTCCTGTCCCTATTCCTGTCCCTGTCCCTGTCCCTGTTCCTGTCCCTGTCCCTGTCCCTGTCCCATGTCCCATGTCCCTGTCCCTGTCCCTGTCCCGTGTCCCTGTCCCTGTCCCTGTCCCTGTCCCTGTCCCTATTCCTGTCCCTGTCCCTGTCCCATGTCCCATGTTCCTGTCCCTGTCCCTGTCCCTGTCCCTGTCCCTGTCGCTGTCCCCGCGGTGTCGCTGCTGTCCCACAGGGGGCGCTGTTGCCGTGCGGAAGCGCCGAGAGCCCCGAGCCCGGCCCGACCCGGGGGGATCCGGGGGTGCGGGGATGGGGGTGCGGGGATGGGGGTGCGGGGGGTGCGGGGAATGGGGGTGAGGGGATGGGGGTACGGGGGGATCAGTCTGGGGTACCGGGAATGGGGGTACGGGAATGGGGGTGCGGGGATGGGGGTGCGGGGGTACGGGGGGGTCAGTCTGGGGTACCGGGAATGGGGGTGCGGGGATGGGGGTACGGGGATGGGGGTGCGGGGGGGTCAGTCTGGGGTACGGGGAATGGGGGTACGGGGGGTACGGGGATGGGGGTGCGGGGATGGGGGTACGGGGGGATCAGTCTGGGATACGGGGAATGGGGGTACGGGGGATGGGGGTACGGGGGTTCAGTCTGAGGTACCGGGAATGAGGGTGCGGGGAATGGGGGTACGGGGGTACGGGGGTACGGGGAATGGGGGTACAGGGGATAGGGGTACGGGAGGGTCAGTCTGGGGTGCGGGGGGATCAGTCTGGAGTGTCAGTCGGGGGTACAGGGGATAGGGGTACGGGAGGGTCAGTCTGGGGTGCGGGGGGATCAGTCTGGAGTGTCAGTCGGGGGTACAGGGGGTGCAGGGGGTGCAGGAGGTGTCGGTGTGGGGTGCCGGGGGTGCCGGGGGTGCTGGGGCAGGGGGAGCGGCCGTGCGGGAGCCGCAGCTGCGCTCGGTGAACACAGCACAGCGAGTTTGTCATGGGAGAGAATCCCGGGAATGTTTGGAGGGGACCTTAAAGCCCATCCTGTGCCTGCCACTGTCCCAGGTGCCCCCAGCCCCATCCAGCCAGGCCCTGGGCACTGCCAGGAATCCAGGGGCAGCCACAGCTGCTCTGGACACCCTGTGCCGGGATCTCACCACTCTCACAGCCATGAATCTCTCAGTATTCCATCTAATCCTGAGAAAACAATTCCCTCTTGTTCTGTCCCTTGTCCCTCTCCAGCTCTCCTTTAGGCACTGGAAGGGGCTCTGAGCTCTCCCTGGAGCCTTCTCCAGGTGAACACCCCCGGCTCTCGCCCATTTAACGTGGAATTTGGGTTCCCTCAGCCCGATTTTCCACCCCTGGATACCTCGAGCCCTGCTGTTCATCCCTGGATTCAAAGCTCCTGCAGCAGCCACCTCATATCCTCCGCTGTGCCAACATCTGTCAGCCCTGAAAAAGTCTGTTTTTAAAAGAATAGTAATTGTATCACAGGTTTCAGAGCTCGGATTTTATTTCCTTTCTCAAATAGTCATTACAAATACAGATTGTGCTTTATTGGAAGGGGCCTTTAATGAACGGTGTTCTTGTTTGCGTACAAGGAGCAGCTTCCAGTGCCATTCCCTGACAGTAATTGTGGGCTGAATGGAGCCAGCACAATGCTGGAGCGCCGTTAATGGCTATCCTGTGGATTGAGTGCTCCACTTTTGTCATTATCAGGCCACTTTTTAAAATGCAGGAATTAGTTAGGCCAGCAAAGAGTTAATTATGTTCCTTGTGACAGGAAACTCTCAAAGCACATTAATTGTGGAGAATTCTTTGTCTTTCATGCAAAGCAGAAAGTGGAAAGGCCTCGGCAGATGATATCATAGCGGCAGTCACCGGGAGCATCACTCGGAAGAGGCGAGCAGCAGCGATGGGCGCGGGAGGAAACCCCAGCGAGCTGCAGCATTTCGGGAGGCTCGTCCTCATTTCTGTGTCACTGAGGGAAGGAACGGCACCCAGAGAGAGGCTGGCTGGCTCTGCTCATTTCCCAGCCTCCCTTTTCCCCGGCATTTCTCGGTTTCCAGCGCCCGTGCCTTGGCACATGTGAGAACAATCTCCCCAAGTTCCCAAAGGGACATCACCTCTGTGCTGGGCCAGCCTGGCCTCCCCCGGCCCAGGGGACAAACAGGGGACAAACAGAGCACCTCAGGCCCTGGCTGGGACAGGGAACCAGGAGCAAAGCCCCAGAGGAGCTGTGTGAGCTGGAAACACGAAGGGAGCCGCGCTGCCACTGCCACCAGACCCGCCAGGGGTTGTTGATTACGGGGCTGAGGAGGAGCAGGAATGATCAGCACAATCAGAGACGCTGTAATTAACTGCAGTATGTAAAAAACAAATGAAATAACTCCTCTCTGGTGATCACACGCCACGCTGGGCTGGGGGGTTTCACTCTACAGCTCGCACAGGTCCTGCCAGGGTGGTCCAGCGGTGGCAGGGGTCCGGCAGCCCGCAGCTGGGACATCAGGGAAGAGGATGAGGACAATCCTCTGCTCTTTGGGGTTGGTGAGGTGCTGGCTCTCCGAGCTGCCCAGCCTGGCCTCAGGGGAGGGTCCCGGTGCCGGGAACAAGGAGTGAAACCACCGCCCACCTTCACCCCCGAGCACTCCCCCAAGCCCCCGCAGGTGGGGCTGGACACGGAGCCGCGGTGCCAGGGCCACCCCAGGCCTGGTGGCTCTGCTGTCACCTGCACAGAGCGCGGGTGTCCCCCGGGCTCTCCTCACACCAGCCACGTTTTCATCAGCGGAGCCGTGAGCTGCAGCAGCAGCCGGGCATCCCGTCCTGCCGGCTTCACAATTAAACACAATCAAATATGCAAAAAAGCTCCAACCACTTCTGCAAAACAGTTCAGCCCTAAAGACAGCCTGAAGAAAAATAGAGGAACCAGCAACAAAAGCACGTTGGGTAGCTCCATTAAAAAAGAAAAGAATTGGATGCAGGGAAGAGGAGCTGTGGTGGCAGCACCACGCTGGTTCCTTCTGCCAGCAGGTGAGATTGGCCCAATGGCAACAGAAATCTGGAGGATTTCCCCTTTTCCCTTTGCTTTTCTCGCACTGACCCTGCACCACAGCACTGGTGGAGTCCTGACCCTTGCAGGTGAGGAAAGCCCAGGGATTGGCGTGGGATCCTCAGCTGAGTGGTCAGTGCAGCCCATCCTTCACTGCCAGCAGGGTGTGCAGAGTGAGGGGGGCTGAGCAGCTGGGCGGTGGTGTAGGACAATATTAATTATTTATTATTTATTATTTATTATTTATTATTTATTATTTATTATTTATTATTTATTATTTATTATTTATTATTATTATATTACAAAATTAATTTGTTCAATTATGGGTTAACAGAGCTTTTATTTTCATTGAAGCAGCCAGTTTCCACTCAAGGCTTTTTCAGTTGTTGCAGTTTCTCCTGGCTTATTGGCTGATTTAGCTTAACTAAGTCAGAATCAGTTGGATGATGAGTCTTGCCACACAGCCCGGGCTTTTCCTACTGCAAATTATGAATAAACCTCCTCCCATTGAAAGCAGGAAAGTTGATAGTGATCACACTTCTAAATGCAAACTCCAGGGAGGGACAGATTGGGCACTGCTGTACTTGGGGTTTACAGGGAAAAGAACAGGCTTCAATGAACATTTTTATATATAAATATTTTCCATGTGGATTTAATTAATTGATTTTAATGGGAAGTATTAATAGCGTAAGCCAATATTGCCGTTAGTGCTGTGTGTGTTTCTAGCAGGATTAGCTTTCCTGAAATACAGACATTATTCTTAGGAGCCAGGGAAAGCCCTGGACGCTGTGGGAGCCCCCAGGATGAGGCTCTGCTGCTCCTTCTGCCTGCCCTGGCCCACCTTGGGCTCAGGAGCTGCTCTGGAGCTCACTCAGCAGCGGGGTTTGCTCTGCCCAGGCTGGGAGCGCAGGACCTGGGGCTGTGGCTGCTCTCTCTGTGAGCAGAGCGAGCTCTGGAGGGGGACAGCCACCACCTGCCACGGCTTTTGGGCTGTCCCCAAGGTAAATCCATGCTCTGCCATGAATGTATGTAACATTTATAAATGTGTACGATAACTGCAGTGATCTGTGCTGCTCCTGAGCTGACAGTGAGCCCAGGAGATGCTGAGGTGTGTGGGAGCCCTGGGCACACACAGAGCCCCGGGCAGGGTGACACCCTGGCTGCTGGCTGTGCCAGCCCTGGCTCTGCTGGCAGAACAAGGTGCACACCGTTCATTTCAAATGTCCACGGTCCGTGTGGAACCCAAAACTCAGCTCAGCTTCGCAGGAGGCTTCACAGAACCTGGTGCAGCATCGCAGGTAGAATTCAGATTTCCAGGGTGACAAGAAGAAGGAAAGGTCAGCTCGAGTGTGAGCAGCAGTGCAGGACCCACAGTGAGGTCCCTGCTGGAATGCGGGGAGTTTAGGGACCTAAATATTTCAGGAGAAAACCCCCGAGGTAATGGAAATACACACCTCGGCTCCAGCTCCCTCCTCCTCTCTCCCCATTTGCAGAGCTGAACGGGGATAAATGGTTTGAAGATGTTATCGGAGCTCCTCTCAAACACCTCTTGTCGCTGGAGGAGCCTCCAGTGTCCCTTTTATCTCCATCAGAGGCTGCTCTGTCTGGTGAGTGAAAGGGAGGGAGGGCTCAGCACAAATTACGCTGGTAATTCTTTTCCAGAACTAATTAACTTAAAAGATACTGTACTGATTGCAGAAAAGGTGTTAACAGAAGCTTAAGAAGTTGAAAAACAAAATTAATCTGCATTTGAGAAAGGCTCTCCCTTTAATCTCCGGCTTGTGATGTGCCCAATAGCCCGAATGGAGCAGACTGAAGCAAATAATGGCTCTGGTGATGCTGGGGGGGCCGGCAGGAGCAGCTCTCCCACCTCTGCTGAGGGGCAGGAAGGGATTTTAATGTTCTCCATGGATCTCTCTTCCCACCTAACAGCTTGGTATTATGAAAAAAAAAAGTGCCAGTCTTTGAATATTATTTTCACATAAATTCCTTACAAATCGTAAAATGAAACTTTTAAACCCGACTCCTTTAAATTTGGGAGCGCTCTATATTTCAAGGCGTTTCGGATGTTGCTGGCAATATTTCTCTCTCTCATCCTATTTCCCTGCACTGTCCCCGCTCTCCTTTTCCATCCATCCTGCTTTGCCCTCTGCTGCAGCAATGTCTCGCTGTGCCTGTCCCTGATTTACTCCGGGCTGGGGACAATCCTCAGCCCTGGTGCCCAGGACAGCTCGTGGGGCTGGGGCAGGCCTGGGGTGTGCAGGGACCTGGCTCTGTCCCCTGGGTCCCCTCAGCCCAGCCCAGCCTCGGTGGCTTTCCTGATCCAGGGACTGAAATGATATTTTAGTTTATATTTTAGCAGGTTCACACTTCTGAGCGGCTGATTGCTCCCAAACTGTGAAATCTGGGAGCTGGTAATTAATGATGTGCCAGTCCTTGGCAGGCCCTGCCTTGCCTGGGCTCCCCTCTTCCCTCCCCACAGCCTGGGGTGGCTGGGTCACACTGGGGCTGTGTCCCCAGGCCATGTCCCTGTGTCCCCAGGCCATGTCACTGTGTCCCGAGGCCATGTCCCTGTGTCCCCAGGCCGTGTCCCTGTGTCCCGAGGCCATGTCCCTGTGTCCCCAGGCCGTGTCCCTGTGTCCCCAGGCCATGTCCCTGTGTCCTGAGGTCATGTCCCTGTGTCCCCAGGCCGTGTCCCTGTGTCCCCAGGCCATGTCCCTGTGTCCCCAGGCCGTGTCCCTGTGTCCCCAGGCCGTGTCCCTGTGTCCCCAGGCCATGTCCCTGTGTCCCCAGGCCATGTCACTGTGTCCCCAGGCCATGTCCCTGTGTCCCGAGGCCATGTCCCTGTGTCCCCAGGCCGTGTCCCTGTGTCCCCAGGCCGTGTCCCTGTGTCCCCAGGCCATGTCCCTGTGTCCCCAGGCCGTGTCCCTGTGTCCCCAGGCCATGTCCCTGTGTCCCCAGGCCATGTTCCTGTGTCTCGAGGCCATGTCCCTGTGTCCCCAGGCCATGTCCCTGTGTCCCGAGGTCATGTCCCTGTGTCCCCAGGCCATGTCCCTGTGTCCCCAGGCCGTGTCCCTGTGTCCCGAGGTCATGTCCCTGTGTCCCCAGGCCATGTCCCTGTGTCCCGAGGCCGTGTCCCTGTGTCCCGAGGCCGTGTCCCTGTGTCCCCAGGCCATGTTCCTGTGTCCTGAGGTCATGTTCCTGTGTCCCCAGGCCGTGTCCCTGTGTCCCCAGGCCATGTCCCTGTGTCCCGAGGTCATGTGCCTGTGTCCCGAGGTCATGTTCCTGTGTCCCGAGGCCATGTCCCTGTGTCCCCAGGCCGTGTCCCTGTGTCCCCAGGCCATGTCCCTGTGTCCTCAGGCCATGTCCCTGTGTCCCCAGGCCATGTCCCTGTGTCCTCAGGCCGTGTTCCTGTGTCCCCAGGCCATGTCCCTGTGTCCCCAGGCCATGTCCCTGTGTCCCTCTGTCCTCACTGCTCCTCATTCCCACTGGGACACAGGAGGGTGCTTTCCCAGCTGTTCAGGGAAGGAGATGTGTTATGGATTCCTTTAGGAATACTCTCACTCCTGGTCTGCAGCTGGGCACAACTGGGCAAAATCTCCTCCTGGAGAGACCCCAGGGGAGCTCCCAAGGAGAGGCCAAGGTGACGAGGGCACACCAGGAGCTCTTTTAACCAGCGTGGACCATGCACTTACCAGGGACTGTTCACTGACCAATCCAACGTCAATTATTGGCTTTGGCTGCCATTAAGTAACCTCTGCCAAAAAATTAACCTGTGAACTGTCTGACATCCCACAGTAATATATCAAAATGCTGCCGGCATACCGATCCCTCCCCACGCTGTGCAACAAATCAATTAGGCTACCAATTCTGTTCATTAGAATTCATTTAAATCTCAATTAAAAAGTTAATTAAAAGTAAGAGTGAGAAGGAAATCATGTCTAACATTCTTATTAAACTCAAATCACCAAATTAATTTTAAATCCAAATCAAGAATCAGAAGTGGAGTCACGAAGGAGGAAGGGGAAGCCGTGGGCAGCCGTGGCACGGGATGAGGCTGCGCTTTGGTGCTCCCAAAGAGGCATCTCCTGGACCGTGACGCTGCTCAGAGCCCCGTGCCTGCCATTCTATCCCATTTCATTTTAAAATACACTATATCTGCTTTCTGGGATGAATTTGTCTCTGTCAGGCTGAGCCTTCAGCAGCCCCGTGAGTTCAAGCGGCTCCTGCTCCCACTCGGCTCCTGCCAGCTCAGCCCAGACCTGCTGCGTGCTTTTCCCTCTCGCTCCTGTGTTACAGGAGGCTTCTCTGGAGAAAGGGATCCTCTCTGGGGTGGAGGTGTCCTGGGTGGGGCTGCTGGCAAGGTTGGGAGGAGGGGGCTCAGGCAGGACGGGCACCTGCGGCTTCCCGGAGATTGGATTTCATCAGGACACATTTCCCTCCCGTGCTCCTTTCTCTTGTTTTCCTAAGATCCAAACCCAGAGCCCCTCGGCCGTGAGCATCCTCCTGACAAGCTCCAGGAGCCTCAGGCTGATTTCCCATGCAGTTCCTGGCACCGAGGTCTGGGTGGAGGTGGGCAGGGTCCACCCAGCCTCTCAGTCTCATTAATCATTTGGCTTTCCCTGGCTGCTCGCAGCATCTTCTGGAGGAACCCTTCTCTTTATTCATTCAGACAACCCTTTGGATTAAACAGAGCCAGCTAAATGTCAAACCAAATCTGAGTCTTGATGCAGATAATCATTTCAATAATATTTCTCCATTTGTGCCCAAACACCAGGGGAATAAAGCTTTTCTGCTGTCAGGTAGTGTAAGACTGCAGTTGGTGTAAATGCTTGACATTGAGCCAGATGGCTTAGCCGTGCTGCAAACATATGTTCAACAAGCAGGCTTGCACACATTGGAATTTTATTATTTTGCACTGGTGAGACATGCATATTTATTTACTTGACCCCCTTTGGTGTCACTTTGGTATTAAAAGAAGCAGTTGTGGTGTCTCAGAGCCGTGGGGCAGCGGGGCTGGGTGTCCCAGGGAGGGAGCAGCTCCTGGGGCAGCCGGCTCCGAGGCGCTCCCTTCCCGGACCAGCGTTTACTCTGCAATTACAACCGGAATTTCCACACCTTTTTAAGGCCGGGGTCTCTGGACAGGTGATATATTATGCTCTGTCAAGTGCATCCCAAACATCTTGCTGAGATCACCAAATTAGAAAAAAAATAATCAGTGCAAAGGGGAAAAAACGGAGCAAGATAAAAAATTAGAATCTTTGGGTGGAGGCAGCAGCGGTGACACCGTCACACCGAGCCCAGCACAGGCAAGGCTGGGTTTTTTTTTTTTTTCCAGGCTGATATTAAATAGCTGGACATAAATCTAAGTAATTTCACAAAACAGCACTGGAATGGCCTGGCACCCAATCCACAACACATTAAAAGCTGTGGGAAGCTTTCTGCACCTCCCATGTGCTCTGGGCTGGGCTTGTGCTGGATTTTGGATCCCAGCCCCGGTGCTGAGCAGAGCGAATTCTGCCACAGCTCCTGGGTGGAGCAGGGCAAAGGCAGAGCCTGGGAGCAGCGAGGGCTGGGGTGGGATCCTGTCTCTGCTCGCCCCCATCCCCACCGGGCACGTTTCAGGCTGCTTTGGGTGGGACAGACCTGAAATCCCCCCCAGTGCCCCCAGCCATGGCAGGGACACCTCTCCCTGTCCTAGGGGCTCCCGGCCCCAGTGTCCAACCTGGGACACTGCCAGGGATCCAGGGACAGCCCCAGCTGCTCTGGGCACCTGTGCCAGGGCCTCAGCACCCTGCCAGGGGAGAATTCCCAATTCCCAATACCCCATCCAGCCCTGCCCTCTGGCACTGGGAGCAATTTCCCCTCTGTGTCACTGCTGATGCATCTGGCTCCTCCACCCACACTGTCCTCAGCTCTAGAGAGAGACAGGGAATAATTCAACCCACTATCCCATCCTTGCTGCTGGGTGTTTAGTGAAAAACACCCCTGCTGGAGCTGGAGCAGGTCAGTCAGGAGCAGAGGTGACGCCAGGAGCAGCCCCTGCTCTTTCCTCAGAGCCTCTCTCGTTGTTGGGGCTGAGCTCCTGCTATTTTCAGCTTTAGGGGGCAAGGCCCATCCATTATTTTTGTCCATGAAGTGCCACACACATCTGGGATGCTCTTTAAATAGTCACAATAACGATAATAATAATAATAATAATAATAATAATAATAATAATAACAACAACAACAACAACAACAACAACAACAACAACAACAACAATGGTGCTGCTCCTGGCAAAGCTTCGTCTGTTCCCTGCTCTTTGCACTGCAGCAAAATTGCTCAGCAGCTCTGAGTCCCCACTTGTGGCACTTGAGTGGCAGCTCCTGGGGACAGGGTGACCCCAGCCCGGGGACAGGATGACCCCGCCCTGGGGACAGGGTGACCCCAGCCTGGGGGTGACCTGGGGGTGCCAGGGCTCGGCTCCGAGCTCTGCACAGCGCTGGGGCTGGGTGCCAGCAGCAAAGCCCATGGCAGGACCGGGGCTGGCAGTGCCCTGAGCCTCCCCTGTCCCCTGTCCCTGCACACAGCCCGGTGCTGGGTGATTTTGGGGAGGATGGGATGGGTGTGGTGTGACCCTGGGGCTGGCAGTGCCCTGAGCCTCCCCTGTCCCCTGTCCCTGCACACAGCCCGGTGCTGGATGATTTTGGGGAGGATGGGATGGGTGTGGTGTGACCCCAGGGCTGGCAGTGCCCCCAGCCCTCCCTGGCACAGCGGCACCCAGGGATGCGCTGCCCAGATCGCACAGGCGGGAGGTAGATTTGCTGCATGTCAAATAGGATTATCCTTATTATGAGCTAAAAGTCTTTTCTTCCCCATTTCTGACTCTTTGGAGGGACGAAAGGGCGCGGGCAGATGGGAGCAGTGGCTGAATGAGCCGTGCCGCGGTGGCGGATACGGGGCTGCCGTGTTGGGATGTGGCCCTGCTTCCAGGAGCTCCCATTCCCAGCTAACCAGCACTGCTAAACAGTCACTTTGATTTATATCTGTGGATAAACCATCCTTCCTTAGCAATATCCCGCAGGGATTCAGCTGGGAGCAGAGGTGCCTCTGGGGGTGGCAAGAAAAAAAATCCATCAGTGTTTCCCAGCAGAATTTGGGGGGTTTGGGGCTGCCTTGTGGCCAGAGATCTCTGGGTACAAAGCCACGTGCAGCTGCAGGTGGTCCTGGCACATCCCTGCTGGGCACAGGGTGCCCATCCAGCCCAGCCCAGCCCAGCCCAGCCCAGCCCAGCCCAGCCCAGCCCAGCCCAGCCCATCCAGCCCAGCCCAGCCCAGCCCAGCCCAGCCCAGCCCAGCCCATCCCAGCCCAGCCCAGCCCATCCAGCCCAGCCCATCCAGCCCAGCCCAGCCCAGCCCAGCCCAGCCCATCCAGCCCAGCCCAGCCCAGCCCAGCCCAGCCCAGCCCATCCCAGCCCAGCCCAGCCCAGCCCAGCCCAGCCCAGCCCAGTCCAGCCCAGCCCAGCCCAGCCCGAGCTGCTGGGGAAACGTGGCCGTGGCTCCTGTGGAAAAAGCAGGAGCAAATGGCTGGCAGGAGAGATCACTCCTGAAGGGTCCTATTGATTTTGCTGGGTTTGAATTGCTTTCTCGCACTGAACAAACCCACCCACCCTCATCTGCACAGTGTAAGCCCAAGAAGGGAATATTTGGAATAAAAGGCCTGAGCAGCCCTGCTGCAGCTCCAGGGATCCTGCTGAACAGAGCGCTGCTGCTCCGGGAAGGGCTTCTGGATCCATTTAAACCCAGCTGCTGCTTGACCAAGAACTGGTGCTGCATTAAATCCTACATATATTTCATCTTCATTTCCCTGAATTCCCATCCTTTTAGTGCAAAGCTGGCGGGTGTTTGATATTTATACGCTGGCACTGCAGAGTATCAGAGCGTAACTTCAGTGAAGGTGGCTCTGCTGGGGAAACCTCGACTGCAGATCCAGAGCCAGGCCCTGGAGAGTGTCCTCAGAAACCTGGATGAGGAGTTTGGGGTGGGGCCGTGTGTTCATGGCCTTGGCTGGGGGTGGAGAGGAGGGAAAAGGGGTGGTGGGAGCACGGGAAGAGCAGCACGGGGGGCTCGGGGTGTGGCCACCCCCCGACCCCTCGGACAGGGTCACCTCTCCTCCTCCTCCTCCCTGCCCGGAGCAGCAAGGGCCCTGGGGAGCTGCTTTTGGGGAGTGAGGGAGCAGGACCCCTCCTCAATGACACCCTGCTAGAAAACACAGAGTAAATCACACCTGCCAGCGCTTCTCCTTCAAACAAAAATGAGCTGGAGCTGGAGTTGACTTAGGATATAGATCTCTATCCTCTCAGTCACTCCTGTGCTAGTTTTTCATAAACTTGGCTGCTTCTCGTTTGCCCTCTAATAATTCTCCGAAGGCTCATTTCCCCTGTATAACTCTGTGCAAACACAAAGTTGAGGAAAGGGTATTTAGACTCATCCTCCAGGAATGCTGTTGTTGAGGAAATGCTTGTTTACCTACGTCAGTAATTTCCAAGAATATAATGTGCATTTGAAGATCAAATGTGAAAACTGCAGCATTTGGATGAGGTTGCAGCTCCTGTGGAATTGCAGTCTGGCTCTTCACCCCAGATCACCAAAACCATGGAAAAACAAGGGACTGCCAGCTCCAGCAGTGGGAGGGTTGGCCCTGAGCCCCTCCACTTGAGAAGCCTTTGTGGCATTACTATTCATGAGTGAGAAGGGACCTGATAACTCTGTTAGTAGGTGTTAGGTATTCTTTTATTAAGTGAAGATAAATGTAGTCCACAGCAGGAGCCATTACACATTCCCTACACCTTGCTACACTTTTCTTTCTATATATTTTCTTATTTTTCATGTATGCAAGGAGCAAAAAAATTGTGAAAGCTGATAAAATTTTTACAAATGTATTTACTAAGATTACAAAAGGATAATCTTGGCTGATGACATGCTTGGCACACATCACACTCTGCCATCTTTCCCTGCAATTTCCTGAAACCATAGAATCTCAGAATGGTTGGGGATGGAAGGGACCTTAAATCTCATCTCATTCCACCCCTGCCATGGGCAAGGACACCTTCCCCTTGGCAGTTCCAGTTTGTAGAGATGGACAACCTTGAGGAGAACACCCCTGCTCTGGTGCCCCAGTACAGAGAAGCAGCAGGTCGGGTCAAACTGGGTGGGTGGGAGCAAGGCAGAGGGTGACACCCCCAGTCAGGGGTTCTGGAGGGTTCTGGAGGGTTCTGGGGGGTTCTGGGGGGTTCCGGGGGGTTCTGGGGTGACGATGGCAGGACGATTCCCAGACCCTGTGGCTGGAGCTGTGCCTGAGGTGATGCAGGATGTGCTCCATGGCTCCTTTGCAGCCAGCTGCGAGCACAGACCCGCAGGGGCAGCCACCGGGGAGGGTGACAGGGACAGGGACCGTGCAGGCTGCTGCCAGCAGGCAATAAATCCTCTCTGAGCTCAGCCACGAGCAGCCCGGCCACTGCCAGGCCCCTGCAGGCTGTGCCAGGGGATATCTGTGCCCCAGCACATTCACCTGCTGCTGCCGTGACTGTCCCCCTGTCCCCCTGTCCCCCTGTCCCTCTGTCCCTCTGTCCCCCTGTCCCCCTGTCCCTCTGTCCCCCTGTCCCCCTGTTCCCCCTGTCCCCCTGTTCCCCCTGTCCCCCTGTCCCCCTGTCCCTCTGTCCCTCTGTCCCTCTGTCCCCCTGTCCCCCTGTCCCCCTGTCCCCCTGTCCCCCTGTTCCCCCTGTCCCCCTGTTCCCCTGTCCCTCTGTCCCCCTGTCCCCCTGTCCCCCTGTCCCCCTGTCCCCCTGTCCCCCTGTCCCCCTGTTCCCCCTGTCCCCCTGTCCCCCTGTCCCTCTGTCCCTCTGTCCCCCTGTCCCCCTGTCACTCCCCTGTCCCCCCGTTCCCCCTGGGCTCTGTCCCAGCACCCCAGTGCAGACGCTCCGTGCCAGGTGAGCCGTGCCCGATGTCCCTCCGGGATCCCGGCTGAAGAGGGGTGAGAAGGGTCCCTGGCACAGCCCCGCAGCCCCTGCCATGTCCCCGGAGCATCGTGTCCCCTGTGCTCCCCGGAGCATCCTGTCCCCTGTGTCCCCGGATCATCCTGTCCCCTGTGTCCCCGGAGCATCGTGTCCCTTCTGTCCCCGGATCATCCTGTCCCCTGTGTCCCCCGGAGCATCGTGTCCCCTCTGTCCCCGGATCATCGTGTCCCCTGTGTCCCCCGGATCATCGTGTCCCCTCTGCCCCCCGAGCATCGTGTCCCCTCTGTCCCCGGAGCATCGTGTCCCCTGTGTCCCCCGGATCATCCTGTCCCCTGTGTCCCCCGGCCCTTGGGGCAGTGCCCCAGCCCGTGGCAGGCTGTCCGTGTCCCCTGTGTCCCCCGGAGCATCGTGTCCCCTGTGTCCCCGGAGCATCCTGTCCCCTCTGTCCCCGGAGCATCGTGTCCCCTGTGTCCCCGGATCATCCTGTGCCCTGTGTCCCCTTGATCATCCTGTCCCCTCTGTCCCCCGGCCCTTGGGGCAGTGCCCCAGCCCGTGGCAGGCTGTCCGTGTCCCCTGGGTCCCCGAGGGCTCCCTGCTCGCTGTGCCCCCCTGGGCTGTGGGGAGGGGGATCCCCCCGAGCCGGGAGCCGCACCCCGAGGTGCCGGAGCCCCGGAGCGGGGACGGAGCCGGACAGGGCAGCAGCCGGCACAGGGGAGGAAAGTTTGTAAAGAAAGTACTGAACACAGACTTCCCGGGGTATCAGAAGGAAAATTTATGCATCGCCTTTGAGTTCAACTTCTCCATTAAAGCTTTTTCCCTATAATCTAGGGAGTTCTTATCTTGGTGACTTATGATGTTATGGAGGGGCTCATGCATGGAAAATGTCAATAGAAATAGTAACTCTAGAAGGGAAGGGCCTCCTAATTAGTCCCCATTTAGATTTTATGATGGCTTTGAGATCTGCTCATCCTGACAGTGCGCACTCTGGTTACATATTGTTCTAGCCTGAGGGAACCATAGGAAAATCCAGATTTATTGTACCTATCATACCAGCATATTTCATTTGCCATTATGAGCAGCCATCTCGCAATGATGCAGGAGTATTTATTACAGATTAAATTGTAGGACCTGGATGGTTTAGTGAGGTTCTTGAGGTATCATTTATGTCATTAACTGGCTCATTATCAGATCTGCAAATCTCAATTCCTTTTCTTGTGCCTTCTGTTTCCGAGCAGGGAGCTGGGCTGGGCTGGGGCAGGTCGCAGGGTGTGTGTGAGGCCAGGGCATGCAGGAGGAGCATCCCTGGGGTGCTGGGATCCCTGGGGACCAGGAATCAGCAGCTCCACCTGAAAGCCACCACAGCTGCCCCGAGCGAGGTGTCACCCTCGGCTCCCTCTCCATTAAAGCACAGCTTGGAGAGGTGAAGCTGGCAAAGGCGGTGCTAGGAGAGGAGGTAATTTAACTCTAATTATTTAACAAGTCTGTTCCAGGCGTAAGCTTATTACCAGCGGCGAAAGGATACGCTGGATTTTTTTTTTTTTTTTCTCTCTCTCTCTTTTATGCTTTATCTCTACTTGGAGAATTATTTGAAGAGGTTTAATCCAGCCTTGATTGTTGTTGTTAATGGGCAAGGAGAATGGGTTATTCCATGTGCTCGGCTGCTCTGCTCTCCAGAAAAGTCATGGGGAAAGGAGCTCTCAGACACTGCCTGGCCCTTCGATTTAGTGATATTATTTGAATTTATTGTTCGATTCCACTCGCGTGTCCTGCCTTGTTGGTATTTGCCCTATTTACTCTCTTATATTGCTTTTTCATAAAACCAGGGGATGGCATTTAAGTTGTTGTGTTCTTTGGTATTAAAAGGCACTTGGAACAAGCCCGGGAGCACATCCTGGATTGTGGGGTTCAGGGCACGCTCTGCTGCAGAGCCTGCCCCACTCTTGGGTTGCTGAGATTAATTAATTCCTGTGATGGCCAATATTTGTGGGGAAGAAGAAGCTCGGGAAGACAAAAGTAATGCATAAAAATGCCATCTCTTCTTGCCCCTCACCTCGTGGCCAAAGGCAGTGGAACAGCCGTGGAGGGTGTTTGCAGTGGCTGCTTGCACCCCAGAGTTATTCTGTGATGTCTGGGGGCTCTAAACTGGTGGCAATGGGGATAAACTGGGCAGTGCCATCCCTGGGGTGCTCCCTGAGCCCCTTGGCACGGCCCCGGCGGGCACTGCTGGGGCCAGGCAGGGATGGAGAGCTGGGGGAGCCCAGCCCTGCAAGCCTGGCTCACACCCCAAACCAGGCCAGGGACACCCAAATATTGCCCTGGCACCGCTGGGGTCTCTGCCTGGCCCCGCTCAGCACACCCAGAGCCCCCCACGCTGTCTCCTCACCCCAAAACCTTCCCCAAAACTCCTGAACCATCCCTCGAAGGACAGGCACACAGCCTCCAAATAAACCCATAACAGCTTTTGGAGATCTGCAGAAATGAATGCTTCCCAGTGCTACTGGTTTTATTTATCCAACACTTTGTACCTGTCCTTGAAGCAGAGCTGTCTGCTCCAGGGTTAAACTGCCACACCAGGTTGAAAATAGAAGATGTGTGAACATTTAGACTGTGCTTCTCCTTGAAAAGCACCGGGATCATGTCAGATTTAAAAATGTTTCCATGAGATGCTTCTCACTCTAATTTACACACATCCCTTCCCTCTTTATTTAATTTACATTGCATTCTCCTTGATCAGTCACAAAAATAAGGGATGTTTATAAACTAAAAGGAGAAGAATTGTTGGATTTTTATCTCAAATCAGTCTTGCAACATCTGCCTTCAATGTGCTTACCGGCTGAGGAAATCCTGCATGAGAATGGCAGGAGAAGTGGCAGTGTGTGTGTGTCCCCTCCATATGTGTATATATATATTTATGGGGGATATTTTCTGTTCAGCTGCAGTGCCACCAGGAAATTTAGGTATTTTGTGTACCTGAAACCTGCAGCTGCATCAGTGGGGGAAGTGTTGCTGAGCAGGGATGGTTTGGACATTGTTTAGCTGTTCCTGTGCTGGCTGCTTTAAAATGAAAACGGGGGAGTGTAATTAATAAAAATAAAGAAGTAAATGCCTTTACCTGAGTTGATAGCAAATTACAGAGAGTTTAGGACTGAAGGAGCCTCTCCCCAGGCTGGATACCACAGGTACCCCTGGATAAACAAATCTGCTCAGACGGGCTCCATGGAACGAGAGCCGGAGCTGAAGCTGCTTTGTAAGGATGGCCTCGCCAGGCTCGGTCTTTGCAGTATAATCTGAATATTGAGGCTGCTCGTTAATCTCCATTCCTGGTTTAGGCTGGGCTGGGCTGCTCTGGCGGCGGTGGCTGGGTTGCCGTAGGAACAAGGAATTCAAGTAAATATGCTCAGGAAGGAGAAATGTCTACTAATTAAATGTGAGTAGCATTGATAAAGGGCCAGGGGAGAAGGTAGAACGTGATGGCCTTCCTTGTAACTCATTAGAAAATACCTTTTTATATATCTATATCTATATCTATATCTATATCTATATCTATATCTATATCTATATCTATATCTATCTATATCTATATCTATATCTATATCTATATCTATATCTATATCTATATCTATATCTATATCTATATCTATATCTATATCTATATCTATATCTATATCTATATCTATATCTGTATCTATATCATCTATATCTATATCTGTATCTATATCATCTATATCTATATCTGTATCTATATCATCTATATCTATATCTAATATATTTTATATATATGGATATTATTATAGAAGTAATATAGAAAATACATACATATATAAGTATCTGTATACATAAAAATATATATACGGATAACAATTTAGAAAATACAGATATATATATTTCTCTATATAATTTATATAGGATAACAATATAAAAATACACATATATGTACATATATATAATATATATATATGAGAGGTTTACAAGACTTATAAATGATGCATATACCTCTTTGTGGGGAGAACTACACACATTGAAGATGACAGCAACATTTTTATATGGAAGTGACACTTTATACCTTTTTTTTCCTTTTGAGGCTATAAATTCCGTAATCTTCTCTGAAGCCTTTTATGGCTTGCACATGGCAGATGAAGCCATTCCCTGGCTCTGTGGGTGCTGGGGGTCCCGATCCACCCTCTCCAACACCCACCCTGCATGGCTGGAGTGACGTTTTTCATGGAAAGGGGCCCTGTGTCCCACTTGGTGCCTCAGTTTACCCTGGGGGCCAATGCAATAATCAAACTCCTGATCTCTCACTTCCTCTTTGTTTGCTCCTTAGCCGGATTTCCTGTTTTTATCCCAGGCCAGAAGGATTCAATGCAGCAGCCGTAGATGGAGCCCAGCTGGACGCTGCAGGTGCCGGGTCACAGCCGGGCACAGCTGGGCACAGCTGGCTGAGGGATGCTGGCAGCACCCAGCATCTGCCAAATCTGTGCCTCCAAACCGAGAGGGTGGCAAACGTGGGCAGTTCATGGCACGCTGAGAACCAGCCAGCCCTGGTGAGCTGATGTGCCAGGAGGGGAAACTGAGGCAGGCAGGGCGATGCAGGTTCCACGGAGCAGCCGTGCGGATGTGGGGACACGGCGTGGGGGTGGCACGGAGCTGCTGGGTCAGAGCCTGGGCTCCGGGGCCTTACAGGGCTTTTCCAACCCAGATGTTGGAATGTCACGGGTTCCGTGATATTGGGAAGTCGGCTTGGTCAGCTTCCCCCGCCTGGAATCGCAGGGAATCCTGCCTGGAATGGCAGGGAATCCTGCCTGGAATCTCAGGGAATCCTGCCTGGAATCCCAGGGAATCCTGCCTGGAATCACAGGGAATCCTGCCTGGAATCTCAGGGAATCCTGCCTGGAATCCCAGGGAATCCTGCCTGGAATCCCAGGGAATCCTGCCTGGAATCTCAGGGAATCCTGCCTGGAATCTCAGGGAATCCTGCCTGGAATCTCAGGGAATCCTGCCTGGAATGGCAGGGAATCCTGCCTGGAATGGCAGGGAATCCTGCCTGGAATCTCAGGGAATCCTGCCTGGAATCCCAGGGAATCCTGCCTGGAATCACAGGGAATCCTGCCTGGAATCTCAGGGAATCCTGCCTGGAATCTCAGGGAATCCTGCCTGGAATCCCAGGGAATCCTGCCTGGAATCCCAGGGAATCCTGCCTGGAATCTCAGGGAATCCTGCCTGGAATCTCAGGGAATCCTGCCTGGAATCTCAGGGAATCCTGCCTGGAATCTCAGGGAATCCTGCCTGGAATCTCAGGGAATCCTGCCTGGAGTCTCAGGGAATCCTGCCTGGAATGCCGAGCACACGGGAAGGGGAAAGGGGCTCGGTTTTTGTTGGTCACCCCACGGGCAGCAGCCCCTGCCCCAGCCCTGCCCTCGGGGGTCGCGGCTCGGAGCTCGGTGTGAGTCCTGCGGCACCGGGAGCATCCCGGGCTCCCTGCGGCAGCGGAGCCCTCCCGAGCAGGGCTGGGGCTGCATTTCTGCCAGCAGTGCAGCTGATGTTCCATTCCCGGGCTGGGGCTGCATTTCTGCCAGCAGTGCAGCTGATGTTCCATTCCCGGGCTGGGGCTGCATTTCTGCCAGCAGTGCAGCTGATGTTCCACCCCTGAGCAGGGGCTGCATTTCTGCCAGCAGTGCAGCTGATGTTCCACCCCTGAGCAGGGGCTGCATTTCTGCCAGCAGTGCAGCTGATGTTCCACCCCTGAGCAGGGGCTGCATTTCTGCCAGCAGTGCAGGTGATGTTCCACCCCTGAGCAGGGGCTGCATTTCTGCCAGCAGTGCAGCTGATGTTCCATCCCTGAGCAGGGGCTGCATTTCTGCCAGCAGTGCAGCTGATGTTCCACCGCCGGGCTCCGCACTGGCAGAGCAGCGCGGGGTGTCTGCATCTGCATAAGCAGGCGGACTCTGCACTCGTCTCATTCTCATTGTTAATTACAGTTCAAGGACTAAATCCATCTCAGTCAGGCTTGTGCTCAGCTGGGATAAATCCAGCAGGGTCCCAGATTTACAGCAGGGCTGGCAGAGCAGGGTGTGCCTGCTCTCCTGCTGCTGCCGCGCTCCCTGCGGGCTCCTGCACTCAGTCCTGGCTGCTGATTTCACTCTTGCCCTGCCTGTTGCCCTTGGCCGTGTCCCTGGGGAAACAGGGGGGGCAAGGCTTGAGCAGGGCTCCAAGTGCTTCACTGGCCAGAGCAGCTCTGGGCTCTGGGCTGGGACCCCTCTGGTGCTGTCACCCCCATAGATCTGTCACCTCTGTAGTGCTGTCACCCCTCTGGTGCTGTCACCCCCATAGATCTGTCACCCTTCTGGTGCTGTCACCCTTTCAGTGCTGTCACCCCTGTAGTGCTGTCACCCCTCTGGTGCTGTCACCCCCATAGATCTGTCACCCCTCTGGTGCTGTCACCCTTTCAGTGCTGTCACCCCCATAGATCTGTCACCCCTGTAGTGCTGTCACCCTTTCAGTGCTGTCACCCTTTCAGTGCTGTCACCCCTCTGGTGCTGTCACCCTTTCAGTGCTGTCACCCCTGTAGTGCTGTCACCCTTTCAGTGCTGTCACCCCTCTGGTGCTGTCACCCTTTCAGTGCTGTCACCCCTTCAGTGCTGTCACCCTTTCAGTGCTGTCACCCTTGTGGTGCTGGGACCCTTTCAGTGCTGTCACCCTTTCAGTGCTGTCACCCTTGTGGTGCTGGGACCCTTTCAGTGCTGTCACCTTCTGTCCATCCCTGCCTTGGCTTCTCCTGTCCACACATGGGCCAAGCCCAAAGCCCTGTCCTTCCCCCCTGGGCCTGGGGATGCTGTGCTGGGCCAGAGCAGGGGGTGGTGATGCCAGGGCCACCCCAGACCCTCAGTCACCCTCATCCCGGGCCATTGCTGCCTGCTCCCTGCTTTTTCCCACTGGCCAGGGAAGGACCCATGGTATGAGGAGTAGCAAAGTTGGGATGCTCCAGCTGTCTGCAAGAGCTGGTGGCCCCAGGCCCTGAGGAACTGGCCACCATCCCCCCTCAGTGCTGGGGTCAGTCCCTGCCCTGAGCTCCCCTTAGGGACAGGGCTGATCAGAGGAGCAGAGCTCAGCTCACAGAAGCTGCCACAGGACCAGGCCATCAGCTCTGTCCTGACCCAGCTGCAGTTCCCTCCCCCTCTCCTGCCATCAGCGCCCCGTGGGGACAGGTCCTGGTGGGGACACCACCAGCATGTGCCACCACCCTGTCCCTGCCATGGGCACACAGCACGAGGCTCAGCAGCATCCAGCAGATCCCCACACCATGGAAAAGTGCCTGGGAGGGAGACAGACTGATCTCAGTGCCCCCGACCATTTACAATTTATATGTCCTTGTCAGACGGGGAGTTTGATAACTCTAATGTCATGTTTGTCCTTCACCCGGAGAAAATCCCCTTTAAAGATCACCAGCCCGGCTCTATTGACAGGAACTGCGCAGGTCACGCCATTAACTTGTGTGGGATTGTTCCAAAATGCAGATCTTCATCTTGACTGAAAAAACAAGGAGAGAAAAGCCCCAAATCCCTGTGATTCCCAAATGGGACGGGGCCCAGAGTGGGTCTCTGGGGTGGAGCTGGGTGAACTGGGGGATGCAGCAGCCCCACGGTGCCAGGGCCTGGATGGCTCTCCCAGCACATCCAGGGTGTGTTGGGCAGGATTTCTTTCCATTTCTGGCAAAGCTTTCTGAAATGTAAATATTTCCATGCCCTGTCTAGACACTTCTGCTCATCCCTGGTACTTCGATTTTCCAGGAATCCTGCAGGCACAGCTCCCAGAAGGCCAGAGGAGGAGGAGATCCCCAGGGCAGAGCCTGTGGAGCAGCAGCACATCTGGCTTTGGTGGCATCCCTGACTGTTTCCCAGGACCTGCCATCCAGGAGCCTGGCAGCACCTTCCCTGCCTGCCTGCAGCTCTGCTGGGCACAAGCTGTGGCTCTCCTGAGAGCTGGGAGCCTCCTGGAGAACAGGAGCTGGGATGTTGAAAGCCTTGCTCCTCTCTGAGCCAGGGAAGCTCCCAGCCCCACACTGGAGCTGCTGTGCCCAGGACAATCCCCTGGCCAGTGCAGCTTTGCTCTCTCTGGAGCTGTGGCCGTGCCTTGCTCAGCAGCTGCAGCTTTCCAAGGGATGCTGCTCCCAGCACATCCCATGGGACACCACGAGGGACACTCCTTCGGGATTTCAGCCCCTCTTTATTGGGGCTTATTATGATTTATTTCTCTCTCGACACTCCCTGTCCTTGCAGCGCTCTGCTCTTGTCCCCTCCGGTGCAAGGGCACTGAGGCAGGTGAGCCCCAGGTGTGCAGTGCAGCTCCCCGGTCCCAGCACGGAGCCCAGGGAGGGCTGAGCGAGGACAGGAGGATCCCTTGGGAATTTATAAACCAAACTCCAGTGTGCACCTCACACGCTGCACTGATTGGATTCTAAAGCTGGATTCAGCCTTAAAAATAAGGGAAGACAAAGCAGCCCCAAGGGCCTGACCCCGAGCTGTCCTGCTGGGAAGAGGGGTGTGATGCTGGCTTTAGGCACCCAGGGAGCTCAGGCTGTGCCCAGGGCACACGTGGGACTCCCGTTAATTTAAGGGGAATTATGTGAATTGTACAGCATGGCTTGACTATACTCCTGAGTATTGCAGTTATTATGTTTACCATCAATATTCATGAAGGCTCCTTAAAAAAAAAAAAAAAAAAAAGCAGAAGCAGGGAAATTTTGCTCTGAACAGGGAACTGCCACATCTTGTGGAAGCAGTGCATTTTCCCCAATTTATTTTTCCTCTGTTTTTCTCAGAGTGTTGTCTGGAGTCGTTGAAAAAAACAAACTGTGCTGGTGCACCTCATTTTACAAGGGACCAGACAAGGGAGAATGGCTTCCCCCTGATAGAGGGCAGGGTTGGATGGAATACTGGGAGGAAATTCTTGCCTGGGAGGGTGGGCAGACCCTGGCACAGGTGCCCAGAGCAGCTGTGGCTGCCCCTGGATCCCTGGCAGTGCCCAAGACCGGGCTGGACATTGGGGGTGCCTGGGACAGTGGGAGGTGTCCCTGCCATGGCTGGGGGGCACAGCGGGGGTTTGAGGTCCCTTCCAACCCCAACCAGTCTGTGATTCTAAGAGTCCACAATCAGCATTGCTGTGTTTGGCCTCTTCAGAAAATGGATTTGGTTTGATTTTTTTAAATTTGCTTTGGAGTTTTCCAGCCCAGACATCGCCTTTGTCAAAGGAAACTTGTAACTTTAGCCCAGGGAATCTTAGGGAATCTGGGCTCTCCTTGTGCAGCTCTTGTCTGGGTGGATGCTCCAGTACAAGTCGTGTCCAGTGCCAAAGGACAAAATTGGGAGTGTTTTCCCTGTTATTGCTGAGGAGGTGTTTTGTGTTTTGCGGGTATCAGAGCAGCGGGTATCGCCCCTTGCGCAGCGCTCCGGGCCCTGCCAGCAGCCGCAGCTGGCACCGGGGCAAGCAGGGGAGGAGGAGGGTCCCCGTCCCTGCTGGGGTGCCCCGGGCACGGCCCCTGCCCCCCGGATTAAAGCCAGCAGAGGGGAATAAAGGCAGCGGTGGCTCCTCGCCTTCTGCCACCGCCTCTGCCGGCAGCCCCGCGCAGGCTGCCAACGGGGCACCGCTCTGCCAGTTGTAAATTTTAATTGGCCATCTGGGGAAAGCACAAACCACTGACTAGAGATTAATCAGTAAATTAACCCAGGCATAATACACATTTCCCAGCGGGGCCCGGGCTGCCGGAGGCTGGGGCGGAGCGGGCGGGATGCGGCAGGAGCGCGCAGGGATGCTGTTCTTGCTTACCGCCGAACATCTTCCCCGTGTCCCCAAATTCCCTTCAGCGTGACCTTGGCGGTGGCCCTGATTTGTACGGCAGCTGCCGAGAGGTTTTCCCGTCAGCGCTCGACACAGATGGCGCAGGTAGCGCTGATGAGCCGGGGCTGGGACCCCTTCCCTCGGGGAGCTGTTCCAGCGCATCCCTGCGGCTGTGCCCGAGGGGCTCCGGGCTCCGCAGCCACCGCCCGGCCTGCGGGGACAGCTGCACACACCGCGAGGGACAGATCTCACACACATTGTTTCTTATTCTTCATCCCGCAGAAGGATTCCAGGCATCCCTGGCAGCGCAGGAGTCACATCTGGCTGGCACAGCCCAGCCCAGGTGCCCTCCGGCTGCAGAGCCCTGCTGGGGACAGGCTGGGGACAGGCTGGGGACAGGCTGGGGACAGGCTGGGGACAGGCTGGGGACAGGAGAATCTCCACCTCTGCCCTGTCCAGGTGCAATCCCCCTTTCCCCTCAGTGGTCCCGGGGCTGGCAGGAGCAGCAGGGAGGAGCAGGAGGGTGGACCTGGACCAGCAGCAGCATCTGTCTGCAGTCTGGGATGCAGGAGCTGTGGGGTTTGGGCTCAAACACAACTCACAAGGACAACTGTGACACATTCCCCATCCCTGGAAGTGTTCCAGGCCAGGCTGCACCAGGAGGGGATCACAGAATCACAAAATCCCAGCACAGATTGGCTCGGGAGGGACTTTTCAAGCTCCTCTTGTTCCACTAAAGCAGGTGGCTCTGAGCCCCATCCAGGTATCCTGGCTGATGGAATAACACATGAGCTGTACTCATGCACCCCAATGTTATTTTTCCCTGGATGGAAATCTCTGCCCAGTCTGTCAAGTGCTTTGGGATATTTGCAGAAAACAGCCCCGTGGTCCCCACACACCGTCAGCACCATGGGGACACCTTCTCCAGCAGATCTGGAATTCAAGCTTTGTGGTGTGGTTCAGTTTGTGGGCCCCTAGGACTGACTGTGTCCTAAAAAATGAGCCCAGCTCTTTGGAATTTAAATAGTTCTCCTAATAAGTAGTTCCTTGGCTGGAAATATATGGATGCACCACTGTATTGTGTGCATGGTTTTGCATTTTCCCCACTGTCTCTTCTGCCTGACATGATAATGAGCTCTGTGTTAAGCCAGAAAAAAGCAATTTTCTCCTGAGGTTAATTTCTTTGGATTGCCCACCTGAAGTGGGGAGTTGCATATAAATTCTAATTTGTACTGAAGTGCAGAAGATTGAGTTAGTTTTTTTGGCATAGATGATACGGTGCAAATCTTTATTGACATACAGGGTGTTTTGTTCTGCCTTCCTGGCAATTGCCTTGGGAAGAAAATGATGATGAAACCAGTTGTGGCTCTTTGGGTCTCTTTGAACAGGCTCCAGCTTTACAACACCCAGCTGAACTGCCAGAGGGCAGGGAGAGATGGGAGACTGGGGAGGAATTCCTGGCTGGGAGGGAGGTGAGGGCCTGGCACAGAGCAGCTGTGGCTACCCCTGGATCCCTGGCAGTGCCCCAGGCCAGGCTGGACACTGGGGCTGGAGCTCCTGGGACAGTGGGAGGTGTCCTTGCCATGGCTGGGGTGGCACTGGGTGGGATTTAATGTCCCTTCCAACACAGACTGTGTTCTGTGGTTCTAGAACACTCCTAGTTCATCCCAGTGAAACGAGTAGATAAAATATAATTTATTGAGCTACCAAAGGGATAGAGGACTTGAAAACAAAAGGAATCAAGTAGGAAAAGAAAATACTCAGCAGGAGAAGGCAAAGTGCTTTGACATGGGAAGCAATGTTTCCCAAGAGCTGGGCCCGTGGAAAGGCAGGGAGAAGACAGGTTGTTCTCAGAGAGAAAAAACAGAGACAAACCCCTGCCCTCTCCAGCGTGCTGGAAACCCTGACTGGAGCGTCTGACACTCTGAGCCCTGACTGTCCTGTCAGCTGCTTGGGGCAGAGCGAGCAGCTGAAGGACTCCCACAACCTGCACCCCTCCACCATGCTGCCAGGGGAGGGGTCCTGCCACAGAACCACAGGATCCCAGGATCCCAGAGTCACAGGATCCCAGGATCCCAGAATCCCAGAGTCCCAGAATCCCAGAGTCACAGGATCCCAGAGTCACAGAGTCACAGGATCCCAGAGTCACAGGATCCCAGAATCCCAGAATCCCAGAATCCCAGAGTCACAGGATCCCAGGATCCCAGAATCCCAGGATCCCAGAATCCCAGAATCCCAGAGTCACAGGATCCCAGAATCCCAGAATCCCAGAATCCCAGAGTCACAGGATCCCAGGATCCCAGAATCCCAGAATCCCAGAATCCTAGAGTCACAGGATCCCAGAGTCACAGGATCCCAGAATCCCAGAATCCCAGAATCCCAGAATCCTAGAGTCACAGGATCCCAGAGTCACAGAGTCACAGGATCCCAGAATCCCAGAATCACAAGATCCCAGGATCCCAGAATCCCAGGTTCCCAGAGCCACAGGATCAAAGGCTCAACAGGATCACAGAATCACAAAATCAGAGCATCCCTGAGGCTGGAAAAGCCCCCCCAGCCCATGGAGTCCCAGCTGTGCCCGATCCCACCGTGTCCCCAGCCCTGAGTGGCACCTCCAGGAATTCCCTGGACACCTCCAGGGATGGGCACTGCAAACCTCCCTGGGCACTTCCAAGGCCTGAGCGCCCTTTCCATGAGGAAATCCTTCCAGCAATCCCATGTCCCACTGGCACTGCAAAGGACAGGCATGGTGAGGTCTGGCCAGAGCAGCTCTGCCTCCTGCAGTTCTGGTCTCCTCCTCACCAGGGCTGCTGCAGGATTTTATCTCTTTGTGGGACCATCAGCCCAGTTATTTCCTTACCCATTTTCTTTCAACTGAGCCTAAAGTCTGGAGCTTTTCCATGCCTGGCCTCCCAGAGCAGCACGCCAGACTGCCCCCCCAGCATCACTCAGCATTTCATAGGGAGAGGCAAACTGGTGTTGTGATTAATATGTAAAACTCCTAATTAATGGTGGGTCTCAGAGCAGCATGCATAAGTAATTCCTTTGTATTTGATAACAGGGTGTATTGGAGGGGCTCTACACCTCATTATTACCCACCAATTTCCTTAAAGGGTGGGCAGCCCCTTCCTGACAGTCCCTGCTACAGCACTCAAGGGCATGGAAAAACCTATTAATGGACGGGGAGAAATGGTTTGGGTTGTGAAAATTCCTTACCAAGGAAACATCCAGGGAGTGACCAGGAAAGGGGAGTGACCACTGACTCCAACATCCCCCTTGGTGTGGCAGGGCAAGGGCTCCTCCTTCCTCAGCTGAGGCTTTGGTAACACCCACGTGTGTGGGCAGAGGGGACTGATGGAAAATCATCCATGATTCATTAATTGTAACTTTTATAGACTGATCAGAGATGGACACCTACAATGCCATCTCCTGGAGCGCTGTATCTACACTGTCTCACTAAGTGGCAAAACCACCAAATTCAGCACCCAACTCAAACAGTGGAATTGAAAAAAGAAGGAAAAAAAGAAGGAAAAAAGAAGGAAAAAAAGAAGGAAAAAAAGAAGAAAAAAAAGAAGGAAAAAAAGATGGAAAAAAAGAAGGAAAAAAAGAAAGAAAAAAAGAAGGAAAAAAGAAGGTTGGTGTCTGCAGGAATTGAGTCCTGGGTAGCTCAGGTGGTCTGGGACCCTCCTGGACGTCCCGAGTGAGGGGTGTGTAAAGCTGCTGCCGGAGAGGAGCCTTTAAGGAGGGATTTTGGGGAGCAAATGTTTGTGTACTGGGGAGGCCAGGCTGGCGTGTGCCTACTGGAAGTGACTGCGAAGAACATATGGTTTCATTTAGTGCAAGAGACTTTGTGGATTATAATTGAGTAGATAATTAGGAAAGGGTAAGGATTATGTGAGGGTGGGACTCAGTAATTATTCAAAGCTGTTTTAAAAGACTGACAAAATACTCCTTGACAAAGGCCTGGGAGGAGCCAGAACTTCAGCTCCATCGTTTGCTGCTTCTCCAGCAGTCACGTTTGAGCATGAGCAATCAGGAGTATGGTGCTGGGCACTGCTGGGTGCTGGGCTGGTGGGGCTTGGCAATGTCCTGGTGATGGGGCCTGTGCCCAGCCCAACATCCTCATCCTCCAGCAGGGACCTGGTGGAATGGCTTGGCTTGGAAATTTCCATGGGGATGTCCAAACCCAAAGATAAAGCTGTTGATCTGACAGGGAGGAGATTTAGATGAGATATTGGGAAGAGTTCCTGGCTGTGAGGCTGGTGCTTGTCCAGAGAAGCTGTGGCTGCCCCTGGATCCCTGCAAGTGTCCAAGTCGGTTGGATGGGACTTGGAGGTTTTCCTGGCAGGGGGTGGGGTGAGATGAGCTTTAAGGTCCCTCCCAAGCCAACCCACTCCACGATTCAGTGTTCCTGTGAGTCAGTGTGAGCCCGCAGGTGCTGCTCACGCACCTCTGGAGGGGCTGCAGCGATGGATGGAAGTGTCAGCACCGGCTGCTCTGCACCCTCGTTGGCTTCTTTGACTCTGAAGAGTGAACATTGACTTCAATTATTTGAGATTCTGGCCTGTCAAAATATATGTGAATAAACAAATCTGAGCAGGCAAACAACACTCTCATATCCCAAATATTTCTTCTCTTCAGCATGCCTCTCCAGAAAAGCCCGGACGTGTATCTCAAATAATTAGATTTTGTTCGGTAATCAAACTCAATCAGACGGATTCTCTGTGAACTACTTTTATACCCACAATGAGGAATGTGTGTCGTTCCCTGTGCATTTGCATATTTTTCCATAAACCTAAAACCAATCAATTTTGAAGAGTTATGGTAATATAAAGAATCTGAGGCAATTACATGTCTTTTAAACAGGGATTCAAACTGCATTCCGCTGGCAGGGTTCATGGAGTAAGGCAGTCAAAACTTCTTTAACCCTTTTGGTGGCACCTGGCTGAGGCTGCTGTGGTGGGGCTGTGCCGGGGCTGCGGCCAGGGGCTGTTAATTCCTCCTGGCCATCCATTCCCGTCCCAGCCCTGGGCCCGTGCTGCCACTGGGGCTCCAGCCCCGAGCTCTGGTGGCACTGCCCTGCCAGGGGACCCGTCCCAGGGGCCGATAGGCAAATCAGCAGCACCACATTTCCCTCCCCACTCCGCCAAACAGCGCATCCGCCGCCATATGGGCTGGAACGCAGACTGCTCAGGGGTTTCGCTTTCATAAACAGGGAGGAATTATGCAAAGTGCTATAGGTAGGGCTTGGAAATGTTTTTTTGAAACAGCCATTTGGTGGGAATGACTTTTTAATGATTTTTCTCTGTGGTTCTGCCTGGCTCTGAAAGCCTTTTCCGTGTTTATCTGGTGTTTGAGACTTTGCCTTTTGTGCTGTTAACGTCTCTGATGGTTTGGATGGGCACCCCGAGCTGCACATCCCATCTCAAGGCTTCACTTTGGAGAGGAGCTGTCCTCAAAACCCTGACTTTGCATAAAAAGGGGATTTTTTTCAGTGTATTTGGGGTTTTTTTAGTGTATTTGCATCTCCAGGGACCAGGCACATGTACAGAGCTCGTGCCCAAGGGATGGGGCAGCTCCTGAGGAGAACATCAGAGTTTACAAGGATATTGCCTCCACCTCAGAGGCAGCAATTAAATCCCAGCTGTCACCTCCCCGTCCGTGCCGCGTGCGCGTCGCGCCGCAGCCCAAGGGATGACACGCATGCAAGGAGCAGCAGCATTCAGGGAAAAGCAGGTGGAGAAAGAAGATATCTCCAGCGTGCCTGACAGGGAGGCGAGCGTGTTTGCTCAGAGTATATTGGAGACCCAGACCCGGAGGAGGTCATGCTTGTGGAAATATTACCACTGTAATATCGGCGGGGTTGTGGCTGCAGGCGGCTTTGGGCTGTGCATGTTCAACACGTGTGGGAGCAGCACAGCCGGGCACCTGCCCTCCCCAGCGCCTTCCCCCACCACCCCAAACCCTGCCCACGCTCCCCTCCACTGGCCTTTGTCTCCATTCCCTGATCTCCCTGCATCTGGGGGACCCAGAGTCCACCCCAGACCTTTGTGGACATCCTTGTGGACCCCTTGTCTTGTCTTCTCCAGACCCTTGTGTACCCCTTGTCCCCTCCAGACCCTCATGTACCTCTAGTCCCCTCCAGAGCCACTCCTCAGTGGATCATCTGCAGGTTGAGGAGCTGGAGAATGTGGGAAATCCCGGGGCTGGGGGCAGGAGGAGGTTACAGCAGCCAATAACGGGGTTCCAGACCGTGTCACTGGAGATAAAGATGGCACTGGCCAAAACGTGGCAGAACATCCCAGAGAACAAGAGGCCAGGCTCTCTGGGCTGCAGGGATGTGCTGCTCTGGAGCAGAGGAGGAGCAGGAATCAGCTGTGGTTTGTCAGTGCTGACTCCTCAGGTAGGAGCTGTGCTGCTGGCCGGGTGGGAAGGGCAGGGGGCTGAGGGAAGAGGGAGGGTCTGCAAAAAGCAGCTGCTGTTGTTCGGGAGACCCAGGGGCAGCAGCAATACCCCCTGCAGACCCTCAGTTCATGTAAATTCATATTTATTGGCCTTGTCGTTCTTCTGAAAGGGGCAGAAATTCATTCTGCGTCCCTGTCATTTGTTTCCTACCGGAATATCTTTCACCGGCATTTCCAGTGCCCTCTCCCCGTGTGAATGAGTAATGGGGGAAAGTAACTTTGGAAATGACATTGCAATGTAATCATCCATATTGTGTATTGTGGTTAAAATTGATTAAAATAATATTGAAACTCCCCCAAGGGATTATGCAATTATAAGTCAAGTCCCAAATGGAAAAGGTTTTTGAGAACTTGGCAGATGTCTTAATGAAAATGAAGCATTATAGTAATATATTAGTGCTATTTGTATATTATTGACAGCAGGATCACTAAACTGTATAAATTACTGTCCACAAGAATGGCTGAATTGTTTTTCTTTCAGGAAATTTTTAATCAAATATAATTTCAGAAAAATAATTGTTTAATTTTGGCCTTACCTTTGATCTGCACGTTGATGGATCAATTATTAAACCGAGTTTTAGCCACTCATTCGCTTTGGAAGTTGACACTTTAAATATTTGATTTTGCACCCATTTTGTTTTATTAGGGAATAAATTGTGGCGAATGCCAGAGACTATTACCTGCAGCCTTGCGATGAAAGGTGGTCAGAGGCTCCCAAGTTTTGTTTGCTGCTCTCCCCATTGCCCTTCCTGGGGGATGTGAGGAGGGAATGTGGGACCCCCTGGGCTGCTCAGGGCTGGGGGTTTGCAGGGTGAGCAGCCCCGCATAAACAAACACCGCAAATTCGCGTCGGGAGGTTTTCTCCCATGCAGGAATTTCTGTTCCAGTGGCTGAGAAATAAACTGCCTGCCTGCAAGTACATAATATTTTAGTCTCTAATTTTAAAAATATGCTGTATTTTAATATCTCTTTTTAAAACAGATAGCACTTTTTATGAAGCACTACATGAGTTGCTGATGGATAAATCACCCAAGCATGGTTAAAGAGACCCTAATCTCCAGATGGTACCAGATCCATTTAATTGTATCCTCTGACCTCATCTCACCTGAGCCTGCATTAAAATCATAATACAGTTCAAGTGTAAAAATGATATAGTGTTTATTCGTCCTGTTTATGGGGGGGCAAACACACAGTTAAATTCAGATGTCGAGAATTAGTGTAGTCATTTGAAAAGGTTGAGTTAGATCAAACTGAGTCTCAGCGTTTTATTTGCCCCTTTTTTATTCCAATGGCTCTGTTGCTGCAGTTGGGCATCTCTGAATGAAGGGGATGCTGAGGGGGAGGTGAGGGGGCTTTGGGGCGTGATTGAGGCAGCTCTGGGGAAAGGGGGAGAAGCACTTTGGTGTAGTTTTTAATTTTCACCATGTGTGATGAGGATGGGCCACATGCATCACAAATACACTGCAAATATTCAGGTATTTGAGTGCCCAAATCCTCTCTTCCCTCCGTGGTGCCATCCCTGCTGCCCCAGCAGACAGGGATGCTCCTTCCCGTCTGCCGGGGTCACCTGCACACAGCACAGAGACTCTTCTTCCTCCTGCTGTCAGCATTTGGTATGAGCCTGCTTTCACAGCATCATGGAGTCACGGGACATGGAAAGCGCTGGCTTGGAGAGGACCTCAGAGCTCATCTCCTCCCGCTCCCACACACCCAGGCTGCTCCAAGCCTCGTCCAACCTGGTCTTGGGCGTTTCCAGTTCCCTCCCACTCTTGGCATCCTCCCATGGGCACAGAGCCCTGGGGCTCCCAGCTGAGATCCTCCTCCTCCTCAGGGTGATCACCCCATCTCGGGGCTTGACCTCAAACCCTGGCTGTGCCCTCTAAAACAGGTATTTCTGTGGCCAGAGGTCAGACTTTGTGGACTCAAAGAGGCCAGACTGTGATTGTGGGAGTAATTAATAACACCACAGTTAAATGCATGCATGAAATTCCATGTGAAATCCATGTTGACTCGTGTGTTGAAGAAAGCAAAATGCTTCTCCATGGTGGGGGAAAGCCCCAAGGGGGGGTGGATGGAAGGGAAGGAGGGGAGGAACACAGACAAATAACCGAAATTATTATGAATGCATTGGCAGAGCCAGGTTAGCAGTTTTACTGCAGATATACTGGATTATGGAGAGAATTGAATAATTTATCCAGCAATTTTCACATAAGCAATATTATTAAAAATGAAGACATGAAAAAAGAGGTTAGTTATAGTGGAGAATATATATAGGCCATGAATAAATGTATTAGGCAGTAAGAGTAGTGAATGTTTTAGTAGGTTTAGACTAGATTAAAAAAACTTGTATTTGATTTCAACTAAGTCCTAAAATATCTGCTGAGAAAAAAGCCCAGCCTAGGGTGGGCAGAGGCAGAAGGGCTCCGTGCTCGGTGTGTGTGAGCTGGAGCTGGTGCTGGGAGCAGAGGGAGCTCCGTGTGGTCTGGGGGCTCCCCGGGGTCCCCGCGGCTCCTGGCACGGGGCTGGAGCGGGATGAGGCAGCCCTGCCTGGCAGCCAGGCTCCACATTCCAGCTTTGGGAATGCTGGGAGCTGCCACTGCCCAGAGGGGATGGGATGTGCTCGTCCCAACATCTCCACTTCGTGAGGAAAGCGCTCCTGTTGGTGCGCACAGCGAATCCCTGCTCTGACCCGCGCTCTGCCAGCCAGGAGGAGCTGCTGGCATCGGCAGCAGGGCGGTGACAGTGCCAGCAGGGCGGTGACAGTGCCAGCAGGACAGTGGCAGTGCCAGCAGGACAGTGGCAGTGCCAGCAGGACAGTGGCAGTGCCAGCAGGACAGTGGTAGCCCCAGCAGGACAGTGGCAGCCCCAGCAGGTGGTGGCAGTGCCAGCAGGACAGTGGCAGTGCCAGCAGGACAGTGGCAGCCCCAGCAGGTGGTGGCAGTGCCAGCAGGACAGTGGCAGCCCCAGCAGGTGGTGGCAGTGCCAGCAGGACAGTGACAGCCCCAGCAGGACAGTGGCAGCCCCAGCAGGTGGTGGCAGTGCCAGCAGGACAGTGGCAGCCCCAGCAGGTGGTGGCAGTGCCAGCAGGACAGTGGCAGTGCCAGCAGGACGGTGGCAGCCCCAGCAGGACAGTGGCAGCCCCAGCAGGGCAGTGACAGCCCCAGCAGGGCAGTGGCAGTGCCAACAGGACAGTGACAGCCCCAGCAGGACAGTGGCAGTGCCAGCAGGACAGTGGCAGCCCCAGCAGGACGGTGACAGCCCCAGCAGGACAGTGGCAGTGCCAGCAGGACGGTGACAGCCCCAGCAGGACAGTGGCAGCCCCAGCAGGACAGTGGCAGTGCCAGCAGGACGGTGGCAGTGCCAGCAGGACAGTGGTAGCCCCAGCAGGACAGTGGCAGTGCCAGCAGGACAGTGGCAGCCCCAGCAGGACAGTGACAGCCCCAGCAGGGCAGTGGCAGTGCCAGCAGGACAGTGGTAGCCCCAGCAGGACAGTGGCAGCCCCAGCAGGACGGTGGCAGCCCCAGCAGTACAGTGACAGCCCCAGCAGGACAGTGACAGCCCCAGCAGGACAGTGGCAGCCCCAGCAGGACAGTGGTAGCCCCAGCAGGTGGTGGCAGTGCCAGCAGGGCAGTGGCAGCCCCAGCAGGACAGTGGCAGCCCCAGCAGGACAGTGACAGCCCCAGCAGGACGGTGGCAGCCCCAGCAGGTGCAGTGCCAGCAGGGCAGTGGCAGCCCCAGCAGGACAGTGGCAGCCCCAGCAGGACAGTGACAGCCCCAGCAGGGCAGTGGCAGCCCCAGCAGGACGGTGACAGCCCCAGCAGGTGGTGGCAGCCCCAGCAGGGCAGTGACAGCCCCAGCAGGGCAGTGGCAGTGCCAGCAGGACAGTGGCAGTACCAGCAGGGCAGTGACAGCCCCAGCAGGACGGTGACATTTCCTTATCTTGTGTCCCCTACGCCCGGCAGCAGCACCGAGGGTGACGAGCCGCAGGTGTTGAGGTCCCAGGCACTCCGGGAGCTGGGTTGGGAACGAGGGGCTGGCCGGAATAATGAGGATTCTCCTCCCTGGGCACCAAGGTCGGGGTGTCACAGCAGCCTCGGCTGCGGTGCCACGGGCACGGCGGGACCGGCCGGGCTGGACACCTGGCTGCTCCAGAGTGACCGAGGGGAGCACCGCCATTCACAGAACCTGGACAGAGGGAAGAGCATCTCCCACATTCTCATGATCCAAATATTACAACTGGTTTTTAAAAGAAGGCACAGGATATGGATATTTCTTATGTGTATCTATCTATATCTATATCTATATCTATATCTATATCTATATCTATATCTATATCTATATCTATATCTATATCTATATCTATATCTATATCTATATCTATATCTATATCTATATCTATATCTATATCTATATCATCTATATCTACATCTATATCTTTATCTATCTATATCTATATCATCTATATCTACATCTATATCTTTATCTATCTATATCTATATCTATATCTATATCTATATCTATATCTATATCTATATCTATATCTATATCTATATCTATATCTATATCTGTATCTATATCTATATCTATGTCATCTATATCTACATCTATATCTTTATCTATCTATATCTATATCATCTATATCTACATCTATATCTTTATCTATCTATATCTATATCTATATCTATATCTATATCTATATATCTATATATCTACATCTGTATCTCTATCATCTATATCTACATCTATATCTATGTTATATATGTAATGCATATGTGCATATACACAAAACATACATATCCATATGTTTATGCACACACACACACACATATATATATATTTATACTTTGTATATATGGTCTAGTGGAAGGCAGAGGTCTGGAACAAGATGAGAGTTGTGTCCCTCCCTACCCAAACCATTCCATTATTCAATGTTTCTATAGGTGTGTACAGCAGTGGGAAGTGTAGGGAGAGCTCCCCTGCCCATTTCAGACCATTTCTGGAAGCCAAGAGCCATGGCAGGATGTTCAAATCCCAACCCTGTCAACGTGGCTGGGACAGGCATCGGAGTCGGGACCAGGGAGGGGTTAGTCATAAATACAACTGAAATTCATTTGAAACATAGGTATATGTGTATGTGTGTACACAAACCCAGCCTCCCTTTATTTCTGCTTTGTTTGTAGGAGGACAAACCTCAAAGTGCTTTCAGTCAGTTGTGACTCATGAGCAGAATGGCCATGAGAAAGCTGAGAGCACAGTCCTGAATCCCAATGCTTGCTCTGTTTGGGGTTTGCTCCTTGCTCTGCTTTGCTGGATTTTAATAAAATAGCTTACACTACCCTGATGTTCCTAAAATAAAGCCAATAAAAAAATTCTCAAAAATGCTGATTTTCAAACTAAATGGGGGCATGGAGGATCAAAGCCCCCTTCCCACTGAGACTGACAGTTCCAGAGTGGTGGTGCCCTGGGACACCAGATTCCTGATGGTGGGACTGCCAGCTCCTGACTTCTATACAGGAGTCCTGTGCCATCCCATCCCATCCCATCCCATCCCATCCCATCCCATCCCATCCCATCCCATCCCATCCCATCCCATCCCATCCCATCCCATCCCATCCCATCCCATCCCTGGGTGGAGGGGAAGAGGACACAGAGGAGGAGCCCCGTGTTTCCCTTGGGAATGCTGGTTCCTCACCCCAACACAGGGCTGAGGTTTCCCCTTTCAGCTCCAGGTTTATTTTTTAAATACTGAAATTTGGGATGGAGGAATCAGATCCACGAGGGTTCGGATGTCACGGTGCATCCTGGCATTCACAAAGCAGATGCTGATTGGAGGCAAATATCATCAGCCCTTGATGAGCCTGGCAGAGTGGGACAGGCCTGGAAATGGACTGAGTGTGCTGGTGGCCTGAGCAGTGTGTGGGATCTTCACAGACACCAGGAACATCCTGGAAATGGAAGGAGTGTGCTGGTGGCCTGAGCAGTGTGTGGGATCTCCATGGACACCAGGAACATCCTGGAAATGGACTGAGTGTGCTGGTGGCCTGAGCAGCTCTTGGGATCCCCACAGACACCAGGAACATCCTGGAAATGGAAGGAGAGTGCTGGTGGCCTGAGCCGTGTGTGGGATCTCCATGGACACCAGGAACATCCTGGAAATGGAAGGAGTGTGCTGGTGGCCTGAGCAGTGTGTGGGATCTCCACAGACACCAGGAACATCCTGGAAATGGAAGGAGTGTGCTGGTGGCCTGAGCCGTGTGTGGGATCTCCATGGACACCAGGAACATCCTGGAAATGGAAGGAGAGTGCTGGTGGCCTGAGCCGTGTGTGGGATCTTCACAGACACCAGGAACATCCTGGAAATGGAAGGAGTGTGCTGGTGGCCTGAGCAGTGTGTGGGATCTCCATGGACACCAGGAACATCCTGGAAATGGAAGGAGTGTGCTGGTGGCCTGAGCAGTGTGTGGGATCTCCATGGACACCAGGAACATCCTGGAAATGGAAGGAGTGTGCTGGTGGCCTGAGCAGTGTGTGGGATCTCCATGGACACCAGGAACATCCTGGAAATGGAAGGAGAGTGCTGGTGGCCTGAGCAGTGTGTGGGATCCCCACAGACACCAGGAAGGTCCCACCAGAGGCGAGGATGGGACGTGCCGGGCTCTCTTGCCCTGGTGCTGGCAGCAGCCAGAAGTTCTGGGGGTCCTGCTGAGCAGGCTGGTCCCTCAGCCACCCCCACTCTGCCAGATCCTGGCTGTCCCGAGGAGCTGCAGGGCTGGCAAGGAGCAGAATTGCCACGCCAGGATCTGGGGCCGGCGTCGTTGCGCATCCCGCCCCGCGCCCGCCGCGGCCCGGCGCTCACGCAGGACGAGCCCCTGCTCTAATGGTGCTCTCGTTCGGTGCTGCTTCTTCACATCTGGTCGCCAAAGAGTCACTCTGTCACCCTGCAGCCTGCTAATGAGATCCCCCATTTAATTAATACCATAAGAATTTTAATTCTGACTGAATCAATTTAACGTGATGTGATTTTGTCAGCTCTATTCCCCAAGTAAAAAGTGAGCCTGATGCTTATTACATACATCATTTCACGGGCTCTGCATTCCCTGCTGACTTAAACAAATTCTAATTAAGACTAATTAAAGCATCATTTATGAAAGCGCTTGTGATAGCTATGCAAACATTCTGGGTGGGTATGCTTTGCATAATAATTATCCTAGTTAATATTAAGGCTAGGTCCTTGGCAATTAGGTCTTTGAAACAGAGAGTTATTCTGAATTTAGCCCTTTCCACTGTTAGCAATTAATAACAAAAAATGATGTGCTAAAATTATGTAGTGACTTCATTAACCGGATACATTTAGAAGTTGTAGGTTTGTTTGCATTTTTAAGTTTAGGCATCATTTTTAAGCCAGGTGAGGTTATTGAAGGAAAGAAGGGGGTTTGCATGGGAGGTCCTGAGGCGTGTGGGGAGGAGCTGTGGCTGCGTGTCCCTCCAGCCTCAGTCACACTCCGGCTGGGAATGTCCCGTCCCACACGACCTCCTCTCCTCCAGCTGCAAAGCAGGAACTGACAGGCTTAAAACATTTTGAAATGATGTTCCAATCCCAGGCATTCTAATCCCAGGCATTAGTTCCATTTCGTTCAGTTTGTGTTTCTTAGGTTGGAGAGATTTTCCAATTCCTGCAGCAGCTGGTGGAATTTGGGAGCGGAGCGCCAGAGAGCTGAAGGGATGTGCTGCCATCGGGTCCATCGACCAGAGGAATGTTTCCTTTGCTGCTGCTTGGTCCGTAAAATCAACCATCTTCCCAGCCCTGTAAGAGGATCTGGCTGTGCTCCCCATGGGTACCACACTGCCACCGGGAAGGGGCACCGTGTGTGCATGGTTTTCCAAATATTCTGCTTTTTCTCTCAGAGCAGAGAGCGGCCTGGGGTGTGGGGAACAGCTCTGCCCCCTAAACGCTGCCCAGGAGAGCAGAGATTGGTTGAACCTCCTGCTCTGGTGTGGGTCACAACTCCAACACACCCTCAGGAGATGCTGTGGGACCCAAGGTGTCATTAAAAAACAGGATAAAAAACATTCCATGAACTTTCCAAACGTTTTGAGTGTTTGAGACCAGAGAAACTCTGGATTTGATCAGCAAGGCCTCATTTTCTACAGAGATGTAGTGGAAAGGCTGTGTGGGGCAGCCCTGGCTTCCATCCCACTTCTGTGGCCCTTGCACACATGAGAAGTTGTGCACCACTTCAAACACATCATCTTTATGCTGACTGACAGCAAAGTTCTGCCTGGCCTATAGCTTCATCCAAATTAAGGTGACATTTGGTACATCCTTCTGATTCCTAATGAGAAGGGTTTATGCTCCTTGAGGTCAGCTGTCACTTAGACATGGCATAGAATCACAGAGTCGGAGAATTACAGGAGGGTTTGGGTGGGGAGAGACCTTAAAGCTCATCTCATTCCATCCCCTGCCATGGGCAGGGACACCTCCCACTAGAGCAGGCTGCTCCAAGCCCTGTCCAACCTGACAGCTCCCTGGGACAGCTGGTCAGGTGGGCTCTGGGCATCAGGTTTGCTCTTCGCCCCTGTATTCTTAAGGCTTTTTTTCTCCTCCTGGCTGTTATTTGTAGTTTGGAGATCAAAGTGCACAAAAGCCACTCGGCTCAGCTGAGAGACCCCTCTGGAGCAGAAGGGCTTGGTGTGCACAGGCTCTGCTCAGATCAGCAGGAGGCAGGAGAGCTGCCAGCCCGGCAGCACAGTGCAGATTTGGAGACAGAGGTGGTTTAACAGCACGAGAGGTGGAAATTGCTGTGCCCGTGGCTGCAGCTGTCCTCTCACCGGGAGTGGGAAGCGCTGTCCTGGGCTGAGCTCTGGCGGGAGGGAGCAGCAGCTGGGAAGCCCCAGAGAAGTTCGTGCGGGGAAAGAGGAAGAGTCTGAAATGTCAGGAGTGCCTTCCCAGCGCTGGAATCCCCACTGCCCTGCCTTTGGGGAAGCTGCT